>NC_064621.1:304564378-305189378 GCF_023898315.1 Schistocerca nitens | reverse complement strand
AATGGATCAAAAACTAACTTGAACAAGTGAAAACGTGTCATTAAATACGATATCAGTAACAGTTGCATTGGTGACGCGTCGAGTTATTAGGATCTGTTATGAGTGCAGAGCAACGTGTACTGACACGCGTGTGGCATCAAAACGTAAGAAAATAAGAGGATCATGTTAAATTGTACAGACTAAGAACAACTACAGGTCTATTGGTACAGCGTATCATTTTATTTTAAGCCATTTTTCAGCGTGTTCCATATCTTCGATTGTCGATCGAGTTAGGTTCCAGAGACGCTTGTGTGCGTAGTTCAAACATCTCTGCACTAATTTTTGTTCTTCCCACTGACTACCAGGAAAGCAACCGTCCAGTCACATTAACGGGACAACTTGTTGAAAACCTAAATAACCATCTTTTCCAGCGCGGAGCACAGCTGGACGTGGAGAAGGGAGTCGTTGACGTTCTGGATTTGGAGCCAAGCAGACTGCAGTGCTGTGACCAGCCGCGCTAGCTTTCTTGGTTGAGGATCCATGGCGCGCAGGGCCTTATCGTGGTGGTCTCAGAGATTCTCGATTAGGTTTAAATGCCGGGAGTTTGATGGTCAGAGGAGTACGGTTAACTCGTCCTGGTGCTCTTCGAAACACACACGTAATTTACGAGCTGCATCACACGTTGCGTTGTCCTGCTGGTAGATGCCATCGTGCCGAGCAAAAATAAACTGCATGTACAGGTGGACATGGCCCAAGGGACAGATGCACACAGATGCACACTTGTGTTGATCCAGTGACTAGATCGCCCAGGAAATGCCCAGGAAACATTTTCCAAACCACAACGCTCCCTTCTCCGGCCTGGAGCCTTCCGAGGCCGCACACGCCAACGGTCATCTGTCTGATGGAGCATAAAATGTGAGCCATCGGAAAAGAGCATCTAGTGCCATTCAGCGGACGTCCATTTGGCGTATTGGCGTGAAAGCTCCAGCCTTCGTCGCCGATGAACAACAGTCAAAATGGCTGCACGAACTACGCATCTGCTGCGGAGGCCGATGTGCAGGAAGGTTCGCTGAACGGTCACCTCGAGATGTTCTACATCTACATCTACTTGCTTACTCTGCAAATCATACTTAAGTGCCTGGCACAGGGTTCTTCGAACCGTTTTCGTACTACTTCTCCACCATTCCAATGGCGCGTGGGGAAAGGAACACATAGATATTTCCGTTCGAGCTCTGATTTTTCTTGTTTTATTATCATGATCATTTCTCCTTACGTAGGTGGGTGTCAACAAAATATTTTCGCATTCGGAAGAGAAACTTGGTGATTGAAATTTCGTAAATAGATCTCGCCGCGAAGAAAACCACTTTTTTTTCAGTGACTGCCACCCCAACTCGCGTATCATATCAGTGACACTCTCACCCCAATTGCGTGATAACACGAAACGAGATGCCCGTCTTTGCACTTTTTCGATTCCTCCGTCAATCCTACCTGGTAAGGATCCCACTACGAGCAGCAATATTCCAGCTGAGGAGGGACAAGTGTAGTGTAGGCTGTCTCTTCATTGGGTTTGTAGCATCTTCTAAGTGTTCTGCCAACAATGTGCAGTCTTTGTTTCGCCATCCCCACAATATTATCTATGTGGTCTTTCCAATTTAAGTTGCTCGTAATTGTAATTCTTAGGTATTTAGTCGAATTGACAGCCCTTAGAATTGTGCGACTTGTCGTTCACCCAAAGTCTGTCGGATTTCTTTTATTACCCATGTGGATGACATCTCACTTTTCTTTGTTTAGTGCCAATTGCCACTTTCCGCACCATACAGAAATTCTCTCTAGATCATTTGGTAATTGCAGTTGCTCGTCTGCTGATTTTACTAGACTGTAAACTACAGCGTCATCTGCAAAGCATCATAGTGGGCTGCTCAGATTATCACCTAGATCATTTATGTAAATTAGGAAGAGCAGAGGGTCTGTGAAACTACCTTGCGGAACGCCAAATATCACTTCTGTTCTACTCGATGATTTACTGTCTATCACCAAGAACTGTGACCTCTCTGAGAGAAAATCACAAATCCAGTCATACAACTGAGACGATACTCCATATGCACGCAATTTGATTAATAGTCGCTTGAGAGGAAGGGTATCAAAAGGCTTCTGGAAATCTAGGAATATGGAATCTATCTGAGATCCCTTGCCGACAGGAATCATTACTTCATGGGAATAAAGTTGCACAAGAACGATATTTTCTAAATCCGTGTTGGTTATGTATCAATAAGTCATTTTCTTTAAGGTGATTCATAATATTCGAGTACATTATATGCTCAAAAATCCTACTGCAAATTGAGGTCAGTGAAATGGGTCTGTAATTCAATGGGTTACTCCTATTTCCTTTGTGTTTGCATACTCTGAAAGAAATCGGATTGGCATACCATATGGACTGGAAGACTTCGCTTTCTTAAGTGATTTGACTTGTTTCGCAACACCTAAGGTTTCTACATCTACGTCACTCATGCTAACAGCTGTTCTCGTTTCGAATTCTGGAATATTCACTTCGTCTTCTTTCGTGGATGAATTACGGAAAACTGTATTCAGTAACTCCGCTTTAGTTGCACCATCATCGGTAACATTTCCACAGCTATCGCGCAGTGACGGTTTATTGGTAGCCCGATCGATGATTTGGCCCGTCAGTTGCTCAATGATTGCACATCTACTCACCAGTACACGTTTCCGCAGACGCCGTTCATCCGTGTCACCTCTGGTGCCTTAGCGACGATTTTGGATAGTGCCATTTTGCCATGCACGCTGTAGTTTTAACCTCGTCAGCGAGTGAACAGTTTGCAAACTCACTCTTTTCGAAAATGCTTCCACCGGTGGCCAGAAAGTCATTGATCAAATCCTTCTGCACGTCAGATAAATCGCTCCATTCCCGATTTACGACAACGCCAGCACCCTTCACATACCCTCCACTGCTATTGTTGCCACCTGTCGTCTGTGAGTGGTTATTGCGGGTTGATGTGTAACACAGTCTGTGGTCGTATTAATGTGACCGGTTGCGTTTTAAAAGCCACTTTAAGAGCGTCACATCTGCGGTCGATTTTGCCTCCGTCTTACTTCAACGTTAGAACTATTTAGTCGAACAGATAAAATACACATTGAAAAAAGGTTCATGGCAACAGTTGATCATTGTGAGCATACATACGCACTATTTATTTTAAGGAATTGCAAGCTTATAGTGAACAAAACGCATAGATAATTGCTATTAAGTATATACGGCAATTGTTTACATTTCCATATTACCATATTATTCAGGTTCGGAAAATTACTATAATCCAAAAAAGTGATTAACGTAAAATATAAAGGGCATGACTTTGTTATGTTTCCTGTAAGGCTAGAATTTCAGAGGTTGATATTCATACAATTTTACTTTGTTGTTCGATGAACCTTCTGCACGTGTCAATTTTAAAGATTCAGTTTAAAACCTACAACAAATAGAAAATTTATCTAATACCTACCGCCACCAGATACAGCGGGTGTTACTATCGTACGGAGTATCAGCTTTAGAAAGTAAACTATAACTACTGCTTCTCTCATAATAATCTTATATTTATAATTTTGCCGGGAGAGCGCAATTATAAGGGGATAAGAAGAAAGGTGCATAAAGTTGAATCGAATGACCGAACGTTTGGTGTACAAGTGAAGGCATGATATGGAAATCCTGAAGAGGCACGCCTAGTAACAGTTGTCGAAGCGCTACCATGAGCTGAAGGAGCCTTGTGACGCTAGAGCTCAGGAAACAGTAACTGACGTCAGAGAGGTTCATTGCAAGGCATAAAACGTTTATGGGCAAAGGGCACTAAAGAGCTTTCATTAGAAAACAGATTTCTCTAAAGAGAACCAGGCTGGAAAGCCTTACATTCGTTTAATCAGGCAGAGGTTACCAGGAAACACCGAGAAACTGTTCGGAGCGAACCATTTCGCGGAATTGCTCGCAGTGAGAATGGAAACATTGGAGTGCTTCATTCAATCGAATTATCTGAACGTTGCTTAGCCCGCTTCATTTGATGCGTTCGGTTCTGCGTAGGCAACGGCGGCTGTGGACAAACAATGGGAGTCGACTCGTCTGCCCCGCTGTGCAAGTGCAGGGGGGGTTGCGGCGGCGGCGGCGGCGTGGGGCTGGAGAACCAACACAGCGTGGCGGGGCGGCGAGTCGTCACACTCTCATCTGTATGCAAATCCGGACGTGTTTCCCCCGGTAATGCTGTTGTTACTACGAGGCAATTAACGCTTTCGCGCAGCGCTCTGCGGGAAATAAATATTCCATCACTGTAACACTTCCTACCCTCGCGCTGCATCTCCCGGTGCGTAATAATGCTGGGATACTTAGTACACAGGCTAGAGACGGTCGCAGTGGAAAAAGGAAAACGAAAATGTGAGTTACCATATCAAAAGAGGATTATAATATTCATCTTAATGAATAATTGAGGAGTAGCAGTCTTTCATCGAGAAGAAAGCTCTATTCAGGGTTTATGTATTGTTAATTTCAGTTCTACCATCCATTCTGCATCTGCAAAGTTAGTTTCAGTGTAATATCCTAACAGACATAACTATTGCATTTACCCGACTGTAAGACAACTTTGAATACGTCACTATGTCCCCATTTCGTAGAGGCTTCTTAAGAACTTTCCTCCTTTCAAAAATTAATTACTCTTGCTAACAGATCTTACTTCTCTTAACAACCTTTTAATAAAGTTGGCACTATTGTGTGTTGGTAAAAATAATTTCTTTGACACAACCTGAACAGAGTAGCCAGTGTAATGAAAGCATAAATAATATGGGCAATTTGTGTGAGTGTATCGTCATATAAGCTAATAGGATAAACAATTATTCGCCCCTAGAGAACTCATTTCAAGCCTCATTTAATACCGTCTACGTCAGCTCCCGGAATTGATAAGCGGCTGAATTCAGTTAAGAAGTGTGTCCACAAGGTTGTTCAGTAACGTCACATACCGGTTTGAGCCAAACCCTAAGGATTTGAGAGAACAATTCCACCAAACTGCGGGGATGCTGATGTCGGCGTTTTACGAATTTTCTAATGGCTGCAAGTCAGGTGATTCCGCAACCCATATTTAATAGGCTGCGGAAGTCTTCCGAAATTCAGTCACATATTCTTCCAGCCCGATGCCTGTGTGAGCAATGGACTCTTACAATATGACACGGCAAATATTAATTCTATGCTGTTCCCGACGCAATGTCCTCACACTAACAGGTGGAGATCTACCTTTATTCACTTCTAGCGGCAATTCCTCTTGGATCTAGAAGTGATTTTGATTCCCAAAGCATGAAATGTGTCCCCGGTTCCTCTCAATGTGGATCTTATTCCAGCCACAATTCTGACGTCGTCTATCATGGCCACGAGTGTTGAACCACTGGTTGTATACACGCTGAACAATACGTCGCGAAATACCGTCTAATCTAGAAACTTCACACGCCGTATGGCCATGGGAGAGGCCAAACACGATTGTCCTTTGTGTCAATCTCTCATGTCTTTACATTTAGACGTTTTTACACACAATGTTGTCTTGAAGATTAAATGTCTCAGTGACAGCTCGCGGTTCAACATGTGACTTGTTCGCTTAGCCATTTGTGATGCTTAACGATTCATCTGTGCACTGCTCACTGGACTGACTACTGTTTTGACTGAAATTACAGTGGAATAAAGACCTTTAGCTGCTTACGGGTGTTGATAAATATCATCGGGGGCAGTTGAAAATGTGTGCCCCGACCGGTACTCGAATTCTGATTCTCCTGCTTACATGGCAGACGCTCTATCTGAGATTTCTTTTAATATAGGTGATATTACTGTATCCACTGTTGTTTTCTGTTGGCTTTATTTGTCTCGTTGATGAAACAAAGTGGACGTTTATGTCTGTCTGTTCGAAATTCTTGTTATGTCTTAATGTTTAAATATAGGTTATAGTAACAGAAAGAAATTCACAAGATACCGCATTATGGAGGCATAAATTGGATATAATTTGATGCTTTAATTTTAAAAAAAAGAAGAGTTTTGTGCGAACGGGACTCGAACACAGGCGAGTCTGCATACTGTTCTCTATGGCATTGCATCGTCTCAATTTTTTTTTCAGTGACCTGAGAGAAAGGTCGGGGGCAAAGAGGGCAGGGGTCGTCTTCCAAGGCCTGGCCTCAATGTCCCGTTCCTGCCCTTCTAGAAGGGGTTTGACAGGATCAAGAGAACTTTATTTGATCATATACATTTATTTATGGTTTTTCATTTTTTTAAACTGGATCCCACAACCGTCTTCTGAGTCGTCTTCGTGTAATGAATGCAAGGGGGACTCCCTCTAAACCGGTTTCTCACAGGATCAGTCGTTTTTAGTGAATCTTTTTCAAGTGTGCCCTCTAGTATTCGTAAAGCCCCAATGGGCAGGAGAATCCTAGAATAATGCG
This sequence comes from Schistocerca nitens, assembly GCF_023898315.1. NCBI lineage: Eukaryota > Metazoa > Arthropoda > Insecta > Orthoptera > Acrididae > Schistocerca > Schistocerca nitens. The sequence goes on along the minus strand of NC_064621.1, from coordinate 305,182,937 downwards.
TCTAAATAATTCGATAGTCGTGTGCGGTACAGTGCAGGGTGGCGGAACCGCCACATGAGTCGTCGTGAGGCGGACTCACAAGTCCAGAGCGCTTGCGGGCGCGGCATGCAAAATGTAATACAGCACCACACGCTTCAGCCTGTTGACGGCGTTCGTTTTGGTAGTGGGAAAGTAAACGGTATCTGGGTGGAGGAGCTCGTCCGGCGTGATAGATTCTGGCTGTCGTCGCAACAGGAGCGCCAGTGTGGTGTCACCGCCAGACACCACACTTGCTAGGTGGTAGCCTTTAAATCGGCCGCGGTCCATTAGTATACGTCGGACCCGCGTGTCGCCACTGTCAGTAATTGCAGACCGAGCGCCACCACACGGCAGGTCTAGAGAGACGTCCTGGCACTCGCCCCAGTTGTACAGCCGACTTTGCAAGGAAAGGTTCACTGACAAGACGATAGTTAGCATAGCCTTCAGCTACATTTGCTACGACCTAGCAAGGCGCCGTATTCAATTGATATTGAGATTCTATTCATGTATCATCAAGAGCGATGTTCTACAAATGTGGATTAAAGTTAAGTATTCCAGAAGCTACGTACTTTTCTTTATAGCATTCATTACGTATCCTGTTTCAGACCTCACGCCAGCCTGCGTGAGTTTAAGCGCGTGCCTTTCGGCTTCCTCTCATTGTGTCTAGGCTGTCTTGTCTAGACACAACAGCCAGCATACGTTGTACAAGATCCCAGCAGCTGCCTGTCACAGCACACGTGCGCACCCGAATCGACGACTCCACAGTGCGGATACAAAGGGTCGTCAGTGAGGTGGAAGAAATGGAGGCGCTGGCGTGTGGCTCATTTGCCGTTCACCATTACATACAACAAGGAACGAGCGTACTTGGGCAGGCATTGGGTGTGGATGGCTCGCCACACCCTCGTCCAGCGGATGGTTGGGTGTTGTAGTTCGCCGTTGATACGGTGTTGTGGTGCCTGATAGATGCGATAGTAATCTCTCCTGCTCGGTGCCCTCGTCACCGGTAGATCCTCTATCATGTAGCCTAATTCGACCATGAAATCGTGGATGTGGGCTAGAGACGGAGATATGTGCCGCACGGCGACCGGTGGACGAAGATCTCGCGGGGCGACGATCTGTAGCAGCGTCCTCATCAAGCTGGTGTTGGCCGAGGTCCATGAGAGTCGCATCGTCCATAGGTATAATGCCTTCGTGCGATTGTGGACGTGAGTCAACCCCAGGGTCCTGACAGTGGAGGCCTTGTTAAAGTAATGTAGCGAACTTTGAATATATGACCTGCGCTCACTAATAGTCCGTACGCCACCTGGAAACTGTGTCGCATGGTGATTGTTAGCAGAAGAATATGTGCAAAATAAATAAGTCTAGATGCTAGATAAGTTTTGACGTAACGCGTTCAAAAAATCATATCGATGTCGCGCAATCTGCTATCACAGAGCAGCGCCCGTGTCCTTTGTAGTAGGCGGCGATATGTGGCTTTCGCAGTTTGGCGAACTGTAATGGAGAACTGCACCCACAATGCGTTCTGTGAGGGAAGCTGTTGGAAGGGGATCGCTATCGGGTAGAGAAGACCTCTCCGGACATCCATGTACGTCGTCTTGCGGATGTTGACGACGCTGCCTGATACCGCGCCTTAGCGACACAACCACTGCAGCGTCGCTTGGATTTCGTCACCAGACAGCACCATAGCACCACGTCGTCAGCGAAGACAGCACATCGAAGAGCACGCCTCGAATGCAGATGCCTTCCAGTCGTTGACGAAGGCTGTGCAGTGCAGGTTCGAGGGCCGCTGAGAAAAGACTCCTGATAAATGACATCCCTGTCGCACCGACCGTCCAACAGTGTTGTGTTTAGTCTGGTGGCCGTTGACCATAAACGGGGAGCGCGCCGCGTAGATTAAGCGTAAGATCAGCCTTGCTGACGCCTGCGAGGGGCCCATGCGTTCGAGCACGGTGCGAAGGAGATCGTGGTCGATACGATCAAAGGCGTGATCAAAGTCGACGGCGACAAGAGCGCCCTGAAGGTGGCAGACCGCTGCCAGCGCCGTGACGTCGCGGTAGGCGCCAAGTGCCCTTTGGATGTTGTTGTCACTGCCTAAACATGTCTGGTCAGGATGGGTCATGTGTCAGATGGTGGTCTGACGACGTGTGCGGAGGATACGGGAGCTTAAGAGGTCGATAGGTTTAACAACTGTGGGAATCGCTCGGTTTGCGAGCTGGTATCGTGATTCCTTCGAGGATATCTGTGGGGACGGTAAAATCGTGGCAGGGGAGGTTCTGAAACATCTGAATCCACTGAGCACTTATCAGAGGATATAGGGCGCAGTAGAATTCGTTCGGTAAGCCGTCTTGGCCTGGTGGCTTGTTCAGGGCGCCGTGTGCCAAGGTCGCTGTTAAGTCTTCGGCAGTTATGGGCGCCAGCAGGGCGTCGTCCTGGGACTCTACTCTGGGGTCAGGCAGACCGCACAGGATGTATTCGTACTCGAGAAGAGTCTCTGGGTCCTCGGCATAAAACGTCCTGTAATGCTGGACGAATGCCACAGTGATGGCACACTGTGAGTCAACGCGTCCACCCTCTACTGCTTCTACTGATGTAATAAAGTGGCGCTTGCGGTGGCCATCATTCCGGTGGGGATGATATCCTGCACACTCACCCCGACTCGGGCTCCGTCATGCCATTCCGCAGTGAGATGGAGTAGGCGAGCTTTGAGATGATTAAGCGCTGCCTGTCATTCACCTGATGGTGGCTGGGTCACTAGTTCCCTCAGCGCAGTGTACTAGAATTCCGATGTCGCCCGACGCCACCACGCTTTGTCACCGCCATACCCCATGAGTGTCCGATGGAGGACCGGCTTGGCGCGGTCGAGCCACCAATGTAAGGTGGAAGGATGTGCATGCAAACTCCGGAGGCAGGGATCCCACGTAGCAGCCATCTCCCGCCGACATGCGTCCGCGTACTGGTAGGAAACGTTTAGCATCCATGGACCACGGCTGTGGTATGTTAGCTGTCGGGGAGAGTAACCGAGCAAATGTATGCCAAATGGTCGGTGATGGCTATCGGTCACAGTTCCATGTCCCTTGTTGAGGCGCGGAGTCTTCGGGAGACGCATACCCAGTCGAGGCGGTGGCAGAGTTGTCGGTGAAATATGTATAGCCACCTCGGTCCACGTGAAGGAGAAGCCACATGTCGTGTAGTGCCAGATCTCGCACGAGTGCCCATAGTGCCGGGCATGTATATAGTTGGTCTGTGGGATCCAAGATGCTATGATGTGGTGTTCCGTTTTCCCATTCACGAGTGGAGCAATTTGGTCGGAATAAAAAGTGACCATTTTTCTGCGACGGGATGATCTGGAGGGCGCGTAAACATTGACAATGTGGAATGCTCCCACCGTGACGGCAACACCTCGTACAGATGGCAGATATGTAACTTCCGATGCCTTGATGCCATCGAATAATAGAATGGCGGTTCCGCCGGTACCGTCACTTGATGGGATGCTGCAGCCTGTGTATCCATAAGTGTCCAATTGCTGCTCTGGACGGACTTCTCGAAAGAGGGTGATATCCAAGTCCACCATCTGAGTATGTCACGGAACATGCGCGTTTTGATAACAGATGCCCTTAATGTTGACTGTGCCAACACGGTAGGATTGGGACATCCAAATGCGGAGTGTGTAGATGCAAATGGCAGCCTCTTGGTGATAATAGGGTCACTGAGCTATCTATGCTTACGGCCGGTATCTTTAACGCGGCTCTTTTGCACGTGTTACGCTCTCTGCATATGGGGCGCCGGTATAGGAGTGTCAAGGGTGTTTGGTGTGTCTTCTGCCTCCATTTTAGTAGCCCAGTCACAGAGCGATGAAAGGGTCGGTGACGGCATGTCGTCCTGGGCATTGGGCTCCATCACCTGGTATTTGTCCTGAGGGCTTCAGTCATGGGAACGTCTGGGCTGAGTGACGCCACCGTCCTGTCCATAGTTTCGGATGCCTGCCTTGGGGTGGTGCTGGTAGATGCTTCAGAGACGGCGTCGGCAGCTTGATCCCTGTCTCCGCCCCTTTCGAGAGGCGGCGTTTCTTATGGCGCTTCGGTGACTGTTGTTTCCGCGTTCACGTGTCCGCTCCCGTCGAAGGGCCTTGGTCAGCACCTTCGGCCATGTGGCCGTCGTCCGGAACCGACGCCTCTGCTACAACGACGGTGACGGTGGTGGTGGTAGTGGTGGCGGGCATTGTGTCTTTCAAGGGCGTCACGTCGTGCGGGACCGCCGTCACGGCGCCGTAGGCGGCTGAGCTCGCCGGCGCATTCGACTGCAGCATGGGCGCGGCATCTGTGAACACCGGCCGCACGGCTTCTACGAAAGTGAGTGCTAATGAGGTTGGCACAGCTGTCTATACTGGTTCCGCACGTGGCACCTGGACAAAGCGAGGCAGTTGGATCGGACGTAGCCTTCCAGTTCACAGCAAGCACACGTCCGCTGTTGTCCGTCATAAATAAAGATGGCTCGGCAACCTCCGATGAACACGTCAGACGGCACGTGTTTGCGGAGTTCGAAGCGTATCTGACGCACCCCACTGAGCACGCGATAAATTTCAAAGGTGTTCTCTTCCGTGTAGCTTAGGACCGTTCCATATCGCCGTAACGCGTCAGTGGTGCCAGGTTTCGAACGGCAGTTCGAATATGCGCACCGTGCGCACACCCATACCCTTGTTGTCCACAGTTACTGTGCTTACATTACCATCAGTTTGGCGAAAGCGGTAGCCGTTGGTGGAACGTCGGACTAGGATGTCACATGCCTCTTCGTTCTTCATCTAGAGATAGACTGTACTTGAAGTGATGGACAGATGTATGCCTATCAACTTGTGATGATCGACAGGCAAGTCGTCTCTCAAAAACAGTTCGTTTTCATAAGCCTTTGGACGCTCGTAGGAATCGCCGAACGTGAATTTCACCGTCGCCTGGTGGTAAGAGAACGCCCTATCTAGTGAGAGCTCTAAATCACAACAGCGAACGCAATACATCACGCAGCGAGGAAACAAATACGTGCGGAGCGCTGCCTAACGTTCCGCGCGTCCGAGCTGTGCCATGGCTAAATGCCGACTGCCAGACGCTCTTTTCGTCTGAGCCATCGAGGACACAAAGGATAGTGCGACTGCAGGGACTTATCTGGGGCACGCTACCCTTGAGACCCACATTCCCTACCTAGTGAGAGCAGATACCCTCTTCATATGGATATAGCTTAGCTGCCTATGATGATCTTCAGTGCGGATGCACTCACATTGCCCGAACTCCTACGGGAATCGGTAGATTGACTCATACGTCGTTTCCTGCGATTGGGGTCCTTGGCTGCTGCAAATCTTGCCAGCCGCTCCACGTCTGCCCATGTCTAACTATGGGATCAGGAAAGCCTAGGGACAAAGCTGCTTGACATCTCGGACGCTTCCGTCTCTTGATGCTGCCAACACCGGATGTCATATGTGGTCACCACGTTCTTGGGTCTGTTCGTGGAATACGGAGACTGCACGCCACATCCAGATGCCTCCAACCAGATCAGCTTGGTGTGCGCAAGCAAACACTCATGCCTCCTTACCAGAGGATGTTCACGATCATTTGTCCCAGATTCGGAGTTCCCAACTCCCAGTTCCAGGGACAACATCGACCTGCAACTTCTTCAGTGGGATTGGGGTACCCCAATTCCAAGTACATCAGCCCTTCTCTTCTCCCACTTATCGCGCCGACGGACATCACTGCCAGCCTAAGGGGATGCCATTTCCATAGGGGGTTCATGCTGCCAAAGTCTTCGAGATGGGCACCATACTCACCGCTTACAGTGGTCGGAAGGATGCGGCTAAAGCGCCTATCGCCCCACGCCCAGGACCACAATAGGTTGATGGTCCAGTGAATCCGTTTTATTCCACGGTCCACATGATTGAATATAGTTCCTTTAGCATCTCTACTTGACCTGGGTACTTATGGAGGCACAAATCTACTCTAAGAGAGTACTCCATCAACCCCCTGGCCAGTTGCTCAATGAGGGCGCAAAGCCTTGTTTGAAATCCTCGCTACAAATGATGCCGCGCTCTTTGCCAGCCACTGCCGATCGAGTGAGCCATCAGTATCTGTTACCAGAATTACCACTACTAGCCTCTGCATTGGGGACTACGAGATCTTGGATATTGGCCATGGACCTCATTTTCATACATTGTTCTTCCACGAAGAGAACCTTAGAATGTATAATTATTGTTCTGTTACCAAAAGAATCTCAGACATTGACTGTCCAACATTCTGATCTGAAGCCTACGTTTTGATTGTGTAAATTCTATACTTATCACAAATATATATAGGCTGTTGTTGCGAATAACTCTTCTCCAAAGAGGAGCTTTTAGATCGTGCATTTATTTATGAAACTGCTCTACCAGGACGTGCTGAAAAGTAATGCCTCCGAATTTTTATGTGAAAACCGTTAAAACTTTTTAAATAAAAGAAACGTTCTGACATTCTACATCTTTATTGTGCAATTCTTCATTTTTTTTTCTCACCATAGCCAGCCTGGTGAAGAACACGTCTCCTAATGAGAGATCATTTTGTTGATACTGTACTGGTGATTGTTTGTCTTCGTTAACAGAGCCACATCGTCACCTCTGCTTGCAACGCATCTTGAATGTCAAAGTGAAGTCATCGATGGCGTTCTTTAAGTTTAGGAAACGGAAGAAAAACATATGGTGCCAAGACGGGATAGTATGGAGGATGATCGTTGACAGTGAACCCAAGGCGTCGGATTCTTGCAGATGTCGTAGCGTTGTGTGTGGTGTGGCATCGCCATGCTGAATAAGAGTGTTCATGTGTGTGCGAACTCTTCGAATTTGATCTCCATTACAGCACGCTCTTTCTCAAGCACCGACATATTGCGCTTCGCACTGCAATGTTGTTGTTGTTGTTGTGGTCTTCAGTCCTGAGACTGGTTTGATGCAGCTCTCCATGCTACTCTATCCTGTGCAAGCTTTTTCATCTCCCAGTACCTACTGCAACCTACATCCTTCTGAATCTGCTTAGTGTATTCATCTCTTGGTCTCCCTCTACGATTTTTACCCTCCACGCTGCCCTCCAATACTAAATTGGTGATCCCTTGATGCCTCAGAACATGTCCTACCAACCGATCCCTTCTTCTGGTCAAGTTGTACTGCAATGTTACACGATACAATTCAGAGCCTTCTAGCGGCAGAGGGCTGCAAAGTTCCAGACATAAGGAGCAAATATGTAGAAGGTTGTCGCACTTAAAAAGCTTTAGGCACTACTTTTCAGCACGCACTCGTACCTTGTTTACCTGGGTTGTGTTTACATTGTGCCTAAAACGGAGAAACACATATCTACAGGTGTCTCTTATAGCAACACCAGAGCATCGGCTGGTGCGGGCCAAGTAGAGAGCGCTGGGTGCGTGTTTTTCGAGCGGTTGCAGTTAAGCACAAAACACTCCTGCCTCTCTCTTCCTGGACTGCCGCACGTAGCACAAATGATTCAGATTCTTGTTTTGTGTATGTCATTTGGGCACATGTGACCAGTAAATTTCTACATAATGGTAATCTAGCAGCAAGTAACGAATATTAGGGTTGTATTGACATGACTGAGAACCGCCACTGCGTTAAAGTTATGTAAAATAGTGTCCGTTTCTTGCATTCTGTATTTGAACGTGTCGTTCATAATTCTATGCTTTGTTTCTCGTGTTTTGTTGCATCAGAACACATGGTGATCTGTAAACCACACGTAAATTGTAGTGGGACGCGAAATTGAAGCGTCACCCATCCACCAGTGTCAGCCCAGTTTGCATGTGAATATAAGATTAATTTAGTGTTTTGTTTATGTATTTTGTAATATTTTTAATGTTTGTGAATTGTTTAAAGTTTTGTATTTATTTTTATGTTTCATGTACGGAGAGGGCGGCGCAACGAACGGAGACAGCATCTTCACTGCCGGGACCAGAGAGAAAATTGCTGGCCACTATACGTCGCGGGTCGACAGCCAAAGAGCAACAGAAGATCCTGAAACCGAGTTGTTGCGTCGTGCTGCTAAAACTGAAAAAATAAGTGTTTGTAATCTTTCTACAACAATGACGTCATAGAAAGTTTAATCGTGTTGTAAATGTTCAGTCCTATCTTGTCAAGGCTCATGTTCACATCTATATGTAGTATATATGAAGATAATAAACTAGTGTATACTACAAAAGTTTAAATGCGTGTCCCGAGAATTTATTTATGAAGAATTATATTAAGGAAGAAGTATTACTGATTTATTTGACAAGATTATTAATTTTTGACAACGTTCATTGCGATTTTGAGTCTTAAAACTTTATTCAATGTGGTTTGAATATTTATTAAAGCAGATAACTTGCATTAATATAATTTCTGAGAAGAAACAAACGACATCTAAATTGAAAAAAGTTTGCGCAAATCAATTGGACTGAGTGACGTAGTTCTGCGCATACGACTCAAATGATGATGTTTTAAATACAGTTTCGTTCAAGAACCACTCAGAGACAACTTTAAAAAGAATTTAAATAATTTTGAAGTGTTTTGTAACTGACGTAGGTGAGGAAGTCTGCACATGGTAATATGTCAAAAGAAAATAATTTATACAAAACTTACGTAGTTACACTACAAAATTCACGTTATAATTGAGAAACAGAGCGAGATGAATCCAATGTTGAGGGATACATACATTAGAAGTCAACGCATGGCAGTTAAGTCAGTAGTGTAGTAGTTTCCTTCCTTCCTGCTGTATGTCTGCGAATATGATGAGTCTAAAAACGGTGTACAGGAGTGCAAGGTGGTGATGTAGCACAGTCTTTGAGTCCGAGATTTCGCTGTTGTAATGTATCACGGACAGAGTGAAATGGACCTATTCTCTGACATGCTGTCTGATGCGTGTTTTATGAGATTTTGGATGGCGTAAGAATAAAATTAAGTGATGCAATTACCAGTTTGCTCCATGACAGGAAGAGTGATACCTAGAAAAAGTATGTGACACACCTCCTTCGGAAGTGAGCATCTCGAGTGCACACTAGGGGATGGCCTGACGATGTTACTTAGTACCGTAACCGGTAGCCAGTAGATAAAATAAATAACTGTGGACTTAAGTACATGATATTTCCTAGGAAAGTTCAATTCTGTAGTCCACATATCAAACGAAAAACATGAAAATCTCACGCAATGCAAACGAAATGGTTTTATTCTTGTTTAGTAAATTTACAGCAGTATTACTATGAAATAGTTACTCGTTAGCAAAGGCACGAACATTGAAGTGGCAAGGTGTGGTTATCTAGGAAAGAAATAATTTTGTTAAATTGTAAAACATTTATTTCCCAGAGTCGTTTTGTTTCTAATCTCCATTTTTTAAGGAAATTTGAGACAAGTGCAACTCTTATATTAAATAACTCTTCATTAATAATAACTAAGTCACCAGATCATTATATTGACCTTAGTTATTACTGCCTTCATATTAACTGAGATAAAAGGATTCAGCTAAAACAGGATTAAGAAAACCTAGTCTGTCTTAACCCAAATGGACTTTGGTGGCTCTTTCAATACTCAGTATAAATTTACATAAGACTTAATTAACTAGATAAACTTAGGACTCTGAAAGTGTTACTTACAATAGATTTAAAAAGTACACAACCTACTGATACCATTAAGAGATCATACCTCTGTCACGCACTGAGAAAATGTAATAACAAGAAACACATGATCCAAATTGGTGAATTAACTGGTTTCCGTATGAAGCATCGAGATGGCGCCGTGCTGCTTGCATCTTGCACGCTCATCCAGTAGTTAACAGAAGCAGCTTAAACACAGACAAGTAATCACGAAATAGTCGGCTTACTACGACATAAGGAAAGAAACCAGAACGGCAATTATACCTCACAATACACACTGCGGAGTTGCGGAAGCAAAACAGATAACAAAATTTTACCAGCGTTCTGAACAACTGACACTAAAAGATAATTAACGCAGAACATGAATTCAGGAACTGACTTTTGGAGGCACTGCCATAAAACAATGAAATAAACGTAACGACTTGTTTCTTGGCAGCCTTCGAATGTATACACTATTTCACTGGGGGAAACATACTAGCATGGATGAAATAAAAATGTCGGAGCTTGGCTAGGGGCATTAGTAGAATATGCAGGTCTGAACACACTCGCAAAACTTTCCCAGAGAGAAATCCTCATGAGTTTAAATTAAGGTGGAACAAATCCAACATGTTATAGTCCAAAGAATTCTCTTGCCAGCGACCATAGATGAGCAGTCACGTAACTTACAGCGCACTCAAGAGCGACTTAGGCCGAGAATTTGCATTTAATCGTCCAGGAAATGGTTCGTCCGACATTAAGGAAGCGGCGCTGCTAGAACCACGTTTCTGTCCTGCCGTATATCCATCCACCAACTGCCGCACTTTCGTTTTAAACGGGAAGCGACCGTCTCTCCTTCCACGTACTGAGGATTGCGCTTTTCTCGTTGAAACAACCAGTTTTTGGTTACACCGGTTCTTTTGTATCCAGTTTAACCAAAATGTTAAAACCACTCAAAACAAACAGCTTTTGAAAAAAAAAGTTTTCGGTTTTGTATTTTTTTTCCAGTAATAAACATAAACTTAGGTTGTAAAGCTCTAATGAAAGTGAAGGAGAAGGACATCACGATCTATATGAGGTTAAGACAACGGCAGCAATTGGTGTCATTGTGTACAGCAATGATTGAAAAGGTGAAGAGGATGGTCATGGGGACAGTGAGAGCAAAAAATTACAAGCTGATGAGTCATTGCATCGTCACTTTAGGATGGTATCAGTCCTTGATCTTGAAGAAACCCAAAATTAAGTTTTCAGTTACTACCCCAAGTTTATAGTAAGTCAGAAAAATTGTAGTATATCAACCTAATTTATCTTCTCTTCCAAGGGGCAGTTAGGATGTTTTCTCATCATATGCTGTTGCAAGTTTGTTGCGTCTCCTCCGGTTTTTAATGCTACAAAGCAAATGGAGCATTACATTTCATCGCCATTGCAACTCATGAAATACTCCAAACTATGTATGTAGCCATTCTGCAATACAAGCACTATCTGGAGACGACAACGATAAACGCCGTATATACAAGTGGGGGCAAGTGTTCCACACTTGCAGTACACGCATACTGTAATACGGCACACCACATGCAATTCCAACAGTATTTTCTCTGCATTTATGTACCAATTCATATGTCATATATTTGTTGCTAGTTTCTAACTCTAGGCATTATTATTAAAAAAATGCTCACCGCTACTTTCAGTTTCTGTAATAACCCAATATATTAAATGATTGGAATTTTTTTAAAAAAAAGGGTTTATTTGAAAACCAAATATTTTAGCACTGCTGCTACAGTAAATTGATATGCCGTTCTTATGCGATTATTGCTAAAAAACGAAAGTTGTCATGTAAACCAGACCAAACTGTGGTATCGATAGCTCCCATGCCACGTAGGTGCGCTCTGCTAGGTTGGCACTATGAACACCGACACCGACGACAATCTCTCTAGCCGGGGCAGTGCAGCCCATTTTATTCCGAGTAGATGACCAAGCAACATTGTTTCTATTTCATAGTGGGAGACCCACTACAGATTTGGCCTTTGTAACTTGATGTATAGCTTCGCACCTACGTTCTCATTTCAGACAAAGTTAAGTACAATTCATGTATTAATTTTATTGTGTTGTGATATAGTAAAACCATTTGTAATTGCATTACCGAGAGTTCCCACTTACATGCTCCTCCTAGCTTCCTACATTTGGCCTACCCACACGCCGCCTTTCAGGCGGGATACAAAACCTGGCAACGAGGATCATTTTATTCTCCTCTTACCTATGTTTTTTGCTGTGTACTATTTTAGATTTTTTGTGATATCCCCGTGTGACTGAGTGACTGTATCTAAGTGCTCCCACCTTTCGCTATAAGACTTTCATTTGTGTAAACCATGGCTTCGCCACAGGAACAGACTTCGCTGTCCGATCTTGTACGTTTTCGGGCTCAGCAAATGACGCAGCTGCTTGATGATATAAATGGACTGGTGACACGACAAACTGCAGCTACTTCGGTACCTCCGACATCACCACCTGTACCGAAAGCTCCAGCGCCTCCATTTCGTGCCTTCAAAAATGTTCAAATGTGTGTGAATTCTGAAGGGACCAAACCGCTGAGGTCATCGGTCCCTAAGCCTACACACTACTTAACCTAACTTAAACTAACTTACGCTAAGGACAACACACACACGCATGCCCGAGGGAGGACTCGAACCTCCGACAGGGGGAGCCTCCCGGACCGTGGCAAGACGCCCCAGACTGTGCGGCTATCCCGCGCGGCTTTCATGCCGTCAATCCTGACGTTGCACGCTGGCCAGAATACATCGCCCAGCTCGAGGCCCACTTCGCAGTATACAACATACCAGGTACAGAGCGGCTTGCCTTTTCATTGCCAAAACGGGTGTTCTGTTATACCGTATGCTCGTGAAATTGTTTCCCACCATCCACCCAGAAACTAAAACTTACGATGAAGTGATTGATGCTTTGAGCTCCCACTTCCGTGACAGTGTGAATGTGGTAGCCGCACACCACAAATTCTTTCGTCTCCGGCGTGGCCCAACTCAGTCCAATAGATCTTGGTTAGCGGACCTTCAGGGTCTAACTTCTGATTGTGACTTTAATTGCTCGTGTGGACACTCGTATGCGGTTAAAATGATGAGAGACGGTATTGGGCAGAATGTGGCGGATCACCTCATCTGCGAGCAAATCCTCAAATTTAAAAACCCGTCTTTGCAGGAAGTAGTGGACTTGCTACACAAACAAGATACATTAGACATGGCTACTTGCACGTTCGACGTGACGCCGGGTGTGCGTCCTGTTAGCGCAACACAACGCGTGCCCTCCAAGCCAGCCCCGCCGCGCCGCTCGCGCGCACGTAAACACGTTTCAAACCAGGCACCCACTGAGAAACTGAAATCTTGTCCGAACTGCTTTCGTTCGCCACCCACGGCACAGTTGCCCATCCCGACAAGCACAGTGTAATTTCTGTAATAAGAAAGGACATGTGCAAGCTGTGTGTAGTAAGAGGAACTCTCACAACCTGTCCCCCATTCGCGTGACTTGCGTGGGCGCCACCGCAACGGAAACCGCCGTGATCATGATTCACATCAGCCTATGGACATTAATGCCATTTATCCGCAACCTTCTGCTTCCCCTGCTTCTACAGCTCGCCGGGTGAATAAACAAGTTTTGCTAGGCACTTCCTCTCGCATTCAGCGCAATGCGAGGGAACTATTTGTGACTTTGAACATTTGTGGATGTTCTGTTTTGCATGCATCTGGACACTGGTCCGTCTGTTTCCTTACTGAACACATCAACATATGACTTTCTTGGTTCGTCCCCAATTCTTCGTTCACGTTCCATCCACACTGACTGCATTTACTGGACAGCAAATCTCAGTGCTCGCCGTGTGTAGTTTGCAACCTACGTATGGTGCAACGACACGTACAGTGTCTTTCCATGTTCCGCTCTAGTGATGCTATGAACATTTTTGGTAGGGACGCATTTGAACTTTTTGCCTCGCAATTCTGGGCAATGTACTTTGCATCAATGCTAGTGCCCATGAAGACAGTGTTGCTGCACTCTGCGATGATTTTGCTGAAATCTTATCTGATGGCATTGGTTGTTACACAGACTTTGCAGCGCATGTTGTAGTAAAAGAAAATGCGATGCTTATTTTCCGGCGCGCACGCCCGATACCGCACACACTGTGCGACACTGTAGCTGCTAAACTTAAGTATTTGCAAGAGAGTGGTGTCATTGAAACTGTTTCTGTTTTCCCATGGGCTTTGCCTATAGTGTGTGTGAAAAACCAAACGGCCGTCTACGTTTTTTGTGCTGACTTTAAGCCTACATTAAATCCCCAGACAACGGTAGCTACGTTTCCGTTACCGCGTCCTGAAGACTTTTTTGATAAGCTTGGTGCGGGAAAATTATTTTCCACGACTGACTAGCGGGACGCATACTTTCAAATTCCGCTCGACGAACAGTCGCAGTGCTAATTTGTGCTCAACACCAACCTTGGATTGTTCAAATTTCGCAGCCTTCCATTTGGTTGTGCTTCGGCTCCTGCTATTTTTCAGTCTTATTTGCAGCAGTTGTGTGCCACTGTCCCTGGTTGTTCCAATTATCTGGACGATATAGTTGTATTATTTCGCACCCCTGACGAACATTTGCAGAATTTGCGTGCCTTATTTACTGTACTTTTGCAAGCAGGGCTAAAATGTCACAGAGAGAAGGGCAAATTTTTGCAAACTGAGATTCAGCGTTTGGACATATGACTAACAGACAGGGTATCCACCCCTCGACATCACATCTCAGTGTGATTCGAGACTTGCCAGCACCCAGGAACTCGAAAGAACTTATGTAGGGCAAAATTACATATTATATTCGGTTTATTCCAAATGCAGAGAAGATTGCAGCGCCCTTGCATCGCCTTCGGCGTAAGAACATTCCTTTTTTTTTTTTTTTTTTGGTCTTCGGAATGTTACATTGCTTTCCACAAGTTCAAATCTGCTTTGTTGAGTGATCCTTTCGATTCCCCAAACCAGTTGTTTCGGCTGCCGATGCATTTTCTCACAGCATCGGAGCAATTCTCTCACACCACAGTAATTCTGTCATTGCCCGATCGCTTTTGCGTCTAAGTAGCTCAATTCTTCCCAGCAAAACTATTCTCAAATCGAGAAGGAAGCTTTAGCTATTGTCTGTGGAGTAACTAAGTTTCATGATTTGTTGTACAGTCGAAAATTCTATTTGGTCACCGACCATCAGCCTCTGACGTCGTTGTTCCACCCATCAAAGCCAGATCCGGCCCGTACTGCACAAAAGTTGCAACGTTCGTCCTTGTTTTTGTCTGACTACAATTACGAAATCTTGTTTCAGCCTCCGGCCCAACATGGCAATGCTGATGCTTTGTCTCGTCTACCTATTGGTCCTGACGAAGTGTTTGATTCTTCGGAACTGTCCTGCATGTTTATTGATTCGCAAGATAAGTAATTAGCTGATGGTTTTCCAGAGAATTCTCATAGCATAGCTTCCACAACAGCCGCCGATGCAATATATTCGTACTCAATGGCCTCCATCTGCTACCCAGATTAGTGATACCCTTGTATGGTGTTACTTTGCGCAATGTGACAACTTGTCTGTACACCATGGTGTTATCTTGTTACGGACTGACAATGATCAGCCTCGATAATATTCTTCTCGGGTGTGCAGCCGGATCATAACGTCTTCTTGACACAATATTTCCGCGGTCCTATTGGCCGCCATCTTCGTGTACCAGCAATCTCACCTGAAGATGGCGGCCAGTTGGACCGCGGAATTATTGTGTCAAGAAGACGTTTGATCCGGCTGCACACCCGAGAAAAATATTATCAATTATTACGCTGGGAAAGCCTTCGTAGTCAGCAATGATCAGTCTCGTTTTGTTGTATCTTGTTAACTGCAGTCGGAAATCCTCTGATTGCTGCACGCTGGTCGTTGGGGTATTGTGCAGACGAAGCAATTAGCTCATCGTCACTGCACTTGGGTCGGCATTCATAAACAAATTAAGATTTTGCTTGCTAGTTGTCGCTCTTGCGCGGAGCATCAATCTGTTCCCCGCCAGCGCTTCTTTGCGTGGCCGACTCCTACTGTGCCTTGGCAGCGCGCTCATATTGATTTTGCGGGTCTGTTCTGGCCCACCCGCTGGTTGATAGTTATTGATGCATATAGCAACTTTCCATTAGTTGTGCCTATGTCTTCTACTACATCTGCCAGTACTATTCGGGCTTTGACATCTATTTTCTGCATTGAGGGCTTTGCTGAAGTTACTATCACCGACAATGGCCCCAGTTTGTGTCCTCCGAGTTTGAAGCATTCTGTGCTGCTAATGGCATTCGCCATCTGACCTTAGTCCCATTCCAACCCCAGTCGAACGGAGAGGCTGAACGCTTTGTGCATACGTTTAAGTCTCAGATGAGCAAGTTGCGCGCCACGCACTCATGTGAGCGCGCGCTCTGACTTTCCTTGCTACATATCGCTCCCAGCCGTGCAGCACCCGTTCCCCAGCGGAAATGTTATGTGGCCGTGCCCATTGGTCCCTCCTGCAGCTATTGCACCCGTCGCTCCGCGCTCCCAATGCTTCGCCTCGTTCTGGCTCGGTGCCGCATTATTTGGTGTTCTATCGCATTTTCTCTGGCAGGCAGGGGCGAATTTTTCGCGAGATTGGCCACTCTTATTTGTCATTTCTTGTCCCGTCATCGGTTTTCTGCCACTGGTTGTTTTCCGCCGCCTCAACCCATGACTCCAGCGACGGCGCCTCAGCCTCTCGCGCCTCAGCCACGGGCGCTCCTGCCGTCGTGGCCACTACCGGTCCGGTCACCTGCACTGGACGGGCACCTCTCGCCGCCGCCACGGCCCCACCTCCGGCTGCCGCCTTCGCCGCCGCCACGTTCCTCCGTGGTGCCGGAACCTATGGAGGTTGAGCCTGCCATCACGCCGCTGCCACCGTCGCCCATGGAGGTCGTTGCTCCGCCTCCTCATCCAAGCATACCCAGTGTCAACGCGCAGCCTGGGCAGATTTCCACGGGGCGTTTTCCGCGCCCCCTCGTGAGCAATTTGCGGATGCTGGTGGACAGCGCGCCCAAGCAGTTCCGCTGTTCGCCCCCTCAGCTGAGCCGCCCCTGGGTCCCTCCACCCACCGTTGGAAGCCATACTCAACGACAGTGCGTCGTTTCAGGGGTGATGGATGTGGTAACGATGGCTACCATGCCACAATGTAGGTGCGCTCTGCTAGGTTGGCACTACGACACCGATACCGACGACAGCGCCCTCTAGCTCTACGAGTGCCGCTCCGGATTCAGCCCATTTTATTCTGAGTAGACGACCAAGCAACATTGTTTCTATTTCATAGTGGGCGAGCCACTACAGATTTTGCCTTTGTATCTTGATGTACAGCTTCGCACCTATGTGCTCATCTCAGCCAAAGGTAAGTACAATTCATGTATTCAAGTTATTGTGTTGTGATATAGTAAAACCATTTCTAATTGCATTACCGACAGTTCTACCTCACTTGCTCCTCCTAGCTCCCTACATTTGGCCTACCCTTCAGTTATAGGAGCAGACTGACGCGCCGCCTTCCAGGCGGGATACAAAACAAACAGCTACTGGTATCGGTTTTAACAGGTCAGTTTTTCCCATCCCTATCGCAGAGACGCGGCTGGCACTAAGTACACACTTACTGCCACGCCCCCACTCCCCACATGTTGACCTGGGTAAACATACGTGCAGCAGTAATATAATGTATCTCTAATCGGTGACGGAATCAAACCGAACCCCAACATAACTCAAATTACATTGTTGTACATACATCTTCTTCTTCTTCGGTTATCAACCCACAGGTTGGTTGGCAGCAGCACGCCATTCCGTTCTTTTGTCAACTTTCTTCTTCATATCTGCATAGGTCTGGCACCCGATGTCATTTATTACTTGTTGAATGTAGCTTAATCTAGGTCGTCCTCGGCGAGTTCTTCCTTCAATGATTCCTTCTAATATTCTCTTAATGAAATTGTTATGCCGTAAAATGTGACCTATGAAGGTTATTCTTCTTTTCTGTATATTTCGCCAAAGAGATCTGTTTTCTTTCACTCTTCTGAGGACATCTTCGTTTGTAGCCTTGTCTCGCCAGCTGATTTTTTCCATTCTCCGGTAGCACCACATTTCGAATGCCTCTAATCTTCTCTTTTCTTCTTTTCCACTAGTCCAAGTTTCACATCCGTAAAGGGCTGTACTCCACACATAGGTTTTCATGACTCTCTTTCTTACGTCTAAACTAACATTTCTACTCGTCAGTAAGTTTCTTTTTCCATTGAATGCTATTTTGGCAAGTTGTATTCTGTTTTTAATGTCACTTTTGCTCCTTCCATCTGCTGTTATTTTGCTACCTAAGTAGTTAAATTCTGTAACCTGCCCTAGTTTCTCTCCCTTTATTGTTATTCGTATGGGTTCATTGTAGTTCAGGGCGCCACTCACCATCACTTTAGTCTTTTTCTTATTTATTTTCATTCCATACTGTTCTTTTAAGGTGTTTTCCATTTCATTGAGTGCGGCTTCTAAATCTTCTTTCCTTTCTGTAATTATGGCGATATCATCTGCATATCGCAACATATCTATTTTCATTCCGTTAAGTTTTATTCCTACTTCAATATTCTCTCTTATTTTATCTATTGCTTCTTGGATATATGCGTTGAAAATTACTGGAGATAGTGGGCATCCCTGTCTCACTCCTTTCCTTATTCTTGCTGTTTCTTCTTTGTTTTCCTTCTTAACTAAGGCTGTTTCATTTTGGTATATTTTAAAGATTATCCTTCTATCATTATATTTCAGACCAGCCTTCTTCAGAATTCTAAACATTTCTGGCCATACAACATTGTCAAATGCCTTTTCGAGGTCTACGAAGGCTATAAATACTTGTTTGTTTTTGGAAATTTGTTTCTCAATTATTAGTCTTAAAGATAAGATTGCTTCCCTCGTCCCTACACCGCTTCTAAAACCGAATTGGTCTTCACTTAGAGTGCTATTCAATTGGTTTTCATCTCTTTTCAAAATTATTCTTATTAGAATTTTTGATGCGTGTGAAAGAAGACTGAGTGTTCGATGGTTTTCACAGTCCATAGTAGATGCTTTCTTAGGTATGGGGAATATGATGCATTTCTGATAGTCTTCAGGAACTTCACCTGTTTTGTATATTTTCTGTATGAGTTGCAGTAATGTAGCTTTCATTTTGTCTCCTGATTTCTTAATTAGTTCAGAAGGTATATCATCAACACCTGCCGCTTTCTTATCTGGTAGTTCTTTTAGTGCTTTTTCAAATTCATCTTTCAGAATTGTGTCCCCTAGTTCTTCTTTCTCTACTTCTTCGCTTAATTCTATCATATTATCTGTTAGAGGGTCTCCTTGATATAGCTCTTCAATGTATTCTTGCCATCTCTTCAGCGTGTCATATCCAAATAGTACCTTGCCCTCTTTGTTCTTTATAGTTCCTGAAGATTTTACTTTCCGTTTAGCAAAGTTTTGTTTTATTGTTCTGTAGGCCAAGTCAGTTTTTCCTTTAACCATGTTTTCCTCCACCTCTTTACAAATGCTGTTGAGGTAATTTTCTTTTGCTTTCCTAGATTCTCTGTTTATTTGGTTTCTAAGCTTTCTATATTTGTTTTCGCTTTGCTCGTCAGAGGCATTTTTGTATAGTCTTCTTTCTTCCATTAGACAAATTATTTCAGGTGTTATCCACTCTTTCCTGTTTACAGGTTTGGCTTTCCCAATAAATTCTTCTGCTGCTTTATGTATGCCTTCTTTGATTTGTTTCCACTCCTCGTTAGTACTCCCGGGAATAATGTTTGATGCCATCTCATCAGTTTTCCGTGCATAAGGGATCACTAGTTCTTCAGACTTTAGGTTATCTCTGTTCCATACTTTGTTCGTTTTTCTCTCTAATCGCTTGAGTTTGAGTAAGCATTTCATCATTACAAGGTTGTGATCACTATTAACATCCGCAGACGGGTAGCTTCTGCAATCCTTGATTTGGTTTTTAAAACGCGATTTTACTAATATATAGTCGATTTGGTGTCTTCTAGTATCTCCTGGGGCTTTCCACGTGTACCTTCTTCTTTTATGGTGGTTGAAAAGGGAGTTCGCTATGACCAACTTGTTTTTGGCACAAAATTCAATTAGCCGGCTTCCTCTTTCGTTCCTATCTCCTAGACCATATTTCCCTACAATTCCGTCAACTTTCTCTTCTCCAACACTAGCATTCCAATCTCCCATTATAATTAAGTTCTCTTCACCTTTAACATAATTTATAACTTTGTTGATGTCTTCATACACTGTTTCTATTACATCGTCTTCTTCTGCCGATGTCGGCATATAGACTTGTACTATTACCGTGTTCTTTGGTTTGGTTCCAATTTTGACTAGTATTATCCTAGAGTTAAATTGCACATATCCTGTGACTAGATTCCCGAGTTTTCCTTTTAGAATTATTCCAACTCCACCGATTCCAGTTGTTCCTTGGTTAGTACCTGTATGAATGATACGATAATTTCCTGATCTGAAGTCTCCTGGTTCAGGCCATCGCATCTCAGATACATACATACGCTAAATAGATATCTGTTTGGCGCCAGCGCAGCGAGCCCTTGGTTACACATACAAACTAGTGTACTCACTCTCCTCTCTATGTTGCTATCTTGTAATCAACAAAAAACACAGACGACGAGTTACTAGTTAAGAGAGCACCTAACAAGTATAAAGCGAATATACACATTCAGCAACCACCTGTGGTCTAGGCGTAGCAGCTTTGATTAGAGAGTCGCACGGGGTATCCGTGCGGTCTAGACACTTTGCCATGGTTCGCACAGCTCCTCTCGTCGGAGGTTCGTATCCTGCCTTGGGCATGGGTGTGTGTGTTGTCCTTAGCGTAAATTTGTTTAGGTTAGATTAAGTAGTGTGTAAGCCTAGGGACCGATGACCTCAGCAGTTTGGCCCCATAGAAATTACCACAAATTTCCAAAATTTGATTAGACATCAAAACGTTCTCTGTCCTAGGTCCGAAACAAACCACCGATTAAATTTCGATTAATAATCGTCATTGGTGGCCAAAGACATCCGGCATAAAAAGTCACCCTCATTCTGACAATGGCCTTGTCAAAGCGGGTGGAGGAGTGGACAGAGGTTCAGGGCACTTCCTTGTTCTTGGGGTGGCCCTGAAGGGAGAAGAATCAGTAATGATCAACGGCGTGAGGGTGCAGAAACAATAGAAACCACTGCATTAATGATACATGCCGTGTACCCACAAGACCTGTGGCCTGTAATTGAAAACGTGTCATGATCACCTTTCGATTGGTAAGAGATTCCAGAATAGTACCCTTTCAGACCTCCCGGGAAGGACTGCCAATGGGGAGGTGACCACGAGGAAAACAATGAATAACTGACTAAAGGATAATGTTCTACGGATCGAGGCGTGGACTGTTAGAAGCTGGAACGTAGCAGGGAAGCCAGAAATCTGAAAAAGGGAAATTGGAAAGGCTCAGTTTAAATAAGGTAGTGGTCAGAGAAGTGAAATGGAAAGAAGATAGGGATTTCTGGTCAGACGAGTACAAGGTAATGTCAACAGTAGCAGAAAATGGTATAAGGGGAGTATGATTCAGTAATGAATAGGAATGTGGGGCAGAGAGTGCATTACTGTGAGCAGTCAGTGACAGGGCTGCTCTTATCGGAATCAACAGCAAACCAGCACCGACAACGACAGTTCAGATGTACATGCCGAGCTCGCAAGCTAAGATGAAGCGATATAGGAAATACGCGAGGATGTTAAAAGGGTAATACAGTACATAAAGGCAGATGAAAATATAATAGACATGGGGGCCTGGAATGCGGTTGTAGGGAAAGGAATAGAAGAAACGGTTACAGAAGTGTATGGGGTTGGGACAATGAATGAGAGAAGAGAAAGATTAATTGATTTCAGCTAGTAATAACGAATACTCCGTTCAACAATCACAAAAGGAGGAGGTGTACTTGCAAAAGGCATGGTGTTACAATTAATAAACGGTGAAATGTAGACTGACGTTCAAGAGATTAGTCAGGAAGAATCAATACGCAAAGAAGTGGGATATGGGAGTACTAAGGAACGAGGAGATACCCTTGAAGTCTTCTAAGGCTATAGATACAGCATTGAGGAATAGCTCAGTAGGCGATGCAGCTGAAGAGAAAAGGACATATCTAAAAAGAGCAATTACAGAAGCTGGGAAGGAAAACATAGTTACTGTGAAGAAACCATTGGTAACAGAGGAAATACTTCAGTTGATCGATAAAAGAAAGAAGTACAAATATACGCAGAGAAATTCAGAAATACAGAAAGGCAAGTCGCTAAGTTCAGGGAAGTTAATGGGAAATGGCTGGAGGAAATATGTGAAGAAATCAAATAAGAAAGGAGTGTCGGAAGGACTGACTCAGAATATAGCAAAGTCCAAACCAACTTCATGACATTAAAGGCAAGGATGGTAACTTTGATAGAGCAATGGTAATACCACTGTTAAATGCAGAGGAGACAGCGGATAGGTGGAAAGGGTACATTGAAGGCTTCTTTGATGGGAAAGAGGAAACAGGAGTCGATTTATAAGAGGTAGGGCATCCAGTATTTGAATTAGAAATTAAGTGAGCTTTGGAAGATTTAATATCTAATAAGGCAGAAGGTATAAGGTATAGATAACATTTCATCAGAATTTCTGAAATCATTGTTAGAAGTGGCAATAAAACGACTATTCACGTTGGTGTGTTGAATGTTTGAGTCTGCCGACATACCATCTGACTTCCTGAAATACGTCATCTCCACAATTCCGAAGACCGCAAGAGCTGACAAGTGCGACAAGAATCGCACATCCAGCTTGACAGCTTATGCATCCAAGTTGCTGACTAGAATAGCATACAGAAGAATGGAAAAAGAAAATTGAGGATGTGCTAGATGACGACCAGTTTGGCTTTAGGAAAGTTAATCCCATCAGAGAGGCAATTCTGACTTGACCTTTGTTAGTGGAGGCAGACTATAGAAAACTTAAGACACGCTCATAGGATGTGTCGACCTGGAAAAAGCGTTCGACTGTGTAAAATGGTGCGAGATGTTCGAAATTCTGAGATATATAGCTGAAAGCTACAAGGATAGACGGGTGATATACAATATGTACAAGAGCCAAGACTAACAATAAGAGCGGAGGACCAAGGTCGAAGTGCTCGGATTAAAAAGTGTGTAAGATCAGATGTAGTCTTCCGCACCTACGGTTCAGTCTCTGTATCGAAAAACCAATGATGGGAATAAAAGGAGTGGGAATGAAATTCAAGGTTGAAGGAAATCAATGACACGATTCACTGATGACGGTGCTATCCTGAGTGGAAGTGAGGAACTATATAATCTGCTGAATGAGATGATCAATATTATGAGTATATAATATGGACTGAGAGAAAATCGAAGAATGACGAAAACGACGAGAAGTAGCAGAAATGAAAACAGCGAGGAACTTAACATCAGGATTAATGGTTATGAAATATATGGTCAATTAACTCTGCTACCTAGCAGCAAAATAACCAATGACGGGCATAGCGAAGAGGACATCAAAGCAGACTATAAATGGCAAAAAAGGGCGGTCGTGGTCAAGAGAGGTCTACCAGTATCAAACATAGGCGTTAATGTGATGAAGAAATTTCTGAGAATGTATGATTGGAGCTCATTATCGTACGATAGTTAAACATGAACTGTGGGAAAATCGGAACAGAAGGGAATAGAAGCATTTGAGATGCAGTGCTACAGAGAAATGTTGAAACTTTGGTACACTGATAAGGTAAGTAATGAGGAGGTTCTTAGCAGAATCGGAGAGGAAAGGAGAATGTGGAAAACACTGATAAAGAGAAGGGACAGGATGATAGTAAATCTGTTAAGACATGAGGAAATGACTTCTATGTTACTAGAGGGAGCTGGAGAGGGCAAAAACTGTAGAGGAAGACAGACAATGGAATAGATTCAGCAAATACTTGGGGGTATGTTGCAAGTGGTACTTCGAGATGAAGAGGTTGGCACAGGAGAAGAATTTGTGACAGGACTGATGACAAAAAATCAAAACTACAAAAATTAGAGACCTCGTTTCTGAACTCTAACTGAAGTGAGTTACAAATGAATTTTCCTACTCACATGTCCATTTCTCAGAAGCGTGTAAAGCTGTTTTACCCATTTTTGTGCATTATGTTGAAGAGTTGTTAATGTCTACTCCCATATTTATATCCATTTATAACGGTTTATTACATAGCTGTGCGGGCTCTTCACAACTATTACGTTTCTTTCTGCTCTCACATATAACTAAAGTTTTTATATAATTTTCCTTTTTTTATTTCAGGGCATTTATATACTCGCACGTGTCACATCCATTAAAACCTCAAGACATTATTTAAACGTAATTACAATTGTTTTATTTTTTAGCATATAGTTGGTTGGTCTGTTTACAATAATGTGAGTAGTTTTTATTAGGACAGTCATTGATTCAAAATATAATTAACTCATGTTATCACTAAAATTCGCAAAATACAATACCTTCTGTGTTATTCGGTAGATCCGAGAAAGATGACACACTCCAACAGACAGTCTGACAGTGCTGTTTCCCCGTCCAGTTCTTTGAATCATCAGAAATTACTTAACGTACACGATAATTAATATCAAAGCTCCAGATTACAGTCATTTTCCTTGGCAGATTTTAACATAACTATTCTTAGCTTACGAACTTGGGCTACATACTTTTAAATCTTAATATTTCCTATAAAATTACGTACAACATTGATTAAGTAATTAACTAATTAATAATTTTGTGTGATTTAACCTAATTTGCTCTACGGTTCTTGTGCATGTATACAAGGGAATTCACACCGTGGAAGAATAAAGTGGGCATGTTTTTTTTCCACGTTTATCAACCAGCAATATTTTTTACAGGTAAGAATCACATTAGTTCCGTTTGTTCATCCAAAACATTTATATCCATCCAGTTCGATTTTCTAAGCATTATGTAGCTTACGAAGTAAAAGTTTAATCGCACTTCAAGTGCTCGGATGACATCCAAAACTGACAGTTAGGGTTTAAAAGCTCACGAGTAAGATGTAGGTCGAGTTCGCTCCCATTGTTGACTGACGTCACTAGATTGCACGTCATGTAGGCGAAAATGTGTGCACCGATATCCGCGAAACTCAGTAACACTAGTGTTCAATAACTTTCGAGTAGCTTTTGTATGTTAGATCAATGACCATTATACCTGATCAGTGTTGGAATAAACGAGAAGTTATGTGATGTCGTTGTGATTGGAGTAAGCTATTGTTGGACGTCGTGATACTCAATATTGACTGACTTACTTCTGAATATTATTCTCTGATAAATTACTACAAGGTAGTGCTGTACGTGAGACGTAAGTTATTGTGGCTAAATAATTATAATTAACATCGCCACTGAACAGTTGGTAGCTAATTATAGCAACTGATCGGGCTCTATGTGATGACTGGTTTTCGTAGTAGGTAAACATGTCATCGTCATTAACTACAGAACGTTGGATGGAATAAATGTCGTTTTAGTGCATTTGTAATTACGGCATCGAACACTTCCTTGAGGAAACACCATCCTAGACTCATTTACAATTCCTGCTTCGAGGCGATCAGATGTTTATGCTAGCGAGCTGAGTCTATGGAAATCAGGTCAGTAACGCTATAGGTTGACTTAATAGATTAGACTCGTTGATGCACTGTATTGGATATATGACATGCCTATACTTCACTAATTCACTATCTTACACTCCTCCTATGTTCACACATTCCACCGCCTGTAACTTACCTCAGTGTGTGAATACACTGACGAATAAAGCACATGCAGCACTAAGAAGGAGTTCAAAATGGTTCAAATGTCTCTGAGCACTATGGGACTTAACATGTGAGGTCATCAGTCCCATAGACTTAGAACTACTTAAACCTAACTAACCTAAGTACATCACACACATCCATGCCCGAGGCAAGATTCAAACCTGCGACCGTAACAGCAGCGCGGTTCCGGACTGAAGCGCCTAGAACCGCTCGGCCACAACGGCCGGCCTCTGACACCAAACCACCACCACTTGTGATTTCAGTGGTGTCAAGCAAGAGCTCATTGGAGGGCAGGTTGTAGGTCCGTTGTGTTTTCTAAGGAAAGCTGGTTCTGCCACTGTGCCACTGACGGCCGTGTACTGCTTAGGAGGTCAGTTAAGAGCCTGCACCCACCCTGTCCGCATGCTAGACACACTGATTTTGTTTAACCCTGCTGCCGAATTCTTCCTGTCGCCGAAGTCGTCACTTACCTAAATAAGGGAAATCGTGTGCGCCACCTCTCTGTGAACTGCGTAAACTTTGTTATGTGAGTGTGTGAGAGCACTTTGGCTGTTTGTTTATCACTCTTTTTGAAGGGGAAAGTGGGAAGCAGCCAAATATTCGCCGAATGGAGCATGGGAAACAACCAAAAAACCACACTCAGCCTTGACGGTACGCCAACCGCGCTCGTTAATACTTGGCTCGCATTCGATCGCGAACTGGCTCACTTCCCTACCTCGCAAGTTACCGCACTGTGCGCTGCACTGTTCGAGCAATTAAGTAGCTTCTCGTTATTTGTGCGTAAATATGGAGTATCAGTTTCTCATTTTTCTATAAAGTTGCCATTTCTAATGGAAATATTAATATTTTTGTACAGTGAACATGTCGTTGAAGTTTTGTTATCCTTTATGCTTTGTAAATTATATCTTTGGTCATATTTCTATTAGCTGTAATAATTCATAACGCTGGTCTTTCTGAGGGTGGGATATAGTGAGCAGTGTTCTCACCGACTTCCCAACATCATAACGTTGGTTTTTCTGAGGACGAGAATTAGTAAGCACTATACTAACTGACTTACCAGTATCACAACTTTTGTCTTTCTGAGGGTGACATTTAGTAGCAGTATACTCACTGACTTCCAGCCTCTTAACGTAGGTCTTCATGAGAGTAAGATGTAGTAAGCAGTGTATCACAGATTTCCCAATATCTCAGTGGGAGACGTCCAAACCAGCGTCACAGTCTACTCCTATTAGGGGACCGTCAAACCTGTAAATCACTTATTTTTGATGAGGTTATGCATGCTGTAGAGGGACCTGTCCCGAATACCTGGCTAGCGACTTTTCGTGTGAGGGTCACTACTTCCCCAGAAAATCGATGTTGAACTCGTATGCAAAACCTCCCATATCTGTAGCGTGACTCATCTTTGGACCAAGCTTAGTAGCGTTGCAGATAAGGCTCCACCCTGGCTACCACCATGGCGTTAAGTATAGAAATCCTCAATTGGTCCTTCAATTGTACGTCATACAGAATATCATTAAATAGCATATGTCATTCAATATTATAAAAAGGTAGTTCTTCTAGCTTTGTAATTTCATTAATTAATCAATAATTACATGAAACTTTCTCCAAATGTGTATTTCGTTTGTTACAGAATAGATGTCGGAATCGCCTTACTCGTTACCTCTTGCATCGTTTACTGTACTAGAGCAGAATCCCGGATGTTATTTGTTGTGAAGCAACCTAAACAAATTTAAGGAAACCTATTGCCTTGGTGGCACATGGATTTTTCAGAAACGATACCAGAAAGCGCAGTTCGTTTTTATTCAGTACGTTCGATCAGCGTCCATGCTAACCACGAGTATTTGACCATTTCAGCAAAGCAAATGGTTCAAATGGATCTGAGCACAATGGGACTTAACTTCTGAGGTCATCAGTCCCCTAGAACTTAGAACTACTTAAACCTAACTAACCTAAGGACATCACACACATCCATTCCTGGGGCAGGATTCGAACCTGCGACCGTAGCGGTCGCGCGGTTCCAAACTGTAGCGCCTAGAACTGCTCGGCCACACCGGCCGGCTCAGCAAAGCACTTGCACTAAATTAATGCAGAGATAAAGAATATATTTAACGGAATTTCCCCTTGTAGCTATTTCTCTTGCAGTCTGCAGCATGTCAGGAGCATTTTGGATATTTTAGCTGTAATTTTAACCTACCAGCACAAGTAAACATCACAGGGTTGGCAAAGTGTAGTACATTTACGTGGGTTAACTTTTACGGTGGACGTGAATGCTTTCCTTTCATCTAACGAGATGTGATCCTAAAGTATCTGATCAATTTGCTCTCCTTAGGAGTCAATATATTTTAGTATTGTTATTATCCCACGTCCAGAAGAACGACACGTTTGAAAAGTGTTCGCACAGCGCTTTCGTGATCTTCTCTGATTTCGTGCAGGTCAAAACAACGCTTTTTTATTTACCAGTCAAGACGTCAACATCTTTTTGAGCAATCCGATCTTATTTTCCGGGTTCTTGCTTACATAACAAAACGTAAAGTAATATCTTCCCTAACTCTGCTATGAAGGGATGAACAGTCGTCTTCAAATCTTATTTCTGCTCAGGGACGGTTATAGCTCTTAGTTTCGGAAGGTATTTGTTGTACATCGAGTGCTACTGGCAACTGGATACCTAATCGAGATCAGAATTGGAGATGAGTACTATCGACAGTATGTGGAATATCGTAAACACTCAGGTGACAAAAGTCATGGGATTCATGCTAACATCGTGTCGGTCCTCCTTTTGTCCGGTATAGTGCAGCAATACGGCATGGCATGGACTCAACAAGTCGTTGGAAGTATCCTGCAGAAATGTTGAGCCACGCTACCTCTATAGGCGTCCGTAATTGCTACTGTTGCTAGTGCAGGATCTCGTGCATGAACTGACCTCTCGATTATGTCCCATTAATGTTCTATGGAACTCATATCAGGCGATTCTCTCGAATTGTCCAGAATGTTCTTCAAACCAATCGGAAGCAATCGTGGCACAGTAACATGGCGCAACGTCATCCGTAGAAAATCCGACGTTGTTTGGGACCATGAAGTCCATGAATGGCTAAAAGTGGTCTCTAAGTAGCCGATTGGACTGAGGACCCAGTCCATTCCATGTAACCACAACCCACGCCATTACGGACCCACCTCCAGCTGGAACAGCGTATTGTTGACAGCTGGGGTCCTAAGCTTCGAGAGGTCTGCGCCACACTGGAAACCTTCCATTAGCACTTACCAACTGAAATCGGGACTCATTTGACCAGGCCACGGTTATCTAGTCGTCCAGGGTAAAATCGATATGGTCACTAGACCAAAAGGGGTGGTGCATGGGACGTCGTGCTGTCGTAGCCCGTTACTCCAAATTCCGCACCACGCTCTTAACAGATGCGCTCGCCGTACGTCTCACACTAATTTCAGTCCTTATTTCACGCAGTGTTCCTTGTCTGTTGACACTGACAACTCTACACAAAAGCCAATGCTCTAGGTAGGTAAGTGAAGTCCGTCGGTCACTGTGATGTCCGTGGTAAAAGGTAATGCCGGAAATTTGGTATTCTCGGCACACTCTTCACGATTTCCGAAGTGGAATGTCCCATGTGTCTAGTTCGAACTACCATCCCACACACAAAGTCTTGTTAATTCCTGTCGTGGGGCCATAATCATGCCGAAAACCTTTTCACATGATTTACCGGAGCACAAATGACAGCTCTGCCGATGCATTGCCCTTTTGTACCTTGTGTACGCGATACTAGCGCCACCTGTATATCTACATATCGCTATCCCATAACTTTTGTCACCTCATTGTACGATCTCATGCTATACTGTAAGATGAAACTTAATAAAAATGTATGCTAGCAGGATTTGAACTCTTATTGTCAGTGTGGTAGCCGAAAATCTTAGGCGTTGCTGTACACTCGCTTGCTCGAAGTTATATAAAGGTATAGGAGAGAGGCGTAAATCGTTAGTATGGATTTTCTCGGTAACTAGGAGCTGTCGCATAAAAAGCCGCTAGCCAGATAGTCAGGACAGCTCCCTCATAAAATTCGTTACTAACAGGTCTGATGGTCCCCTACTTATTCACCACATGGCATTTACATGACAGTTGAGCAAGTAATTGCGAAGAGGAGTTTAGCTAGGGTTATGTTCGTCGCCATTTTGCATCTCATTAATTTTGCAGGTCGTTATGGGCTTTTAAGTGGCTGTTATCTTAAAATAATCAAGCCTGGAATCTGTTTTTGACAAGCCTGAACGTCTGGGCAATACTGGAGCAGGTGGGACATTTTCGTGGCCTCTTATGTGCACCGTACCTACAAAGGAGGTCTTCACAGCGATAAACATAGTAGATAAACCTTTTTCGTATCGACCGAATGAAACTGTTTAGAGATTATACCAGACAGCTTTTAATTATCTTGTGAACATAATAGAATAACTAACTTGTAATCCGACTACTTATGTAACCCACCTGATATTTAATCAAAACTAATAGCAATGATGGTATTAATGATGACTCGTTCAGAACCTCATTCAAGCAAAGATAGTATTTTTACTTATTTATTTAACTTTCCACTGCAATTTTCTACTGGTAACTCACCGCTTGCGTTGGCGTATTCCCGCGTGGTGTCATCCAATATTCTGTGCTTCTAATATTGTCAGTGGTATTTTAAAACTTGTTTACATAAGTCATTATCATTATCCTCATGGATCCAAGTATTAATGTGAGTGAGTATTAACTTAAGGCAGGGCACTTACGCTTTTAATCTGGATAGGCAGGTTACAGTGTTTAATTAAGAGCAGTTTGCGTTGATCGTCCAAATACGGTCACATTAGATTTAAAGATTTTCAGAGACGTAGTGGATAATCTGAAATCACTACGTGCAATTTTTTCAATTGTGCACGCTTCATAAATTATGGTTGCAATGCGCAATTACGTAGAAATGAAGTTCTATTAACCACGACTGGCAATCGTGTTTTGTACGATACTTCTGACTAGTTTAGTCCATTTAAATTATTCATGTACCTTCATGCGCCTCAGTAGTTATTCACATTTCAGATTTTTTAAATGTTAGAACGGCTTAAATAAACATCCTGTGCTTTCTGTCGAATGATTAGTATTCATATGTCTTATTTTAGATCCGTTGAATATGTTTGTCCGCAGCTCGTGGTCTTGCGGTAGCGTTCTCGCTTCCCGAGCACGGGGTCACGGGTTCGATTCCCGGCGGGGTCAGGGATTTTCTCTGCCTCGTGATGACTGGGTGTTGTGTGTTGTCCTTAGATTAGTTAGGTTTAAGTAGTTCTAAGTTCTAGGGGACTGATGACCATAGATGTTAAGTCTCATAGTGCTCAGAGCCAATTTTTTTTTTTTTGTTGAATATGTTATACGGTCTTTACCGTTAACTAAACGACTGCAAGCTATTAACAAGTTAAGAAAATTAAGAACATTAAGCACTATATTGATTCACCTTGTGCATATAGCTTTTAACGGCTATTCCAATAACAAACTGATGCTGGTATCATTACGATATGAAAGCAAAGTATTGTGGTCATGAGTTACTAAAATAAATATCATCAAAGTACAGGTGTTAATTAGAGAATAATGATGCCACGAAATCTCGCAGAGTATCAGCTCACACTGTTGATGACACGAATAACTAAATATTAATTTTATACCAAACAATTTTGGAAAACCTCTCAAACGAATCCCATCCAGCAACTTATCACTGACTTCCACCCATCCTTGTGATAAGAAAAGACCTCAACATAAAGGTAGGACCACAACGCTTGTCCTTCACTCCAGTAACCACCGAACCCCTTCCCAATCTCACTGCTTTATTATAAACCCAGCTGAATCCTAAATTCCTCAAATCAAAAAATGTTTCTTTCGAAATAAAAAGTACCTGCCTAACCTAAGCATGTTGAAGATTCGGTCTTCCACTGCATCCTGATTTGTTAACTCGCAGCTGTAAGTTTTTTCATTGTTCATTACTGGTCTCACATAACCTCCAAACTTCCAAACAACTCCATGCATCCCAGAGCCCAATGAAACACTCTAGTTTGTACAAGAGATTAAGTCTTGCAATCACTGGGCAAGTGGCTGAGCTGGAATTTAATCTTGATTTCCACATACGCAAAGCCCTCCGCTGTTTTTCTGTCGTACTTTCGTTGTCTACGTTTTCTCTGAATACCCTTCAACTATTGACTGCCTTGTTACCAATGACGCCCTTATTTACAGCCGTAGGTACTATCTAAGCAATCCTGCGGAAGGATTCCGGCAAAATGTAAAAAGTTTAGAAAGGACATTGCTCTCCTAACACTCTTGTAACCGAGCCTAGAATGTTGGTGACGTTTGTGGGACGCCTAGTTAACAGAAAATAGACGTTAACTATTGCATGGAAGCGTACTTACAAAGTTTCTAGAATTGGCTTTCAGAAATCCCGTTATATACTGGAACCCTACTTATTACTCACGTAAGGTTCTCGAAGGCAAGATTCGACGCATTACAGAGCACACAGAGGCGTTTAAATAATATTCCTTCCCGCGCTCCATACGTGAATGGAACGTGACAAGGCCGATACAAATGGTACACTGAGTTGCACTCTGCGCCACATATTTCACAGCAGATTGCAGAGTATAGATGCAAAAGACAGACGATAAAGATTATAGTTTTTTTACCATCAAATCTCTAATTAAAGCCAACGAAACTATTTTTATACTCCATACAGTTGCCATAAGAAAACACCCTCATTTTACTTCTGACTTAGTCTCTTAAGTCTTTTAGCAGCTGCTCAGAAGACTCCTAACTTATTGTAAAGCAAAATTGTTAAGGCTTTCCTTGAAACTTGTCAGGAAACTGCCTGTTGGCTTCTGTCTTGCGTTCTTAGGTCGATGAGTCTATTACCAGCAATAAAGGGTGTGTGTCGAAACGCCAGAAAAATCATCAGACGAACGTCGGCCGAAGAACCCAAGACATAAGCCAACAGCCAGTTTGTTATTGTTCAGTGTCTTATTTCTTCAGTTTGTGAAGGTGACTGTTTCTTGTAGACGTTGGACAACGGCTCATGTTGCAGGTAATTGAAAAGGAACACCACAGCCGTACTTTCAAAGTATTTATTATTCAGACAACTAGTTTCAACGCTACAGTCGCGTCATCTTCAGGTCCTGTTAATGAAAAGACAACTTATGTAGTTAGAATGTGTGTATGTAGATTAGATTAGATTAGATTAGATTAATACTAGTTCCATGGATCATGAATACGATATTTCGTAATGATGTGGAACGAGTCGAATTTTCCAATACATGACATAATTAGGTTAATTTAACAACATACTTAAGTTAATATAACAACTTTATTTTTTTGTGTTTTTTGTTTTTCTTTATTTTTTATTTTTATTTTTTTAATATTTTTTTCTTTTTTTTCTTAATTTATATCTAAAAATTCCTCTATGGAGTAGAAGGAGTTGTCATTCAGAAATTCTTTTAATTTCTTCTTAAATACTTGTTGGTTATCTGTCAGACTTTTGATACTATTTGGTAAGTGACCAAAGACTTTAGTGCCAGTATAATTCACCCCTTTCTGTGCCAAAGTTAGATTTAATCTTGAATAGTGAAGATCATCCTTTCTCCTAGTATTGTAGTTATGCACACTGCTATTACTTTTGAATTGGGTTTGGTTGTTAATAACAAATTTCATAAGAGAGTATATATACTGAGAAGCTACTGTGAATATCCATAGATCCTTAAATAAATGTCTGCAGGATGATCTTGGGTGGACTCCAGCTATTATTCTGATTACACGCTTTTGTGCAATAAATACTTTATTCCTCAGTGATGAATTACCCCAAAATATGATGCCATATGAAAGCAATGAGTGAAAATAGGCGTAGTAAGCTAATTTACTAAGATGTTTATCACCAAAATTTGCAATGACCCTTATTGCATAAGTAGCTGAACTCAAACGTTTCAGCAGATCATCAATGTGTTTCTTCCAATTTAATCTCTCATCAATGGACACACCTAAAAATTTGGAATATTCTACCTTAGCTATATGCTTCTGATTAAGGTCTATATTTATTAATGGCGTCATACCATTCACTGTACGGAACTGTATGTACTGTGTCTTATCAAAATTCAGTGAGAGTCCGTTTACAAGGAACCACTTAGTAATTTTCTGAAAGACAGTATTGACAATTTCATCAGTTAATTCTTGTTTGTCAGGTGTGATTACTATACTTGTATCATCAGCAAAGAGAACTAACTTTGCCTCTTCATGAATATAGAATGGCAAGTCATTAATATATAATAAGAACAACAAAGGACCCAAGACTGACCCTTGTGGAACCCCATTCTTGATAGTTCCCCAGTTTGAGGAATGTGCTGATCTTTGCATGTTACGAGAACTACTTATTTCAACTTTCTGCACTCTTCCAGTTAGGTACGAATTAAACCATTTGTGCACTGGCCCACTCATGCCACAATACTTGAGCTTGTCTAGCAGAATTTCATGATTTACACAATCAAAAGCCTTTGAGAGATCACAAAAAATCCCAATGGGTGGTGTTCGGTTATTCAGATCATTCAAAATTTTACTGGTGAAAGCATATATGGCATTTTCTGTTGAAAAACCTTTCTGAAAACCAAACTGACATTTTGTTAGTACTTCATTTTTACAGATATGTGAAGCTACTCTTGAATACATTACTTTCTCAAAAATTTTGGATAAAACTTAACTGATTCAGTAAATTAGATACCACAACAGTTTAACATCATGAAAGGAACAAAACACAACAAAAGTACTTTATGAGTGTACTCATCAGTACATGGAAAGGATAAGCTTGACTCATAAAATGGATGAAAGTACATTAATATAACAACACACAGCAGATGAATGTAGGCTATAATATTAAGCATAAAAGTGGATTTTATCATACGTGAAAAGGTGGAACTTTCAAAAGTAACCACATATTGGGGGCTTCTAGTTTGCAGAAGCTTCTCTTCTCTTCCGGAACAGGATCGTCTATATCCAACGATCACTGGAACTCTTGTCTGCTTAATTACGAGTGTGCTTATGCTGCATGTCTTTTATTATTGACTCACTTTCTTCGTACACTTTCCTGTAACGTCAGGATATTTTTTTTATCGCTTTAACATAGTTCCAAATCGTAGTTGAGTCCCCTTTTTCGTTATGATTCCTTATACGTAACTGTCCATTACACCATCACATATGATGCAATTGCCATTTTTTCCAGTTTCGTTCTTGTTGTAACCGTTTCGCGATTATACGTAAGCTTTCTCCTTCGTGTGAGCTCCACCGAGCCAGTTAACCGGAACCCATGTAAGGTTATCTCACCATTCGTTTTTTTTCAAGTGATTTACATTTATTAAACATCGGTCCTGACAAATTTAAGGCAAAATTTCTGAAGGTCAAATATAACAACGACTAGCACAAATTTGGTAACGGTTAAAATGTGTAAATAAATTTAAAGACTATATCCCAAGCCAGCAGAAGGCCTTTAATTACAGATCAATATTACTGAAGGTCAAATGTAACAAAGGATAGCACAAATTTTATGGTATGGAGGAGCTGTGAAGGAGTGGCAAGGTGCCAGGATAACATTAATTCAGAACCCCCTTCAAAACAAATTTTTTAACAAACAATTCTTACTCAAAAGTTATCGAAAACTTACTTTCATACTCCTTTTATTTTCTTTCTTTCAAAGCGTAGCCATTATAAATCTTACTATTAATAACATTTACTCTGATCCAACACCAAGGGCAAAATACCGTTTATCCAGTACTGTCAAATTTGGGTCCAATGCAATTACAACATCAATTAAAATGTTCAACTAAAACTCGATAACTGCTTGCGATAATAAATTTAAAATGCCCATTCTATCTTAAAAATGCACGTAGTAACTCTTAAACAAATTTAGAACACCACACTGACAGCAATTCAAACCTAAAAACCAAATTCAGGTAAATCTAATTCCGCAAAAGCACTTGAAATACACACCAAAGAATTACAGCGAGACCCCTTCATCACGAGTTTTGTACACACCAGTGTTTCTCGTGCCACAATTTTACACTTTTTAATTTGCTGTACAGGAATACACAACAATTTCAAAACAAGTTTATGTACAATACACCTTCAGCTGAACGCCAGATTAAGAGACGTGAACTGTTCAATTGCAGAAGTTAATAACGTAAC
This sequence comes from Schistocerca nitens, assembly GCF_023898315.1. Lineage (NCBI taxonomy): Eukaryota > Metazoa > Arthropoda > Insecta > Orthoptera > Acrididae > Schistocerca > Schistocerca nitens. Next base: position 305,147,206 of record NC_064621.1, on the reverse strand, counting down.
TCCAAAACAAATCTGCAGCATCAGAATTAATCCCCTGCTACTTTAGTGGGTTTACGGAGCCGCAATCTACCGATCTTACATAATTTCACATGTCACTTTTGCGCACACTTCCTAGTAATACATTACACACATCATTAAACTGCTATGATAAGGTCTGAAACGTAAGGCATTTACCACTTGTCCCACACAAGCATACAAAATAATGCCCCCTCCCCCCCTCCCCCCCCCCCCCCCCAGGGCAAACTCTATGAGAACCTTGCAACATGAATAGTAAAACAAAAAAAATTACCAGTTACGGAATAACGGACTAAAGGCTCCCCATAAGGGTAGACACAATTTCAGTTTTGCAGGATGAACAGTTCAAACATACAGATGGTAAAGTACTCAATAATAAAGATACTCCGCTTCACGTGTGTCAATGCAACCAGGGCGCAGCGACAGTGTAGTCACTGCTGTATAGACCTCCAACAGTAGCTTTAACAGCCGATCTCCTCTTAGCACACCAGTGTTATGCAACCGAAGCGCTATTGCACACTTAAGGGGGGCTGCTTTTCGAGTTACAGGTTTCCGGACAGTGGCTCTCAAGTACTACTAGGCCGCGGCCAAGTCTTTTTCCGGCACATACATGGGTTGTTCCCAGCAAAGGGACCCTTCACTGCCCGTCATACACCGCCTCGCCGACAACACACAGATCCTACACTATCAGCGAATCCAAAAGAGGTTCACAAAGTCGAAAATACGAAAATTTCGCGGCACATTTAGTAACAGGTAAATATATACTAACAAATTTAAATGTCCATGCTGACGGAAATAGTTTTAAATTGCAAATCAAAATCTAGCACGGTGTTTTGCGAGGGCTGACAAATTTAAGCGAGACAATGAGCAGCAAATGGACCAGCTGGAGAAAGGGCGCGAAACAAAAGGAATCCAAGCCAAAAGACGCAAGTATACGAAATATGAAAAGATTTAGGCCCACGCGAAACAGAGAAGAAAAAATTAACTTATTCAGCAGTCACCATGCCGTAAAGCTGATTCACACAGGGTAACGGCAGCAGCGACTCTGAGGTGCTGTTCAGTACTATTGTGCCGCCGGTACGCGCGCCCTTATTAGGCCATATAGCTGACCCACCAGGCAACAGCAGTAGGGCATAAACAACCATCTGAACTTCCATTCTGTATTGAAATGTTGGTCTTGTTACTAATATGAGGTCACAGTACAAGACTGCCAGCAGACCCAATCAGACTGCAAGAATCAGGTAACGGATGTCATTTTACAGCTCGCAGGTAGTATACCCGTTATACTACACTACTGGCCATTAAAATTGCTACACCAAGAAGATATGCAGATGATAAACGGGTATTCATTGGACAAATATATTATACTAGAACTGACGTGTGATTACATTTTCACGCATAGATCCTGAGAAATCAGTACCAAGAACAATCACCTCTGGCCGTAATAACGGCCTTGATACGCCTGGGCATTGAGTCAAACAGAGCTTGGATGGCGTGTACAGGTACAGCTGCCCATGCAACTTCAACACGATACCACAGTTCATCGAGAGTAGTGACTGGCGTATTGTGGCGAGCCAGTTACTCGGCCTCCATTAACCTGACGTCTTAAATTAGTGAGAGATTTGGAGAATGTGCTGGCCAGGGTAGCAGTCGAACATTTCCTGTTTCCAGAAAGGCCCGTACAGCACCTGCAACATGCGGTCGTGCATTATCCTGCTGAAATGTAGGGTTTCGCAGGGATAAAATGAAGGGTACAGCCACGGGTCGTAACACATCTGCAATATAACGTCCACTGTTCAAAGTGCCGTCAGTGCGAACAAGAGGTGACTGAGACGTGTAACCAATGGCACCACATACCATCACGCCGGGTGATACGCCAGTATGGCGATGACGAATACAGGCTCCCAATGTGCGTTCACCGCGATGTCGCCAAACACGGATGCGACCATCATGATGCTGTAAACAGAACCTGGATTCATCCTAAAAAATGACGTTTTCCCATTCGTGCACCCAGGTTTGTTGCTGAGTACACCATCGCAGGCCCTTCTGTATGTGATGCAGCGTCAAGGGTAACCGCAGCCATGGTCTCCGAGCTGATAGTCCATGCTGCTGCAAACGTCGTCGAACTGTTCGTGCAGATGGTTGTTGTCTTGCAAACGTCCACATCTGTTGACTCAGGGATCGAGACGTGGCTGCACGATCCGTTACAGCCATGCGGATAAGGTGCTTGTCATCTCGACTGCTAGTGACACGACGCCGTTGGGATCCAGCGCAGCGTTCCGTATTACCGTCCTGAACCCACCGATTCCATATTCTGCTAACAGTCATCGGATCTCGACCAACGCGAGCAGCAATGTCGCGATACGATAAACCGCAATCGCAATACACTACAATCTCACCTGTATCAAAGTCGGAAATGTAATGGTACGCATTTCTTCTCCTTACACGAGGTATCACGACAACGTTTCACCAGGCAACGCCGGTCTACTGCTGCTTGTGTATGAGAAATCGGTTGTAAACTTTCCTCATGTCAGCACGTTGCAGGTGTCGCCACCGACGCCAACCTTGTGTGAATACTCTGAAAAGCTAATCATTTACATATCACAGCATCTTATTCCTGTCGGTTAAATTTCACGTCTGTAGAACGTCATCTTCGTGGTGTAGTAATTTTAATGGCCAGTAGTGTAATAGGTCTGGTTAGATCAGAATCTAAAACACAATTAAAGGAGCACGTTAATCGTGAATGTTAATGGCAGCACCAACAGCACCTGTTACCGCCGCCACATCTCATCCGCTTGCACAGTCGGTGACATTAATAATGTTAGGCACCATTTGGTGAGGGGAAACACTACTGAAACCAAAAATTAAAAACTATCACCACAATTCTCACACCCGGAGATTACAGCAAAGCTACTTAACACAGGGCGCTTAGCGAACACAGAGGTGGGCTGGTTCAAACAGTTTGTGTAAGCAGTACACACCCCACTACGGCGGATCCAAACTTCCCGGAAAGCACAAACTCACAGTTCAGGGAAGATTGACATAGAGCAAGGCAGTAACAACGGAGCCAACTAACACCGACAAACTAGATAGCACAACACGATGCGACAGTAGGGAAGTGGTGCCCTTTCAGAGCACTGGAATCAGCTAATGATAATAAAAGTAGTTCTCGTTACAACGGTTTCCTCAGAGGGAATCGGTCGAGACACCAGTCACTGTCGTGTTTCCTCCTACCGACTTCCTTCCTACACATCCCTCGGTGATGATCCACCACTTGCCTTCCTTGAAAACATATCGAACCGGAAGTCATCGTGCAAGAGCGCCGTCCGGCCACTAGAGGGGAAGCGAACAAGACATACGATCTACAGATCAATCGATACGATTTCAACTTGAAACTTACTAATTTTTTTACATTTTATTGTCATTCACACTTTTCTTGGAGAGTATGCCGTTATAAATATGACTGTTGATTGTGTTGTTTGCCGTATATAGTAACAGATTAGTATGGTACCGAATAGTTTTCCATACTTGGTTCCTCCTTTTGATACAACCTTCGCTACGGGCACCCACACATAACGGTAACACACCGTCCTAGAACTGCTGCAGTTCCATTTACCGTGACAGTATTTACCCCTTTTACGTAGGTTTATTTTGATTAAATGACGATTAGATACGAAAGGTTTGTTTCTGGAGTATATACAGTGTGTCCATAAAATCCCTTTACAACTTCAAAATTTTATTACAACGGAAGTTGTTGAATTTCTGTTATTATAATCACTGTTTACTACAGTTATTATAGATACCAAAATTTTGTGTTTCAGATATCTGTTGATGGAAGGAGCTGAACCTCTATAAAATGGCAACTTCTCAAGAGAAGGCACAATGGGTGTCTTGGTTTATTGAGAAAAAATCTCATGTTTAGACTTAACGAAACTTCAGGACGAAGTATGGAAAAGATCCACCATCGCGCCCTTCGATCAGTTCATGCCACAAAAAATTTATAGAGACAGGGACAGTGTTGGCGAAAGGGAGGAGCGGGCGACCAAGAACATCCGTGGAAAACATCGATCGCGTTTTAAACGCCTTCTCTCGTTCACCTACGAAGTCCATCCGCACTGCTGCCAGACTGTTGCAACTACCACATTCAACTGTGCATAAGGTCCTCCACAAGAACTTATGGTTGTACGCTTACAAAGTGCAACTGTTACAGACATTTGAGCCAAATGACAAGCCAAAACGGACAGAATTTATACTCAACATGCTGGAACGCCTTTCGGAGGATGAAGCAAGCGAGTTTGTTTCAGTGACGAGGCAAGTTTTCATGTTTCAGGGTCATTAAACAGACACAATGTGAGAATCTGAGGATATCAACACCCCATTTGACTAGGGAGCTTCGCCGGGATAGTCCAAAAGTGAATGTGTGCTATGGAATCATGTGCAACGAAATAATTTTTCTTCAACGAGTCAACAATTACTGCAGATGTTTACTTCGAATTTCTGACCGAAAATGTAGCACCACAACTGATTCACTTACAATCAACTATCATTCTCCAGCAAGATGGTGCCCCACCACATTGGGGACTGCATGTTCGTCGGTTCCTGAATGAAACATTTCCAGGCAGATTGATTGGGAGGGATGGGCCAATTCCTTGGCCACCGCGTTCGCCAAATACCATTGCCTTGGACTTTTTTTATGGGGTTATGTAAAAGATATCATGTATCAGACACAGATACGGGACATTGCAGACATTAAGCAAATGATTCGTAATGCCATTGCCACCACTGATGACGCTATGCTACAGCGAACATGGCAAGAAATCGAGTACCGTCTTGATGAGCTTCGTGCAACTAAAGGCGCCCACGTAGAGTTCCATTAAACACTGCCAAAAAAACTATTTAAACACTGATTACAATGAAAGAAATGTAGTTAAAATATTTCAACAACTGCCGTTGTAATAAAATTTTTAAGTTGTAAAGGAACTTTATGGACACCCTGTATTTATTTTAGTTTTCTTACCATTTACGAATTTTTTGTTTATTATGTGTAAATAAGATCGGGCACATGAGATTCCAGCATTCAAAATCATTTACGAGTGTTTTATACACTGCTGGCCACCGTAAATGCAACACCAAGAAAGACAAGAGGTAGCATAACAAAATTTATTTTGTAGATAACATGTTGACCAAGTATCAAATGATTACGTTTACAGACGTCTGTGACATGTGGTTCCTGCCAGAATCAGTAGCCAGAGTACCCCCCATTGTTGGAGATCACCGCTGCCACACGTCTCGGCATTGAGTCAAAGAGACGTTGGATGTGCTCCTGGGGTACAGCAGCCCAAGCAGCTTCCACACGTTGCCAAAGATCATCTGGTGTGGCAGCTGGGGATGTAATCTGGGTCACTCGTTGAGCAACCATGGACCACATGTTTTATATCGGCGAAAGATCCGGAGAGCGAGCCGGCCAGGGAAGCAATTCAATCTGGTTATTGACGAAGAACCTTTGGACAATGCGTGCCACGTGTTGTCACGGAGTATCCTGTTGAAATATGGCTGTGGCTGAGCCCTGAAGATAAGGAAGGACAACTGGCTCCAGCACCTCGGATATGTAGCGCCGGCTATTTAAAGTACCGGCAATGCGTACTACAGGCGTGCGAGAGTAATATCCAATACCGCCCCATACCATAATACCCGGTGCAAGACCAGTGTGGCGGTGCATAATGCAGCTGTCCAGCATCCTCTCTCCACGGTGTCTCCACACTCGAATCCGACCATCGTGGTGCTGCAGACAGAAGCGTGGCTCGTCAGTAAAGACAACGTCATTCCATTCTGCCGTCCACATCCGTCTGTCATCACACCATTGGCGACGGAGACGTCTGTGGTTCTGCGTCAATGGTAGACGAAGCAATGGACGTCTTGCGGACAGACCACTCTGCTGTAAACGGCGTTGAATGGTACGCGCAGACACTGGATGATGCGTTACAGACGCAATGTGCTGTGCTTTGGTTCGGGATGTCACTGAGCGATCCGTCACTGCCATGCGCACAATTTGCCTATCAGCACGTGCAGTGGTGCACCGAGGTGAATGCGGTCGACCACGTCGGTCCGTCGTACCCTCCTGCATCCAACGGTCACATATCCGCATTACAGTTGTTTGGTTTCATCCAACACGACTAGCGATTTCTCTGTATGATAATCCACAATCTCGGTAAGCCACTATCCTTCCTCTGTCGAACTCGGATACTGGATCAAAAGATGTTCGCTGTTGTCTACGAGGCATAACTGATCGTCTTGTGAAACAACCACAAGGTAAACACACGTGCCGAACGTACACTCGTCGAAATCGCCAAGCCTTAAATGGCGCTATGAGGTGGCGCCACAGGCGCGCATGATGTGCGTCTGCGCTGAAATTCTAATCAGTTGCATATCTCATCGCTGCAAACTCATGGTGTAAATTTCACTTGATTCGGATGCTTCCTTCAGGGTGTTGCATTTACGGTGGCCAGCAGTGTATTAACCAAAGGCTTTAGATTACTCTGTTACTTTCATTACTTGGAGGTTGTCTGCTCCAAACATCGTATTTACGTACAGGATGACAATTATTGAACTACATGAAATAAAATCGTCATAAATTCTGAACGTTTTGCGTTAGGACATTCAGACCTCACAGTTGGCCGCGGGGCATGATAGGAATGAATAAGCGGATGCATGGTTTTGTTTAGAGACGAAGCCCACTTTGGATGGGTTCATCGATAAGCAAAATAGGCACATTTGGGGGGGGGGGGGGGAGAGAGAGAGAATCCGCATTTCGCAAGTCTCTTCTCTCAGAGGCTGGCTGTGTGGTTTTCAATGTCCACTCACGGAATAACTTGTGCAATATTCCTTGAGGGCACGGTGTCTACCGAACGGTACGTTGGTACATGATTTCATCCACGTAAACCAAAGTGACTTCGACAAGATGTGATTCATGCTACACGGAGCTCGACCCCATCGAAACAGGAGAGTGTTTGATGTGCTGGAGGAGCACATTGGGGACCGCATTCTGGCTCTGGGGTACCCAGAGGCCGCGGGAATGGGCCTCGATTGGCCGCCGTATTCTCCGGATCAGAATATATGCGTCTCCTTTTTGTGGGGCTGTACAGCTAAAACCCCAAAACCATTGCTGAGCTGAAAACAGACCTTCAGAAGGTCGACAGCATTGGTGATCCGACACTTCAGCAGGTTATGTAGAAATTCGCGACTCTTCTGCCCCTTATCATCTCTAATGATGGTAGGCATATCGAACACGTCATAACCTAAATTCGAATATTGTAGTGAAGTTTTCATGTTGAATAAGGTGTTTGCACGCCGTCGTTAGGAACTAACTATAATCCTGCGTGCTGTTGTGCACTCATACTTTGCTTGCGGCTGAGCTGCAACGTGTGGGCTGATTGCTGCAGTTTTTCGTACCTTAAAAACGTCTTCACATCGGTTTCTATTTTTCATTTGGATCATGTATGATATTTTGCCCTTTTCAAAACCTACAATTGCTTCAGACTATGTCGTTTGATACTGTCACAGATACCTTAGAAGGTTCCACCTTTTCACATGTGCTGATAACATCATGTATAATTGCTTGATATATTTGTCTATTCTGTCTTGTTAAGCTCATGTATGTTATCCATTTTGTGATTCAAGTTTATGTATATAGAAAGACTTTCCATGTGTTGATGTGTACACTCATAGAGTGCTTTAGTTGTGTTTTGTTCCTTTTATAATATTAAAGCAGTTGAGGTATCTTATTTCTTACATCAAATAAGTTATTAGACACGAGTATTGCAACTATGTACATTGACCTTCGACAAATAGTGCCTAAAGATGATGCGAATGTAGCGTTGAAATTAGTTGTCTGAATAATAAAAACTTTGAAAATGCGGCTGTGCTGTTCCATCTCCATAACTTATTTTTTCATTTTGTTTCCTCGCAGATATTTTGCATTGTGGCCAGTGCTTTGAGTGAATATGCTTTGTGTGAATACGGCATGCAGCAAAAATTTTCCAATCAGCCATGGAGTACCAAATATTCAAATTTATAACGTAGCTTTCCAAAATGCTTCGGTAGTAGGACTGCAAATATTCCATTATGTACGCTTTTCTAAGGAAATACATTGCCCACATAACCTCTTTTACTGGTGCAAAAACGCTTCGGCAGCATTGAATAGAAACGAGTTCTTGAAGTGGGGTTGTAGAAAATATTGCTGACATTTTAATAAATCGTGAATATCGGAAACACCGAGTGCATCGGTATTTTTGCAGTGCAGTTCTGTCGGATACCTTACTTCATCCGCAAGTGCGACGAGAAATATTGTCAATTCAAAATGTACATACTGGCTACCGGAAATGTATTTTTAATTTTTCACTCGGATTTATTCACGTATCTCTTGCTGTGGGTTTCGTAAGTTGAATTTCAATCAAGTGAACTCATTGATCAATAAAGAGTGCTAATGGTAAAGTATTGAGCAGCTGATCATCGGCAGCCTGCTACGACACATTCGATAGCCCGCAGTTTGTGTTTAACTTAACGAAACGAAACATTCGTGTTTCTGTACCGTCGACAAAAATTAATAACAGCCAAAGAAGGATAAAGCAGTGGAAAAGAATGGGGATGAACATCGGTCGTAGGCTTGTCGCAGTGTCCATCCTGCTGTTTGCCGTACCACATTCGGGCAAACCTAAGAAAGCCAAAATTTTCGTGGTCGGATAGTGAAATGAAGCTCATTCCACACAACAACGAGTCATGTTTGTGCCATAACCATGCGTCACCTCTCTCGGTCGAACAGAAGAATAACCAAAGACGAGTTAAATCCAGCCCCAATATGATCCACAGTGATACACACTTTTTTCAGTTAACACTGCAATAAATTGATATTATTAGATTACGATGAATACTTCGTCCCCAGCGAGGTGGTTGACGTCGTACAAAAACTGAAGCCACGTTTACGCTGAATGAGCGAGTGAGCACGTTTTTCGTAACGAAGTTATTACTTGGGCGAGAAATCTGAAAGCCACTCGGCGAGCGAGCGGCGGCAAGTTTTGTTGAACAAGTGGTCGCGCTTTTGGAGAAGAAATTTTGTACGCGGCACAAGCTTCAGCGAGAAACAAGCTATCAAATTACAAACCAGGTGCTACGACTGAGATAACTGAATAGCACTGGCTACTGCAACTCTTACAATACGTTATTGCTAAAAAGAAAAGCTTCAGGGGAACACGTGTATGATTCTTGCAGAAAACATCTCAGGAAACGACCAGAAGGAAGGCTGCAATTTTCGATTTTTTCTTTAGTTTTTCTTCTATGGTAGCAACTACATACCTGCTCTTCAGCAATATGAGTTTTGAATACAATGGATTGTTTGAGCTCCTGACATTGAGGTATTTTTGGCCAACAGCATGTTTCACATTTTATTTCATTTCGGAAATATATGAGATGGAAGAGTTAGGTAGGACGCCCAGTATGGATATAAAGCGTATTCCTTTTTTATTCTTTATATTTGTGCATTAGGATCGTCGCACTTTTACATGCAAATTTACTTGCTGCAATAGATTTCGCCAACCGAAATTCCTCTCTTATCACTGTAAATTACACCAATAATGATTTTATTCCTTCTCTTCGTTCCACAGAACTTGTTTTGAATCAGGATTGCTTAAACTCCACCAGAAGAATTGATAAGGTGTGGAGCCACACATGTTCAAGAGTTTTGTCTTTCTTTTATTTTTTTATTTTTTTATGGGACTTAACTGCTAAAGTCATCAGTCCCTAAGCTTACACACCACTTAACCTAAATTATCCTAAGGACCAACACACACACCCATGCCCGAGGGAGGACTCGAACCTCCGCCGGGACCAGCCGCACAGTCCATGACTGAGTTTTGTCTCGTGACCTCTCCATGCTCTCAGTGAAATCACAGAATCTTTGTTCCCGATCGGAATACGGAGAGCTACTGCTTTGAACTAATGATGCTTGAGGGGAACACGTGTATGATTCTTGCAGAAAACATCTCAGGAAACGACCAGAAGGAAGGCTGCAATTTTCGATTTTTTCTTTAGTTTTTCTTCTATGGTAGCAACTACATACCTGCTCTTCAGCAATATGAGTTTTGAATACAATGGATTTGAAAAAAGAAAAAGAAACTAAACCTTGGTAGAGGAGTATTATTTAGATAACTAAATAGATGGATTTGATAGGGGTGATGAAAGGATACGATAATGATAGGGTTAACAATGTAACGCCGCTGAGTTTGTTCACATTAGAGCTGCAGAATAGGAAATTACTGTGTTTATTGTTACATCATTGCCTCCGGACAGCGAGGTCCACAATCTACAATCATCGTTGCCGACAGCACCACCGGTGGCCAACAAAGATCGCATGAAGACTGTCTCTTGCGCATGGCCATTGACATAATGCATCATGCAGTGCTTAAAACTGGCCTCTCTGTAAGGGAGGGAAATTGCTTATTGTGCTGCTCTCTACTACTGTTCTCCCGCCAATGCTGCGCCTAGTTAATCTGGATATTATCTGTTTAATTTTCTCTGGATTCTTAATTACAACCCCACTAAAGGGCTTGGCGCGATAACTGACTCTAATGGGTAGTTTTCTTCGCTTTCTTTTCACACCGTCACGAGACGTGGCTAGGTCTGTTTTTTGTGACACGTCAATCTTATTTGTGTTGCAGTTCAAAAGTGTGCAACATAGCCAATAGTAAGAGCATGCGCAGTGGGATAAATATAGAGCTAAAAACGTTGTGCGATTTGGATTACATAAGGATGTATAGGTGGGGAAAAAGTGAAATGTGAGCGTGTGGCGAAGGCATTAGGGTGAAATACGATACGGTTCGTCAGTGTGACTGGTTAGAGAATATGTGGCCACTCAAATAGTTGGATATTTTGGACTATGGTTGTGCCAAAACCGATGATATCATCAGTGCTACGGAAGTGTGTAAAAATTGTTTGTTTGTACCGGTGTATTAAGAGGGCGGATCGGGAAGTTTGATTAAATTTGGTGAGAGGAAGTTCTACCTCAACGTAATAGGTGGGATGGGAAAAGACACTTTCACTAAGGGGCGGAGATAGATGGTTGGGCCATAGTTCAAACGGCCTGTGAGAAAAGGGGGGGGGGGGGGGAAGATTTTTTCTGTCTTTGAAGAGTTGACCATTGTAGATGAGACATTGAAGGGCACCTGCTTGGACTAAGATAGATCCTACATGATCGCTCCAATTTATGTCCTCGAAGATTGTGATACCCAATTACCTGTATGGGTTGACTGATTTAAATTGTGTCTCCTGTAGTGAGTCATAGGACTGTAGTCATAGCATACTGTTCTCTTTCGTTTTGTGAAGTTCACAATCTTACATTTATGAACACTTCAATCAAGTTGCCGATTTTGAAATCATATCCTGACTCAATAACTGAGCACATTTTTACTGAAAGTGTAATATACACTGAAGCGCCGAAGACACTGATATAGGCATGCGTATTCAAATATAGAGACACGTAAACAGGCAGAAGAAGACGCTGCTGTCGGCAACGCCTATATGAGACAGCAAGTGTCTGACGCAGCTAGATCGGCTACTGCTGCTACAATGGTAGGTTATCAAGATCTAAGTGAGTTTGAACGTGGCGTTATAGTTGACGCACGAATGGTAGGACACAGCATCTCCGAAGTAGTGGTGAAGTGGGCATCACCGAACGGCCATTTCATGAGTGTACCGTGAATATCAGGAATATGGTAAAACATCAAATCACCGATATCGTCGTGGTCAGAAAAAGATTGTGAAAGAACGGGACCAACGGCGACTGAAGAGAATTGTTCAACGTGACAGAAGTGCAACCCTTCTGCAAAATTGCTGCAGATTTCAGTGCTGGGCCATCAACAAGTGTCAGCGTGCGAACCATTCCACAAAACATCATTGATATGGGCTTTCGGAGCCAAAGGCCCACTCGTGCATCCTTGATGTCTGCACGACACGAAGCTTCAAGCCTCTGCTGGGCTCGACAACACCGACATTGGACTATTGATGACTGGAAACATGTTGCCTGGTCGGACGAGTCTCGTTTCAAATTGTGTCGAGCAGATGGGCGCGTACGGGTATGGAGACAACCTCATGAAGCGATGGACCCTACATGTCAGCATGGGACTATTGAAGCTGGTGGAGGCTCTGTAATGGTGTGGGGCGTGTGCAATTGGAGTAATATAGGACCCTTGATATGTGTAGATACGACTCTGACAGGTGAAACGTACGCAAGCAACCGGTCTGATCACATCCATCTATTCAAGACCATTGTGTATTCCGACGTCCGTGGGGAATTCCAGCAGGACAACGCGACACCCTACACTTCCAAATTTGCTACAGAGTGGCTCCAGGAACTCTCTTCTGACTTTTAACACTTCTGCCGTGCCCCAAACTCCTCAGTCATGAACCTTATTGAGCATATCTGGGATGCCTTACAACGTTCTGTTGAAAAGAGATCTCCCTCCAACCCCTCCCATCTCGTATCCTTACGGATTTATGGACAGGATTCATGGTGTCAATTCCCTCCAGCAGACGTTAGTCGAGGGCCTGCCGCTTCGCGTTGCGGCACTTCTGCGTGCTGGCGGGACCCTACAGGTTATTAGGAAGGTGTACCTGTTTCTTTGGTCTTGAGTGTAAATAACTGCATCATCTACGAAAATATTGATATTACTTTTAATATTGTCAGTTAAGTCATATACATACAACGCGAACTTCAAGGGTCTCGATGCACTTCCTCAAAGCACGCCTGAAGTTATAATTACGTCTACCGATGATTCTACATCCAAGGTAACATTTTGCGTCTGTCATACTTTATTTCAAGCAGCAGAGTAATCACCGACTCCCGTCAGAAAGGAAGTAACTGTCTAAGTTTACTTGGTACTTCGATGGTTCTCGAACCTCTCGTATATGTGATACATCCGGTTAAATGATACTCTATCTTATTCGTATTCTTCCTTAACTCATACTGTTCAGGTTTGAGAGCCACTTTTGATTTTCTCTGTTGACTCTATTTTATAAATATTCAGGCCTGGGGGAGTTGCTAGTCTTCTACCAGGCGCCTCCCCAGGTGGCGGATAGGGGAATGCTCACCAGATGTGGTGGGTACCGGAGAAATAAAATACCCGGGGTGGACCAAAACTAGCAAACTAGGGCACGACGGTTCCACATGTCAGTGGCGGTTTCCCGACAGCGTCTGTTCCACATGTTATTGGCGGCTGATTTGTGTTTCAAGGCTCCACAACCTTGATCCTACCAACTGGCACATGTCAGACCAAAATACAATTACAAGTAAAATCATGGTTCGTGTATGTAATAACAAAAGTACCCAGGTGGTGAAATCCACCCACCTAGCAGAAAGGTGGCAACCGGTCTATCGGATTCTGGGGAGACCGGACCTGCACGACTTGTGAGTGGATCGGAGCACTCTGGAAAACTTCCCAAAAATGAAGATTACATTGGAACAGTAAACGTACGGACACTAATACAAACCGGAAAATTATACACATTAACAGAAGAATTAAAGAAGCTGAAGATCCAAAACCTAGCAGTACAAGAGACCAGATTTCCTGATAATCAAATCACTGACTACAATGGCTTCAGAATTTTCAAAAGTGGAACGGACAGAAAAATTGGTAAAGGGGCAAACATGCTTGGTATGGCCTTTATGGTCGAAAAATCCTCAGTTAAATTTGTAAAATCTGTAAAAACTATTAGCAATAGACTAATGTTTCTTAGGTTGAAACACAAGAATAAATATTACACCCTAATTAATGTTCACGCACACTGCAACGTTGACAATAGAAAGGACCTAGACAATGTGGATAAATTTTGGGAACGATTAGAACTTGAAATGTCAAAGATACCGAGGAATGATGTCAAAATACTTCTTGGAGATTTCAATGCACAGATTGGCAGAGAAAAGAAATGCAGGAAGACGGTTGGGCTATACCCAGCACACAAATTGACCAACAAAAATGGCATGCGACTAATCCAACTTTGTCAACAATTCAACATGAAAATCAGCTCAACGTCGTTCAATAAGAAACCAAGAAAACAGAAGACCTGGAGATCCCCTATAAGCCAATTGGGAGAATTTCAAATTGACCATGTGGCCATCTCATATAACTTCCAAAAAGAGATCAGAGATATCCAGGTTAGGAGAGGTGCAAATATTGACACAGATCATTATCTCACAAGAGTTCGGGTCCAATTCACCCCAAGAAGGAAAACACCAAGAATTCCACCAGCAATCCCAAAATTTGACCTACAAAAACTAACAGAATCAGAAACAATTAAAAAATGGGAAAATTCTCCCGCAAACAACTGGGAAACATTCAAGGAAAAAAATCACAAAAATAGCGAAGGAGCAAATACCACTGAAGAAGAAGCACAAACATCCATGGTGGAATATGGAATGCGAAAAGGCAATTCAAGTTCGTACAGAAGCCTTTGCGAAGTACGGTTCAAATAAAAATGAGAAAACTCTTCAAAACTTTTTAGAAACACGGAAACTTTCAAATAAACTTATTAGACAAGAGAAGAGAAAGTATGTAACTCAGCAACTGGAATCAATAGAAGCAGGTTTTAAAAATTATAATACGCATGGATTCTACAAAACTTTTGCAAACCAAATTAAAGGGTATATCCCTCAAAATGTCTGTTTTCGGAAATCAGATGGGAATCTGGCACTAAGCGACGAAGAAAACTGTGAAGAATTAGCCAAATATTTTGAACCGCTACTAAACTGTCCAGAACCAACAGAAGCTCTTCCAATATCCAGCACTAAAGCCCCTCAACAGCAAGACTCTGTACCGCCAACTGAAGAAGAAATTATCAAACACATAAACAAACTCAAAAATAACAAAGCATCAGGAGAAGATGGAATTGTAGCCGAATTTCTCAAAAGTCTAGGGTCTAACTCAAGAAATGAGCTAGTTAAAATTATTCAAAACGTATGGGTTACTGAAGAAATACCAGAAGATTGGAAATGTGCCCTAATACATCCGTTACATAAAAAAGGGGATAAATCGGATGTGAACAACTGTAGAGGAATCTCCTTACTTGCCGTCACATACAAGATATTATCAGCTTGTCTTCTTGAAAGAACACAAAAACTGCTAGAACCCAAAATCTCAGATTTCCAAGCTGGTTTCAGACCAAACAGATCATGTCCAGAACAAATTTTAAACTTGAAATTGATTACAAGGATGAGACAAATGCGAAGGAAGCCTACAGTATATGTCTTTGTCGACTTTAAAAAGGCATATGATTCAATTCACAGACCCACACTATTTAAAATTCTTGAAGAACAAGGATTGGATAAGAAGACGCGGAACATCATAGAGCAGACATTAACAAATACAAAATGCAAAGTGAAATTCATGGGAAAACTTTCAAAATCATTTGAGATAAAAACTGGGGTTAGACAAGGTGATGGATTATCACCTC
This sequence comes from Schistocerca nitens, assembly GCF_023898315.1. Lineage (NCBI taxonomy): Eukaryota > Metazoa > Arthropoda > Insecta > Orthoptera > Acrididae > Schistocerca > Schistocerca nitens. The sequence goes on along the minus strand of NC_064621.1, from coordinate 305,131,696 downwards.
TGTTATTTTAGTTCTGGATAGAGTCATGGCAGAATGGGAAAAAGAACTCAAAAAAGAAAAGTACTGGAAACCAATATCACTGGGAACCAAAAAAGATGACCTACAAATCCCCTACTTAGCCTACGCAGACGATCTTGCAATAATGGCAGATTCTAGTGAAATGGCAGTCAAACAGATAGAAACCTTAAAAGAGTGTGCAGGAAAAGTTGGCCTACAAATATCTTTTGAGAAAACGGTGTTTACAACAACAAATCTAGAAATTTCTAAGTTACAAACCAAATATGGAGAAATTAAGAGGGTACCATACTTTAAATATTTAGGAGAGATAATTTCTGAAAAATACTCACAACAAGAAAGAATATTAAAAGCTCGTAGGGGTCTAGGGCTGGTCCAAAACATTTACAATAAAAAATGTCTATCTATAAATACAAAAATTAAACATTATAAGTCGGTAATTAAACCAATAATGCTATATGCCAGCGAAACCTTGACACTTAAAAGGAAAACAGATATGGAAAACCTGAAGAAAGAGGAAAGGAAAATCATTAGGAAAATTCTGGGACCAAGATGGACCAAAGAGGGGTATAGATTACAGAAAAATTCTAAAATTGAAGAATATTCTAACATAGAGATAGACATGAGGAAGAGGCGTCTAAAATTCTATTGCCACATAATGAGACTTCCCGATCACAGACTTACTAAACAAATAGTAAGATACGTAGCATCCCTTGTTAATGGAGGAGAATGGATCAAAAATGTAAAGAAAGATCTGGAATTAGCCAACATTACTACTGAAGACATGAACAAAAGAAACAATTTCAAACTTAAAGTTGACAAATGGGAGGTCAAACCAGAGACAAAAGCGCCGAGAACTGGAACAAAATGGAGCGAAGAAAGAAAAGCTGAATTCTCGCAAAGAATGAAGACCTGGTGGGCAAACAAGAAGAATAAGAAGCCCCAGAAGTGAACCATCTTTACTTAGCGTCTTCCATGTTGGGAGCTTTACGACTAATAATAATAATAATAATAAATATTCAGGTCTATCCATAAACTGACATCTTTTAGATGTATCCAGTGTCGTGCTACTTGTCATGGTTTTTCAGCAGTCTTATTTCTGTATTACATGTCTTACAGACACTTTTGGTATTAATCAGCCACGTGTCTGAGGCGTGCAAAAAACTGGAATAGCTACCATTTTATACAATTTCACTGCTGTCTTTTTTGTTATTTTCTTTGCTAATGTTTATCAAATTGTTCCACATATGATCTGGTAAATATTCCTTTTGTGTTCGATATCATGATTAGGTAACGTCGTACCCAAGATAGTCGAAGTAACACTTTATCCCTAGATCTACTATCTAAGGTGCAGGATTTTTCTATCCAAAAGCTATAGTCTTACACAGATATCCGTGTTATACTCCAAGGAGATCTTTTGGAAATAATACAAGAACCTCTGTAGTTCGACCCTAGTTTGCATATTCAGATCTAGGTCACCAGAAAATAGCAATATATTTAAGTTGCTTCTTTTACTTATTTAGTTTTTAGACCAACTCTGGACTTCAGTTTTCCATCTACATTCTCTATGTGAAGATTAAAAATGTAGTGGTGAGCTACATTGTTGTCGCACTTTTTCGTTGACACCGAGTACTTCAGATAACAAATTTTCTGCTTTCATTATTCTTGTTACGACCTCAAAAGTTGGTGATGATATCCCCATTCAATCATAATGTCCCTTAGGAGGGACCTTTTGACCCTAAGGCATGCTTTTTCCTAATCAATCAATGCGAGATGTGTCTTAAACCTAAATTCTTCTCTCCTTTCAAGCAATATTTTCAGTTTAACTACTTCTTGTAAGCATGATCGACCCCTTCTAAACACAGCTTTGTTCTTCGAGCAACAACGTGTCTGATTTAGATCGTAATGTTTCAGTAATTATTTTTCCATGTAGTTAATATGTGGTGTATATTAAACTTATCGCTTAAATAAAATGACCCTTTCGTTTACTTCTTATCGTGCAGCTCTTTGTGTGTAATTTCATTTTTATTTTGCTAGCTGCGATGTGTTGCAATTTTTAATTTCTGTGACACGCTGAAACTCTATTTTGAGTAGTTTTCGTTACGTGATGTAGTTGCCCTTTGTAAGTAGTAATGAATGTGTTAGGTTTCCTTTAATCTGATCTCCATATCACTACTTAAGCAGTTTATGTCACATAGATTTGTTCGAAGTATAATCTGCACAACTACATCATCCTTGTGTCACTTTTAAAGCACCTACCATGAGTATATTAACTGTATTCACCTTTTTCTATTTTACGTTTTTTGCACCGCAAACATTTTTCTAACATTCGCGGCACCCTGTATACAGCGATAAATCACACACATGGTAGTTAGACTTACGCCCAGCTGTAGGTAATGTGTATCATACCTCCCGCAGTTGAGCGAATTGTAAGAAACTCAGAAAAATACAAATTAAAAATTAGGACAGTTAACCTATATTTATGACTGATATGTGTTTACAAGTGTTGTCGGGAATTCAGATTTAATTGTGTATATTTGCGCCTTTTACTCTGATTTTAAAGTTTATTTTTTCTGCTGTAGTATTGAAAAAGACAAAAGTGAAGACGTTTAACACAAAACCTATGTCCTGTAGGGCTCAAAATTTAAGCAGTTGCCAGAGACGCTACGACAGGTTCATCTCTAGAATTTGAGAAATAATCTTGTAACTCCCATACGCAAATTTAATTATAGACTGGAGTTGCAAAGGCTACGTAAGTGTAACCAGTGACGGACCATAGAACAATGTTGAAATAAATGAGTTGGAGTGTTTAAAACTATTCAATAGAAAATGTGAGCCCAGGTCAGGAAGCTTTGCAAAGACTTTAGAAGGGACGTAAAAATTGAAAAATATGTGAGAAGCCATAATTGTCGTACATATAGAGAAATAAGCAACTGGATTGAATATCAAGAGAAAAGTGATCACGGTATCTCAAATTTGTGCAGACCAAAACAAAAGCAAAGCGCTCGTGGTTAAGTCGATGACTGATGCTACAGACAAACAGTACAAACACCTTGCGGAAGCAATAAAACCGTATATAGGCATCTTGCAGTTTGAACATTTCTTGGTAAATGTCTACATGGTCTCATAAAAACCTAAGTGTAAGTTTCAACAGCTGCATATTACAGTAAGTTCCGAAGACATTCTTTTTGGTTGTAATGAAAACAGGTGTAATGCATGCAGCAATATTCGTCAATAATGGATTCCCTTTTATTGGAGTTATCATCAGTTTTCTGACTGTTTCGATGCGGCCAGCCACTAGCTTCTCTCTTGTGTCAACCTTTTCATCTCAGAGTAGCAATAGCGCCTAACGCCCTCTATTGTTCATGGCAAAACTTCAGTCCCTGTCATCCCCCAGAGTTTTTATTCCTACGCTTCGTGTAGTACCACGTAACTTATTTTTTGATCTCTTAATGCTTGTACTGCCATTCTATCCCTTCTTTCTGTCAGTGTTTCCCATTTGTTCCACTCGTCGCTTATACTGCGGAAAATATCCTCGTTCATTATCAGTCCACATAATCTTCAACATCTACACTCCTGGAAATTGAAATAAGAACACCGTGAATTCATTGTCCCAGGAAGGGGAAACTTTATTGACACATTCCTGGGGTCAGATACATCACATGATCACACTGACAGAACCACAGGCACATAGACACAGGCAACAGAGCATGCACAATGTCGGCACTAGTACAGTGTATATCCACCTTTCGCAGCAATGCAGGCTGCTATTCTCCCATGGAGACGATCGTAGAGATGCTGGATGTAGTCCTGTGGAACGGCTTGCCATGCCATTTCCACCTGGCGCCTCAGTTGGACCAGCGTTCGTGCTGGACGTGCAGACCGCGTGAGACGACGCTTCATCCAGTCCCAAACATGCTCAATGGGGGACAGATCCGGAGATCTTGCTGGCCAGGGTAGTTGACTTACACCTTCTAGAGCACGTTGGGTGGCACGGGATACATGCGGACGTGCATTGTCCTGTTGGAACAGCAAGTTCCCTTGCCGGTCTAGGAATGGTAGAACGATGGGTTCGATGACGGTTTGGATGTACCGTGCACTATTCAGTGTCCCCTCGACGATCACCAGTGGTGTACGGCCAGTGTAGGAGATCGCTCCCCACACCATGATGCCGGGTGTTGGCCCTGTGTGCCTCGGTCGTATGCAGTCCTGATTGTGGCGCTCACCTGCACGGCGCCAAACACGCATACGACCATCATTGGCACCAAGGCAGAAGCGACTCTCATCGCTGAAGACGACACGTCTCCATTCGTCCCTCCATTCACGCCTGTCGCGACACCACACGATGTTGGGGCGTGAGCGGAAGACGGCCTAACGGTGTGCGGGACCGTAGCCCAGCTTCATGGAGACGGTTGCGAATGGTCCTCGCCGATACCCCAGGAGCAACAGTGTCCCTAATTTGCTGGGAAGTGGCGGTGCGGTCCCCTACGGCACTGCGTAGGATCCTACGGTCTTGGTGTGCATCCGTGCGTCGCTGCGGTCCGGTCCCAGGTCGACGGGCACGTGCACCTTCCACCGACCACTGGCGACAACATCGATGTACTGTGGAGACCTCACGCCCCACGTGTAGAGCAATTCGGCGGTACGTCCACCCGGCCTCCCGCATGCCCACTATACGCCCTCGCTCAAAGTCCGTCAACTGCACATACGGTTCACGTCCACGCTGTCGCGGCATGCTACCAGTGTTAAAGACTGCGATGGAGCTCCGTATGTAACGGCAAACTGGCTGACACTGACGGCGGCGGTGCACAAATGCTGCGCAGCTAGCGCCATTCGACGGCCAACACCGCGGTTCCTGGTGTGTCCGCTGTGCCGTGCGTGTGATCATTGCTTGTACAGCCCTCTCGCAGTGTCCGGAGCAAGTATGGTGGGTCTGACACACCGGTGTCAATGTGTTCTTTTTTCCATTTCCAGGAGTGTACTATAGTACCACATGTGAGTCACTTCAGTTTTATTTTTTCCGGTTTTGTCACAGTCCATGATCCACTACCATACGATATTGTGCTTCAGACAGACATTCTCAGAAGTATCTTTCTCAGATTAAAGCCGATGTTTGACCTTAGCGGACTTCTCTTGGCCAGGAATGCCGTCGTTGCCTAATGCACATTTTATATACTTCTTGCTTCGTCAATCATGTGTTATTTTACTTCCAAGGTAGCAGAATTCTTTAACTTCGAGGTCTTAAATTTTTTATGTCATTTTTAAAGCAAAGCTCATTTCTGCTACTCCTCATTAATTTCATCTTCCTCCGGTTTACTTTCAATCGATATTCTCTAGACATATTGCTGTCCATCCCATTCAGTGCGTACTATAATACTTCTTCACTTTCACTGACGATAGCAATGTCAACAGCGACTCTCATCGTCGATATATTTTTAACCTGAATTTTATCCCACGTTTGAAACTTTTACTTCTGTCATTGCTTCTTCAAAGTACAGATAAACAAGGGACTGAAGATTACTTTCTTATCTTTCACTCCTTTTACTCCGAGCACTTCGATCTTTTCTCCCTCATTCTCACTGCTCCCTCCTGGTTCTTGAACATATTGTATATCCATGAACCCTACACCTCTATTTTCTTACTCCTTATTAGACCTGCTCGTGCACTACCACTATTTAATTTTGTATTTATAGTCCCGTGCTCACATGACCAGAAATCCTGTTCCTGCTGCCACTGCAATCACTAATTTACACTCAACCTAAATTCAACCTATGTACTTCTTTTTTCTAAATTTTCTAAGCTCCATACCTGATAAAACATCTAACGTTCCATACTCCAACCCATAGACTGTCAGTTTTGTATCTTCTCATGACGATATCCTACCGAGTAGTCTGCAACTGGAGACATTTTCTCTGCAATATTTTACCCAAGTGGATGCCATCATGATTTAAGAATACAAAAAATTTGCATGCCAGTGGGAAAAGTAACTGCCGTATTTTCTTCTTGCTGAAAGCTGTTTACAGTTCGAGGACAGCAAGACTATGTGGACTAATGTTACAATGTCAGATATGTGAATCATTAAGGCTGTTGCCCCTTCAACTACCGATAACGCTGCTACCTGTCTTCAGGAACCACGTGTTTTTATGGCCTATACAAAGCAAAATTTCCGTTGTTGTTGCACCTACGGTATGGCTTTTTGTATCGTCGAGGGCATTACTTAGAAAAAACAGAAGAAATAGAGTTAATGAAAAGTCATAAATATTTTGTATAACTACATCTTAAGACCTTTATTTTTCACATATCAGTCACGTCTCTATTATACACGCACCAAGAAGTACAGAACTCCGAGTTCTTCCTCTTAAAGCAAATTTTCAGTGAGAAGTCATACAACTTCATTTCATTTATTTCGGCGATATATGTCATCTGACGTACCCCGTTAAGATGTGGCACTCTTACATCAGCTGCATTGTTAAAATAGTGTTGGCCCTTGTTTAATGTCCTCGTTGAGCCGAAAACCCATCTTTTTTTTTTTTAGATTAGATTATATTTACTTCCATTCCAATCGTGAAGTAAACAACTAGTTAACCGACTCAGTCAATTAGGAAACTCAAAAAAATGGTTCAAACGGCTCTGAGCACTATGGGACTCAACTGCTGTGGTCATAAGTCCCCTAGAACTTAGAACTACTTAAACCTAACTAACCTAAGGACAGCACACAACACCCAGCCATCACGAGGCAGAGAAAATCCCTGACCCCGCCGGGAATCGAACCCGGGAACCCGGGCGTGGGAAGCGAGAACGCTACCGCACGGCCACGAGATGCGGGCTAGGAAACTCACAATAATATTATTGCTGCTCGTCATTACTTGACGTTTGAAGTTAAAAGTTCAGCAACTCGGAGTCTTTGGCCGATCTCCCTCAGGCTATACGTGAAAAGATGACTTTCATCAATGTTGTCTCAGTGGGTGTTGTTTTGATGCGTACATATAGCTGTCTCTCACAACCATACGGTTAACAAACGTTATTTCCAGTTACTATAAATGTTATAATTACGCTATGCGATTTATCAAACCCATCTAGTTTTCACAGACGCTTCTTGCAATCATTACGCAAAAGCTTCGTTAGCAGTAATCGCCACGTTACACTCACAACAGAATGATGACAGCAAGGATGTCGATTTCTTGCTCAGATATCAACGACAAAGAATTTGCTAAATCCGACTCAGTATCTCTGCATGATTATCTTGGAGTTTTGGTTCCTATTCAGAATATCGGCAAGAACATGGTCAAGGGATACGTAATAAGATAAAATAGTGTGACGCACCGTAAACAGCTTTTTACGTAGAATGCAATATACTAGCAAACGCAGTTGACCTTGATTACCTTGGTATGTAAAAAATTTTTAATCAGACAGCAGACTTGAGTACCACACTTTTTTTGGGATCCTGTTAATATCCATGAGGAAAAATCAAAACCTTCCCCAGCCGTCTGAATTTGACTTGCTAGCTCGAATAGCGTTACACATTTTGATCTTTGTGCAATCTTATGACCAAATTACATCCGAAAATTAGTAACATAATTTTGGCTCAAAAATGCATAGAATTCATATATAATTAACTAGGAGGGAGTAGCGAAGTGAATCTGTGTCCGACAGGGAGATGCACTCTGCTGGCTGCAAGCGAAAGGGTCTGCACTCGGTCAATGGTGAAATAAACACATACGATTTCTCAGAGGGCTTTAAAGATGTTGAGTAAATAATTTTTATTAGCTCGGTGAAAATGACGAATTTAACATTGCGAGCATCTTCTTTATTTAGTGTCTGCTATCTGGGAATAAGTTAGATTTTTACTTTGTGTATTTAGAGATATTTTTTTCTTTTAAATATTTATCTATTTATTTATTTACACGTCAATTTCCGTAGGACCAAATTGAGGAGCAAATCCCCAAGTTCATGGAACGTGTCAGTGCATGAAATTACAACGTAAAAGTAATAACAGATAAAAATAAAATGTGTATGAACCCAAAAAAGTCAAGCTATAAATTTAAGTAAACGCAAACGACAATACGATAAGAATCAGCTTAATATTTCGGGGAACTCCTCGGCAGAATAGAATGAGTGACCCATGAGGAAACTCTTCAGATTCTATTTGAAAGCGCGTGGGTTACTGCTAAATTTTTGTCTTCTTGTGGTAGCTTACTGAAAATGGATGCAGCAGTATACTGCACACCTTTCTGCGCAAGAGTTATGGCAGTCCGGTCCAAATGCAGGCTTGATTTCTGCCGAATATTAACTGAGTGAAAGCTGCTTATTCTAGGTAATGAGCCGATACTGTTAACAAGAAACGATACTAAAGGATATAGATATTGAGAGACCAATGTCAAACTACCCAGACGCGTGAACAGGGGTTAACAAGAGGTTCGCGAACTTACATGACTTAATGCCCGGACAGCCCTTTTATGACCACAAATATCATTTTAGAATTGGAAGAGTTACCCCAAAATATAATACCATACGAGATAAGGGAATGAAGATAACCAAAGTAGACTAATTTTCGTGGCGAACCATCACTTACTTCAGATACCGTTCGAATAGTAAAAATAGCAGTATTAAGTCTTTGAACAAGATCATGAACGTGGGTTTTCCACTACAGTTTACTCTCTATCTGAACACCTAGAAATTTGAACTGTTCAGTTTCACTATTCATATGCGTATCCTGTGAAATTAAAACGTCGGGTTTTGTTGAATTGTGTGTTTGAAACTGTAAAAATTGAGCCTTACTGTGATTTAGCGTTAGTTTATTTTCTACAAGCTATGAACTTATGAGCTGCATTATTTGAAACCCAGCCAATGTTGCACCCGTATATAAAATGATCTATTGTCGTTACATACAGAATTTTTTCAATAACTGTAGCAAACACTGATGACATAGAAATAGGTCTAAAATTGTCTACATTATCGCTTTCTCCCTTTTTATACAGCGACTTTACTATTGAGTACTTTCATCGTTCAGGAAACTGACCACTCCTAAAGGAAAAATTACAAATATGGCTAAATACGGGGTTAACATGTGAAGCACAATACTTTAATATTCTGCTAGGCACTCTACCATACCCATGAGAGTCCTTAGTCTTCCGTGATTTAATTATTTACTCACTCTCCCCCTTGTCTGTATCACACAGGAGTATTTCAGACATAAATCTCGGCAAGACATTTGCCAAGAGAGTTATATGATTCCCTTTAGAGACAAATTTTTTATTTAAACCATGCTCGACGGATTCTTGTGCTGAATTGGTCCTTGTGTTTTTCCTCATCGAGGGCAGTGGCCTTCATTAATCATTTCTTTGCGCACTAAGCTACGCTTGTATTAAGCTTCTTGTACGTAGTTAGCTGTAGGAATTCGCGAAGGTACCGCATGTAATTATGAGTGCTTATCACGGTGGCCATGTTAGCGTGCTGCCTGGCACAATGCCTGCGTTTTGTGAGAGATTTCCTGGAACGACTGCCTGTCCTATTACGTTGGAGAGCCGCCTATGAACGCAACGCCGATTACATTCGCTGTCGCTCATGTGCCACTAACCTTTTTGCGGAAGGCATGCTAGTCTTTAGGACACCACGTAATAATTAATTTAATAACATTGGTCTTATCATTTTTATGACCGATTACCATCTTTAATGGCATTCACAATATTTCGGTGTTGATATCATCTCACTTAGGCTATAATTCGTGCTTGTTCGTACAGTCTTCATACTTCCGTCACTCAGAAGAAATGACTAGAGATACACGGAAACGAGATTATACTGTACAGAGCAGACAAGCCTCCGAGCACAATGTTCTGTGAAGAGTCGTGGACGTATAGCCATTTAGGGCCTAGTGGTAGTTTTACTGTCTTTCTACCTATTTCCACAGACGCTGAAGACGGTAACATGTGAACATTCGATCATCTCTGCCGTTTTTGGAGATACTCGTTTACAGGGTCAACGTAATAATAATGGGTCCTTTGTCAAAGTCACTTCTTTAAATGCATTTCTCCTATTGCAGCCCATATGGTGGGTAGGATAATCCCCCGTCCGTGTCTGCTCCACTTACATACTTTTTTTACCGTGTTACGTGCTCGCAACGCTACTAGGTGACATCCAAGGTCGCGATGGGCAGTAGTCATAATGTTTTGCATGATGAGGGTATTACTTCCTTACCGCTAACTCTGTTCTCAACATACTTCCTACACACAGATACCGCTGGATGTACCTACAAAATTATATTGTTGTACATCACATATTGCATGAAGTTCATCATAAACATTTAGTGCGGAAAAATGAAAAATGGTTCAAATGGTTCTAAGCACTATGGGAATTAACATCTATGGTCATCAGTCCCCTAGAACTTAGAACTACTTAAACCTAACTAACCTAAGGACATCACACACAACACCCAGCCATCACGAGGCAGAGAAAATCCCTGACCCCGCCGGGAATCGAACCCCGGAACCCGAGCGTGGGAAGCGAGAACGCTACCGCACGACCACGAGATGCGGGCGGAAAAACGAAACTGCGGAGAGAAGTTCCCTACACATAGATGTGAAAAATATGAAATATGTATGAAATGTATTTGACACGTGTGTATTCGGGCAAGGTCACTGGTAAAACGGTCCTGGAACGATTTCTACCATATTAGATACACAAATTATTTATGTTCAGGAAAGAAATGCTGTGGGGGTAAGAACCACGAGCCTTCCATTGGAGTGAGCGTCATAAGATGGAAAGAGAAGGGAGTAGGAGGTAAAGCACGGACAAAGAAAAACAGGAGAAGATGGACAGAGATAGGCAGAGGAAGGAATAGGCAAAGAGAATGCAGGAAGGGAGAGATGAACAAAGGGATGGAGAAGGAGGACTAATGAAGATTGGAATAAATACATTCCCGGGAAACGCTAGGTACTCAGCTAGTCCTAAGGCAATGGTCATCACGAAAAAAGGGAAAGTATCATATTTCATATTTGGATGTTCAGGTAGTTAGAGAACCTGACGGAACCTACAGAAAGCCATATGGTCACATAACTTCACTAAAATTCCAAACCGAAAATAGAAGTGATGCAAACATTATTAAACCACAGTCCTTGAAGGAAGAATTCGATCATTTAAGAACTAGTTTCAGAAGAAACAGCTACTCTGGCAATGACATAAACTGCGCACACATCCTACACAATCTGGAGCTTTTTGACCCATTCGCAGAAAGTGTCACATACCGAATCAGCAGAGTAACAATCAGAGGCGGCATTGACACAGTCTTCAAACTAACAAGACATATGCGTGAATATTTGAACACTGCACAGGACACGCGTCGTCATTTGTGTGTGATCACAGGCAGCGGTGTAGTGACGCCACGACCCGGCGCTTGCTGAGATTCTTAAGGTTTGAAACTGCTATATGAGTCTTTATAGCCTCTGACGACGTCTCCATCGTCACGACACGAAACATTAGGGACAGGTATATGTTTTAGAACACGGTCTGGCGTCCATACATCAAAATTCGGCAAGGATGTACATAATGAGCGTGAAAGACCGCACGGTATGATCACATGCCACCACGTGTTTCATTGCAGGAGCAAATCTGGTCACATACTAGAAACAAAAGAAACACGATATCACTCACATCGTACCTGCAGTACAAAACCCTGCATTTTCACGTCACATTAGTTGCTAAGAATACAGCTGGATGCCTGTCGACCTATTTGGAAAACAGGGGCGGATTTCTTCTCCAATAGTGCATTTTTGAGAGCATTCGTATGGCGGTATATGTAAAACTAAAAATGTCAATCGCTAGATTCGTAATACAAGCAAGTGCATAACGTCTGACGATACACACGCTGCAATACTGGATGCATCGGTAGAGAATAATTTACGCACTGCTCTCACAGAGCTACATTTCCTATCAGAATTCCAGAGCGCAAACATGCATTGGCACAACCAAACAATCGGAGTATAGGTATGCCTGATGCGTTCCACTGTCAATCATATTAGTATTTCCACTGTAATAAACGTGTACGTTTGTATATCAAAGGGATGAAATGGATTACTGATATGAAATGTGGAGAGCGATACTTTCCCCCGTCACAGCGATAATTTATACTGCAGTATTGAATACTCTTTATGACGCGTAGAAGTGAAAGTGAAGATTATTTAAAGTGTATTAAAACACAGTATTTGGCGAAAATATGAAAACCTTTTTTTTTGTTCTAGATTAACCATTACTCCACCCCATACATAATTTTTTTCTGGTTAAGGTATGCTTTGCAGGCTGGTACGTCATTCAGGCTGGTACGTCATTCAGACGTAACTACAGATGGTAATGTACACGGAATAGGTGTGTAGGTTTACGGGTAGTTGCATGAGAAAATCTGGCACGACAAGAGATTTAACTAGTTGTACTGATGCCGTAACATTGCTTCGGGTATCATAAATTGTATGTAAACAGTGAACGAGTTTCCATTATACCATTTCGAAATGGAATAGGGCTCCCTAGATGATTTAATAAAAATTCTTTGTGACTTTAGCTTGCAGTGTACATTTGCAGCTGAAACTTGTCGTCGAACTTGATCGGTAATTTAAATTTTATACTTAATAACTAATTAAGTGATCTTTGCAACTAGCTTTATCGTCTTTATTATTGTGTGTCCGTCTACAGATTTGTAACATTCATTTCCTTTGTCCATCGTGAGATTTAACAGAGTGCTCACTTCGTTTTAAGTTACGGTTATGTTCGTTTTGTAGATTGAGCGTGTTCCGTGAGTTGTTACTTCATCATTCTTGGTTTACACACCTTCTCTTCGTCAGTACAAAGAATTTACATACTGTTAAGGAATATAGAAAACCATATTCAAAACATAAATGAAATCACAGAATATTTTATTATGACCTAACAGATTAGTTTTTGTCAACAAATCGACATTACAGATATTGGAAACTAGGTTCTTGTTCTGAAACTCATCTGTTTACCGATTAATAGACGTTGATACATTATGCTGTGAAACTAAACGCTTCTGAGGCTAAATATCTGAGCATACTTTATGTAGTCCGTGTAACACATGAAAGTATGAACAGAAAATCGTTGGCATGGTGTCAAAATGACTTTTTCATTTTCTTTGGTGGTGATGACTACCACAAGAGATACTCTTTTGTTAAGCAACAATTGTTTTATCACCAGATACAAATCTAAAATATTCTGGTTGTAGCCAGGTACCTTCATGATAGTATTTTCAGACGAAAACACAAGAGTGAGCTGTTTCTGACAGTGAAGAGACCTTTCACAACTGTGTGTGTGTGAGTGGACAACACTGCAGTCCCTGGTGCAGCATGCAGGCATAAAACATGTGGAATATTAATGTAGGAACGCAAACGTGATCAACGCGATAAATGTCGTTTTCGAAAAAAATCTACTGAAGGTGTGGTCCTCACGTTAAGAGTAGACAAAGAAATAGGCCACAGGGGAGACCAGAACAGGTTGGTCCACTTTTCTCGTTGATACTTTACAGTTGGTATTTTAAACCTTTCCATTGATTTTTTATGTGGAAACAATGCTAAATATTGCCTTTAACACAGTTAATCTGAATTAAAACTCCTACAGCTTCTTCACAAGAACTACAATCATAAATTGTGCTATCACTGTTATAATAACAGTTTGGTAGAGAATTATGTCCAAATTCTTTTCAGTCTTCGTCTGAACGCCTGTTAGAATATTCACAAGTCAAACGTTCTCAAGAAAGTCCTTTAATGTCATTTTTCTACACATCAATATGTGTGCATCGCTTATAACTTGAATCGAACCCGCATCTGGATTACTCTGAGAAAATGAGTTTTGACACTTAGGAAAGAGCATCCTCGTCGTCTTCTTCTTCTCGAAGGATATTCTTAGGAGGGCCTAGTTTCTTTATGTGCTATACAGTGACTAGTTTTATCATAAGGTTTAACTCGACCACTGACATTTTTTTCTTTTTTTGGAAACTGAATTTTATGCAAAACATCCATATTTCTCTTCAAAGTGTTTCATCTTCTGTCCTTGGAGGATTGTTATTCACTAATAACGCGTCTTACCCTAGATTATCTACCGGTGTTGCTAAAGCGCTTTTTCATTTGTTTACCATATCGTAAATTAGCTGACTTTTTCAGGATTTGAGAAGCACAGTTGTTCAGGTGATGTTGAAATAGTCCTGCCAATTGATAGCTGGGTAGTTGCATTGAGCGCAACCTCCACTACCTCCATCTGTTTTTATTTCTCTCCTTTAAAAGCAAAGGAATGGGAAAGGTAATAACAGTCCAAGTCTTCGCCACAAGATGATCGGTTGTTGTTGTTGTGGTCTTCAGTCCTGAGACTGGTTTGATGCAGCACTCCATGCTACTCTATCCTGTGCAAGCTTCTTCATCTCCCAGTACTTACTGCAACCTACATCCTTCTGAATCTGTTTAGTGTATTTATCTCTTGGTCGCCGTCTACGATTTTTACCCTCCACGCTGCCCTCCAATGCTAAATTTCTGATCCCTTGATGCCTCAGAACATATCCTACCAACCGGTCCCATCTTCTTGTCAAGTTGTGTCACAAACTCCTCTTCTCCCCAATCCTATTCAGTACCTCCTCATTAGTTATGTGATCTACCCATCTAATCTTCAGCGTTCTTCTGTAGCACCACATTTCGAAAGCTTCTATTTTCTTCTTGTCCAAGCTATTTATCGTCCATGTTTCACTTCCATATATGGATACACTCCATACAAATACTTTCAGAAACGACTTCCTGACACTTAAATCTATACTCGATGTTAACAAATTTCTCTTCTTCAGAAACGCTTTCCTTGCCATTCCCAGTCTACATTTTATATCCTCTCTACTTCGACCATCATCAGTTATTTTGCTCCCCAAATAGCAAAACTCCTTTACTACTTTAAGTGTCTCATTTCCTAATGTAATTCCCTCAGCATCACCCGAATTAATTTGACCACATTCCATTTCCCCGTTGGTTTCTTTTTTTGGTGTTCATCTTATATCCTCCATTCAAGACACTGTCCATTCCATTAAACTGCTCTTAAAAGTCCTTTGCTGTCTCTGACAGAATTACAATGTCATCGGCGAACCTCAAAGTTTTTATCTCTTCGCCATGGATTTTAATACCTACTCCGAATTTTTCTTTTGTTTCCATTACTGCTTGCTCAATATGCAGATTGAATTACATCGGGGACAGCCTACAAACCTGTCTCACTCCCTTCCCAACCGCTGCTTCCCTTTCATGCCCCTCGACTCTTATGCCTGCCATCTATTTTCTGTACAAATTGTAAATAGCCTTTCGCTCCCTGTATTTTACCCCTGCCACCTTCAGAATTTGAAGCATTCTCTAAGTCTACATGATGTGTTGGCAGAAGAGCCAACGCCGTGTTGCTAGAGGAGGCCGAAATGCACGCGTTTAAACTCACGCAGACTGGCTTGAGGTCTGGAACAAGGTAAAGTAATTATCCTATGAAGAAAAGAACGTAGTTGATTGAATACTTAACTTTAATCCATTATTGGAGAACATCGCTCTTGATGATACATTAATTACAATCTCAATATATACTGGTAATGGCGCCTTGCTAGGTCGTAGCAAATGACGTAGCTGAAGGCTATGCTAACTATCGTCTCGGCAAATGAGAGCATGTTTGTCAGTGATCCATCGCTGGCAATGTCTGCTGTACAACTGGGGCGAGTGCTAGGACGTCTCTCTAGACCTGCCGTGTGGCGGCGCTCAGTCTGCAATCACTGACAGTGGCGACACGCGGGTCCGACGTAAACTAACGGACCGCTGCCGATTTAAAGGCTACCACCTAGCAAGTGTGGTGTCTGGCGGTGACACCACATTCCTCCCCCGCAAATCGGCATACGTTTGTGTTATAAGGCTTCCGCCCGCCGTGGGGAGGACACCATGTTGACGTATGTGACGAGGTGGGGAGCCTAACAACAGGCGAGGCTGTGCCACCCGCACCGTGCCATTCGGTCCGAGGGGAGCTAGGAAACGTCTGAAAACCTGGTCCAGGGTGCACGCCAACATGCGATGTATGCGCCCGTAGAGAGACAGGAGGGGCCGAAGGGTCGACCTCCATCAGAACGGGGCACCCGACGGGCGAAGACGACATCTGGTCCGGAGCGGGCAAGAGTTCCATGTCGGAGGACAGCTAGTCACGGGAAGCGATCGGCGGCGCGTGACCCAGGGAGGCACCCGGCGGTTGCAGCGATGCGTCCACTTCGGGCGTCGCCGGCGGGAGAACAGGCGGCGGCGGCGGCGCGTCGCCATGGGGCAAAATGGACGGCAGCGTCGGTAACACATGGGGCTGAGGCGAGCCAGTAGATGGTTCCCCAGGGCGCTGACCGGACGGCACCGTCACTGAAAGCAGACGGGCAGCGGCAGAACCCAGGCGACGACAGAGGCGCAGCTGATTGAGATGCCGACGCACCTCACTAGAGGCCCCCAAAACCAAATACATAGCGCGGCCGAGGCAGCGAAGAATGCGCCCTGCGAACCAACGCCGTGAACCGCGATAGTTGCGACAGTATACAACGTCTCCTGGAGCAAAAGCTAGTGGCTGCCGCTGCACAGGAACCTGATGCGGCGGATGGAGCAAAGACATCAAGGTTCGATGAGGACGACCGTGCAACAACTTAGCCGGCGAGCGACCATCTCGGGGCTGAGAGCGATACGAAGACAAAAAGAGCAATAACGCTTCCTCCCGAGAATGAGACTTTTCAACTTCAACATCTGTGACTTGAAAGTCCTGACCAAACGTTCAGCGTCACCGTTTGACTGAGGCGAAAACGGCACGGACGTCAGATGTTGAATACCATTGGCCTTGCAGAATAACTGAAATTCTGCGGACATGAATTGTGGGCCATTGTCGGAAACAATAGTCTGTGGAAGACCTTCAATGCAAAAGATAGCGGATAACGCTTGGATGGTGGCAGATGACGTCGTGGAAGACATCCGGACAACAAAAGGAAAATTACTGAATGAATGTACCACAACCAACCATCGAGCATTCCAGAATGGACCAGCAAAATCGATGTGTAAGCGTTGCCAAGGGGAAGTGGCTTTTGGCCATGCAAAGAATTTCCGCAGTGGTGCGGATTGTTGTTCGGCACACGCCATGCAAGAAGAGCACATATTCGTAATCGCAGCATCGATTCCAAACCAAGTACAGTGCTGACGAGCAAGTTGTTTCGGGCGCACTATACCCCAATGTCCTTGGTGGAGAAGCCGTAAGACAGAGGACTGTAACGGACGTGGGACCACGACCATGGACTGATCATTATCAGAACGCGACAGCAAAACACCACGTAGAACAAAAAGTCTCTCCATGTGAGCAAAAAGTCGGCGAACCAACGGATCCTCGATCCGTGACATTGACAATGGCCATTGCGTAGCAACAAAACGCAAAACGGTATCAAGGACAGGGTCAGCAGCTGGGGCCGTAGCTACACGACGGAAATCAATCGGAAACGATTCGACCACGTCATCGGTTTCCGCATCAATAAACATGCAAGCAAGTTCGGAGGAATCGAATGCTCTATCCTCAGCAACAGGCAAACGGGACAACGCATCGGCGATTACGTTCTTAGCAGTGGACCGATACAAGATATCGTAGCGGGATTGCGAGAGGAAAATAGACCAGCGAATGAATTTCTGCGCTGTACGTGGAGGTACAGGCTTGTTCGGATGAAAAAGCGATGTCAAAGGTTTGTGGTCTGTGATGATGGTAAAGTGACGACCATACAAGAAATCATGAATCTCAGTAACACCAAATACGAGAGCCAAAGCTTCTTTCTCTATCTGTGAATAATTTCTTTGCGCAGATGAGAGCAATTTGGACGCAAAGGCAATAGGGCGATCATGCGATCCATCTTTGTGCGCAAGCACAGCACCGATCCCGAAATCCGATGCATCTACCATCAACAAAAGGGGTTTCTGGGGATCGAATGGCGTAAGGCAAGTATTGGAAAGCAACGCCGATTTCAACTGGCGAAAGGCACGTTCGCATACCGTCGTCCAGACGAACGGAACACCTTTACGGCGTAAGCGATGAAGCGGAGCTGAAATGGAAGAGGTGTGGCGCATATATCTGTTATAGTATTTGATTTTTCCCAGCACACTCTGTAGCTACTTCAAATTCTGCGGCGAAGGCAAGTCTTGTATGGCACGGAGGCGCTATGGGACCGGGATGTATGCCTTGGGCATTCATTACATGTCCCAGATGGAGTAAGTCACGAGCAAAAAACACACATTTGTCCTTCCACAAGCGAAGACCGTTTTGTCGCAAGACCTGAAATAATGTTCTGAGATTGGCTAAATGTTCTTCTTCTGTCTTTCCGGAGATCACAATATCGTCCAGATAGTTTGCTGCTGTAGGGAATGACGCACAAACAGTTTGCAGATATTGCTGAAACAATGCAGGGGCGGATGCACACCCGAATGGCAGTCTTTTGAATCGATACAAACCAAGATGCGTGTTAACCACCAAAACGCGCTGGGATTCTTCGTCCACCGGTATTTGCAAGTACGCATCTGCTAGGTCCAACTTCGAAAAATATTTACCCGGGCACAGTTTGTCAAAAAGATCTTCCAGGTGGGGTAAAGGATAAGTTGCAATCACTAATCGTGGATTCACTGTAGCTTTGAAGTCCACACAAAATCTCAATTTTCCGGAAGGTTTTGGCAAAATTACTAAGGGTGATGCCCAGAGAGAAGCCTGCACACGTTCAAATACACCTTGTGATTCCAAATCGTGTAATGTTCGTGCGACCTCATCACGCAATGCGTGGGGAACATTGCGCGCTCAGAAAAATTTCGGTTGCGCATTTGCTTTGAGTTCCAAATGTGCTTTATAGTTCTTAGCGCAACCAAGGCCCGGTGCAAAAATGTCTGCAAACTCTTCACATAGACGAAAACACTGTCTGAAGGCACAGTCAGGTTCACTGAGAGGACCCGATTGACTATTGACAAGTTAAACAACTGAAATAAATCTAAACCAAACAAGTTCACAGCAGAAGAAGAAAGAAGTACGTAAGATTGACACAAGTTTTGTTTGTCCCTTGTATGTTGCAAGAAGGCTGCACTGTCCTAACACAAGGCTCTCTTGACCTGAATAGCTAGTTAACTTAACATTTGAGGCACGCAACGGAGGTGTGCCCAGCTGTTTGTACGTGTCTTTATTTATCAATGGGCCGCGGTGGTCTAGCGGTTCTGGCGCTGCAGTCCGGAACCGCGGGACTGCTACGGTCGCAGGTTCGAATCCTGCCTCGGGCATGGGTGTGTGTGATGTCCTTAGGTTAGTTAGGTTTAAGTAGTTCTAAGTTCTAGGGGACTTATGACCTAAGATGTTGAGTCCCATAGTGCTCAGAGCCATTTATCAATGAAACTGCAGCTCCAGTATCGAGCTGGAACGGTATCACTTGGCCGTCAATGGCCAAGTCCACAAAAAGTTTATTGTCCTGCTGACGACAAGAGCGCCTGTCTCGTGCAACGTGAACAGACACTGGAACAGAAGCACTTGCGACTTGACGCGATTTCCGGCGATGTCGACGCACCTATTTGTGGGACGAACACAGTCAATGTTAGAGAGAGAGGCACTGGGCGGAGTGGAATGAACTACATGAATGTCCATGGGTGAAGGTTCACGAGCCGGAGTATTCTTGGTTCGATTCCGATTCTGGCGCGAAGCAAAGGGCCTGGAATGGTTGGGAGTGTCCGATCTGAGCTTTTTCTGGCATACACTTTGAACATGTCCTTTTTTATTACAGAAAAAGCAAAGACCTTGGCGTGATGGGCAATTCTCACGCGAATGTCTAGTAGCACACCGCGGGCATGACTTTAGCACTGCATTTGCTTGCTTGCGCGGCACACGTAGCGGAGAGCTTGGCGGCAGCTGAGTGGATGGGCGCGAGGGCTGTTTACTGTTCTGTGAAGCTCGCCCGGCGGGCCGGTTAATGTGAAACACAGCTGGCGAAGTTTCAAATGATTCCTGAGCAAAGTCAAGTGTGTCTTGCCGATCCAATATGTCTATTACTTGTTGAAGGGAGGGATTGACTAGTTTCAAAATCTGTTCCCTTATACAAACATCAGAAACGTTCTGTACAATTGCATCACGCACCATGGTATCGGAATAAGGGAGTCCACATTCACACTCATAAGCACAATCCCTAGTAAGGCCTTGCAAGTTTGCAACCTACTCCCGATTAGTCTGACCGGCCGTACATTTTGTACGAAAGAAGGTATACCTTTTTGCAACTACATTGACTGATTCTTTGAAATATGCATCTAATACAGACAAAATTTCATCGTAGGACAGAGTTGCTATGTCGCGTCAGGGAAATGATTTCACTATCACACGGTAGGTGGACACTCCTTCACAAGAAAGCAAAAAATGCTGCCGCTCAATACCTTGAATTCTGTAGGTGGCGAGATGGAATCCAAATTGGCGTGACCACTCCGTCCAGCTTTACAGTGCCGCATCAAAAGGACGAAAAGATGGTGCAACAGCGTGTTGTGGCTGCGGTAGCGGTGGATCGGCGGCTGCCGCATCGTTTTGCATCGGATGTTGACCCTGGAAGAGCTGTCCAAGGGCATCCAATATGGCCTGCGTCTGCTGATTCTGCAAGCGATAAAATTCCGACAGCACATCTGGAGATTGTGGCGAAGCCATGACACAAGTAATTTAAGCAAGTATAAAGGAGAAGACCGTTTTTACACTCGTCGCCAATATGATAAGTTGGCAGAAGAGCCAACACCGTATTGTTAGAGGAGGCCGAAATGCACGCGTTTAAACTCACGCAGACTGGTGTGAGGTCTGGAACAAGGTAAAGTAATTATCCTATGAAGAAAAGAACGTAGTTGATTGAATACTTAACTTTAATCCATTATTGGAGAACATCGCTCTTGATGATACATTAATTACAATCTCAATATATACTGGTAATGGCGCCTTGCTAGGTCGTAGCAAATGACGTAGCTGAAGGCTATGCTAACTATCGTCTCGGCAAATGAGAGCGTATTTGTCAGTGATCCATCTCTGGAAAAGTCTGCTGTACAACTGGGGCGAGTGCTAGGACGTCTCTCTAGACCTGCCGTGTGGCGGCGCTCGGTCTGCAATCACTGACAGTGGCGACACGCGGGTCCGACGTATACTAACGGACCGCTGCCGATTTAAAGGCTACCGCCTAGCAAGTGTGGTGTCTGGCGGTGACACCACACTACAAATGCTAGAAACGTAGGTTTGCCTTTCCTGAATCTATTTTTTAAGATAAGTCGTAGGCTCAGTATTGCCTCACGTGTTCCAACATTTCTACGGAATCCAAACTGATCTTCCCCGAGGTCGGCTTCTACCAGTTTTTCCGTTCGTCTGTAAGGAATTCCCTTTAGTATTTTGCAGCTGTGACTTATTAAACTGATAGTTCGGTAATTTTCACATCTGTCAACACCTACTTTCTTTGGGATTGGAATTATTATATTCTTCTTGATGTCTGAGGGTATTTCACCTGTCTCATACATCTTGCTCACCAGATGATAGAGTTTTGTCAGGACTGGCTCTCCCAAGGCCGTCAGTAGTTCCAAAGGAATGTTGCCTACTCCCGGAGCCTTGTTACGACTCAGATCTTTCAGTGCTCTGTCAAACTCTTCACGCAGTATCGTATCTTCCATTTCATCTTCATCTACATCCCCTTCCATTTCCATAATATTGTCATCAAGTACATCGCCCTTGTATAGACCCTCTGTATACTCCTTCCACCTTTCTGCTTTCCCTTCTTTGCTTAGAACTGGGTTGCCATCTGAGCTCTTGATATTCATACAAGTGGCTCTCTTTTCTCCAAATGTCTCTCTAATTTTCCTGTAGGCAGTATCTATCTTGCCCCTAATGAGATAAGCCTCTACATCCCTACATTTGTCCTCTAGCCATCCCTGCTTTGCCATTTTGCACTTCCTGTCGATCTCATTTTTGAGACGTTTGTATTCCTTTTTGCCTGCTTCATTTACTGCATTTTTATATTTTCTCCTTTCATCAACTGAATTCAATATTTCTTCTGTTATCTAAGGGTTTCTACTAGCCCTCGTCTTTTTACCTACTTGATCCTCTGCTGCCTTCACTACCTCATCCCTCAAAGCTACCCATTCTTCTTCTACTCTATTTATTTCCCCCATTCCTGTCAATTGTTCCCTTATGCTCTCCCTGTAACTCTGTACAACCTTTGGTTTAGTCAGTTTATCCAGGTCCCATCTCCTTAAATTCCCACCTTTTTGCAGTTTCTTCTGTTTTAATCTACAGTTCATAACCAATAGATTGTGGTCAGAGTCCACATCTGCCCCTGGAAATGTCTTACAACTTAAAACCTGGTTCCTAAATCTCTGTCTTACCATTATGTAATCTATCTCATACCTTCTAGTACCTCCAGGATTCTTCAATGTACACAACCTTCTTTTATGATCCTTGAACCAAGTATTAGCTATGATTAAGTTATGCTCTGTGCAAAATTCTACCAGACGGGCCTTCCCTATTCATTTCTCTCCCCCAGTCCATATTTACCCACTATGTTTCCCTCTCTCCCTTTTCCTACTCTCGGATTCCAGTCACCCATGACTATTAAATTTTCGTCTCCCTTCACTAACTGAATAAGTTCTTTTATCTCATCATTTCATTAATTTTTTCATCATCTGCAGATCTAGTTGGCATATAAACTTATACTACTGTGGTAGGCATGGGCTTCGTATCTATCTTGGCCATAATAATGCGTTCACTATGCTGTTTGTAGTGGCTTACCCGCACTCCTATTTTTTTTTATTCATTATTAAACCTACTCCTGCATTACCCCTATTTGATTTTGTATTTATAACCTTGTATTCACCTGACCAAAAGTCTTGTTCCTCCTGCCCCCGAACTTCACTAATTCCCACTATATCTAGCTTTAACCTGTCCATTTCCCTTTTTAAACTTTCTAACATATCTGCCCGATGAAGGGATCTGACATTCCACGCTCCGATCCGTAGAACGCCAGTTTTCTTTCTCCTGATAACGACGTCCTCTTGAGTAGTCCCCACCCGGAGATCCGAATGGGGGACTATTTTACCTCCGGAATATTTTACCCAAGAGGACGCCGTCATCATTTAATCATACAGTAAAGCTGCATGCCTTCGGGAAAAATTACGGTTGTACTTTCCCCTTGCTTTCAGCCGTTCGCAGTACCAGCACAGCAAGGCCGTTTTGGTTAGTGTTACAAGGCCAGATCAGTCAATCACCCAGACTGTTGCCCCTGCAACTACCGAAAAGGCTGCTGCCCCTCTTCAGGAACCACACTTTTGTCTGGCCTCTCAACAGATACCCCTCCGTTGTGGTTGCACCTGCGGTACGGCCATCTATATCGCTGCCTCCTCACCAACGACAAGGTCCATGGTTCATGGGGGGAGATGATGGGTACGAAACGTATCAATGAGTTTCGTTTCGTTAGATGATGGGTACGAAACTCATTGAAACGTTGCGACAAGACGACGCCACCAATCGGCTGATGACCCGAGAAGAATTCATCAGAAGAGCCACAGCTTGCAGGGCGTCATCCATGTACCAAGTGGCTGTCGTAGGGTCCGTTATGTACACCAGTGAGAGGGGAACCGTAGGATATCTCCTCACTCTATGACACCAAGCTGCCGCCGGTCGTGTGGTGGGCGACCATAAACCACTCTTCGTGTTCCTATTCACTGCACCTCCAGACACAGGCCCGGTGATAGTCGCTTCCAAGACAGAAACACGACTCGTCACTAAAGATGACCCCTATGCAAGTGTGCAGGGTTCCATGTTCGTTGTTGGTGACGTCGGTCGAGCCGGGTGCGATACTGTGTAGGTGTGAATAGCAGTCGTAATAACGGTTGGCGTACGGCGAGTAGTGGATAGTGTAGCCACCTGACGCTGGCGCTAGCTCTTCGAGGATGTTGCATAGAAGGCAGGACAGCACGGTGATTGGCCCATATCGTTGCCATCGGATCTGATTGGGCGTGGCGGGCAGTATGTCTGTATGCCCTGCATGTGATGCGTGTTGGACACCAATATTCTAGCTGTTGTGCATTTGTTACCACCAGACGACCGATGTGGTGCCCAGTACGATGGTAGGACCACCCAGCCTCCCGCAGCTCCATGTTGTGTACCCTACTGAACCCGTCCAGCTGGGAAACCTGCTGCCAAACGTCACTAATGGGCACAGTGCTTGATGAGACGACACTATAGTGACCCTACCCGCTGTCGTACTAGCCGGCACAGCCGTTTGTGACGATCTTATATTAACCGATGTCCATGACATCAGGACCCCACCCACACTCTCCGAGTGTACTGCCTACCGCGCGAATGTGAATCATGGCATAGCTGATTGTGTGCAACATACTCATCCAGTGTCGGTTGGGTTCTTCAGGTGCCGCTCTTTTCATGACAATGAATTTGTGTCTATTGTTGTGCATACTGGGTGTGCTCTAAAATGACCGTTGTTGAAATTCACTAATTATAGTGCATTAAGCAGTTGATTCACATAATATACAAGGATGTACAGTCCTAGCTTCTGTTCAATGTTTGATGGCTGCGGACACTAGCTCAGGGAAGTGTTATGTTTTATTAGTAAATGTAACAACGAAATGAATTTTGTTTTGTTTCCACAATGCAAAAGGTCCTAAGAACACGGAAGCTAAGAGGCCCAATATAACACTCTAAGACCAAACGAAAAATAAATAAATACGACGCATCAGAAAAGATGTATCAGAATGGTACGGAAAATGGTAGATGTGATGTAGCAGTTCGTAGTAATAGACGGCAAATCATCGAGTAAAACTGAAGTGATATCTGGTGTTTCCCAGGGAAGCGTCCTGGGACCTCTGCTGTTCCTGATCTATATAAATGACCTGGGTGACAAACTGAGAGTTCTCTTTGGTTGTTCGGAGATGATGCTGTACTTTACCGTCTAGTAAGGTCATCCGAAGACCAGTATCAATTGCAAAGCGATTTAGAAAAGATTGCTGTATGGTGTGGCAGGTGGAAGTTGAGGCTAAATAACGAAAAGTGTGAGGTGATCCACATGAGTTCCAAAAGAAATCCGTTCGAATTCGATTACTCGATAAATAGTACAATTCTCAAGGCTGTCAATTCAACTAAGTACCTGGGTGTAAAAATTACGAACAACTTCAGTTGGAAAGACCCCATAGATAATACTGTGGGGAAGGCGAGTCAAAGGTTGCGTTTCATTGGCAGGACACTTAGAAGATGCACCAAGTCCACTAAAGAGACAGCTTACACTACACTCGTTCGTCCTCTGTTAGAATATTGCTGCGCGGTGTGGGATCCTTACCCGGTGGGATTGATCGAGGACATCGAAAGGGTGCAAAAAGGGCAGCTCGTTTTGTATTATCACGTAATAGGGAAGAGAGTGTGGCAGATATGATACGCGAGTTGGGATGGAAGTCATTAAAGCAAAGACGTTTTTCGTCGCAGCGAGATCTATTTACGAAATTTCAGTCACCAACTTTCTCTTCCGAATGCGAAAATATTTTGTTGAGCCCGACGTACACAGGTAGGAATGATCATCAAAATAAAATAAGGGAAATCAGAGCTCGAACAGAAAGGTTTAGGTGTTTGTTGTTCCCGCGCGCTGTTCGTGATTGGAATGGTAGGGAGATAGTATTATTGTGGTTCGATGAACCCTCTGCCAAGCTCTTAAATGTGAATTGCAGAGTAATCATGTAGTTGTAGATGTAGATGTGGATGTACCTGTACTGGCAAACAAATCATTGTAATTTCAGAAATATTGGATTTCTTATTCAAGAGGAAGAGCTTCGCAAACTGAGCATGTTAATAACACATTAATCCACCTCTAGCCCTTTTGCTTGTGGTTGATTGATAAAGTTTTGCATGTCTTTCTGAGGTATATCGTGCCAAATTCTTTGAAATTGAAGCGTTAGATCGACAAAATCCCTATGTAGTTTGAGAGCCCTGATCATAATGCTCCAAACTTTCAGCGACCTTGATGGCCAACGTAGGGTTTGGAATGCATGAAGACGAGAAGTAGAAACTCTCGCCGTGTTTGGGTGGACATTGCATTGCTGAAACATATGCCTAGGATGGGTTGCCATGAGGAGCGACAAAGCAGGACCTACAATATCGTCGATGTACAGCTCTGTTGTAAGGGTGGCGCTGATGATAACCAAAGATGTCCTGTTGTGAAATTAAATGGCACCAGAGACCACTTCTCTTCGTTTTCGGAGGTCAGGCTGGTGTTCCCCATGTCTGGGGCGTCTCCACACACGTCTTCGCTGGTCATCGGGGCTCATTTCGAAGCGGGACTCATCACTGAAGACAATTATCTTTCAGTCAATAACATTCCAAGCCAAAGACGTGTCTGGAGACGCTCTGACAGCAGTCCAGGAGTGATAGTCTGGTGCGCCATTTCTTTTCATATCAGGACTCCTTTGGCTGTTTTCAGCAGCACCCTTACAGCACAGTACTACGTCTGCGATATTCTAAGCCCTTCATGGCAAGCCATGCTGTTCTTATATTTCAGCAAGGTAACACCCGCCCGCACACGACGAGAGTTTCAACTGCTTGTCTTTGTGCTTTCAAAACCCTAACCTTGCCAGAAAGGTCACCAGTTCTATCATCAAGAGAAAAAGTTTGGAGGGCTTTCCAACCGTCTTGAGATATTGATGATCTAGCGCGCCAATTGGACAGATTGTGGCTTGATATCCCTTAGGAGGACATACAACTCTATGAACCGACGCCAAGCCAAATAACTGCTAGCGTAAGGGCCACAGGTGGACCAGCGTGTTATTGACTTCCTCAATGTGGGAAGCTCTTTCTCTTGAATACATCATCAATTTGTTTGGAATTGTAATCATTTGTTTTTCTGTACAAGTACGTCACATACACTGATATTCGTCTCATTTGGATAATTCCTTTGACGTACGTCGTTCTTTTTTGTATTAGAGTGTACATTACTTGCACATTATGTTATAAAAGTTCTTTGGTTGTTTTTAATCCACGAATGAATACAAAAGAACGTTCTTTTTCAGCAAAATCATTGATTTAAGTACTGGCTATTTCTTTTCTTTCTGAGAATAACAGACTTGCAATTCAGTAAAGTTTCTTTATAAATTGTATCAGGGCTAAGATGTGCCAAGAGATTAATTATTATTTTAAAAGGACATTCTGATTTGTTGCTGGATTGGTACAAGAACGTGGCAACAATACTCGCATCAAGAATGTAGCGCACAGCACACTGAAATTTTTACTGCTACCATTGACAATTATTATGAATATTATTTGCCTTCTGTGTATACAGTATCGTCCACTTTAGCATCTTTTGACACAGTTTCTTTAGTCACGCGTGCTGTAACCACTATTATTCCAGGCTCTCCCTTCTTGCATGTTTCTCTGTTGATCTAATTATCTCTGTGGTTTCTTTTCCTGCTGCCCTAAACATGGACCACGGGCAATGTTCATCAAACGATAACGATAATTCATATCAACTTCTACACAACAGTAAAAACTGGTAAATAAAATTCACAATTTTCATAGGTACTACTTTCATCTTTATTTTTTGGTTGCCTCTATCTACCCAAAGTCAGGTCGGTTCTAGAATGGGACTTCTCCTGTTCCATGGAGAAACGCATTCGTGTGTAAGCTAATATTCAAGTAGGGTTCCCTACTCCCAAAGATACTTCAGAGCTACTGCCAGCTTACCCCAGGGAGGAATCTGTGTATCCCTTATGACGTTCATCTGCGATATTGTTTGGATCCTGCGTCAGTGCCTCTGCTCGTGTTCCAGAAGTTAGAGCTAAAGCTCGCTCTGCTATCTTGGCACGTTAGTTACCACGTTCAAACCATAGTAACATCAATGTTCAACAAATAAAAAGTTTTTGTATTATGTATTACGTGAAACTTCATTACGGTGTTACAGAAACATAAGATGAGGAGGAACAGGCAGAAAGATTAATGCAATAACGTAATAAGTTCGGTCAGAAGCGAACATGTTCGCTGCTGAAATCAAGAAATACTTTTTAAAAGAACTGAGGAATTCGACTATAGCAAATGAGACTAACTGTGCCATGTCGGAATCTGTAGAGACAACAGATTAAACCTGGAAGCTATACTGAAAGACATTCTGACCACTACATAGAAGTGACTGCATTCTCTTCTCAAGGGGAAATCAGACCGATAATAATGCTACATGGAGTCTGTTGTTTTTGAATATGGAGTTAAGTTGACGTAAGCTTCCTTAAGGCTTCGCATATGCTCTGCCTTGTGTACCACGGAAGACCGAAAAATGTAGCGTCATTGTTCTTGTAGTTGATGATTTCTGATGGGAAGGTATTCAGCATTTGTTATACTTTTCTTCTTTTGTTGGTGAAGCTGTTTATATACATGAGATTTTACAGGAGTGTTATTTACTATTACAATACATAAATAAAAGTGCTGACGTAGCGTCTTCGGAGGAAACCTCTACATCCCGTGTTTTGAAAAATTGTAGCTGTCGCAGGGTCTTAGATAGAAAGTTAATTCGTCTTCCCCTGTATTTTCCATCACGCGATATAGCCTGTAGATAATAAAGTGTATTAAGTATTGCCGAGATTACCAGGAGTGTACTGTAGGTCTTGTCGAAGAATAACAGTATCACCAGTCACAAGGGGAGACTCAAACTTTTCGTCCAGCATTAACAATTCGTAGATAACAGTGGAAACTCAAAATCGTGGATGTTACGAAACAATGGAAATTTTGGTCAGTTATCTCGTTCCTGCCTTCATAATCATCTAAGTGTGGCATGTAATACTGCGCTCGATCGGCAGGTGTGAGACAGCTGCTAGTGGCTTGTGAGGCTGATAGACAGCAATCAGCGGGGCAGCAGGTGGCACGTGGCACACCTGTCTCCCTGTTAATGGGCCAGCATGTCATCATGTGCGGCCAGCCACAGAGTGGCAGTAGGTAGTGGTACTTTCGTAATGAGCGCACCTGCGCAACTGCAGGATTACAAACAATGTCAGATGTATCTAGCTTGTTGTGTCATTCAGACTGAGAGCATAACGAATATGTCAGATATCGTCGTTACGGGAACACTTGAGCACAGCATCGTCTTACATTCTTCTGTTGGATTTAGTGAACCCGTAAACGAGGAGAATATCGGTCAAATCTTCATCTGCAAACTTACTGATATTCGAGTGTATCACTGCTAACGTACAATTAACACTCCCGGAAAACCAGACCCCACAAAACATAAAAAAGTGAATGTAAACATGTGGGCGAAAATATAATGGACCTTCCTGTTGTCAACAGCAAGTATCGTGACTGACTGAAAAAAGTTAGTTTCCTAAAAATACATGCAATTTATACGGTTGTGCTGATATTTTCAGTGCAGTACACATATAAACATAACTGGGATTAATAAACCAAATGCAGTGCAGTTACTGTGAAACGAGCCACAGTAAACTTCGGGTTCCCTACACCAAAATACTCAGAAAATTACTTTACCGGTGAATATAGTATTCACCCTGTGTAACTGTAAATTTTCATAAGCTGATATCCAGGCACCTAACAGAAAATACGCCAACAGCCTAGCCGTAGTGGTAACACCGGTATCCGTCAGATTAGTGGAATTAAGCTTTGTCGCGAGAGGCTAGCACTAGGATGGGTGCCGAGCGCTATTGGAAGGCTGGGTGTACTCTGAACTTGTGAGGCTAATTAAAGAGCTACTTCATTAAGAAGTAACGGCTCCTGTCACCACAGCTGACAAAGGTCGGGAGAGCGGTATGCTGAGCGCATGCTCCTTCACATGCGCATCCAGTGACGCCTTGTAAGGCTGTTTCAGCATAAGCTGTGCTGAGAAACAATGATTAAGAAAAAAGAATCCGTACGCTGTGTCGTTTACGAATTAATTAGCATTCACGTTAACCAGTAAGGCCTTCGGGCGCTTGAATTCACGCAACCTGTCAGAGACGGTGTCGCCAAATTTACTCTTCGTTTGCTTTCCTCAAACCGAACAAGAGCAATACAACAACTGGACATGAAACGGTAGTTTAAGTCCAAGCCTAAAACTGAACAGTATCGTGTGAAGTCACCTTATCTGTGAGAACAACTCGTGCTATTTGCAACTGACGGGCCACTTGAATTTGCCGGTGCAACGTCCTGGTTGGCTATCTTCAGTGTTAATGAACTAGCAAACTGCGCTACGTATGGAATTGTTTTCTTAACAATTATGCCTCAACGTAATCTACCCTACAAAACAATCACAAGTTTTTCAGACAGTTTCTGACCACCCTATATATACACGGTCCTGTCACATTAACATGACCTCCGCCAGTAATCGACGTAGACGTGCAGATGGCAGCACTAGCAGTAGCAGTGGATACTATATAAAGCGTATCTGAGGGACACTGAAAACTGTATGGTCGTTGTCGTAATCTGAGAAAGGAGTGAATTATCTGACGTCCTGAAGGGCACTGTAGTGTCCTACGGTCTCCAGGAAAGAACTAACTGTCAATTTCAACTCACTTTGTTATAATTAAAGAGAATTTCTGATTGGCTTACACTATCTTTTAAACGCTAGAACAACAAGAAAAACCCTCAACTCTTTTGGTGGCAAACCAGATAAAGAAACTAGACAATGGAAGAAAATACTGACCAAATCTACTGCACAAAAAAACAAAATACAACATGCTACTACAATGCTAGGGCCGGCGTAAATAATGGCCGGAGCTGTTCCTAGCGGAGAGTAAACACTGCCAGTCTGATGGTCTGGGTGTACTTATAAAGCGAGGTCGGGGGAGTGCTACATGAGTCTATGAGTTATGATTGGTGGAACACTGTCACATGTTCTCTGGCGAAGTAGTTCCGTGTTTATTTGGAAAGTCTGTTGCTCTTTCTGTCCTCTGGCGATGTTTCTCTCCGCTCTCCTGCAAGGGGCAGGCAACGTATCTTGCGTGTAGGTTGTGCGGGCCCTCTAACAAGTAAGGGGCCGCTACGACAGGCATGATCGCTGACTTTCGGGAAGAGAGTGGAAAGGGCTAAGTTTGTAAACTGTTCGTGGCAGTCGTGGTTGAAGCACACCCTGCACTGTGAGATGGCTTTATACAATACCCGCACCGAGCAACTGTGGTGCACTGCCAGCCGTAGATGACAGTGGTGAAAGACATCTGCAGAATGTGGGTGAATATGCATGCAACTCTTCAGGTACTGACCACCCAGATGAATGTAGGGGTTCTACAGTAGGCTCCTGGGTCATACACCTACGACTTCTGTTCATCGGCCACGAAGGCTGGAATTTTCACGCCAGTACCCCAAAAGAACGTCAGTTGAGTGGCGAGAGGTGGTCTTTTCAGATGAATCACGTATTCCATCGGACAGATGGCCGTTGGTGTGTACGACTTGAAACGTCTGACTGGAAACACCTTGCTACGATCTTCAGAAGTTTCAAGCCTGGAGGAGGGTAATGATGTAGCATTCCCTAAGTGGTGTGGTCACTCTGGAAGGCACAATGGATCAACACAAGTATGAGTCTGTCCTTAGAGGCCCTATAACTATTAGATGCAGTTCATGTTTCCTCGGCATGAGGGTGTCCACCATAAAAACAGTGCAACATGTCACACAGCTCGCAGTGTACGTGCGGCAGACGATAGACATGTGCCTCTGCTAACAGCATGACATCGATTGCAGCACCTCTCCTACGCTCGTGAGCAATGGGTTGGACCTTAGACGACTGTAAAACCGTGGCCTGGTCAGATGAGTTCCGATTTCAGTTGGTAATAGCTAACGGTATTGTTCGCTTGTGGAACAAACGGCACTAAGCCATATACACAAGTTGCCAACAGGGCACTGTGCAAGCTTGTGGTGGCTCCATAATGGTATGGTCTGCGTTTACATGGAACGGACTGGATCCTCTGATCCCACTGAACCCATCATTGACGGGAAATGGTTATGTTCGGTTACTTGGAGAGCATTTGCAATCTTTCATGGACGTCATTGTTATGGATGATAATTTTCCATGCGATCAGGCCACAGTTGTTGGCGGTTGTGGTTTGATTTAGAACGTGTTCTCTAATGAAACGTTGACATAGGCCATCGGTTTGCATATATCTGAAAGTTAGAAAAACGGATAAATAGAGAGCAGGTGAGGGAGTACCTAGTGGATCTACAGATTAAATGAGACTCTTCAAGGGGTATTTTAGATGATGATACACACACAATATCAGGCGTAATGGAGGTAGTCCATTTGCGTCAGGGAAATATGGCCCGGAAACAGTTAAACCTGCGGCGGTAAGTGAATATGAGCGAAAAATTTCTTTTAATGCTTCAGTAGATAAAAATATAAACAAACGTTTCTAATAATTTCATTTATGTGCGTGCGGTGCTATTTAATCAACAGTTATTCAAGGTGAAGTCACCCCAGCTTATCTGAAAGGATAACATCGTCACAATAGGATCTGTTCAGTCCAGTTGTGTTCGAAT
This sequence comes from Schistocerca nitens, assembly GCF_023898315.1. NCBI lineage: Eukaryota > Metazoa > Arthropoda > Insecta > Orthoptera > Acrididae > Schistocerca > Schistocerca nitens. The sequence continues at coordinate 305,099,164 of NC_064621.1, read as the reverse complement.
GTTCTCACAGAGAGGTTCTCATCAGTCACTATATGTGTCTCGTATTCAAAACGTTTCACACGAAATTTGTGGAGGCAGTTACGCGGCAAAGAACATAAATGACAATGAAACAGGGCCTTGTCTTTCTGTACTCCTTTCTTGAAGCATCTGAAGCATATGTCTCTTGCACGACGTACAGCGTGTGCAGGAGCTCCATGATATACGTCCACAAAGATCGAGTTGGATATCTTGCAACAACATGCGGGCTGTCTCTCAGGAACACAACATACACTACATTTAACCGATGTGGAAGAATATGTGGTCGTATTAAACAATCCGCGTCAAACACTAAAGATGTAAAAATTTGGTAACAGCACTCACAAATTTAATCACTGGACTTCAGAACACAATGTTCGTATTCGTCTGTATACGTGGTCCCAGACGATGTCCAACAGTTTAACTACTGTGTCTAACGGGTTATACGGACTTCTTGGTGACTCCACCCCCCCTCCCACCCCCCACCCCCCACAGGAAGATTTGCAGCGGATAGGCACTTGGTGCAGGGAGTGGCAACTGTCCCTTAACATAGACAAATGTAATGTATTGCGAATACATAGAAAGAAGGATCCTTTATTGTATGATTATATGATAGTGGAACAAACACTGGTAGCAGTTACTTCTGTAAAATATCTGGGAGTATGCGTGCGGAACGATTTGAAGTGGAATGATCATATAAAATTAATTGTTGGTAAGGCGGGTACCAGGTTGAGATTCATTGGGAGAGTGCTTAGAAAATGTAGTCCATCAACAAAGGAGGTGGCTTACAAAACACTCGTTCGACCTATACTTGAGTATTGCTCATCAGTGTGGGATCCGTACCAGATCGGGTTGACGGAGGAGATAGAGAAGCTCCAAAGAAGAGCGGCGCGTTTCGTCACAGGGTTATTTGGTAACCGTGATAGCGTTACGGAGATGTTTAATACACTCAAGTGGCAGACTCTGCAAGAGAGGCGCTCTGCATCGCGGTGTAGCTTGCTCGCCAGGTTTCGAGAGGGTGCGTTTCTGGATGAGGTATCGAATATATTGCTTCCCCCTACTTATACCTCCCGAGGAGATCACGAATGTAAAATTAGAGAGATTAGAGCGCGCACGGAGGCTTTCAGACAGTCGTTCTTCCCGCGAACCACACGCGACTGGAACAGGAAAGGGAGGTAATGACAGTGGCACGTAAGGTGCCCTCCGCCACACACCGTTGGGTGGCTTGCGGAGTATAAATGTAGATGTAGATGTAGATTTAGATCCACTACGCAGTGTTTCACCCCAGATCAATGTGTCTGGTGTGTGCCCCTGTTGTTATAGTGGAAAGAGTGAGCGAGAGAGAGAGAGAGAGGGGGGGGGGGGGGGACGGAGTCACCAAGAAGTCCATATAACCCGTTAGACACAGTAGTTAAACTGTTGGACATCGTCTGGGACCACGTATACAGACGAATACGAACATTTGTTCTGAAGTCCAGTGATTAAATTTGTGAGTGCTGTTACCAAATTTTTACATCTTTAGTGTTTGACGCCACCAGCTGCTAAAGAGATTGATGTACACGATGAGAAAAAACATGTCTACCAACTCGTTCATTGCGGATCAGTGTCTCTCGCATGTGTCCTAGTTATTATAAAAGAGGGAGAGATAAAGAAAGAGAGAGAGTTCGCGCTCAAGCAGACAGACAGACAGCGGACACAGTGGGGAAACCGTTGGACTTCCTCTGGGAACACGTATACGGAAGAATAACTTGAAAGTGCTGTTACCAAATTTCACATTTTCAATGCTTTAGCGCGTCTACGTGCTAAAGATATTCATGCGTGCTATGACAAAAACTGCAGTACAAACTGCAATTAATAACAAAACCTTGTCGTGAACTATTTACGAGTAATGAAATTACAGTGAAAACAAAAATTCTTTTCCTTAAATCCTCAACTAGATTCAGAAAAACTTCATTCTGTCGCGGTTGTTAAGCAGTATGCTCAGTTAATGAAGGACCTACAAATTCTAACTAACTACAAACCAACATTTTTAATATCTGAAAAATATTTTTGGGCTTATTTTAGTTCAAGAAGCTTATCACAAAAGTGCCGTATTTTGAGACCTATATAAATGTGACGTCTCTGATGATGGCTGAAGTGGGCCAAATATGTTAGGCCAGAGAAGTTATATGAGATGATTTTGTTGTGTTCCTCAACATAAAGAACTGAATTCCCAAAATATGTTCGGCAAATATGGCTACTATTACAGCATCCAAAATCAGAGGTGTAGTATTATAGATCGATATCAACCTCACTGGCGTCTCGCAGTTCGCAACGGAAACGCACGTTTCAGGCTGACGCCGATAGTGGTCGCGATGGGACCCTGTGGATCCAGTGATGCGCGCCTTCAGCAGTAATGACTAAAAGCACTTTCTGCCTCCGCGATATAGAATGTCCAACGGCAACTATACAGTCCAGTCCAGTTCACTTATGAATTACTAGTGAGAGCCTCATACTGCACCACCCCGTAGAGACTGCTTCTTGTAGTAGCTGGTCTTTATTGAAGTTTGTTCTTTTGTAAAGTTTCTTCACACTGCGTGGAGACATTTACAACTTAAGTAAAGCTTCTGTTTACCATATTTACGTGTTCACTAAAAATTCCTGTTCCTGTTCCGCTTCCATGCGATGGCAGCTACTGTAACATTGCGTAGCACGTGTCTCCTAATCGCTGTGTACGATGTACGAGTATTGCACAACAAATGATAATGATACACATAGTTGAAACAGAGAACATTCGAAATCCTAGTGAACATCATGAAAACTACATGATTCACCCAAGGTAAAGGTTTCAGTTTAAAATGGGCATTCCAGAGTTCAAGTTATTTTAAATTTTATTTATCTATCTTCAGTTCTTTGGGAATATTTCCGGGTAGTAGTCCCATTTTAAAGCAAGCATTCCCGCCATTAGCTAAGTGCTCAGGCTGGAATCCTGTATAAGTCCTGGACAAAACCAGTCCCCTTACTAAGTAATGGAGAAGATCATGTAATATGGATGTTTCATCAGTCCTATTTGCTGAGAGTAACTCTACCTGATTCGCTCACCGACACCGACTAGATAAATCAGGAGGCAGGTCTCCCCCAAAATTCTGGAGGGAAAGAAGCAGCCAGCCTTACGATGCCACCCCTTCAACAACGTAGTGAGAAATCTTCTGCGTGTACCGTCTCTGTTTCTGATTCTGGATCTCCCACTTCCGTGTCAGTGCGGCGTTGCAGTCTTATTCCCACGCTGCTGGTATTAAGTAATCTTGATGAGCATGTATTTTGCGCCTCGCTGCGTCATCGCCGCTATTAACGCTTCCTGCTTCATTGATGTACTCTACTAAGGCATTTATGAACGCGGTTACTTTCGTCCTGGAGATATTATCAAACATTGAATTCGTTTTCCTTCGTGTGTGAACATCACCTGTCAAGGTACGCACTCCAGCAGTCAGATGCGCATATCTGTTTTATTCGATAACAGTGTGTTCAGGTGGTCGTTCCAGGCAACACTTACGTATTCTAGCAGAGGTATGCAGGGTGCGACGACGATCAACCGTCAAATGTACCCAAATAGGCTCCAGATTACCACGGAAAGTATAGAAGACCCCATAACTACATACGAACACCTGAAGCAACAAGAGAAGCCATGGGAGAGGTTGAAAAGAGGAAAACATATGTAGAGAGTTTTCCTTTGAACTGGAAGAAATGATGCAGTTAAACAAAAAAAAATATTAGTTTGCTCATGCTGAGTTCGTAGAGGGGATCTGTAGTGATTTCTTAGGGGAAAAAGAATTTCTTATTCGAGACAGCGATCTGGGCTAAGAAGTTCCCCTCATTCTAAGTAAGGAAAAAAACATACTATGAAAGCATATATAATATGTTAGTGGCAGTGCGTCAGAGTCAGGAAACTTATATCTCAAGATCAGACAATAGGTTAAAATAAATATCAGGACGGAGAGAAATGAACACTGAGACAGGATGTGTAGTCACATAGATGCAAAAATAACGCATAATAAGTCCACATAAGCATGGAAGTTTACTAACGATATGAGAAATAAGAATGAGTGTAACAAAATTGCAAAAAAATTCCCCCTCAAGAATGGATAGGATATTATTCAACATTACTTCAGAAAAATCGTTATGACGACAATGGAGAGCATATTACGATCTTACAAGAAAACAACAGAGATAAAACTGTTGAGGTGAAAGCAGGGCTATCCAAAGTATAAGTAACTAAGGCCCCAAAAGCAGGAAATTTACGAACGGAGCTTCAGAAGTATCGAAGAACTGCAGTGATAAGATATCTATACAAACTTTTTGGGAAAATAGAGATAGGAGGAAATCTACCTATGGAATGGAATTTACCGTGTAACACGTCGATTTATAAACACGGTGACAAAACACGAAGCAAACTTAGGGACGAATAAGTGTTACCCCGGTAACAGCTAGGGTAACAGCTAGGCTGTTTTCCAATGTTGTGAGTAGGAAAACAGGAAACAATGTGTCAACTTCAACTGAAGAACAGAGCGGTTTATGGTCAAGAACGATCATGTTTTAATAACATTCACTGTATCAGACACTTCTTGTAAAAATGTAGGAACAAAAACAAATGCGTATGCATGCCCTTTTTGGACCTGTAGAAAGCGTTTGACAATGTCCCTCGAATAAAATTATGGAAAGCAATGAGAAGGACTAATGGGAGAAAAAAATATATTAACCTAGTTAAAAAATTATACACGAACACAAGGTTGTGGAATGTCATTTATTTTGTTTTATATTCATTTGGAACAGCCGCTGAATTGCTGGTGGAGGAAATACTCAGGCATGGGAAGGAGGACTGTTGACTGTCTTCTATTTTCGGATTGGATGAACATGTAATATTCTCCCAAGATGAAAAAGAAATGAAATATTTCCTGAGAAAGCTTAAGCAGGAGTCTAGCAAATGGTGTTTTGGAATAAATCTGGACAAGACGGAGTTTATCTGTATGGGACAGCATTTACTGAAAATTGACACAGAGGAAGGAGGATTAAAATTCTGCTGAAGCTACAAATATTTGGGCACGATAACGGATAATTCCGGTATATGTGACAAAAATATTAGTACAAAATAACAGTGGAGAAGAGAGCTACTACGACTCTGGATGATATGGAATAACAGTATCAGGAAACGGAAAACAATATTTCGCAATGTGATGGACTACAGAGTTCTATATGGAGCTGAGACGTGGCCTGCAATAAAGGAAGGTATCGATAAAAGTAAAACAGTGTAAATCGACTTTACGAGAATATGTCTGCAATTAATGAGGCAAGATAGGATATGAAATGAGGAAGTATGGATAAAAACGGAAATAACGTACTCAATAACAAAAACTTTGGAGAATAGAGTTCTTCATTATTATGGACATATATAGAGAATGCCCAGCCATAGGTGACCAAGGAAGAGTTAAAAATGGGAGCTCCGTAATGAAGAAGACGAGGAACACCTGTGCTAAAATGGGGAAAATACTTACAGCAAGCAATGGAAGACAGAAATCTAGGGTCGAATAACTGGAACGAAACAGGCCTGTAGCTGTCGAAACCGGCTAACTTCTAGGGTGATTCGCCACAGAAGAAGAAGAAGAACAGGCGTGCCATGTTCTTTGATGTACAACGTTATTCAGTGGCACCTGTTGCGTATACATGGAAACAATGAATTTACGTGGCGGCCGATTGTGACCTATTCGCTTTGGGATTCTGTCAGCATCCATCATACAGATACTAGTATGTTACACGTTCAAATGTTTTCATGCCGTCTAGTTTTAGAAAAGTTTTCCTGACGTTATTGTTTAAAAAATAATGTACATAGTCTTCGCAGCTACTTTCATTTCATACGACACAGTTAGTGTATGGACACCGATAAATGGAATCTAACAAACCTTCATTGGCAATATCCCGAGATATGGGACCGCGCATAGAGCGTTGTGATTATACGTTTGGTGATCATATCAGCATTTGCTACCCACTCAGCAATCCTTTCCCGCCAGTCGAGAAAACTACTTTAGCACCCTCATCCGGGAAAACAGATCAGACCACAATAAGCTGTTGAGCACATAGGAAAACTGATCAGATCGTAATAAGCTGCAGAGTATTCTAGCTATATATTCCATGATTCCATTTCTGAAGATCAATTGCATACCGCTCCCACGATACCTCATCGTCCACAGATGCATTCTATATTTTTCCATCCGTTGCATCTTCCTTATGTCGTCAATTTGGTTTGATGCGGCCCTGCACGAATACCTCTCTTTCGACAACCTCTTCATCTCGGAGTAGCACTTGTAACTTAAATCATCAGTTATTTTCTGGATGTAATCCAACCTCTGTCTTCATCTAATGGCTCTAAGCACTATGGGACTTAACATCTGAGGTCATCAGTCCCCTAGACGTAGAACTACTTAAACCCAACAAACATAAGGACATCAGACACATACATGCTCGAAGCAGGATTCGAACCTGCGACCGTAGCAGCAGCGCGGTTCCGCACTGAAGCGCCTAGAACCGCTCGGCCATAGCTGCCGACTCTGTCCTCCACTATGGTACAGTATTTACCCTGTACAATTCCATCTAGTACCAAAGAAGTCATTCCCTGATGCCTTAACAGATGTCCTGGCATCCTGTTTCTTCCTCTTGTCAGCGTTTTCCATATATTCTTTCCTTCGCTGATTCTGCAGACTACCTCCTTATTCCGTACCTTATCAGTCCACCAAATTTTCAACATTCTTCCCTATCACCACGTCTCTAATGCGCGATTCCCTTATTTTCAGGTTTTTTCAAAGTCCATGTTTCATTACCATACAATGCCGTCCTTAAACGTACATTACAGAAATTTCTTCCTCACACTAAGACCTATGTTTGTTAATAGTAGCAATACCTACTTCGCCAGTGCTAGTGTGCTTTTTATGTCCTCCTTGCTCCGACCATCATAGTTACACTATTGCTTAGATAGCAGAACATCTTAACTTCCTCTGCTTCGTGATCATCAACCCAGATGTTAAGTTTCTCGCTGTTCTCATTTTTACTACTTCCCATTACTTTCGTCTTTCTCCTACTTACTCTCAGTCCACGTTCCGTACCCATTAGACGGTTCATTTCGTGCGGTACATCCTGTAATTCTTCTTAATTTCCCCTGAGGATAATAGTGTCATCAGCGAATCTTATTAACGTCCCGTCACCTAGAATTTTAATCCCGTTCTTGATTTTTTTTCCGTCATTGCATCTTCGATGTATACATTGACAATAAGGGCGAAATACTGCGTTTCTGTTACAAACACTTTGTAAACCCAGCAGTAGAGGAAGCCGTAGAGGGCAAAAACTGTAGAAGGAGACAGAGATTGGAATACATAAAGCAAATAATTGAGGACGTTAGTTGCAAGTGCTACTCTGAGATGAAGAGCTTAGCACAAGAGAGTAAATCGTCCCGGGCCGCAACAAACCAGTCAGGAGATTGATGAGGAAAAAAAAAAAAAACAATAACCAGCACATCGTTCTTGCTCGTCCACTGTTGGTTCTTGGACATATTGTATATTACCTGTCTCTCCTTATAGATTAAACATAATTTTATCAGGATTTCGAAGATTCTGCAACATTTGACATTGTCGAATACTTTCTGGAGGTCAAAAAGTCCCATGAACGCAGCTTCATTTTTCTTTAGTCTTGCTTCCATTATCAAGTGCAACATCAGAACTACCTCTGTGGTGGCTTGACCTTCTCTAAAGCCAAACTGATCGCCATCTGACACATCCTTAATTTCATTCTCCATTCCTCTGTATACTATTCTTACCAGCAACTTGCATGCATGAAATGTTAAGCTGGTTGTGTGATAATTCTCGCACATGTGGGCTCTTGCTGTCTCGCAGGATGGTATGAATGAGTATGGAATGTCTGATACCATATCGCCAGACACATACATTATACACACCAAAGTGAATAGTCGCCAATTTTAATTCTAGTACTGGATCCCCTATCCCTTCTATATCGGCTCCCGTTTCTTCTCCTATCACGTCATCAGACAAGTTCTCCCCTGATGGAGGTCTTCCATATACTCTTTCCACCTTTCTGCTCCCTCATCTGCTGTTAACAGTGGGATTATCATTCCACTCTTAATGTTACCACCTTGCATTTAATTTCACCGAAGGTTGTTTTTGAGTGAGTCAGTCTTTCCATCAATCATTCCTTTTTAGATTTAGTCACATTTTTCGTCTGGCCATTTTCACTTAGTTTCTCTGCACTTCTCATTTATTTCACTCCAAAGTGACTTCTTTTTCTGTATTCCTCAATTTTGCTGAACGTTTTTGTACTTCCTTCCGTCACCAATCAACTAAAGTGCTTTTCTGTTAAGCGTGGTGTCTTTGTAGTTACCTTCTTTGAACCTATGTCTCTTCTTTCCAGTTTCTGTGGTTCCTCTTCAATAGAAACACCTACTGAGCTATACCTTATCGCAGTATCTATAGCCTAGAGGTGTTCAAGCGTACCTCTTCATTCATTACTGCTTCTGTATCCCATTTCTTTGAATACTGATACTTCCTGACTAGTCTCTTAATTTTCAGGGTACCCTTCATCACTAATAAATTCTGATTTGACTCCATATATGCTGTTAGTTACGTATTACAATCAAGTATCTGATTTCGGAATCTCTGTCTGACCCTGATATAATATAACTGAAATCTTCCCTTACTTCCCGGCCTTTCCCAAGTATACCTTCTCCTCTTGTGATTCTTGAATGGAGTATTCGTTATTACCAGCTGAAATTCATTGCAAAGGTCTGTTAGTCTTTCTCCTCTTTCATTCCTAGTACCAAGCACGTAGTCTCCCATAACGCATTGTTCTACGCCTGTTCTGTACATAGTTCCGCGTAGTCAGCGCGTACACAACTTTCCCACTAGAGTGCGCCCCGCTAAGCACAACAGCGCAGGCGCAGCGCTCGTCCGTCTCCGCACTACGAGATGGCGCTGCCATACAGACGGACAAAATTCTGCTTCCGCCAATCCGCTTATTAATATGTAACGCAGCCAATGAGATTGCTGCTAACGTAGAACCTTTTCTCCTCGCGGATAACACTTGCGAAGTGATACATGACTGCGCGAGGTATTATAACGAGTGTACAGACCTCCAATTAGTCAGTCTGCATTTGTCTGCACCAGTCTATAGTCAAGTTTCAGCCTGCGCCCAATAAGATTACCATATTCCTGTACAAAGCCATGAAGATAAATGTATAGTCACTTTTGTCAAGTATCAGAGATACATGTGAGAATAAGATTAACGTACCAATACCAAAGGAACGTCAGATTGTGAACTGTAAATAGCATCCAGAACCAAGTTAAGTAATTTTTATGCTTTTTATTATTTTAATAAATGTGTGTGAAAATTAATCAAGTTCTGTTTAAAGATGGTCACCGTCAATCTGCTACTCTAAGCGTGCAAGTGGCATTTCTATCGTCTGACCTAACGGCAGAAGATAAACACGCCACGATAAGACCCCGAGACATACTGCTGACACTCGCCTACTTCGTTAGAGCGACAGGTCAAATAATCTGATGGTGTATGTACTGAAGGTCTTACAGTATGCTCACCACAACGCCTGACTCTACAACCCAACTCCAATTGCCCGTAACTATTGGATTTTCTTCTCTCTGTATGTACCCATTCAATATCCTCACAAACTTCATCTATCTATTCATGTTCGGCTTGCGAAGTCGGGGTGTATACTTGACCTATTGTTGTCCGTGTTGGTTTGCTATCGATTTTGATGAGAACAACACTAACTGTTCACAGTAGCTCATTCACTGCCTTAACTTCCTACTCAAAAAGATTCTTACTCCCTTTATACCTTTTTCTACTGCTGTAGATATTACGCTACCCTTATCTAAGCAGTATCATTGTCTTCTTTCCATTTCACTTCACTGACCCCCACTACATCTAGATTAAGCCTCAGCATTTCCCATTTCAGATTTTTTAGGTTCCCTACCACGTTCAAACTTCTGACTTCCCACGCCCCGACTCGTAGAACGTTATCCTTCCGTTAATTATTCAATCCTTTTCTCATGGTAACCTCCCCTTGGCAGTCCCCTCTCGGATGTCCGAATGGGGGACTAGTCAGAAAGCTTTTGCAAATGCAGAGGTCTTCATGAAACCTTTTTTTCAATTACAGGCCGCTTGTCCACTGAATACACATCATGTTACTTTAGTGCAGTGGTTGTCACTGCCTTCTGCATCTTCATTCCGTTGATCATTGCTGATTCTTCGACCTATTAGGGGGCAATTTCCCATCCCAAGGATAAGAGAGCGCCCTGAACTTCGGTGCTCTCATCCGTCCTCTTAAACAAATCTTTTTGCTGAATAAGGGTGGCGTCTTGTGCCAGAAGCCTACGGTCGCGATTGCTGATGATTTTTATTCAAAATTTAAGTGGTGGTGGGACTCGAACGCGAAACCTAGGACGTATAGGTTACTAATCAAAGACGCTATCTCTAGACGACAGATGCGTCTACTGTGATAAATTTGTGATTGATTACATTATGTACTAACCTCCCTTTGTTACATCTAAACTTTGTTAATTAATACCGTGCAGGTAGGCACGGGCCTGCAATCTAGTGCAAAGCAATTGCTCTTGTACTGTTGTCAGACCGAAGACGATAATTATCAATATATTTAGTCAATTTATTCCCTGGTGAGGTTGCAGCCTGTCGGCGTCGGAAAGAACGTCTGTGATATTAGGTCTGACGAATATTTGAGGCAAAACAGCTCTCTTACCTTACAAAGTCTTCTGCCCACCCATCAACTTGCAGACAACTTGCAGGAGTGCGCTCGATATGTGTTCATTGGATAATTTACGAAACCATTCTCCAAATGGCTGCAAAATTTGGTTCCCAAGTCGACTACGAAAAACTTTGCTACTAGCTGCTGAAAAATTTATGAGTAGCTATTTCATCTCCGAGTGCCAAATCTCATCTGAACCTTACTCTAGATCCGTTAACGAGACGATGCTGGCAGTGTCAACTACGGCGTAGATTGAAAGATAACTTTTTACAGAAGTTTATTAAGGATATTAAACGAGAAAATTATCAATCAATTTTTTGTTAACAATAAAGGCATAGTAAACTTATAAAGTGATTCTACATGTTTCTAAGGTACATTGTAAATGATGTTACTGTTCACAGAAATTTTCGTGATTTGAATATTCTACGAATTTTGTAGCCTCCTCAACAATTAAACCTACGTGTACACCAATCATAGGTTGTAATCATATTGTTGCAAGAAGTAAGTAAAATTTCAAACCTCACAGGAAGACAGTGTTAACTAATGATGAAATGTATCACTAACACTAAGTGCTGTAAATACAGAAATGTTGATTTCGCCTGGAAAGTAAACATATGTTCTCTTAAAACTGGACCGAGCTCTCTGGACTTCAGCAACTTCGATGTTATTCGAGAGCACCTACATGGTGTTCAGCCAACTTGCAAATCTCCCGTTAATAGTGAACTATATACAGTGCTATGTAATATTTGCAACAGTTTGAAATTTTTAAACTATTTATTGGATTGTGTGGATTTATTATTCATCAGTATAATATCTCTAGCTTATATATAGCCCCTCTGACGCTAATAACAAAATTAAAAGCAATGTAATCCTTGCTTGCAAGTTGTTCTTTTCACTCAGTTATTCCCTCAGCTCTAGGAAATCTAATATACAGTGGTTGGAGTCTACATGATATTCTCTGAAGACATGCATATTTCTGAACTGATTTTTTAGCTTGTCCTTTTCAGATGATAATCTTTAACAAACCTTTAGCCTAGTGCTAATCTTGAACATTCACTTATTTCGTGTATTATCCGAAAACTATGTCTTTGGGTTTTTAAATGTTTCACATAAGAACTTTGCTTACCTTCGTAGGCATTATTGTTGTATGTAGTTTCACATAAGAAGTTTGCTTACCTTCGTAGGTGTTATTGTTGTACGTAGTTAACTTCTCGAAATGATCAAGGCACTCAAGCTATTAGTGTGATAACTGTTCATCCATTTAAGCTGTCATGTGTTGAAGCTATCATGTGTGAATAGCAGTTAATTTTTATTTATTTTCTGGTCGTTGCTCATTTTGATAGAAGTACTGAGCATCTCTAGTGAAGTATACACATTCTGTTGTGAGATATATTATGCTTTCTCTGAGATACAACACTTCCACCAACAAAACTGTGGTTTTTAACGATCTGCTTCCAGCTTTTATGAATGGTTGTGAATATTCACACTTTTGCTGTAGCAACAGCTTGTGTTGGTTCTTTGTGTATTGGTTTTTATATATTCTGAAAAGTTGGACTTAATGTTATTGTGCCTGTTACATCTGCCACAGACGGCCCCTGCCAGGCAGACTACACTCAAGACACCCCTTCTTCAAAACAAACAGAACTTGCTAGAGACTAATGTGAACCTTTTTCTGCAGAGGTCGCCTCACAGATACAGGGAAACTTGGAGTACTCCGCCGGCCTCCGCCGGCTTTAGAAGGCAAACGCAGCAGCAGTACAGGCAGTTCCTCGCCGAGCTAGGACCAGCACCGACGTATCTCACCGACGCTCTTGATGAATTGTCGTCTACAAGTTACTTGCTTTTGTGGGTGTATAGTGATTTTTTGAGAAGTGTAGTTCAGTTTCAATAAACGACATCATACTGGGTGTTCTACAAAACTGAGTATTCTCCAGCGGCACCGAGGATGGGATAACTGTAATTGTTTTTCAAAAATGGATTTTTCTAAACTATTTTTAATTTTGTGGAAATGCAAGGCTAAGAAGATTCTGTCAATTTCGTTGAGCGGGGATCCAAAAAAATTTACTGAACTTAGTTTACTCAAATATGATTCAATATTGGAAATACTGATTACTAATATTGTTTCAAAGGAAAAAATCGCAAATGAAGAGAAATCTCCTACATTTACATTTATTTTTATTTGTCAAAATTAGCTAATATTAAGATATTTATTACGACTCTGGGCAGGTATCATTTAAAACAATGGCGCTGACCTCTGCACCAATGTTCCGCTGTAAAATTTGCATAAAGCATTTAAGTCATTCACTTCATGAATATAGGATCTGTTACAGTAAAACTTTAGCGACACTTAAGTAATATTTGATTATATTTACGCTAAATATTACATGAAACTTACACGTATTCGTGCCGCGTCACAAATTGGCTTCTTACACTACGAAGAAACAAAAGGGAAGGGAAAGCGATCTTTTTGCAATAGAACAGAGATTGCAGTTACATTCGCAGAACATATTAATTGATTACTGAATCTTTGTTATTTTTCAGCAATAATATTTATTTCGTTACGACGTCAGTTTTGGTATATTTGCGAATTCGTCAAGCTCTTTCATTCCTTTCCGGTTCTTCTTTGTTATGGAATGTCAGCAACTGGTAGACGTTTTCTGTACAGTATCTCTTTTCGTTCAACTTCGTAGGGTGCGATGCCGTTACCCATTCGACAGCCGGTCCCCTCTGATTTCACAGGTGGGATATCTTCGAATTTCTCTTGCCCATCCCATGATTTGATAACAGGCTGTGGTGTACTACGAATATATGCCTAAACTCAATTCGGATCATATATTGATCGTGTGTTGTCCTAATAAATATGTCTGAATCGAATAATTCATCGGCATATAATCTCTTTTCCCGATATGGCTCGCTTTTCTTCCATATGTAAATTAGTATCAAAAGTTTAGTTCAGAAATAATCTTGCAGGTGCTCTTGTGACCTACACGAAAGGAAATATACATTAGGGCAATAGCAGGGATGACGACAGGAATTAGTTATTTCAATTTGAGCTGCCATCAACTAACTCCATTACAATAAAAAATTCAACAGAAGTCTTCGCTCACGTAAAAACTCCACACTACGTTTAAAATATACTGTGTAGACATCGTCTGACTTCATAGCTTATAAAAAGGAAATATACTATTTTACGAAAAACTGCTTCGTAATCTCCATATCAGTACATTTTTCTTAACTAACACCAGTATTTTACTACAAATAAATGATTATCACCAATATCCGTTCAAAATTAAACTGTCATTCACACTGAAGTTAATGTGATGGAGTGTCATGATCAGCTACGTGATTAAATTCGTCCAATATAACAAGAAATTATACTGGTTCATTATTGCGTATAAATATGCTAATGCTTCCACACTGTTTGGAGATCACAGGGACTGTAAGCGGGCTCTCGACAGTCCACACAGCGGCTCGCTCTTCAGAGGCGTCATATTTTCGCCCAAGATTGGGCCATTACATGGACGTAAAGTACAGTTTCTCTAGGTCTATTTCAACACATAACATAACTTGCAAAAATGTGTAGTATATACATTCGGTAGGCTGTTGCGAATCGTGAGGGCCGCAAATGAGTATGTGATAATACGAGTCGCAATTTTGCGTTTAGTTGTTGTCTGTAAGGAATCTATGCAACGTAGGTGCTTTACGTGTGTTTTCTATCCTACAGCTAAGATTGCCAGTTGTTGCAGCTATAACTAAAAGCCTTCTGACATGCTCGTTTTCTGACAGGGGCATGACTTATTGCCTCCACCACAGTACACTAGCTGGGTTTGTTTTATTGTTCTTTGAGTATTTATATACTGATTTTATCTGTCAAGATTAGGATCTACAGGTCCTCGCCTACGTCTAACTAGCTAGAATTAGAGCGGACTAGGTGGAAGAGAAGGGCAGAGATGGTTAAAGTGCTGATAATGTGACAGAGTTACTCGTTGGTTGTTCGATATCTGGAAGGGCCAACAAGAAAACTAAGCCAATGATAACAGGAAAATCATTTACCTGGTTCTGAGTACAGCATGGTTTTCGTAAATGCGTAGGTTGCTGGGTAGTTTTTTCTTTGGTCGCATGTCTGAAATGGAGAAGTATTTGAAGAATTTACGTAATTCAATGATGCAGAGCAACAACCAAGAGGCAGTGTATCGACCAAGATGCAGTATGTATCTGGTATTGTAGTTATGAAATACTGTTGGGCATTTATTGTGGCCGGAAAGGTGCTGAGGACAAAGCCGAAAGAAAGCTAGGGGTATGGAAATCATTGATCTATTTGGTCGCATCAAACCTCAAAAAATGTAGGAAAGTCTGACGTCATCAAACAACTTGTGCTACATATATATCTTTCATAAACGTTCACGACTAACTCTAGTCGTCTGAAATATCCTCCGTTTGTGTCGAGTAGAAATACTTCACAGTAGCATACAGAGTGTAGAAAAAGTCGCGCACTCAGACTTCGCAGCGCGATTCCTCACATACTGGCAACAGAAAAATGTCTGTCACAAAATTTCGTCCAGCACATATTTCGGACCGTAAATGGGCGTTAAAAATTGGCATTCTAGCAACACTGTAATCACGGGGACGGTAACTACCACTCAGGAAACGAAGCAGTTCCGTGCAATTGGTGCAGTGGATAGCGTTTTGAGTTAGTAGCCATGCGGTCGAAATTTTCGATTCTGGGTCGAGGGTTATTTCTTTTCATTCGCTAAAAGTAGTCTGCGTGGTACCGTATCTGTAGTTGTAATCGTCATAGAGAGAGTACTCACAGTGGAACGCAAGGAGAGGATACATTAACCGTGTACTAGATTGTCAATCTTTATGCAGTCTGTGTTAACATAATTTTATTTTTGTTACTATTAAAAAGCTTAAAAAGTTACGAAAGCCTTTCACTGGCGATTTAACTATGCATCTGCAGTAGTTCAGTCTTGGAATTTTTTTCCAGTCAGCCACATGTAGGACTTTCATGCTCGTATATTTGTCTGTAACTGTTAGAGAAACGTATTCTACTTCTTCCAAGAAGTCTTCGTCGTCGGTGGTATTCTGTACCGCTTAGTGATCTTCCTCTCTCCTGGAACTCGAAAGGAGTGTCCAGTCGAAGGAAGTCTTTCACATTTGATTTTGTTTATGATGTCTGGCTCTTTACATGAATCATGAACTTCAGCTTTTGTCAGTTTCCTCCAGTGGTTTTATTTTGAATTCCACGATCTGTATTTTTCAAAATTTTCTTTTCAGTGTTTTTTTTTTCATTTCAGCTCTTTTGATAACTCAAGAGTATATTAGATAACGAATTGTAAGAGTTTTGTATAAGGATATCTGTAAATTTTTTATATCCAGTAAACTGCCCTTATTTCCTCTTTGTGTTCTGTCACTTATACCTTCTGATAAATTTTTGTCTTGAGGTAACATGTCTCCAAGGTAAGTAAAATTGTTAATTTTTTCAGTTTATCTGTATCAGTTAGGTGATGCATTACTTTCCTGATGCAACGCAAAAGTACTTATAGATAGTATTGTATAGTATAGTACTGTAGTTGTTTATTTAATTAATTTCTTGCTTTAAAATTACTATATCACAGGGAATACGTCAATGTGTCAAACCTGTGTTGAAGTTTTGTTTCATTATTTGATACATTTACTTGCCTTATGAGCTGCTCTAATACAGTACTGAGAAGTGGACATGACACAGCAGCTTCTTTGCTACATCTGAAGTTATACGTAGCAAAGAAAATTTTGAATGTCTTTATTGTACCTTATCTCCACTACCGGTGCCAATGGCATGCATTTTACAAACAGTTTTAATAATTTTGGGATTCATAACTCTTCCACTGCCAGTCATCAACAAGTTCTCTTAATATTGCCAAATTCTTCCTTAAAGTCTATGAGAAGTACTTGCACGTTTTTAATACTCTGATATCTGTTTTCATGAAGGATCTATTAAATGAAAAATTTTTCACTGATGATCTGTTTGTTCAAAATTCAGCTTGTGGATAATCAAGCATTTCTCTCAGATGTGGCTGCAGTGTTGACAGAATTACGTTTCCTTTTTTCTTTTATATACTGAGTGAGTGAACTAAGGCACCTTTCCAGTCTCCTGGAATTTGCTCTGTTTTCCAACTTTTGATTGACCCGATTATGAATTTTTCTTAATTCTCCATATATCAGCTGTTACAGAGTAACTGTGACCTGCTTTATCCCTTTTCACTTCAATATACTTGCTTTCTGTTGTGAGAGTACCTCGACTAGTATTTCTGCAGTTTGTAACTCGATTATAGAGTTGTTTGCGCTATTATCGATACTGTTATTTGATATGTGAACGAAAACATGGTCCATGTAGACTGTATTTTTTTTTTATTATCTATGCGAAAGGTCAATTTTGACCTTTTGAGTTTTCCAGCACATGTCTTAAACGTCACGTTTGCTTGAAAATGACCAAAGGTCGAAATTGTGCTATCGAATAGATAATAAAAAAAATAATACTGCCTACCCAGACCATGTTTTAATTCATAAAACACGTTGAGGCTGTGAACCATCACAAAACTAAAATTTTAAAGTATTATTTGATAGTCCTTAAAAATAGCATTTCCATCTCTGTTTCATATATTTTAGATCTGTTTTAGATTATTATTCAAATATTTCGTATAACTTAACTTTTTTCCTTTCAGCCTATTTGTATGTGCCAGAAACAAAAGCTCTGGATTCTGTCCTCTTGGTGTTTTTTATTTCATTCAGAATTTCCTAGACTGAATCTCACTTTTTCATTTATATTATTGAAATAGTAGTTGTCCTTTGGTCAAGACATTTGTTTCCATCATTTCTATTGCTTTATAGACTTCCATTCTTGGTAATGCTTTAGCAACATTTGCTCCATTATCTCTTTTTCAAGCCTTTGTTCCTCCTGTGTTACACAAAATTTCATTGGGATTATAGGCTACTGTACCTCTCAACCATTTCCAGTGAACTTCAGCTGTAGTATCTCCTGTCGTTATACAAAAGAACTTGTACTGCATATGTTTGTTCAATCCTCTATGACTTCTTGGCATATTACATTTACATGCTGGACATATTTTGTTTGTGTGTGTTTGGGGAGTGGGGGGGGGGGCTTTAGGTGTGTGCATGCATTTGTTAACATTGTAGCCACTTTCTGTTAATGGTGAGAAGGTAATTTTATCTATAATACGATCTTAGTCTCAGTCTGGGTCTCTCTGGTTCCTTACAGTTACACATGTTTGGTGATTTAAAGTATATGAATTTAGGGCTCTCTACAATGAGGTTATCAGCGTAGGTGATTTAACTGGTTTAGTAAATGGTCAGTTTGAGTCATGCAGTTCTGTCTAGGAAAATGCATATAAGTTTACGTGTTCTTTTTGTTTTTTTTTTAAAGAAATAAGTACTGTTAAGTGTAGAATATTTCTTGATTCAGCAAAGACTACAACACTGAGCTGAATGTTACTTATATCTTTGTATGTACTGTATTTATCAGTTGTTTACAAGGAATGGTACTCTTCTGGTATTTAGGGAATAAAGCATGCAATAAATATCTTAATATTTTTTTAGCAAATGTAGCATTAAGCTTTTCCATGTATTCATTAAATTCTTTTTTAACCCCATTAGTTCCTTTTTTTTGTAAGTCTGTTCATAATAGTTGTAGATGATTACTTTCATTTTATGAGATACCTAAGTTCCTCATCTAACGCATAATATTTCTGAAGAGGGTAGATAATATTATGGTTCACTGCGATACTAGTCTCAAACTCATGTTTTCGAGAATTGTTTATGTGGCTATTCTATGATTGGCAAGTGAGTAGCTTCATTCAGACATTTTGTTTCTTGTATCTAGAAACTTCATAATTTGCAGATAAAATCACATTAGGTTTATACAGAACATAAATATTTTGCTTACTAAAATTCATGTCCTCAACTCGCTTGGTCGTCATATTCCTGATCTGACAAGTTGCATTGTTTGTTTGGTTCATAATATTTAGTTTCTTTACAAAAAGCCATTCATAAACCTCAACAAGAATACCAGGTGAAAGAGGATATGATACGAAAAATACTACTGGAGGTCGTCTCACCTACTGACGAAACAGACGCAATAATATCCACTACAAATGAAAAAAATAAAATAAAAAATAAAAAATTGCCCTGCTGCATTCGGTGGAGATAAATGTTCAAGCTACAAAGCTTTTTTCCTTGAACAATTTCCTTTTCCCATTGTAACACACACAACTTCGCTTTTAACTATATTAGCTGCTTTAGAATTACTCTGTTCCCTTTATTGTATGTAAGTGTTATCTTAATAGAGAAACCAAGTTCATTGAAATAAACTGTCAAAACGTTCCTTATCAGTTAATTTTCTTGTCTCACATTTCGTCTGGTTTGACAAACTGCTCTGAAACGTTTCCATCTCGACATGTTTTAATTTTGGCATGCTGGGGCAACCTGATAAGAAGCAGTGGTAAAGGAATCAGCAACCTGGAATTCCCACCACATTATCATGGGCAGCGTACATGAGTGTACTTTTCATTGAGCACATGGGAGGAGAAATATACGGCCTGCTTCTACAGCCATCATGTATTTTTCGCCTTCCGTTTAGAAACAAGGTGAAATATTTAGGTTTTTTATTTCTGATCAGAAGGAACACGTGCCCCTAAATTACATTATGATATGACATAGCTTTAAAATGTTCTGATTTATTACATCTGAATTCTGAAAGGGTGTTAGCCGTATTACCAAAACACAACACATACAAAAGTTATAATCCTAGGGGAAAGTCAATAAACAAACGTATAACCATACAAGATGGGCGAGTGCAATGCTCGTTAACAATGAATAATAAGTAACTGATAGTTGAGATTGGCCCACTATGCACAATAACAACACCGATGCAATGAAAAAAAAACATTCTTCAGTATTCAAAAAGTCATATCTGTTTAGAGTGGTTCGCTTCATCATGGAAAAGTCTTAGAACAATCAAAGTCTGCTTATAACAGCTTTTCATTTCTTCCAATTGATGGACGCAATTCATGAGAACTTGATGGAAAGCATGGTAATTCACATCTCGAGTGAATTTTCACTAAACGATCTAACAGTACGAAAGACCACATAATAAAACCATAACAAGACATCCTTATCTGGGCAGCTGAAGAATTCAATACTAATGAGTCAGAATCAAAAATTAAAAATGAAATTGGCAGGTCAAGTTACGTACAAGCACAAGTAGGCAGCAAGGTAGAGAGATAATGGACTGCACTACTACAGAGTGTGACACATATATTTCCCCAAAATCAGCAACATGTGCACCCATTGGCACCATACAGTGACTGGGACATCAATAGCACGAATCTTAATTCTCCCTTCCCACCTAGCTATCATCGATCTACATTGAGGAGCTGACTCTATGCAATGTGCAATGGGACAGACGGGAATACTGCTTATTTCAGAAAAAGCAGGGAACGACAGTAGAAACTTCCCAGTCTTGGTGTACAAAATGCACGTAACAAACAGCAGGCTGTGATACTAGCCGGAGCAGTGTCTCCTCGATTGGTCAGCTTCTTCGCGTCCAAAAACAGTGGTCCAGGTGACACATTTGGATGGATCCACCAAAAGTTTTGGTGCAAAGCAGTGAAGTTTGTGATGCTGGACGGGGTTGTGCTGCGGCACTCTATCTTTTTAGTATATGCAGAATGGGCAAACTTGTCATTCTCATTTATTCTTTGAGGACAGCATTCGCATCATGGCATCTTCTGCCCTCAGCGACGATACGCCCAGGCCCTGCCCACGAAAGCATGAGTCAAGCAACGGTCCCACTTGGCCCCACTTCCATGAACACTGCCCATATCCCCTTGGAGGCTGAACTCTCCTAATGAGATTCACGACTGCCTTATGCCGACAAACAGGAACCTGAGACCACACCGAGAGCACACCTTCCCAGTGAAGAAAACGCTACGCTTTTCATCCTAGCAGATATAGCCAGTACTCAGTAAGATAACCATGAAATATTTGCAGACAAACGAAAATGGTGTCACTCGATGACAGGTGACAGTACTGTCATAAAGGTTTCAAGAAATCACTGGTGACCATCTCTGCTGATACATTTATATAAATAGTTTAATTAGTAACATGAACACACGTGTTCACGGAACATGCTGTGTTGCAGATAAAGTAACTCACTATTAGAAGATTTAAGATACTTTCTATCATTGTCTACCTTTATTATGCCCTCTCTGCCACGACCTGTCCATATTGTGTAGCATTGGTGACGCTGCCGACAGTTAAACTAACGCTTGCATAACCTCAGACTTACTTAAACACGTTAACTCCCTGAGAAATGGGTCAGTGAAGCTATGTCCCATGGAAATTTTGTAGCAGAGATCGAAAGTAACATACCTTTGAGAAAAACCAGCCGGCCGCAGTGTCCGAGCGGTCCTAGGCGCTACAGTCTGGAACCGCGCGACCGCTACGTCGCAGGTTCGAATCCTGCCTCGGGCATGGGTGTGTGTGATGTCCTTAGGTTAGTTAGGTTTAAGTAGTTCTAAGTTCTAGGGGACTGATGACCACAGCAGTTAAGTCCCATAGTGTTCAGAGCAATTTGAACCATTTTTGAGAAAAACCACTTCGTTACAAGTCGATTTTCTCTGCCCCTGAGAATGACATCTACGATTATCCGATGTTAAGTTGAAGTTTTAGTCATTTTTATTTTAGGCGAAGAGTCCGTCATGCATAATTTCACTGTTTTCAGGAGCATGCTAAACTACCTTATAATGATCGTTCATCACAGTACAAAAAGCGAGTCCATATATCGACACATCACCATATTCACTGTACATGAAATTTGGAGCCAATGTAGCAAATTAGAACTCACGTGTGAGAACACCTGTGGTGCAGTTGAAATGTGGCAATATATGGCATGTCATGCAGGCAATGAAGGAAATAACAGTGGCAATAACTGAAAGAAACGAGAATGTACCTTTTTCTGACGAATACGCCGGAAGAATCAGCAGTGGTCCACAAGAAGACGAAAATCAAGTTCCCCCTCCCCCCGCCCCAACCAGACTCTGTTATCAGAGGCATCGATAGTTCTCAATGAGGAGCCGTCAGCACGCACTGAGAGAAAGTCATCAGAGATCGTTCTCATACATGTTTAACCCAAAACGATCAGATTACGTCGGGCAGCAGAGCGCACTCGTATTTCTTTCTGTGTCGACGGATGCGGACTCCGTCATGCCCCTGCCATCGACCCAAGCCTTAATATTCTGGCAGCAAGTTCGCCGTATCTCTCTGAATATAGAATTCCAGTCTCAGAGCCGAAGTCACTTTCCGCAAGGGGCCGCAGTCTTTACTTTGTGCGTCTAGATGAGGCGTGCGATGCATTCTCAAAATCTGCTTAATTTGAAATTGTTTCGGACACCACAAATTAAAAACTGAACATAGCTTTCACTTTTGGTTCCTTTCTATATAATAAATCACTTTTACTTTCTGCTGTTTCATTTTTCATGGCATTTGTTTATTTAAGCTTTTATTTCATTTGGCAAGTTTAAGCCTTTCAGGCGTTCTCCTATACAGTGGTCCCCAAACTTCCCGAAAACATTACCCCAGAGTGTAACGAGATATTACATAGCACAACTCCCCCCCCCCTTTTCACAGCCACAATGCCATAACAAAAACACTATTTTGTCGAAAGTCGACATGTTGAGAAACGTGGCTGTTGTACTTAAGGTTTATAATTTATATAAAAAACAGCTACCAGCCACAGGTTTATTATCTTCAGACCATGACCGGTTTCGGATTTTTCTTTACAAATCCATCTTCAGATGGCAGTTACAAGCATTCTTAGTTGGACCTAGTTTTGTTTTTGTTATTCGTTTGCTGCACTGGGAAAGAAAAGATATATTTTTGGTGTCATATCGGTAATGGTATTTTCAATGAGAAAAATGCGTTGGCATATAAAGCTAACAAACTCATCACTAAACACATGCTTTCAAAAAATAATATAATTAATAATGAACAAAAAATTCTTAAAGATATCAATGATAAACTTACTGCTAACAAAGCTCTCATGGTAAAGGCTGGTAAAGGAAATTCAGTTGTTGTTTTGTATGAATCAGAATACATTGAAAAAACTCTTGAATTTTTTCAGTCCAATAACTTCACAGAACTAGAATCAGACCCAACAGAAAAACTTCAAGCTAAACTTCGTAAATTACTCAACAGTTTTGAATCCCTTTTAAATAAATATGAAATTTGGGACTGCATTACCATGAATCCAACTGCACCGAAACTTCGGTCACAGCCTAAGATCCACAAAGAAAATTCCCCCATACGCCCTGTTGTGAACTCAAGAAACAGCCCAGCATACTACATAAGCAGAAAATTGAAGGATCTCCTTACCACTTACTACATTTTCGAACATAGTTATACAGTTAAAAACACAGTGGACCTTATAGAACATATCAAAGATATCCACATACCACCAACAGCTAGATTTGCCTCACTAGATATTGTAAACTTATACACTTACATCCCAGTAGATGAAACAATTAACATAATAAAAAGTAACATTTTAAAACACAAAAAGATTAATCTACCAGAAATATATGAGTTCATAGAGATCCTCACACTCCTTTTGTCTAATAATTACTTCACCTTCAATAATAAAGTCTATAAACAAAATGACGGCCTTGCAATGGGTAGCAGTCTTGCTGGATTATTAGCTGATATTTATATTAACCATCTTGAGCAAAAGTTCTTCTCATCCAATAAGTAAATGAACAGTAAAATAATTTACTACAAGAGATACGTAGATGACACTCTATTACTTTTTGATGTTAACAGCAGCGAAATTGATGCCTTAGCTGAAGATCTGAGCAAATTACACAACAACATAAAATTCACAGTGGAGCATGAAATAAATAATAGCATCAATTTTCTGGATCTCAAAATATCAAACATAAATAACAAACACCATTTTGGTATCTTTCGAAAACCAACAACCACAGATGTTACCATTAGTAACACATCTTGCCACCCGAACCAACATAAGATGGCTAATTTCCGGTCAATGCTACATCGTATGCATAAAGTCCCCCTCACCCCCACTGAACAGCACAAAGAAATCAGCATAATCAAATCAATTGCCCAAAATAATGGCTATGATGCTTCAATCATAGACACACTCTCTCTTTGCAACAAGTAACAGCCACAATAACTATGAAAGACAAAAAATCAGTAAAATTTGTAGCCCTACCATATATAGGCCCACTTTCATATAAAATTTCCAACTTATTCAAGAAGAAGAATGTCAAAATCAGTTTCTCTACCAATAACAAACTCCAACAAAGAGTCATACACTCACTCCCACACAATAGCATACCCCATAAAAGATCTGGAATTTATAAACTCAAGTGTAACAACTGTCCTAAATTCTACATTGGCCAAACAGGTAGAGCTTTTGAAACAAGATTCAAGGAACACCTTGATGCCCTACGTCTGAAAAACCTAAGCAAATCTGCTTTTGCCACCCATCTTGCAGAAAACAATCATACAGTTAAGAATATAGAAAACAACCTGCAGATATTACACCTCAAAGACAAAGGTTTCACATTGAATCTCCTAGAGGAGATTGAGATTCATAAACATGAAAACAGGTTCCCTGATCTCATTTTGAATTAACAAACACAGTCAGTTAACACCCCCTTCCTAAATAACTTTGAAGAAGCTTTCACTTTTTTAAAATAACTTAAGCCTAATATTCCATCAAAAACATTCAGTATACAGGCCCCAAAAACTGCTTATATGTCATTGAAAAATTGCATAATGGAAACATGTGCATTTCTTATTATGTCATATATTAGAATTTATCTCCTACCATTGTAACAACTAATTAGTAACACACAGTAATTCTGTACTACATATAATGTTTGTAATCTTATTGGTATGTAAGATTAATTTCATACAATAGCAAAGAGATATTTTACTCTACCCATATCGACTATACAGCATCTGTAAGTTAACATCGTTATGACTGTAAGCTCTTTGCAAATATTGTTCTCGTTTGTAATATGAAGCTGGGCCACGTTTTGTAAACGTTATTCGTGTGTGCTGCG
Organism: Schistocerca nitens; assembly: GCF_023898315.1. Lineage (NCBI taxonomy): Eukaryota > Metazoa > Arthropoda > Insecta > Orthoptera > Acrididae > Schistocerca > Schistocerca nitens. The sequence continues at coordinate 305,074,195 of NC_064621.1, read as the reverse complement.
TGTGTAATTAAGATGATGAGGATGAAATTGACGTCCATTGACTGGAATAGCACTCACATAGTGCATATTGAAAAGTGTATTAAGCTTGCGTTCGAAAACATAACCCACGAATATTTTGTCAGGCAGAACTACACAGCTCGTAAGTACACTAACCTGCAAGTTTACTAATGTTTATAAAAACCATCTCATGAGCAATTAGATTATAAAAGAAGTAAATCTTTCGTAAAAATACCATTACCGATATGACAACAAAAATATTTCTTTTCTTTCCCAGCGCAGCAAACGAATAACAAAACCAAAACTAGGTCCAACTAAGAATGCTTGTAACTGCCATCTGAAGATGGATTAGTAAAGAAAAATCCGAAACCGGACATGGTCTGAAGATAATAAACCTTTTTAAACCATACATGTGGCTGGTAGCTGTTTTTTTATATAAATTATAAACCATAACAAAAACAATTTTCTTTGAACGCCTCTATGTTTAAAATCACATACAAGAAATAGTATTTAGCTTTTATTAGTTTTTTAGTAAACCACGAACTTACGAGTCAAAGACAAAACTGTTACTTTTTATTTCTGACAACCCTTTTTATTCTAATAATGAAGCAATTATCATAGTGACAGCTACTTATAGCTACTTCTCAGGAAACAAAGCTAACTATCCACATTAAGGATAGACACTTGTTACAAAACTAGTGACACTTGTTTCACTCACTTCCTGCACCCGCATTTAAAGTACACGAGGCTAAAATGCATGTGCTATACATACGATTTGTAAATCACTTGTCTGTTGGACCTCTTACTTCTGCAACGTCACACATTAGAAGACATCAGACTGCCAATGGTTTGTGTCTGGCCCTTGCCACCAACACCAAAAATAATAATAATAATACAATGTTAATCCCAACGTAACCGTTACTTAGTTACTGCTAAGTTGTGTTATCGGTTAGTTCATTTATGTTGTAAAATGAATAATGAAGGTATACAACGTCTAATGCAGGCAATACCTACAACTCCGATATGTGATGTAGGCCTCTATGTCGCAATTTGACTATCAGAGTTGCATGGTACAAAGTGAAGTATCGTACATAGATCGCGGTGCCAAATCAAAGTCGGCAGTGAGAATTAATACCACAGATATTAGTGACGGCTCGCTGCAATCAACAAAATCAACAACAACCAGTGGGAAACGCTCCATATATCCACTCCTCCCTCTCAGTATAGCTGCGCCCTCATGCTGAGACCAATATAGTGTCGACCATGCAAGAGCTCAGTTCATTTGTAGACCCCAGTTACAACAGTCAGCATCATCGTGTTGGACAGTTACTTGTATATGTCGACCATTGTACCTTAAGAGAACAGTTCGCTACTTAGTGGATTAATTGAAACTTTCATAGTGAATGACAACTGTAAATTATCAAACTATCCGGTGGAAAGGAACTGCACCAAAGTTAACTAACTCTTTGATGCATTTACGTAATAAAGTTATGTAATATATCATGTGTTCTACTTTCATGAACTTTCTTCCAGAGCAATCAAAGAACTCACCTATCACTTATACTGCACGACGAAGCGAACTGTTCTCTACTGATTTGGAGACTTCTGCGTACGTTTTCAAATACAGAGATATGTAAACAGGCAGAATACGGCGTTGCGGTCGGCAACGTATATATAAGGCAACAAGTGTCTGACGCAGTTGTTAGATCCGTTACTTCTGCTACAATTGCAGGTTATCAACATTTAAGTAAGTTTCAACGTAGTTGTATAGTTGTCGCACGAGCAATATGACACAGCATCTCCGAGGAAGCGATGAAGTGGGGATTTTCCCGTACGACAATTTCACGAGTGTACCGTGAATATCAGGAGTCCAGTAAAACGTCAAATCTCCGACATCGCTGCGGCCAGGAGAAGATTCTGCAAGAACGGGAGGAACGACGACTGAATAGAATCTTTCAACATGACAGAAGTGCAACCCTTTCGCAGATTACTGCAGATTTCAGTGGTGGACCATTAACATGTGTCAGTGTCTGAACTATTCAACGAAACATAATCGTTATGGGCTTTCGGAGCCAAAGGCCCACTTGTATATCCTTGATGACTGCACAATAATAAGCTTTACGCCTCGCCTCGCCCAGACATTGGACTGTTGACGACTGGAAACATGTTGCCTGGTCGGACGAGTCTCGTTTCAAATTCTATGGAGATGATGGTCCTCATGAATCCATAGGCCTGCACGTCAGCAGGGGACTGTTCAATCTGGTAGAGTTTCTGTAATGGAGAAAGGCGTGTGCATTTGGCACGTCTAGATACGACTCTGACATGTGAAACGTATGTAAGCATCCTGTCGGATCACGTGCATCCATTCATGTCCAGCGTGCATTAAGACGGACGTGGGCAATTCCAGCAGGACAATGCGACGCCCCACACGTCCAGAATTCCTACAGAGTACCTCCAGGAACACACTTCCGATGGTCACCAAACTCCCCAGACATGAACATTATTGAACATATCTGGAATGCCTTGCAACGTGCTGTTCAGATCTCCATACCATCGTACTCTTACGGATTTATAGACAGCCCTGCAGGAGTCATGTTGTCAGTTCCCTCCGGCATTACTTCAGACTTCAGTCGAGTCTATGCCACGTCGTGTTGCAGCTATTCTGTGTTCGCGGGGGAGCTATACGATATTAGGCAGGTGAACCAGTTTCTTTGGTTCTTCAGTGTATGTGTTGCTGAAGAAAACAAACAGGATTCATTCACTATTATTTTTGTTTCAGGATTTTTTATGAATGTATTAGGGCAACCTGCCTCGGTGGACGAGCGGTTCTAGGCGCTTTAGTCCATTATTTTTGTTTCAGGATTTTTATGGATGTATTAGGGCAGCCGGCCTCGGTGGACGAGCGGTTCTAGGCGCTTTAGTCCGGAACCGCCTGACTTCTACGGTCGCAGGTTCGAATCCTGCCTCGGGCATCGATGTGTGTGATGTCTTTAGGTTAGTTAGGTTTAAGTAGTTCTAAGCTCCAGGGGACTGATGACCTCAGATGTTAAGTCCCGTAGTGCTCAGAGCCATTCGAACCAATTAGGGTAGGTTAGACTCATTGCGTCTCACTTACACTTACCTTCCACCGCTAATCTCTCCGTATTACTTACTTGGATTAGGTGTACCATCTGTATAATATCTGTACGTAATTCCATAACACTGCAGTGAAACCGAACGTTTGCGATTCAGTTTACATGACATACTATTATCCAATAAACCATCGAAAGTAAAGCATTTCCGGACATAAATATAACATCAAAATGAAATATGATGTTTAGTGACGAAGACAGACCAATATATATGGTAGGTGGTACTAACGAATGCATGAAACTGAAACGCAAGAATTCAGAAACCGAATTTTGGGTGTCGAACTACTTCACCGAGTGCATAAGAATATATTATCACCGATTTTCATATTTCCATCGGCTACAGTACTGATCTGCCAAGAAGACTAATGTTTTGTGCTTTAATCTATTTCTAATTTATTGCCATTCGAGCTGTTGCAGTTGTAGTTTCTATATGTAAGTTTGGTAACCAATCTTTGACTTGGTATGTTTCACAATCTGAATAAATTACAGCATTGGAAATCACGTTTATCCTTACATTTTACGCATCTCTTTATGTAGCATTTGCTTTATCACCGTGTATTGAAGTGTATTATAAGACACGGCGCTAAGCTGAAACAAATTTCAAGCGGTGTACCAATGGATCTGCCTTATTTTTTGTACGTTAATATTTAAGGACTATGTAAAAACTGAATGGCTGTACAAACAAGAAGAAAGAAACGATTAAGTGTGTGACTGTTCGGGTTCAGTTTCTTAGAAAATAGGGTACCTAATCAATGTTTTATTATTTTTTTACGCGTTTAATTCACATGGCAATATTAGACCACTCAGCCACTCGTTTTCATCTACCCGAACATCCTTAGCGACTCCACATTACAATTTTTATAATACATGGGCAACGTATAATGATAGTGATAATAATAATACAGTAACGATTATATGGAATTTAAAAAATGTCAGTCTTGTTAACATTGTGTTAATCAACTTCTGCACTACGTTTCTGTTGACTGTCAGTAATGACGTTTCAAGGAAATGTATCACAGCAATACTAAAGAATCTGAAGTGTAGAAGAAGTTGTCTGCTTAGAGAAATAACAATTGGCAGAAGTGTAATATTAATGGAAAGGGATCAGAAAAGCATAGATAGTCTGACAGATGTAAATGTTTCCAGTTGAAAAGAAAGAAAATAGCTGCGAAATGCAGAGAGATAATTTCACGGTGATAATCCATAAGTAATCTGTTGAATGGACAGTAGTTTTTGATGAAGAACAGTTTGTTCCACAAGAGTAAAGCAGAAATAGGAATGGAGATGGAGAAATGTTTACTGTCACGCAATGATATCGCCAAGATACTATATGTAGCCGACTTGATATTGAAATTATGGATTGTTGATAGGTATCTGATACGTGAGGAGATGTATTGAGGATATCAGTGACCAAAAAAACGATTATGTAAACAGAACATGTGAAAATCACGTCACCTCTCTGATCGCATCTACCCTGCCGGAGAATGGGAACAAACTACGTTATCAAACAACCGAATGATACTCAAGTATTCGTATCTAATTTGAGCCGTCTAAAATTTTCACTATTTGTGCCGTATTAACCTGCATCGCAATAGTAAATGTTTGGTAGGAAAAAAAGCTGCACTAATTTCAGGTGCCAATATATATCTAAATTTTTGGATTGTATGTGGGCAAGAGAGTAAGTCCCTGCATAATACAACAATTTGTTCTTCATAATTTATATGCTCGTCCAAAATTTTGTAAATATCTGTAACTTTTTGTTGATAAGATAACTGGATACCAATAAGAAGTACTGGAGGAACTGTTTCACGGAAATGTTAGTTCATCAAATTTCAGAGTGATATGAGGTTCACATTCACATCTAAGGACTAACATAGGACTAACTGCTAGATTAACTCGATGTCGTCATCATAACATAGTAGCTAATTTGAAAGAAGAAGGAAGAAAGGGATTTAACATCACATTGAAGTCGAGGTGATTGAAAGACGGAGAAGAAGCTCGTATTGGTGATGGGTGGGGAAGGACATCGGTCGCGACCTTTGAAAAGCACCATTCCGGTGTTCGCTTTAACCGGTTTAGATTTAGGAAAACCACGGAAAAGTAAAACGAGAAGAGTGAACGTGAATTATAACCGCCAACCTCCCGAATGCGAATCCAGTATCTGACACAGCAGAGCCAAAGACACTAGTAAAACTACCTAATATTGGGTAGTGAAACGCACACAAAAGTGCCGCAACACGATATGGCATGGACCCGACAAATGTCTGAAGTTGAGCTGGAGGAAATTGACACCATGAATCCTACATGGTAAATCCTGCAGGGCTGTCCGTAAAGCCGCAAGCGTACGTGGCAATGGAGATCTCTTCTGAACTGCAAGTTGCAAGGCATTCCAGATACGCTAAATAATTTTTATGTATGGGGAGTTTGGTGGCCAGCGAAAGTGTTAAACTCAGAATAGTGTTCCTTGAGGCAATCTGCAGTAATTCTGGAGGAGTGGGGTGTCGCATTGTTCTGTTGGAATTGGCCAAGTCCGTCGGAATGCTCAATGCATATGAATGGACGCAGGGGATCAGACAGGATACTGTCAGAGTTGTAGCTAGACCTATCAGGGGTCCAATATCACTCCAACTACACGCGCCCCAAACCATTACAGAGCCTCCACCAGCTGGAACAGTCCCTTGGTCACATTCAGGGTCCATGGATTCACGAGGTGGTCTCCAGCCCCATACACGCCAATCCGCTCTATACAATTCGAAACGAGACTCGTCCGACCAGGCAACGTGTTTCCAGTCATCAACAGCCCACTGTCGGGGTTGACGGTCCCAGGCTAGGCGTAAAGCTTTGTGTCGTGCAGTCATCAAGGGTACACGAGCGGGCCTTCGGTTCCGAAAGCCCATATCGATGATGTTTCGTGGAATGGTTCACAAGGGGACACTTACTGGCAGTCCAGAATTGAAACAAGCAGCAATTTGTGGAAGCGTTACACTTCTGTCACGTTAAACGATTCTCTTCAGTCGTCGTTGGTCCCAATCTTGCACGATCTTTTTCCGGCCGCAGCGATGTCGGAGATTTGACGTCTTACCGGATTCCTGATATTCACGGTACACTCGTGAAATTTTCGTACGGGAAAATCCCCACTTCACTGCTGCCTCGGAAATGCTGTGTCCCATCGCTCGTGCAACGATTATAACACAACGTTCAAAACGTTAAATGTTGATAGCCTGCCGTTGTAGCAGCAGTAACAAATCTAACTACGGCGCCAGACGTTTGTCGTCTTACATAAGCGTTGCCGACCGCAGCGCCGTATTCTCTCTGTTTACATATCTCTGTATTTGAATACTCACACCTACACCAGTTTTTTTGGCACTTCAGTGTACAAGTGTGCCATTTCGCTAGGTGATTTATTTTGAAACAGTAAAATTGAGTGATTAACGTACATGGCGTTGTGGGAATAAAAAACTCAGATTGATAAAAGTGCCGAAATTAAGAGTATTTGGTATGAGTGAACAGCAGTCTGCTAAGGATTTGGACTACTTAAAGTGTCGGCAGATCCCGCCCACTCTGACTTCAATATAACGTATAGCATAAATCTGCAGTGCCACCTCCCTTTTTTTCCTCTATGGTTTTTACCATAGGTTTTTACTCTGTGACATTAGACTCTTTGGTCATCTGACGCTATATGGGCTTCGGTTCAAATGGTTCAAATGGCTCTAAGCACTACGGGACTTAACATGTGAGGTCATCAGTCCCCTAGACTTAGAACTACTTAAACCTAACTAACCTAAGGACATCACACACATCCATGCCCGAGGCAGGATTCGAACTTGCGACCGTAGCAACCGCGTGGTTCCGGACTGCAGTGCTTACAACCGCCCCGCCACCGTGGCCGGCTGTGGGCTTCGGATTACCTGTGTTTTTCATGAAACTGTCAAAATGTGGTTACTTCACATTCCACAGTTTACCATTTTACATCTGTATACGAATGTGATTTCCAAGATTTTTGATCAAACAGACGTTATACTTTCGTGCGTATTGTATATCATGTCGATATTCAGATGTCTCTTTGTTTTTATATACTACATACAGCTTTTTTTTTTTTTGTTCAGCGGTCCAGTTTGTGATTGCTGAAATACCAGAAATCAGTCAAGGATACAGTTAAGCGTATTAAACTGACCGAAAAAAAAAACGAAGAAATAGTCCTATCAGTAGCAACAGTGATACGTGGGTAGTACAATTTCCTCCTTTTACCTTAGCGAAAAATCTTACCGACATTCCTGGAATGTAAGGTTTCATCATCCAGTCACTCGTAGACCAGTTTAGTGCGGCATTAGAAGACAGCGAACGGAAATATCAAGTTTTAAATATCGCGTTTAAAAAGTCACTTACACACGAGGGTCATACAGACATACTATTTGAAAAAGCGTGAGACAAGGATGTGCTCATTCTCCTCTTACATACAAGCTCCCTCTAGGCAGCTACAGAACAAATTCTGAAATTACTGAGTTGAGGATCAAAATTAATGGGCAGAAAATAGATATGCCGCGTTACGCACATGATACTGATGTGGTCACAGAGACAAATGAAGATCTAGATTAGGTCATCAGCAGAATGGAGAGAATTTTCTACAGTATTAGAGTAAACAAGCGCAAGATTAAAGTAATGGTGGGCAGTACTTAAGAAGAATATGAACTTTCAAGAATAATAATTGGAAGAGAGGAGCTAGAAATAATAGAGATATTTCCCTATTTTGGAAACAGGATTACAAGGGATGGCCGAAGGCGTATTGAAACTGTGAGCGGATTACAACAGGACTAAACTGCATTTAATGTAAAAATATACTTAACTCACTAGCAAGAATATCAGCCCGGATATAAGGGAAAGGACTATGAGAGCCTTTGTCTGGAGTGTAGCTCTGTACAGGGTATAACATCCTTTTCTTTGTTTTGAGATGTCAATCTTTTGACTGGTTTGATGCGTACCGCCACGAATTGGTCTCCTGTGCCAACCTCTTCATCCCAGAGCAGTACATGCAACCTACGTTCGGAATTATTCGCTAAAAGTATTCCAATCTCAGTCATCCTCTACAGTTTTGCCTTCTACGGCTGGCTCTATTGCAATGGATGTCATTCCCTGATGTCTCAACACATGTACTGTCACCCAGTCACTTTTCCTTCTGAGAGTTTTCCACAAATTCGTTTCCTCTCCGATTCTGCGCAGAACTTCCTCATTACTTATCTAATCAGTACACCTAATTTTCAACATTTGTCCGTAGCACTACGTCTCAAACACCTCGATTCTCTTCTATTCCGGTTTCCTCACAGTCCACGAATCAATACCACACAATGCTGCGCTCCAAACGTACATTCTCCGAAACTTCTTTCTCAAATTAAGGCCTGTGATTGACACTATTAGACTTCTCTTGGCCATGAATGACCCTTTTTGACAGTGCTAGTCCTCCTTGATCAGTCCGTCGTTGGTTATTTTGCTACCTAGGAAGCAGAATTTCTTAAATGTATCTACTTCGTGACCATCAATCTTGATGTTAAGTTTCTCACTCTTCTCATTCCTGCTATTTCTCATTACTTTCGCCTCTCTTCGATTTACTCTCAGTCGATGTTTTGCGCTCGTTAGAATGTTCATTCTATTCAGCAGATCATGTCATTCTTCTAGGACTTCACTCAGGACAGCAATGCCATCAGCGATTAGTATCATTGATATCCTTTCACCCTGAATTTTGATTCCACTCCTGAATCTTTCTTTTCTTTCCTTCATTTCTTCTCCGATGTAGAGATTGAAAAGTAGTGGCGAAAGATTTCGTCCCTGCCTTACCCCTTTTTCATCCGAACACTTCGTTCTTGATCGTCCACTACTATTATTCCTTCTTGGTCCTTGGACCTATTGTATATTACCTGTAACTCCCTATAGTTTTCGAACATATTATAACATTTTACTTTGTCGAACTCTTTTTCCAGGTCGACAAATCTTAGGAACGTGTATTGATAGTTCTTTGGTCTTTCTTCCATTATCCACCTCAACGTCAGAAATGCCTTTCTACTGCCTTCATCTTTCCTAAAGCAAAACTGATCGTCATCCAACACATCCTCAAATCTCTTTTCTATTCTTCCGTATATTATTCTAGCCAGCAAGTTGGGAGCATGAGCTGTTAAACTGACATAATTCTTGCACTTGTCAGCTCTAGTCTTCGGAACTGTATCGAAGAAACTTTTCAGCAAGTCAGATGATATCTCAGACGGTATTCATATATTTTACACACCATCGTGAATAATCGTTTCTTACCTGTTCACGTAGATTTTAGAAAATCGAATGGAATGTTATCTATTCCATCTGTCCTATTTGATTTTAAGCCCTCCGAAGCCCTCTTAAATTCTGATTCTGATGCTGTATCCGTTATCTCTTGTAAATCGAATCCTGTTTCTTCTTGTATCACATCACACAAATCTTCCCCCTCATAGAGGCCTCCAATGAACTCTTTCCACCTATCCGATCTCACATCTTCATGTAAGAGTGGAATTTCCGTTGCACTTTTAATTTCACCTAATTTTATTTTGACTTTCCTATATGTTGCGTCGGTCCTAACGATAATCTTTCTTTTCGATTTCTTCACACGCTGTAATTTCGTGTATTTACTGCAATTCCTATTTATTTCATTGCTCAACGAATTACATTTCTGTATTAGTGAATTTCCCTGAAAGTTTTTGTACTCTCTTCTTTCATCGATCAACTGAAGTATTTCTTTTGTTACCCATGGTTTCTTCACAGTTACCTTCTTTGCACTATGTTTTTCTTTCCAACTTCTGTGATTGCTCTTTATAGAGATGTCCATTCCACTTCAACTGCACTCCCTATTGAACTATTCCTTATTGCTGTATCTACAGCCTTAGAAAACTACAAGCGTATCTCGTCACTCCTTAGTACGTCCGTATTCCACTCCTTTGAGTACTGATTCTTCCTGAATGGTCTCTTAAACTTCAGCCTACCCTCCATCACTACTAAAATTCTGATCTAAGTGTATATCTGCTCCTGTGTACGCCTTACAATCCAGTATCTGATTTACGAACATCTGGTTGACCGTGATGTAATGTAACCGAAATTTTCGCATATCTCACGGCGACTTCCAAGTATACCTCCACCTCTTGTGATTCTTGAACTGAGTATTCGCTATTACTAACTGAAATTTGTTACAGAACTTAATTAGTCTTTCTCCTCTCTCATTCCTTGTCCCAAGCCAATTTCTCCTGTAACCTTTTCATCTACTTCTTCCCATACAACTGCATTCCAGTTTTCCATGACTATAAGATTTTCATCTACGTTTCTTCATCTTCAGCTTGTATACCTCAACTATCGTCCTTAGTGTCAGTTTGTGGTCGAATCTAATAACAATAACCCTAACACTGAATTTTCCACGGTAACACACTCTCTGTACTGTGTTTCTATTCTAACGAATCCTACTCCCACTATAGCATTTTCTGCTGCTACCAAGCCCATATTCTCCCGTAACCCTTTCTTCTAGGCCTTCCCCTGCAACCGAATTCCTGTTTCCAGTGAAAATTATATTTTCTTCTCCCTTGCGCACCCATCCAATATTCTCACATACTTTATCTACCTCTTCTTGCTCGGCCTGCGACCTGAAATATCGTTGTACGTGTTGGTTTGCTGTCAATTCTGATGAGACCAACACTGTCACTAAATTGTTCACAATAGCTCATTCACTGCCTTACCTTCCTATTCATAAAGAATCCTACTCCCCTTATAACTTTTTCTGATGCTGTTGATATAACCCTATACTTATCTGACCAGAAATCCTTGTTTTCTTGCCATGTCACTGCACTGACCCCTACTATATCTATATTGAGCCTTTGAATCTCCCTTTGCAGATTTTCTAGCTTCCCTACCACATTAAAGCTTCTGACATTCCACGTTCCGTCTCCTAGAACGTTATCATTTCGTTGCTTATTCAATCTTCTTCTTATGGTCACTTCCCCATGGGCAGTCCTCTCTCGGCGACCCGAATGGAGGACTATTCCTGAATCTTTTGTCAATGGAGAGATCATCATGACACTTTTCAACTGCGGATACACGTTAGGTGTCTTTAAAGCAGAGTTTTCCATTGCCGTTGATCGTTGCTGATTCTTCCGCCTTTAGGGACAGCTTCCCACTCCAAGAACAAGAGGGTGGCATGAACCTCTGTCCGGTCCACCGCCCTTTCTGACAAGGCCGTTGGCAGAATGAGGGTGACTTCTCTTGTAGGAAGTCTTCGGCCGCCAGTGCTGATTGTTTATCGAATTTTAAGCGGTTTCGGGTTTCGTACTCGGCACAACGGAGATTTTGATTACTAATCAAAGACGCTAACCCTAGATCACGATTCGGGAGGACGACGGTTCAATCCCGCGTCCGGCCATCCTGATTTAGGTTTTCCGTGATTTCCCTAAATCGCTCCAGGCAAATGCTGGGATGGTTCCTTTGAAAGGGCACGGCCGCCTCCCTTCCCCATCCTTCCCTAAACCAATGAGACCGATGACCTCGCTGTTTGGTCTCTTCCCCCAAACAACCAACCAAGGCCCAACCTAGATCACGGGTGTAACTTAAACATAAAATGAAGGCTAGAAGCTTGGAGATTTGGTGCCATGGAACGATGCTGAAGAGCAGCTCCAGATGTAGAGTTAGCAACGAAGAAGTGCTGAGAAGAGTACAGGAAACCTGATCTCTGACGGTACACATCGAAAGAAGAGGAGGCAGTCTCGTAGTAAACATTTTAAGACACAATAACATCACTGATCTATAGCACAGTCAGCGATTGAGTGAATGAATCACAGGGGGCGACCAAGGATGTCATAGACGTACATGCAGCAGATTATGAATGAGGTTGGGTGAATTGCATACGCGGAAATGAAGAAACAGGCAGACGATAGGGAGAAATGGCATGCTGCTGCAAACTAACGTCAGCGTTTAACACTAAAAAGAGAGAAAACATTTTAAGTCTTAAGTAACAGAATCCAGTACGTTCTTCTGGACAGACAGTTTTTATCGGAAACAAAAGTGTTATCAGGAGAGCCCCAGAAAAGTGAAAGTGGACCACTGTTGTTCTCTACACACATAAACTATGTGCTTACAGGATGAGCAGAAATATGCGGCGGTTCACTGATGACGCTGTAGTGTACAGAAAAGTGAGGTTGTTGAGAGACTGTAACAGGAAGGAGAATAACTTCGACAGAATTTCTATCGGATGTGATAAATAGCAATTAGTTCTAAAAGAAAAAGGTGTAAATCGACGCTGATGAATAGGAAAAGCGATTCTTCTTTATTCGAAGAGAGCAGGGTAGTTGTGGGTAAAGCCTCGCACAGGGTAAAAACCTGCACCAAGTTGTTAAACCGACTGCCATCGATTCGGGAGTTGATTACCAGCTGTCAGGTTTGTTTTCTTGTCACTTACTTTTCCATGAACTTCCGTTCCGCTCCACAGGTGAGGAAATGAGGTAAGTCTGTTTTTTTTTAGTACTTATGTATAACGTATCAGATGTTTGACATAAACACTGTATATTATAAGGTTTGAAGAGAAGAATCATCGAATTATTCGTAGACAGTACTGCATTTAAGCTTCACTTTCATGTTGAAATAACTCTTCCAGTTGGTCTCCAAAATCAGCAATGGCGCGTTTTGTTAGAAAATGATGAAATGAGGCAAATCCCCGCAGGTCATTGGCTAAATCCCGCAGATCCAAAAACATGCTGACAATTCTTCAATTATGTCTCCCACAAAGGATGACTTTTAACATACACTGGGGGTGGAGGGGGTGGGAGGGGGGTGGGTTACGTTACCTGACGATATTATCCCACTGCCTAAAGCAAAGATTTAGAACGACATTTCTGGCAATGCACTGAAATCTGTTCTAACTACGACAACTAATGAAGAACGGATGAAACAAGAATGCATGGGAAAAGAAAAACTTCGAAGGCTGCTAAAGAAAGACAAAGGTATGGATTTACTTCTTGGTGAAGAGGTATCCGAAGAAGGACAACAACACCCTGGGATTTCAATGAAGAATCACAAGACCTAACACAGCATACTATTTACTAGGTACCTAGATCGCTTAGCCTCAGTAACTGAACTCTTTCAGGTTACCCTACTAATCCTACTTTCATTGAGAAGAAATTGTTATTTTTTACAAGAATTTTTTTGCATTATGTTCAAATTTACGATACATTTCAGGTCAATACTTTGTTGGGAAAGCTGGCTACAATACAACAACGTTGCAAGGGTTATTTGAAGTGTTTTCATAAGGAAGTATCCATCTCATCCACATTTATCTCAAATGGGGGAAGACCCATTTTGTGTGGTAAAACTCGACAATATTTATTTTAGCTAAATCGTAAATTTCTCTGTCATTAATAATCAGGCAATGCTGGAATTTTTGTGGGTTATGGATAACAATATAACCCAGGATATCAATATGAAATCACTGGAACCTCTACTTCTCATTCCGGCAATATTAGAAATATTGAAAATTTGATGGCTTTACCCCCACTTCACCCAGTTAAGGGTGTACACCTTGAAAATGTCACTTCGACTAAATAATGAGTGGCAGTAATTAAAGTGCAGCTACTCACAGAGGTCCAGTGTAGGCTGTGATTATGTTATGTCAGCTAAACTTGATAGATATGCTAATGCATTAATGTGGAACCCATATACGCTGGCGAAAAAAATCCAATTTCGGCCACCGTGTGCAAATGTTGCTCTGTGTAACATCTCTTCGACGTCTCCGGTACTCATATTGAACTAACTGTGTAAATGGCTGTTAATTATAAAATGAAAATCATGTCTTTCTCACTTGTCTGACCTTCTCTGCCTTCATCCCATCCCATATTTCTATACGTGTTTCTTGCACTCATAGAGCAAGATCTGCACCTGGTAGCCTAAATTATAACTAACGTTTTCCAACGTAGATTGGTTCCGCATGAAAGCATTAGAATATCTACTAAGTTTCACAGCCATACAGTAATTACAGTTCACACTGGACCCCTGTGAGTAGCTGTACTTTTGTTATAACGACCGGCATTTAGTGGTAACGTTGTAAACCGGTAAAAAATGAAACTAACGTAAGGTTGGTTGTAGGGACTGGTAAGATCTACTTCGGTTCGTTGGGAGACTTCTTGGAAATTGTAGCTCAAATACAAAAGATACCGTGTATAGAACACTTGTGATATCGAAAAATTCAGAGGCGTGCTGTAGATGTGGGAATGGTAGGTTTGATTAACACTAGCATATTACGAAACGTTTCCTGAGCTCAGAGGGGATTCCCTGAATGCCATATATTCTTTTGGTGAAGCATTATTCTGATAGTTTAGAGAATCGTGATTTGTGACGGACTGCAAAGCGACCCTGTGGGCAAGAAAGACAAGTGTCGTTCAATAGGTAATGCTCCAAAATCTCTTTTTAAAATATAGATGGCATTAGTGTTATCAGTCAACATTTCTTTCACATGCGCCATTTTTCTACATAGTCTCCGACACATTCTATGGCCTAACGCCAGCGTTTCGTAAGAATGTGTTCCGTGTCGGTAAAAGTCCTTGTCCTGTGCCCGTAGCCATGAATTACGCTCTCGCCAAATTCAAAGTGTTTCCCACACAGCGAATCCTTAAGAGGCTCAAACGTATGGATGCCCAAGTCCACCCGTTGTAGGCTGTAGAGTGGATGAGGCAATGCTGTCCGCCGGCCGAAGTGGCCGTGCGGTTCTGGCGCTGCAGTCTGGAACCGCGAGACCGCTACGGTCGCAGGTTCGAATCCTGCCTCGGGCATGGATGTGTGTGATGTCCTTAGGTTAGTTAGGTTTAAGTAGTTCTAAGTTCTAGGGGACTAATGACCTCAGAAGTTGAGTCCCATAGTGCTCAGAGCCATTTGAGCCCAATGCTGTCCAATCCGATTTGGGGATGTGTTCCCAGATTCTTAGACCTGTTTGTGGCCGGCATTGTCGTGTTGGAGCAAGACTTCCTCTGTATTCTTGATGGACCGAATACACCGGGAAAGGTTTCTCATATGTGCCGCTGAATTAATGACTGGCCAGTCTTACAACATATCCACGAGAATGACATCTTCGGTATCCAGCAAGACCATCATACACTACTGGCCATTAAAACTGCTACACCATGAAGGTGACGTGCTACGAAATTTACCGACAGGAAGAAGATACTGTGATATACAAATTATTAGCTTTTCAGAGCATTCACACAAGGGTGGCGCCGGTGGCGACACCTACAACGTGCTGACATGAGAAAAGTTTCCAACCGATTTCTCATACACAAACAGCAGTTGACCGGCGTTGCCTAGTGAAACGTTGTTTTGATGCCTCGCGTAAGGAGGACAAATGCGTACCACCACGTTTCCGACTTTGATAAAGGTCGGATTGTAGCCTATCGCGATTGCGGATTATCGTATCGCGACATTGGTGCTCGCGTTGGTTGAGATTCAATGACTGTTAGCAGATAATGGAATCGGTGGGTTCAGGAGGGTAATACGGAACGCCGTGTTGGATCCCAACGGCCTCGTATCACTAGCAGTTGAGATGACAAGCATTTTATCCACATGGTTGTAACGGATCGTGCAGCCACTTCTCGATCTCTGAGTCAACAGATGGGGACGTTTGTAAGACAACAACCATCTGCACGAACTGTTCGACGACGTTTGCAGCAACATGGACTATCAGCTCGGAGACCAAGGCTGCAGTTACCCTTGACGCTGCATCACAGACAGGAGCGCCTGCGATGGTGTTCTCAACCACGAACCTGGGTGCACGAATGGCAAAATGTCATATATTCTGATGAATCCAGGTTCTGTTTACAGCATCATGATGCTCGCATCTGTGTTTGGCGACTCGCGGTGATCGCCATACTGGCGTATCACTCGGCGTGATGGTATGCGGTGCCATTGGTTATACGTCTCGGTCACCTCTTGTTCGCATAGACGGCACTTTGAACAGTGCTCGTTACATTTCAGATGTATTACGACCCGTGGCTCTACCCTTCATTCGATCCCTGCGATACCCTACATTTCAGCAGGATAATGAACGACCGCATGTTGCAGGTCCTGTACGTACCTTTCTGGATACAGAAAATGTTCGACTGCTGCTCTGGCCAGCACATTCTCCAGATCTCTCACCAATTGAAAACGTCTGGTCAATGGTGGCCGAGCAACTGGGTCGTCACAAGACGCCAGTCACTACTCTTGATGAACTGTGGTATCGTGTTCAAGCTGCATGGGCAGCTGTACCTGTGCACGCCATCCGAGCTCTGTTTGACTCAATACCCAGTCGTATCAAGGCCGTTATTACGGCCAGAGGTGGTTGTTCTGGGTACTGATTCCTCAGGATCTATGCACCCAAATTGCGTGAAAATGTAATCACATGTCAGTTCTAGTATAATGTATTTGACCAATGAATACCCGTTTATCATCTGCATTTCTTTTTGGTGTAGCAATTTTAAAGGCCATAAGTGTAACTTTGTTTTAATTATAGCGGCTGGTGCCAGACCAGTGACTGCCTTTCTGGCTCCGGTTCAAAGTGGATGTACTCAGCTATTGTTCCGTAACGTTCGGTGAACAGAAATTCTGTCCATTGACCTCGAATTTCTCCAGCAGTTCAGATGAAATAACATTCATGTGATGTAAGCATTCGTGAAACCAATCTTGAGTATATCTTTGAACACTCAAGAGTCTCAATCATTGCACAAGCTTTTCCATGGCCCAGCGATAGCTATAGAGACAACTGTTGATTTGTGACGAGCCAGTATGCAGCAATATTGGCATCTGTGTGATCCACGACTAGGGGAGTTGTGGCTGTGACAGCACGTCCCGGATATGGCACTTCCTGACGCTTTAACTGCTTTTGCCCGTCATCCAATGGTACTCTCGTCAACTGAATCATTACACAACATGTTTGTGTATGAAATGAATTACAGTAGGTTTCTTGTCTCCAGTGTGTTGTATAGACGATATTTAATAGGTTAACTACCATCTGCCAGCACTGGAAACTTCACACAACTTCAGAAGATACATCAAATCTGAAACACCTACAATGACGTTTTCCTATGTAAACTGACGGATAAAAACTAGCAGCACCAAACGTAGAGTATAGAGGACAGAGTAGCGAAATTTAGGGAGTTAGTTGGTCTAGGTAACATAATGCAGTGACTGACATTGCAACAATACAGGTTATTGTAAGCGCGAGATAAGTCATTGCAGATGTGAAAACTCTAGGTTAATAACGGGTGTAACCAACATAATGTCGAATGCAAGCATGCAAACGTGCATGCATTTTGTTGTACAGGTGCCGGAGATCAGTTTGCAGGGTGATGTTCCCAGCCTGTTGCACTTGGTCGGTCAGTACGGAATTGCAGCCTACACCGTAACTCGACGTGTAGGTCCAGTGTATCTAGCACGCAAGCAGATTCGTTTCACGCCCTCAACTGGCCTCATTCTAACCAATAAAGGGCCATAAATGACACCGAGGCAGAACCAGTTTTCATCAGGAAACCCAACAGACCTCCACAATGCCCTCCAATGAGCTCTCGCTTGACACCACTAAACTCGCTAATGACAGTGTCTTTGGATCAGTTGAATACACGCTATGCAGGGTCTGGATCGGAGCTGTCCTTGAAGTAACCTATTTAGTAGAGTCCGTTGTGTCACTGTTGCGCCAACTGCTGCTCAAGTTATTGCTACAGATGCAGTACGATGCGCCAGAGCTGTACGCCGAATACGATGGTCTTCCATCTCGGTAGTGTCACGTGGCCGTCCGGAGGCTGGTCTTCTTGCTATCGTACATTCTCGTGACCACCGCTGCCAGCAATCACGTACAGTGGCTACATTTCCGCCAAATCTCTCTGCAGTATCGCAGAAGGAACATCCAGCTTCTCGTAGCCCTATTACACGACCTGTTCAAACTCAGTGACGGGTTGACAATTGCGTCTTTGTCATTTTAAAGGCGTTCTTTACTAACATCAACTCACCACGTCCAGGGTATTTGAAGCAAACCTGATTTGCATCCTCATAGTGGCGCAGCTAGCGCCTCTCTTATGCGTCTGGCGCGAAATTTTAATAGACATCATCTTTCAGATATATAAACAGTCCTACCAAACTTTCGTTTATGTCGCATAGTTCCTTCTTGGTGTTTTTGCCGTCAGCGTATATTAACACCATCAAACATAATTCGAGCCTATTTTGTTGCTCTACCATGTAAGAGCAGTTGAACGGAATGGACAGTGTCTTGAAAGGAGGATATAAGACGAACATCAACAAAAGCAAAACGAGGATCATGGAATGTATTCGAATTAAGTCGGGTGATGCTGAGGGAATTAGATTAGGAAATGAGACACTTAAAGTAGTAAAGGAGTTTTGCTATTTGGGCAGCAAAATAACTAATGATGGTCGAAGTAGAGAGGATATAAAATGTAGACTGCCAATGGCAAGGAAAGCGTTTCTGAAGAAGATAAATTTGTTAACATCGAGTATAGATTTAAATGTCAAGAAGTCGTTTCTGAAAGTATTTGTATGGAGTGTAGCCATGTATGGAAGTTAAACGTGGACGATAAATAGTTTGGACAAGAATAGAATAGAAACTTTCGAAATGTGGTGCTACAGAAGAACGCTGAAGATTAGATGGATAGATCACATAACTAATCAGGAGGTATTGAATAGAATTGGGGAGAAGAGGAGTTTCTGGTACAACTTGACAAGAAGAAGGGACCGGTTTGTACGACATGTTCTGAGACATCAAGGGATCACAAATTTAGCATTGGAGGGCAGCGTGGAGGGTAAAAATCGTAGAGGGAGACCAAGAGATGAATACACTAAGCAGATTCAGAACGATGTAGGTTGCAGTAAGTACTGGGAGGTGAAAAAGCTTGCACAGGTTAGAGTAGCATGGAGAGCTGCATCAAACCAGACTCAGGACTGAAGACCACAACAACAAACAACCCTGGTACATCTTCCTTAGGGACCACGGAATCAAGAGAAATCATGGATTGTACGTACGCATTTAGACCATCTTTTATACTCCCTCCATTGGCGAATGGAACCATGTGGTGGATCACTAGCAGCGGTTCAAGGTACCCTCCACCGTTAACCGTATTACAGCTTGAGGAGTATGTCTGTAGCTGCAGATGTAGAGATGAACAGGGGTTACGCAGAATACCTGAAGAAACATCTGTATAACAAATTATTGTGGCATTTATGGAGGGCCAGATTTGTGGTACGTCAGTTAAGTAGTTTAATAGATCACACAATGAGGGGCGAAGGATTATGAGACAAAAGAATATTCCACCTTATCACAGAAAACAGCTGAAGCGAGTATGGAGATGATATTCTGACGTCGTAAAAGAAGAAATAAACACTCCAAACAAATGATTGATATTTCACTTTATGACAGAAAACAGCTGAAGCTAGTATGGAGATGATATGCTGACATCGTAAAAGAAGAAATAAACACGCCAAAACAGATGATTGATGAGAGGAAAAATTTCAAAGAATAACATATCAGTATGCTAGGGATTGGACAGCGAAGTGATTAATGGCGAGTGAATTATGAATCTGTTTGTGTTCGTTGCAAATGTACCAAACACAGTAACGTAAATTTACATAAATGCTGGCTCCGGGTCAGCCAGCGACGAAGCGACCACGCGACGGAGTTGGGAGGTATCGACCGCGGTCCGCTGCAACCGTAGCGCGGCCGTCGATATTCGCCTCATTAGTGCAGCATCGTGCAGCATCTGCCCACGCGGCACTTGAGGTCCTCTGTCCAGGGCCACTAGAGTCACGGAGAGCGCAAACTATGCTTCTGCAGTGTACTACGTTTTCTTAATGCTACAGAAATTACGGACGACTTCAATTAAAATTTCCACAGATATTTAGGTCATCTAAGCATTAGCTCCACTATTGAAGGATATACAAATTCGTATCACACGTCGTGACATCTTTTTACGAGGAATGCGCCAAACATTGTTAGCTATAATGTTTGTAATTTTTGAAAAGAAAGAAAAACTGCTAAATTATAATCGATTTCACTGCTGTCACCATCCATTCCTACCCCATTGCAGTGTCTTAAAAGTTTTTAAACTACGTATTTCTTAAGTATCAATGTAAACTCTAATTCACATAGCCACACATGACAAATTTCTATATAAGTGAATTTTAAAACTGTAGTGGTTCTATTTGTGTCTTGGTGGCCACGTTGCTACTTTGTATGGAGAGGAAGCTGCGTTCAAAGCGCACATCAAAGTGGCACGTCCTCAGAACTACCAGTCCACGCCTTAAAAAGGGAAAGCTCGTCGTACAGTGATCAGCGTTACTAAGTCTGGAAATGGCAATCAGCGCTGAACTTAACGAAATGTTTACGCAAACACTTGAAATTGATGCAAATTATCACACTAATCATCATCAATTTGGAAATATTCGACATAGTTACATAAAGCAAGGGCTTGTGAAGAGTAGAAAAATTCACGCTATTAGCCTGCATCTCTATAGATTATCGCACGAGATATTAGAAATTTGAACGTTATTGAGAAACTGTAGGATACATCCTACACCTGTTTGGAGTAATACGTACCTTTCCTGATGCCTTAGAGGCCATCATGAAAAAGAACATGATGTTTTTACGATACAATGTTAAAACTGTTTTGATCATTTAGCATTTAGCATCCTTACCTTCTTTAGAAAGAGAATCTTTAAAGCAAAGACTCAGAGGCATCTGGAAGTGCCCCAAAGAAATTATATAATTAGAGTGATGGGTAATTAGGAGGTATAATTTTGAATATACTAGAGGATAAAAACTGAAATACATACGATTTCAGTTATGGTCACTTGCTTTTGAATCCGCTTCAGATTTTTTTTTTTTTTAGTTTTTCGTATTAAATCCAAGTTTAGAATCTCTTGAATACAATATTAGTTAAGAAAATTGAATTGGATATTGTAAAGTTGTTTAGAAACCAAGTTACATACTCGCGGGTATCCGATCACATCCGTGCTCCCGCTGCTTTCACACTACAATTGTTTTCATTAGAGTTTCATTCGAGAAAGACATCATGTAACTGTTTTTCCTAGTTGCCAGTCCTGTTAGAAGACGCGCTTTGCGACACACTTATGTTTTCCCTTGTATGTGTTAGGTTTCCGAGCGTCGTTTTGCACGGAGGTAAAAAAAGAAGGAAGTTGTCATTACGTCACAAGCATGAAGCCGATTGCCGCCATCTTACATAGCCCAAAACGTTAGGTCCATGTCGTTTATACCACAATGATTCACTGCGGTGATACTTCCCTATGATGTTACTCTAAGAAGACCATCCCCAGTTTCGACCGTCGTGGATATGTACGGACTTCTGTGGTCGTATGCCGAATAGGATCTGGTGCTTTGATTGTGTGGAGACATAGATGTTTTATCAAAAATGTCATGTTGGATTCTTTACAGGTGTGCCAATCGATCTATCGTAGTCTAAAATTCGTAGGAATTGCATTTCTTTCGTAAGTGAAGCCGTTCAAGTAACATTTTCTTACGTACACATGAATTATGGTTGCGCTGTGAACTTTAAATCTCTCCTGCTGTTTCCGTTCCCGTCGCCTATCAAAACGCAAACGCTCCGACATCCGAGCCACACTGATGATTTGGTATCGTAACCCCAGTGACTGTTGGTACAGCATCTCATGCCCTGAATTCCACTGGCCGATAACTGTTCATTGTTCACATTTCCTACCTGTTACAAAAGATTCTGGCCATAAAAGGGGGGGACAGAGGTAGTGTGTGTGTGTTTTCTGTGTATGATTATATGAAAGTATGTGTGTGTGTGTGTGTGTGTGTGTGTGTGTGTGAGTGGGTGGGTGGATGGGTTGGTCCTCTGCTTCCTTTCTGAAGAAGGCTTTGGCCGAATACTTACGTGAGTATATTTTCGTCCTGCCTGTCTGCTGTTCAGCGTGTAAGTAGGGGGGGGGGGGGGGGGGGTGTCTATCCGCTCACTTGTATAGTTGTTCCCTCACGAAGTTTGTAGTAAATAATCAATTGTACTTCAAACATGATGTACTTGATTACAATACCACAACAACAGAAGAAAAAATGACATTCATTACGCTTCGAAATTCTGCAACCAGATGTTTTGATCACTTACACAGCGATATAAAATGCCCGACAGACAGCAAAGTAAAATTTGAAACTAAAAACGTTCTCTTTGACACCTCGTCCTACTCTGAAGCAGACTCTCCGTTATTCTAATGTGTAAATAGCTGTGTGCAACATTTACTGGCTTACATCTACCTGCCTTTAATTAAAACACAAAAATTTAATAAATGATCAGCATGGTGCCATATTTACAAAAAAATTGATGTTAATATCAGTATTTTAAACATAGCTGCGCTACAGCAACGGTTCCACGTCAAAAGATTAAAAAACAGCCGACCAGTTGCAAAGGATAAAGTAATATTTACCTAGGTTTCAATAGATATAAATCTATCTTCTTCAGAAGACGGCAATATTACAGTAACATGGAGTGAAGTATCCTAGTCATTTTTGCAAACATTTACATAACTCAGTTGATCCAAATAAAACATAGCCCTGAGAACAGGGTTTGTCAGACATATAGAAATTAAGAACATAGTAGTTGAAGAGCGCATGTGACATTGTCGCCAATGTGAATATTATGGACACACGATATGTGGAACGCGTAGACGTTTTCCTCGTGTTATGCTCGCCATAATATTTTCGTGTAACATTCATGCGTGTAGAAAGCCGCCGTGTGCATGTAGTAGGACTAAGATGCATCATTTCGGCAGTGGACTGTCGTTCCAGCACAGGTTCTTGAACCACACGTTCAGAAGAAAAATAAAAACTTGCTAGAATACCTGTTTCATGCAATGTGCTGAAAAATTAGGTAAACACGTTACGGTCCGTAATTCGACGTGTCGGAAAGTACTGGCGGTATTCTTAGACAGCAGGAGGAACGCTACCACCACAGAAGCCAAAACTATACGTCGTATTTGCATATTGTTCATTAGTGTAGATGGGTGGCTTTTTAGGCAGCCCTTGTACATAATTAACGGATGTTCCTCTCTCAGATTCTCTCGGTCCCTCATACTACTTCACTCACAATACGGGAGTGACAACTGCAGGCTCAGCGGGCTGGTTTCGTGGTGGAAAGAGATTCTGTCCAAAGAGGTCGAAAACAACGAGTTAGGCTGAACGGGGATAAAGCATCAAAGGCGCTGGGTGGGTAAGACACGGAAGTGCGCGCCGCTAGCCCAGAGACAAATGCACGTAAATGTGTTCGATCTCAGAAAGCATTCAAAAGTTTTTTTGCTTCAAACGAGTGTTCCAGTCATACCTCTGAATAATGGGCAGCCCCCCTGGCGCACAATCTATCTACATCTACATCCATACTCCGCAAGCCACCTGACGGTGTGTGGCGGAAGGTACTTTGAGTACCTCTATCGGTTCTCCCTTCTATTCCAGTCTCGTATTGTTCGTAGAAAGAAAGATTGTCGGTATGCCTCTGTGTGGGCTCTAATCTCTCTGATTTTATCCTAATGGCCTCTTCGCAAGATATACGTAGGAGGGAGCAATATACTGCTCGACTCCTTGGTGAAGGTATGTTCTCGAAACTTTAACTAAAGCCCGTACCGAGCTACTGAGCGTCTCTCCTGCAGAATCTTCCACTGTAGTTCATCTATCATCTCCGTAACGCTTTCGCGATAACTAATTGATCCTGTAAGGAAGAGAGCTGCTCTCCGATGGATCTTCTCTATCTCTTCTGTCAACCCCATCTTGTACAGATCCCACACTGGTGAGCAATATTCAAGCAGTGGGGGGACAAGTGTACCGTAACCTACTTCCTTTGTTTTCGGATTGCATTTCCTTAGGATTCTTCCAATGAATCTCAGTCTGGCATCTGCTTTACCGACGATCAACTTTATATGATTATTCCATTTTAAATCACTCCTAATGCCTGCTCACAGATAATTTATGCAATTGACTGCTTTCAGTTCCTGACCTGCTATATTGTAGCTAAATGGTAAAGGATCTTTCTTTCTATGTATTCGCAGCACATTACACTTGTCTACAATGAGATTCAATTGCCCTTCCCTGCACCATGCGTCAATTCGTTGCAAATCCTCCTGCATTTCACTACATTTTTCATTGTTGCAACCACTCGATATATCACAGCATCATCCGCAAAAAGCCTCAGTGAACTTCCAATGTTATCCACAAGGTCATTTATTTATAGCCTATTGTGAATAGCAACGGTCCTACGACACTCCCCTGTGGCACACCTGAAATCACTCTTACTTCGGAAGACTTCGCTCCTATGAGAATGGCATGCTGCATTCTGTTATCTAGGAACTCTTCAATCCAATCACACAATTGGTCTGATAGTCCATATGCTCTTACTTTGCTCATTAAACGACTGTGGGGAACTGTATCGAACGCCTTGGGGAAGTCAAGAAACACGGCATCTACCTGGGAACCCGTGTCTATAGCCCTCTGAGTCTCGTGGACGAATAGCGCGAGCTGGTTTTCACACGATCGTCTTTTTCTATAGTGGCGTAAGGTGTACCACTGATGACAAATGCAGCCTTTTTCCAACATTTTATCCTGTATAGCAGCTAATGTTGAGAAATGAAATGAGACAAAATAACAGGCCCGCTTCATGCTCTTCTAAGCAGTTTAGTTGGAGTCCACTTTCTTTTCCGACAAGCTACACTGCAGTTACGATTTTATAAAATTCAGAGCATACAGAATTCCAACCGGTCCATTTAAACAAGTAGGACATTTCCTTGGAAATGATAACTGGTCTAACTCAGATTATTAGTATTTGAATGAGGCTGTAAAAAAATACCTATGCCTTTATTGCACATTTCGTGCAAAGACTGTAATAAGAATACAAGGGCAATAGAAAGTGAGCTGTGGGGCATATAGCGCAATTTCCCCCTGACTCCACTTGCGAGCGGAGTGCAAAATGGTGAGAATAATTTTGTTGCGTCCAACATGAACTGTACAATATCTTGCGGAATATGTGGGCTCACGCGTTTTATGTCCCTCTCGTGGCGAGGTTCTGGTAGTGAGGACCAAGTCGTAAGTCGTGAGCTCTGTGTGAGTATCTCATGAGAACGGCGCGCGGTGCGGGCCAAATGCCCGCGAGATCCACCGCGTTATTGCGGGCATCCGCAATATTTATGGTCTGGTGCGGCTGACCCTCGCGCTCCCGCGAGACGAATTCCTTTCCTTCCGCGGGTCGCTTCTGAAATTTCGCGGCTCCGGCGCTATAAATCTGCACCAACCTCATTCCGCAGCAGCGTCGGTGCCTCATATGATTCGCCGATAGCTGCATTTTCAGCTGCAGTAAAACGCAGCGCTGTATTTTTTTACTTCGTTTTTTTGCATCTCATGTCGAATAAATTCCTGCGTGGGGCAGTTAATTAAAAGTTTCAATTCCGCTGTCAGAAGCACAATAGCTGCAGAGTCTTCTTTTTTCCACATCCACCTCTATAGGTGGCTGCATATGCCGGTTGGTCCTAAAATCTCAACATGGTATTTACCTTACTGTAATTCTACCCATGTGCTTTCTGCCAGTCATATACACACCTTATTGTGTGCATGCTTCTGTGTGCGTTTGTGCGTGCGTGTGTGTGTGTGTGTGTGTGTGTGTGTGTGTGTGTGTGGGTGGGTGGGTGGGTGTGTGTGTTTTCAGCTTGTGTAAATGCATGTGTCCATGCAATTTCAGAAACTAAAATACGAAAACGAGATTTCTGAAGACGGGGGTAAGACATAAAATGTGAACTTTGTTATGGTAAACAACGATAGGAAACGAGCGTTTTTAAGCTACAGAACATCAACAAGCGTAGAATAAAAATGTGCTCATTACCATGTCCACTTCTACTGCCTTGCAGAAATAAAAGACAGCAACTAAACGTCAATACTACGGTAACACTTCGTGTTTGCCATGTGCAGTCACGCCGTAGAGCGTATGACACTTTGAACAACAACAATGCAGTTATCTTTGGGCTTTGCAGAATTCCTCTGTGTGACCCTGGCAAATAGCAACAGGTTGTTAACTTCACTACCAGTAATATGTTCACTGACGACCTATTTCATCCCTAAGCATCCACCTTCAATCTACACACGACAGCCCAAATGTTATGAAAAGGAAGAGAGACGCTATATTACGTTTGAAAGAAAACAATCAAACTTTTCAAATATGGATACAGATACTTAAACACACATACCCCATAACAACACAGAAGCGCACGTTTACACGTGCAATCAACAAGCCTAAAGCTCTTTCACCGTAACTAACCGTTTAGCATTTGCAGCAACCAAAACCGTAGCTCAGAACGTCGTAGACACATGTGCTATGCCGGTAGACGTAGTGATATTCGGTTCAGACGTTTGGTCAGAAAAAAATAATGAAACGAATCAAATTCTGTTGTTAAAATTTGCAGCAGTCAAGCATTTGCACGACTGCATTTATCCAGATCCACAGAGCATGAAACAATTTGAAATTCAACAGGAGGAGAGAACAGAGAAATAGCTCCCACCTTACACAACAATGACGATGCAAAGTAGGAATAGGTGAAACACGTATGGCTGAAAATCTTCAGTTGCAAAAGAAAGTTCGCGAAAATGTAATGACATAAAATCATATCAGTGAAATGTGGTCAGAAGTGTCATACTTTTAAAGTAAAGAATACATCGTGAAAAAATTATCTGAATGATTGCGAATCCAACATCGATTTCCTGCTTATCGAGAGCATCCAATTAAATCGGTATCGCATTTTTCTGAGCTTCGTTTCTATTCTGTTACACTTACTTCAGCTATTTTTATAACATTCTCAAAATTCCCAGAATGAGATTTTCACTCTGCAGTGGAGTGTGCGCTGATATGAAACTTCCTGGTAGATTAAAACTGTGTGCCCGACCGAGACTCGAACTCGGGACCTTTGCCTTTCGCGGGCAAGTGCTCTACCATCTGAGCTACCGAAGCACGACTCATGCCCGGTACTCACAGCTTTACTTCCGCCAGTATCTCGTCTCCTACCTTCCAAACTTTACAGAAGCTCTCCTGCGAACCTTGCAGAACTAGCATTCCCGAAAGAAAGGATATAGCGGAGACATGGCTTAGCCACAGCCTGGGGGATGTTTCCAGAATGAGATTTTCACTCTGCAGCGGAGTGTGCGCTGATATGAAACTTCCTGGCAGATTAAAACTGTGTGCCCGACCGAGACTCGAACTCAGGACCTTTGCCTTTCGCGGGCAAGTGCTCTACCATCTGAGCTACCGAAGCACGACTCATGCCCGGTACTCACAGCTTTACTTCCGCCAGTATCTCGTCTCCTACCTTCCAAACTTTACAGAAGCTCTCCTGCGAACCTTGCAGAACTGCATGGTTCGCAGGAGAGCTTCTGTAAAGTTTGGAAGGTAGGAGACTAGATACTGGCGGAAGTAAACCTGTGAGTACCGGGCGTGAGTCGTGCTTCGGTAGCTCAGATGGTAGAGCACTTGCCCGCGAAAGGCAAAGGTCCCGAGTTCGAGTCTCGGTCGGGCACACAGTTTTAATCCGCCAGGAAGTTTCATTCTCAAATTGTTACAAAAATACTTGAAATGGTCTCAGCATATTGCCAAAAATATACTAATAACTAAATAAAATAAACAATGAAACATAAATTCCACTTCGTAATTTTTGTATGAGGGCCAATCAGAAAGTAGTGCCTCTTATCGTTTCTGTTTGCTCCTACATGAAGTTGCAGTAATCATGAATTTCGTGCACTTAGGCTAATCTCCTTTTACAGCCCCTGTATTAACAGTAGTCTACAACAGCTGGCATCACCACAAAAGGCAAAGGGTGAAAGATCCGGTCACATTCATAAAAGGCTGAAGAAGGTAAACGAAAATGCTACTGTGGATGTCAGCACCGGTAGGTAATAGGTTCATAGATGTAGAGAAGCTGAAGGGCAAACAGAGCTGCTTCATGAAGCACAAAGCGGATCGGTTGCTCAGCGACTTTAATGACCTCACACAACGTGAAGCATGTCGACCATATCTTCCTTGACACAACAGATGAAGTGTGTTTCCGGGTATCAATTAGTAAATGCAATGTGACGGCCATTATTGAAAAACTTGGCTACTTCAAGATTCGTGTGCACTGGATATCGAAAATGTCGACCGACTATCGAGGAGTTTTTGGGGAAAATTTTGTCTAGGGGCGAGACTTGGTATCATATTTTTACCGCACATGTATACATGGCGCTTCTGTCAAGGTGGAATAAGATTTTGAACAAGGATGTTAATTACATTGAAAAGCGACAAATTAATCGTTAAAGTCGTAGCCGATATCCTACTTATATTGAATTTGCTTTTCTTGTAAAATAAAAAAAAAAGCAGGAGGCATTACTTTTTAATCGACCTTTGTAAATCAGATCATTTCTTAATCATGAGTCTATCAAAGCCTACCTGCAGGTTTTTCTTACTGTCACATATCCTATTTCATACGAGCACTACGACAAGAGGTTCTCCCACATTATACTCGGGTATAGCGCCACTGGGGGGGAACGGATTGAACCATTGTTAACACGGCATTGGAACTGACTTAAATTTATGTAATGCAGTTAGCAGAGTCAAGTAATATAAAATAAAAATAAACTAAACTTCAATGAAATATTGTGATATTAGTGAACATTTTCCGAAACACTCAAGAATCCTTTTAAAAAATTACATGTTAAAATGTGAAGAAGGCAAACACCTCATTCATGTCAAAATCGAGTTTTTGTTTTCCTAGCATTTCGTCAAATTCCAGTAAGCATTCCGGCAAAGGGATATTATGCCGGCCAATAATTTACATTGTGTTACACATAACAGTGCCAAGTTTCATTCACATACAATAGCCATAAGTAGTGTCAGCTGAAGAATCATAAACTTGTCCCAACGAGGTTCATGCTGGAGCTATTTCAGTATCAACAAGCTGAAAATTAAATTTTTTACCTCTGTCACTCGTTTAGAAACGACTGGGAAAATGTTTATGGAAACACAAGACTGATAATAATGAGGTATCCAGCGAAAGTT
The DNA here is from genome assembly GCF_023898315.1 of Schistocerca nitens. Taxonomy (NCBI): domain Eukaryota; kingdom Metazoa; phylum Arthropoda; class Insecta; order Orthoptera; family Acrididae; genus Schistocerca; species Schistocerca nitens. The sequence continues at coordinate 305,044,968 of NC_064621.1, read as the reverse complement.
GTTCATAATTATATAATGATTTAATTGAACTCTGACACTGATTAATAAATGAGTTAAAATTGATGGAAACCATGAAGTTCATGGGAACTAACAATGTCTGAGTTGAAACTTCCTGGCAGATTAAAACTGTGTGCCCGACCGAGACTCGAACTCGGGACCTTTGCCTTTCGCGGCCAACCGCAAGTGCAAAGCTGTGAGGACCGGGCGTGAGTCGTGCTTCAGTAGCTCAGATGTGTGCCGGCACGGTAACTCAGCGTGTTCGGTCAGAGGGTTTAGCTACCCTCTGTAATAAAAAAAAATGAGTGAACGGATCAACGAACAACCTGAACGGGTGTCATCGGACATCCGCGGCGAACAAATTCAACGAACAATATTGAACAAAAAGAGATTTAAAAAATTGAAAAAAGATGGTAGAGCACTTGTCCTCGAAAAGCAAAGGTCCTGAGTTAGAGTCTCGGTCGGGCACACAGTTTTTATCTGCCAGGAAGTTTCATATCAGCGTACACTCCGCTGCAGAGTGAAAATCTCATTCTAAATGTCGGAGTTTTTTCTATCATTAATTGTCCATAATTTCTTCAACCCAGAAGTCTGTAGATATAGTTTCCTAGCCCGCATCTCGTGGTCGTGCGGTAGCGTTCTCGCTTCCCACGCCTGGGTTCCCGGGTTCGATTCCCGGCGGGGTCAGGGATTTTCTCTGCCTCGTGATGGCTGGGTGTTGTGTGCTGTCCTTAGGTTAGTTAGGTTTAAGTAGTTCTAAGTTCTAGGGGACTTATGACCACAGCAGTTGAGTCCCATAGTGCTCAGAGCCATGTGAACCATGTGAACCATATAGTTTCCTGAATTTGTACATCCCATTTTAGGACGAAAGTGAGTTTACAATTTTCGTGGAGCAGTTGTTTGGGCTTTGGGCAATCTAGAATGTTTTTGAGACAAGAAGTATGCATTACCGGCTTTGTGTCGACCGAAACGGAAATAATTTACTACCACTGACCTTTTCTCATACGCTGTATCATGAAAAACAAAAGACAGGATTTCTCTTTGCCTTTCTCGGAGGTAGTACTGCCACACTACCATTGTGTTCACTGTATTTTAAGCAAGCACTACCTGCAAGAATAGTTTCCTCCAGTTAATACTTGAACTTAAATAGTGCTTTTAAGAATACATACGCATCTTCAGCACACTGCATGTGCATGTGTGAAACATAAAATCCACATTTGTTTTACCACAATCTAAAGGGCCGACCATGGTTGCTTTTAATGAATCAGGAAATCATATTACTATTTCACTTTTCTCTTACATCTAAGCCGTGTGACCAGTCTCCCTACGATGGAGATGATTCATCCACTTCACATATCATGAAATGTATCAACATATTAAGGTTCAGAGGTTGTTTGGAGGTATGAAAATAGCAGAAATTCTCATAAACAATATTTAATGTGGTTCAGTACTGTAGGAGCCATAAATCAAGTACAACAGTTAAGAAAGATTTAAAGTTTAGCTAAAACTATAAAAATGTACCGATGTTGAAAAATGAAATCAAAAAGCTACCAGGTCCAAAATTACCTGTGTCGTGGTCTGGATAGTGGAATATTTGTAATTTTCCATAGAAAGAGGGAGAAACGAGTATGGTGATGAAAGCAGGTCTAACTGCCATTTGGAATGTTGTCCCAAATTCGTCTTCCGCCCTGCCCCCTCCCCACCGCCGTAGTATACATATTACTTGCAACTCTATAAATATTAGTTATATAGTGAATATCAATTATTTTACCCCGACTTTACTTTATTAGCATGTACTTCTTTTTATCTGATATGTAAGTAATGCAGAATGATGTATCTACTGTGCTAAGTGTATAGAAGACGGCGATCTAGAAACCAATAGATCCTGGATGCTCAATGTCCTTTACAGGCATCAAACAGCTCTTCTGTCACCTGTATTCCATTTTAGGACAACTCCCTTGTAGAACAACATTGTACTTTCTTCCTGTTCTCTACTACTTACTCATGTGGGGAAAAATCATTTTAAATGGAAAATACCCATATATAAACAAAAAAGGTAGTGGCAGCATGTATAGTTACATTGGTTTTGTTAGTAATGACAATATACTCCACCAGGAGTGTCGTTATGCGTATTTATTAAACATTGCACTTTCGGCCTTTTATGCATTTCTTGACACAGCACGTTAAATATCAATTCAGCTTTATGAATACGTTCTGTTATCAACAATTTTTTCAAAACAGAAATAGTTTGTACCTCATATTACCTCATTATGAAGAACGTCATTGTAAAATTATTGCATTAAGAGGGTACTGACCTTCCGTTCATCTTATTGATATTTACATACGTATCAGACACATATGTATGAAACACGTAACATTTAGTTAAAACGAGAAAGTTATTACAAACCTGATGAATTACCATGAATTAAGTCAATAAATTATATAGTTTACTGCAATATTTTTATCGAATTCATAACATTAATCATTCTTCACTTCCGTTATTCGTCCAATAGGTGTGTCATTTGGCTACTGAACTTCTTAGAACGTGCTTGTTGCCACTACCATAGATAATATCTGTAGTATCATAGATAAATTTTTGACTAATATACGTTACATAATACGTTATTTAATTATAAATTTAAATATGTTTGAAACTTCTAAAAGGGAGGAGGTAGGAGAATATTTGTCTTTCACACGATGCATGAAATTTCTATTAAACAAATGGCACTAATGAAATATACTAACCACAATATCTAGTCCACCGGAAGGACTGTATTTGACGATGTCCCTTTTGCAATACGTGTTCCCATCTCTTGCCACATGAGGACCCGTCCAGCATTGTCGAACATGATCGTTTTGTTAATCCAGATGTTACGGTGAGGTGATGCATAATGTTTCACGTGCGTACTGACTTCCAGCGCTATGAACATGGTACATTCATCGGTCAACGCTATTTCCCACTATACCCCTTCCCCATGTGAGTCTTTTAAGGAGTGTATTCGATCCTGACTACATGTTTGTGTACGACGATGTGGGAGCGCGTGTTGGAAGAGCTCTTGGAACGACAAACAATATTCGATGAATGGACTGGCCTGTTCGTCGCCTCGAGCAAGTTTGGGTTGCTGTGGGGTGACGTATTGCAGCATGTCCACGTAACAGCAAAAACCATCCATCAATTGTCTACCGCAATGGCAGAGGATGAAGTGCCCTTCCACAAAATCTCATTACCAACCCTTTGGCCAGCATTGGAGCGCGTTACAGAGCATAAATTGCCGGCCGTGGTGATCACATACCCTTTTAAGAAACATTTCACGCCTTTTGTAATGTCCAGGGGACATTAAATCACGGTGAGGTCAGTATAATTACTGTCTGTGAATACACCCGTCATTTCTGTTCATGTGACTGCGTATTTCTCTGTTACCTTCTGTACTACATTGTAGGAGCTCTTTCTGCTTATAGTGTGAACTGAATGGGAAACCAGGAGTTAAAATGGAAAAGGAAAGACATGCACCTAGATGCTTTGGTACAGGGTTCATAGTGAAAAATGGTTCAAATGGCTCTGATCACTATGGGACTTAACAGCTGTGGTCATCAGTCCCCTAAAACTTAGAACTACTTAAAACTAACTAACCTAAGGACATCACACACATCCAGGCCCGAGGCAGGATTCGAACCTGCGACCGTAGCAGTCACGCGGCTCCAGACTGCAGCGCATAGAACCGCACGGCCAGGTTCATAGTAGACAAGAGATGCGAGGATGGCATAACTGAAATGAAGAGCTGGTCAGAAAGGATATCAACACACATTTCAAACGGGGAACAAAAAGCATACAATAATAAATGGACATGTACCTACAAATGACAAGAACAGGAAAGACGGGAAAGTTGCAGATATTTTCTGGGAAGAGCCAGGTGATACATTGTAAAACATATCATATAGACATGTAAACATACTCGTAGGAGATTATAATGCACAGATTGGAAGAGAGAAGCAACATAAAGGAGTAGTGGGCGATTACCCTGCGCACCAGCGGACAAACAAAAATGGCGAAAGATTGATTGAACTGTGTCGAGAACGCAAAATGAGACTGATGACAACACACTTCGGAGCCAAACCGTGTAAGAAAAAGACATGGGCAAACCCATGCAACCGCCTTGGGGAATTCCAAATTGACCACATGGCAATCAGCTGGACAAATGCTAAAGAGATCATGAACACAAAGGTCAGGACAAACACAAAAATAGAATCGAATCACTATCTTACAGAAGTTAATTGCCTCTGGATTCCAAACAGGGACAGACTGCCGCAGACGAATAGAAGAACAGAAAACATAAAGGTAGACAGAGACAAATTAAGACGCAATCGATCCAGAAATAAGGAAGGAACTGATTCAATGGATGGGACGACATGAAGCGAAATATGGCAAAACAAGCTGAGCAATGGGGAAAGGTAGAAAAGAAATGGAAGCACTGGTAGTGGAACAAGGAATTTTAGGAAGCGGTAGAGACTCGCAGGAAAGCCTGGACAGACTGGAGCAGCAAGAAGGACCCGGAAAAAAGTTTTCTTAGGAGCAAGAAAGAAAGCGGCCCGAACAATAAGATGGACCAGAAGACAGAAGATGAAACAGGAACTGGACGAGATTGAGACCAATTTCAGAAAAAACAACAGCAGACACTTTTTCGGGATATTCAAAAAGAGTCTGATTGGATACAAGGGCAGAGAACTGTTTATAAGAGATAAGAAAGGGGAGCTGGCTGTCAGTGCGAAGGAGAACTGTCGGATTTTTGCAGAGCACTTTCACGACCTGCTGAACTTTGACCCATCTGAAGAAGAGCTGGAACTGGGGACTGACACAGAAGATAGAGAGCCTCGACCTCTAACCAGGGATGAAGTCACACATGCCAAAAGCGATCTAAAGAATAATAAGGCAACTGGAGAAGATGGTATAGCAGCAGAGATGATAAAGTGGAGAGGCAACAAAGCAATAGACAACATGACCAACATGATTCACCAGATCTGGAGAACAAAGAAGTTGCCAGAAGGATGGAAGAACGCAATTGTAGTACCAATACATAAGAAGGGGGACAAGAGAGATGCAAACAACTACAGAAGAATATCGCTACTAGAGGTCGGATACAAGGTGCTGTCAAAACTATTGCTCAAGAGAGTAGAAGAACAGGTAGAAAGTGCAATTGGCGACTACCAAGCGGGATTCAGGAAGGGAAGAGGTTTTATAACATAGATATTTATCCTGAAGCAACTGATAGAACATAGGGCCTTAAAAAACAGAAAGACAGTAATAACCTTCGTGGACTTCACAAAGGCATATGACTCCATCGACAGACAGACTCTTGTTAGGATCGTGACGAAAAGAGGACTTGATGTAACTACACAAGAACTCATAAAAGAAATTCTGACAGACACAAAAGCAACTGTGAGATTCAGAGGAGCATTTTCAGAAGAATTTGAAATAAAGACTGGTCTTAAACAGGGAGATGAATTGTCACCATTGTTGTTCAATATAGCACTGGACGAAGTGATCAGGCAGTGGGGAGCAATAAACGAGGAAATGGGAATACCAAAGACCCATGTGGGGGACAAAAAGGACAACAGGGCTCAAGTGGACCGCCTAGCCTTTGCAGATGACATAGCAAAAGTAAGTGAGACGGAAGAAGACGCAAAGACAAAACTCGACAACTTAAATAAGGTATCCAGAAAGGAGGGACTGTGGATCGCCTATAACAAGAGAAAGACATTAAACACCACTGCAGACTGGGAAACATCGGAAGGCACTGTGCAAATGGTGGACATATTTAAATACCTGGGAGAACTTATAACAGGAAGGAACAGGAGCACGGGTGGAATAACAGAGAGGATAAAGAAGATGAGGTTAGCCTTCTGCATGACGAGAGAGATATACATTAAAAGAATATATCTACAGAGGCAAAGATAAGCTACTACAAGGCAACGGTGAGGAATGCAGTGTTATATGCTGCTGAGACGATGACACTAGGAAGAAATGGAGCAGAACAACTAGAGAAAGAAGAGAGAAAAATACTGAGAAAAATACTGAGAAAAATACTAGGTCCCAAAAGAGGTGGATGCGAAGACCTAGGGAAGAATTTGACCGGAACACAAGAGAAATATCCGGGGAAATCAGACTCAAATGGGCAAGGTTTGTTGGACATGTAGTTAGGATGAGCATGGACAGAATGATGAAGAGAGTGTGGGAAACAACAGGGAGGACAAGGGGAGAGACAGGAACCAAGAGGGTTGTCGAACTTCGGAAGGACTGGTTGGAATTGGGGATCAAGGTCGAAGGAAAGGAAAATTGGAGGAACAAATACACACCGACCAATATGCCGGAGTTCAATGACAGAGCCGACAGGATAAACGGAAACTGAAGATCTCGGAAGAAGAGCGGGAGAGAAGAAGAGGAAGATTGAAGAGGTTCTGGGAGAAGAATAGGAAAATACAGTCCACGAAGGGGCTACCTATGGTCCTACAGAGGCTGTAACGCAAGAAGAAGAAGAAGAGAGGTCTTAATTTCATCGAGCTTTGTTACTTTGCAGTGATACATCACGTGACAGTTACTTCCGTCCTTAAGGGTTTGTACCGCAGTGCGTTCCCTCTTCCCTCTTAGAAATATATCACTTTTAGAGAAATTTTCAGTACACAATTAAATAGCTTAACGTACAACACAGAGATTAAGTAAAAATATATCGCACTACAAGTATGACTTGTGGCACTAGGAACCAACTAGGTTTTTAGGTGCCAAATTTCAATCGAGGCGGAGTGCATTATGTCAGGATGCGATAGGAACTATTGCAGTAAGATAATCTTGCCCTTTTTTTTATTGAGTCATCAGTCTTCTGACTGGTTTGATGCTGCTCCCCACAAATTCCTGTAACATCTCAGAGTAGAACTTGCAAACTTACGTCCTAAATTACTTACCGAATGTATCCCAATCTCCGTCTTCCTCTAAAGCCTTTACCCTGCACAGCTCCCTCTAGAGCCATGGAAGTTATTCCCTGATGTCTTAACAAATGTCCTATCACCCTGTTCCATCTTCTTGTCAGTATTTTCCATCTATTCCCTTCCTCCTCACTCCTTGCCTTATCAGTCTACTTCATTTCATAGTACGTTGAATGAATTCATGCTTTGTCAGATGCACTTCTTAGTGACGTAAGTGATGAATAACTTAGAAATAAAGTGATAACTTGTTTTTTACAGAAGCTTTTGAGGTCTATTTTCTTAAAGATGAATTGGTCTTTAAGCAATATTTGTTATTAACAGTTGTTGCTTGATAATGGGTTTAATAAGGCGGAACAGCATTTGTGAATAAAAAAACTGGTAATTATTTTTAAAATACTGAAGAGAATAGTTTTTTCGTGTAGTTTAGTTATTATGGCTCATCTATGTACTTCATGTAACTTACCTGTTCCACAGTGTTGTTTCATTGTCAGTACGACGGATACTTATGACTTTTTTTATCACCTCGAAAGATCATGTTGCGACTATGGAACTTATTGCTAGTGTTGGCCTGTCTACATTCTCCCTTCATTGCTACACGTTTTTCCCAAATACGTATTACTAGTAGGAAATGATTGTTGTAGAAGCCTTTATTACTAGAAAATACTTGTCGACAACCTGAAAATGCCTGCTACGTAATGGTTTCTCCATGCGAGGTAAGAGGAAGAAGTCACTGGGTGTCCCTCCAGGATAACATGGGGTGTAAGAGAAAATGTGATACACCAGAAAATCAGCGTTTTTGACTGTGTAATGTGCACAATGACCTGGAAATGCTGTGGACATTAACGCCACCTTGTGTCCCAAAGAATTAATCGTATGGCGAAAGAAATGTTTTCAATAAGTCGGCAGCTGAGACTTTATGGTTGCATCCGGTGAAACCAAGCCACTAGGTTTTGCAAGCGTTGCTTCTGTGTGGCGTCTAACGATATAACATCATCCAAGAAAGTCATAAACAGCGATATAGTTCGAACTAGGTGAGTGAAATACTTTTGAAAAATTACATTATTAATCGTGACTCGATGATTGGTTTATTTTTTACCTGCGCATCAGAAACGGCTCGTTTAATGGTACTGTCTGTTGTATCCGCTCATTTATAGGCAGTAGTAAAGAAGAATGTACAAATTCAAAAAATGGCTCTGAGCAATATGGGACTTGACATCTATGGTCATAAGTCCCCTAGAACTTAGAACTACTTAAACCTAACTAACCTAAGGACAGTACACAACACCCAGTCATCACGAGGCAGAGAAAATCCCTGACCCCGCCGGGAATCGAACCCGGGAACCCGGGCGTGGGAAGCGAGAACGCTACCGCACGACCACGAGCTGCGGACTGTACAAATTCGATATTGTGGTCTCCCGCTTACTCAACCAGCATTGTTTAGAACTTGGAGTAGAATATAACTTGTGTACACACTAGTACGTCTCCAAGTTGATGAGAGAAACAGCAGTTCCTGGGTCAAACTTATACCTAACATACAGTACAGGTACTGATTCTCATAGTAATCATCATCTTACCAGGAGTTTTGGTGCGTGATGTAGTGACCAGTGTGACGCCTAACAGTGGCGCATCACATTCGGCCGACAACACCGGATGGGCGAGACCCAAAGCAGACACGTGACCTATCAAGAAAAAACATAAGACACACTGTATCGATGGAAGCACTGCCACTGGCTATGGCTGATGCAGCACTGTGCACGACTTCACATGAAGCTACTGACAAAGCGACCGCGCCTCCTCGTCGTCACCGATTTGATCACATTTATGGTATGTATAAGGGTTGGCCACAAACGAATGTCTCAGGACTGAGAGCTCCAGCTGGCCAAGCGCCTAGGAAAAAATATCATTTTTGGCGTGGGTTGGTCGAGCCATGACCAATCTGTGTTATCGTACGCTTCATGCACCGGAAAGAGTGGAAACAGGTAATTAATAATCGTGGGGTCGAACCACTCTGTTGAATTATTTTTATTATATTTTCCAATTTTACATTACTTACGTTGCAAATAAACCGAAGTAATGCTCGGTTTATTGTACACACACCAAAAAAATACCCATCACCTCGGTTCCAAGAGTTCCGGAACCTGTACAAAAAATAGGAACAGACACCAACATAAAAATCATTTCCGCACTTTTTATTGCACATGAAACCCACACATTGCATGTAGTACCACCATACAGAGAAACCTTCAGAGTTGGAGGTCCAGATTGATGTACACACCAGCACCACTAATACCCAGTAGCACTTCCTCTTACATTGGCAGACGACTGAATTAGTCGTGGCATACTGTCCACAAGTTAATCAAGGCACTGTTGATCCAGATTTTCCCACTCCTCAACTGCCATTCAGCGTAGATCCCTCAGAGTGGTTGGTGGGCCACGTCGTCCATAAACAGCCCTTTTCCAACTATCCCAGCCGTGTTCGATAGGGTTCACTGGAGAACTTGCTGGTCACTCTAGTCGAGCAATGTCATTATCCTGAAGGAAGTCATTCACAAGATATGGACCATGGGGGTGCGAATTGTCGTCCATGAAGATGAACGCCTCGCCAATATGCTGCCAATATGGTTGCACTTTCGATCTGAGGATGGCATTCACATACCGTGCAGCCGGTTCGGCGCCTTCCCTGACCTCTAGCGGTGTACGTCGGCCCCACATAATGCCACCCCAAAACAGCAGGGAACCTTCACCTTGCTGCACTCGCTGGACAGTGTGTCAAAGGCGTTCAGCGTGACCGAGTTGCTTCCAAACACGTCTCTGACGATTGTCTGGTGAAGGCATACGCGACACTCTTCGGTGAAGAGAACGTGATCCAATCCTGAGCGGTCCTTTCGGCATATTGTTGGGTCCATCTGTACCGCGGTGTATGGCATCGTGGCTACAAAGATAGACCTCGCCATGGACGTCGGGAGTGAAGTTGCGCAACATGCAGCCTACTGTGCACAGTTTGGGTCGTAACACGACCTCCTGCGGCTGCAGCAAACGCATTATTCAACATGGTGTCGTTGCTGTCAGGGTTCCTCCGAGCCATAACCCGTAGGTAGCTGTTATCCACTGCAGTAGTAGCCTGAGCGAGGCATCTCATCGACAGTTCCTATCTCTCTCTGTATCTTCTCCATGTCCGAACAATATCACTTTGGCTCACTCCGAGACGCCTGGACGCTTCCCTTGTTGAGAGTCCTACCTGGCACAAAGTAACAATGCGGACGCGATCGAACCGCGCTATTGACCCTCTGGACGTGATTGAACTACCGACAAAACGAGCGGTGTACCTCCTTCCTGGTGTAATGACTGGAACTGATCGGTTGTCCGACCCCCTCCGTCTAATAGGCGCTGTTCATGCATGGTTGTTTATATCTTTGAGTTGGTGTTCAAGGATTGATTGAAAAGGGCAGTGATCCTGAAATTGGCAAAAGAAAAAAAATTCAGAAATTTCTTGGTACTTTATTGGTCACTTTCAGCGAAGTAAAATGTACTATGTTGCAAGTACTCTCAGTTTGTTCGTGGTAGAAACAGTGCATTCTGAGAAAATGGCGTCAGCTTTAGATGCTGCTTGGAAGAAACTACATGACCGTAGCAGACTGAACGACATGATTCAAATAAATACCAACGGTGAAAAAGACAAAAGTGGATGTGACCCCGCAGAGACTCCTGTCACAATTTGTTCGTTTGCTGGAAATTGACATACTCGGCAATGGTACAGATTTGGGCCAAAATACTGAATTTCTTCGTATGAGAAATGTGGCACCCGAAGCATATAAGGCATTGTGTATGAAACTGGAGGAAGCTGAGCTTTCCATAGGGACGTTAGACAAATTTCAACATGCGTTAGAGCTTAGTAGTGCAAATGTTAGAGTGACGAATTCTGTATTTGGAGCAAGACAGAAGGTAGATGGTAATTCTGACAAGAAAGGCTTGGTTCAAGACTTTGCTAAAATGTTGCGTAATAAAGGAGAAGGAAATTAACTTCTTAACTGATTTGAATCTCAGTTCATTATTATGCGATACTGAACAGCTGAATTTCCACTATGAAGTGTTGGTACTGTGCTCTCTCAGTGAGCTTCCATCTACGTATGTGTAGAACTCATTCTCTTCTATTACAAAGAGTCAAGTTCTTTGACATTTGATGGATATTCGGTTGTGGAGTTATGGAACGTTTGGCAAAAAGCTTTTACTTTTAAGGCAAATGTTAGGACGTTAGTGTTGATCAAAAATTGTATTACACTTAGCAGTTTGTTTATTGGCACTTCCTGCTGTCTATTGCTGTTATTACCATCTCTATTTAAAATACGTTGTCATTCTTCAGTTGTTGAAGATTTGTTTGTTGTTTTGGTACTGTCGATAAATGTCATTCCTGTCAGCTATCACTAGTGGTGCAGAGAATCTAAGTTGGATTGGCTGCATGAAAATGTGACTTGAGAAAACTTCTGTGAAAGATGTAATGAATATTGTGTGCGAGTCCAGTACAACCATCACTCTGTAAATAATAGTATACGTCAATGTTAAGCTTTTACTTCCCAGTAGTGTACGTTTCACTGTAACAGTCTAACACATTCCTTTTCCTGATCTACTTCGAATCAGAAAGAGATTCAGGACACTTCTTGCCCATGACGTAGGCAACTGCACCCAGAGGCGAAAGAATCTGCAATGATCAACGGCACAAGGATGCAGAAGGCAAAGGAAACCACTGCATTAAAGGCACACAACACGCATCCATAGGACATGTGGTCAGGTACCGAATAAGTGTCACGATAATCTCTCCATTGCCCAAATATTCCGGAATAGTTCCTCATTCGAATGTCTCAATGGGGACTGCCGAGGAGGAGGAGACCTTGAGAGAAAGACTGAATAATCAACGAAAGGATAACCAGCTATGATTAGAGGCGTGGAATGTTAGAAGTTTGAACGTGGTAGGAAAGTCAGATAATGTGAAAAGGGGATTGCTTAGGCCTCAATCTACATATAGTGGGGGTCATGAAGTGAAATGGAATGGTAGCAAGTATTGATAGTCACAAAAATATAGAGGGCAACATCAACAGCGGCAGAAAATTGTATAACAGGATTAAGACCCCTTATGAATGGGAAGGTAGGGCAGAGAGTGAGTTACTGAGTACAGTTCAGTGGCGGGATTGTTCTCATTAGAATCGATAGCATACCTGTATCTACAAAAATAGTTCAGGTATACACACCGACTTCGCAACCAGAAAATTAATAAACAGAGGAAGTGTGTGAGGACATTGAACGGGTAATTCAGTACGTAAATGAGATGAAAAAGTGATAGTCATGAGGGACTGGAATGCATTACAGGGGAACATGTACGGGATAATGTGGGTTTGGACTAGGAATGAGAGAGGAGGAAGACCAATTGATTTCTGCAATAAATTTTAGAAAGAAATAGTGAATACTCGTTTCAAGAATCATTAGCTTATATCATCATGAGGCAGAGGTTCTAAAATCAGATACTGGATTGTAAGACATACCCAGGAGCAGATAGATACGCAGATCGCAATTCACCAATGATGAAGGGTAGGCTGAAGGAAGGAAGTGGGACACAGAAGTATTAAAGGAACGAAGAGATAAGCTTCAGTTCCCAAAGGGTATAGATAATGCAATAAGGAATAGCTCAGTAGGCAGTTCAGTTCAATGGGAATGGACATCTCTGAAAAAGGCTGACACAGAAGTTGGAAAGAAGAACATAGGTACAAAGAAGGCAACTGTGAAGAAACCATGGGTAACAGAAGAAATACTTCAGCTGATCGACAAAAGAACTAAGTACAAAAATGTTGAAAAAGATTCCGGAATACAGAAATGTACGTCACTTAGGAATGAAATATATAGGATGTGCAGCAAAGCTAAGTTGGAATGGCTGCATGAAAACCGTGACGAAATACAAAAATACATTATTGTCAGGAGGACTGATTCAGCATATAAAAAACTGAAACAACCCTAGATGAAATTAAAAACAGAGGGAATAACATTACAAGTGCAGTGGAAATTCCACTGCTAAAGTCAGAAGAGAGAGCAGATAGGCAGAAAGCCAACACTGAGGCCATCTAGGAGCGGGAAGTTTTTTTCTGATGATGTGAGAGAAAAAGAAACAAGGGTCGATATAGGGGAGACAGAAAATCCAATCATTACTATCATAATTTTACTGAGCTTTGGAGGACTCAAGATTAAACAAGGCAGAAGTGATAGACAATGTGACATACCTGAGGTCACAATCATATTGTAGTTCCTTGGTGGCAGCGATCAAGGCTAAAAATTGGCTGTAAATATAGGTGGGTATAGCTCTATCTGAACCCAACAATGTGGTCGACATACTCACATTTTGTTTCACAGGATCTACTTCCATAAACGTCAGACCCTATCACTCAATTATTTATGGCCAGTCTGTGTCTTAGTTACGAAATTAAGTCTTATTTAGCATGTATGAGAAAAAACACTGTGGAGTTTAACCTATCCAATCAAAACATTCTCACTCAGATTGACAGCACATGCAGCATTTTTACATTACAGTTAATCTGCAATCATTGTTAATTGCCCAACTTCACTGTCTATCTTGTTATTCACAACAACACATCACTGCACAACTACATTTTTACAGTACAGACCGACATGGGCTCCACACCTGGAATCTAGGCAGTTATATCTTTCATATTCATCTTAGTTTGCATGTTATTGACACTTCCAATACAGTCTGGCTTCATATTAAACCCAATACATTACTGCACAAGAGCATTATGGCTGTCTTGGCGGACATGGGTTCCACACTTCAAATCTTGGAACAGAATGACCTAAAATGTTTTCAGGCCCAGTACTTATATAGCTTCGTAAAAACTGCTAATAAAGATTCACACTGTTATATACAAAATTTCTATAATTTACAGTTAGAATTTAACATCTCAATTTAATTGAATAGTGCAGAAGAATTGGTTTTGGTCTGAACTGTATGTTAAGAACTTCAACTGAAATATGCCTTCTTGGTGATGAAACTGCAAAAACAGCTAAGTAAACAATACCATACATAAAAATGTTAATTAATTGGAGATTGATGAAGTGCTGATGTTCCCATCACGTTTTGGAACTTTGCTACATGAATACTTCACGAATTCTATGGGTTATTTTCCCAATTTTTTCAGTAATATACTAATTATATATGTTTACATGTCAACAATGTCAATGGAATAGGAAATACTTGATGTTAGTTAACTGAAGTGAGCTTCAGGAAAAATAGTTACTTGAAATGACTCAAATTGATTAGGAAATTGTTCTGACTGATGTAATTTAGCGAAGTTCGGCATGGTCTTATATTCAGAATTACACAATGACAGCTTTAAATTCTGACAAATCTCTCACTAACAGTAATCATTATTAAGAAAGAAAAAAAATCATCTAAGGAGGCAAATAACAAAAGTAAATGGGAATGGGTCCCTGGTTGCTTTGTTACATAACCCACTAATGGAATTGACCAGACAGATATTGAGAATAGCTAACTGGGTAATTCAATGAACAAAAATAAAGCCCACAGAATGTACTTCAGCTTACACAAAGTACAGTACATATATAGAAAACCTTTTTTACGAAAACATCACACACACATTTGACATTAATCTGGTTATCAGTAATAGCCATAAAAACCCAATATAAATATGTACAGATTGAATATTATACAGTCACATAAAAGATCATAAATTGCACTTTAAAAACATATCGTCAGAAATCATGTCCCTGTAACAAAACGACGATCGCATACAAGAAAAGAATACTACAATACAATTTAGGAACGTAAACCCTCTTCCAGTTCATTACATATTTCGCCTCACTCTTCATTAGTAAACATTCCCATTATACACATGTCGGGGAAAGAAAGCTTTCCTTCCAGTTTGCAATACACTCTATCACTTTACACCTTATCACCTTTCACATTACATAGAAATTAGCTTCAACGGTGGGTCCATGCATTTGTTGGATTCAAGTGATAGTGGTTGTGGGTTTAATTGCTGTCAGTATTCTTGGAGGTGTTTCTCCTTCCCCATAATACATGAAAAACAAATAAGTACCCTACTTTAATACACTTCTATTTACCCTAATTTCAAGATAACTGTTTTCATTCTTATAATAACTGATGATCATTATGTGATATTAAACACACACACACACACACACACACACACACACACACACACAAACACACACATATAAATATATATATATATATATATATATATATATATATATATATATATATATATATATATAATCTCCTTTATATTACTTTATTCTTTACTGTAAGTCTCTTTTGAAGTAATTAATAAAGTCAAATTTTGCAGTTTTATTTGCAATATTGTCAAACAATAAAGCCTCAAACTACCTTCTTTTTTTCAATAGGGTCAATCTGGGTTGTGTCTATTTATCCATTACTGAGTTAATAATTCAATTTATACATTTTTATCCATTCAACACTCAGTATGCTCACACAGACACAAACATTACCCCCAGCAAGAAATCAAGACATACAGCAGTACAAATTTGTCATTCATTACAGTATCAAAAGGAATAAAATCATGATCACAATAACATTACCTAATTACTAATTAAATTAAAGTAACTGGATGGGAGCTGTTTCAAATCACTATGTTACTTCACTCAGATCTGAGTACTACTTTCATCTTAAACTACAGATTGAAATCCTCAAAAAATTCCAAAATGTCACCAAACAGTTAACACTTGTCAGAATGTTCACATTACTTTTGAATTAATGTTTTCAGCTAATTCGCAAAAAATATTTTTTCGTTTTATCATCCTTACCTTAAGCCAATTATTACTGACAACACACACAGATATTACCAGTAGCATGTAAAAACCAAATTTGCAGTAGTGTATAACCAGTACTTCACTAAAATATTACGCTCACAGTTAACCTTCCAGTCACAGTGTCATGAAATACACATATTGGTAGTAACCAAATGTTGGTTAACTAAAAAGGAATTTCATTATTAGCAAATCACATATACATATATACAATTAGCCTTACATTACTCATTAAGGTCTATTAGTTCCATCATTTACTTTCTGTTCTTACCTTATTATCTAGAGGAGTGCATTCTCAGTAATGAACTGTTCTGTAAGGACAGACTCCCTAACCATTAGTACCCTAGCATACTTCTCATTAATTATAATTATTTTCTTGATGTATCACTATACTTCATTATTCCATTCACTAAAAAAAAGAGCACCTGCTTTGCTTCTCGAATGCAAAACATGAATCTACAGAGCAACTCTTCACATTTAACAAATCCAAACACTGGACAAAACCTGTACTCTCATTACATAATAGACAAAATGTCAATTGCAAAAATCATTACTGCACTGTATTCAATAACATTGTTTGACATTCTGGCCAGCATGACGTTACACCCATAAACATAGGTTTTGCACCCCACACATTTCTGGAGGAAATTGCATCTTAACTTAATTCCACTGTATTAAATGCCAGAAAGGCTATGTCATGACATTTTCACCTAGATGGATAATTATCTCCAATACTAATTGCATTGAGCAAATACTTTTTCTTTATGTTACCACAAAAGTAACACCCAACCTTGTAATAAAGACACATTGCTTCTGCTGCTGCACCAATTCCTAACGATTCCACACATGAGCTAATTACTTTAGATATTACATATGACTTGTGGATCATGGTGTGGGTTCCTGTAGTCATGTCCTAGTTCATGAACCACGAGCAACGTATGAGTGGCCAAGTAAGTGGTGCCGACAGTCGGGATACCAGTTACTTTGGAATAAGGCTGGGCATCTCGGACATATTCTGAGCCGTGGTCACCTCTGTGTTCATACGGCAAAGACTACCAAATCCACCGGTTAGTCCCTCACCCGTTAGGCGTAAAACTCAATGGGACTCAGGGCAAGTAAGGCTAGCAACCTGCTTCCCTGGTTCTTTAAATATGATGCTGGCAACAATCAGAGCAAAATGCCTCGGACCTTTGGAGGTGACGGAGTCCCACCTCTAACTGACAAACCAGGGACTCCGAAGATACGACTTGGCAAACAAATGGTAATGAAATGGGGAGCTATTAATATCAATGTGGGCTTCTCTGGGAAGAAAGTAGAGCTGGCAGAGGCTGCATGTAAGATGGGGTTGGACGTTTTAGCTGTTAGTGACATTCGGGTAAGGGGTGAGAAGGAAGAGGAAGTGGGAGAATACAAGGTCTACCTGTCAGGAGTCAAAGCAGGAATAGCACAATGGGGTGTAGGGCTTTACATCAGGAAAGAAATGGAACCCAGCGTAGTTGCAGTAAGGTATGTAAACGAACGACAGATGTGGATAGATTTGACAGTGTCTAGCAAGAAAATAGGATTGTGTCAGTGTATTTGCATTGTGAAGGGACAGATCAAGATAAGATGGATAGTTTTTATGAGGCACTCAGTGATGTAGTTGTTAGAGTAAAGGACAAGGACAGTGTTCTGCTCATGGGTGATTTTAATGCCAGGATTGGAAATCGAACAGAAGGGTATGAAAAGGTTATGGGTAAATTTGGAGAGGATATGGAGGCCAACAGGAACGGGAAACAACTCTAGGATTTCTGTGCCAGTATGGCCTTAGTAATCACAAACTCCTTTTTTAAACATAAGAACATTCACCGGTATACTTGGGAAGGCAGGGGAACCAGATCTGTCATTGACTATATAATAACAGATCAGGAATTCAGGAAGGCTGTGAGGGACACACGTGGATTCAGGGGAATCTTTGATGACACTGATCATTATTTAATCTGCAGTGAAATTGGGATTGTGAGGCCGAAAGTGCAGGAGGTCAGGTCCTTATGTAGGAGGATAAGAGTGGAGAAACTTCAGGATAAGGAAATCAGGCACAAGTACATTACAGCGATCTCAGAAAGGTACCAGTTAGTTGAATGTAGTCAATTACAGTCATTGGAAAAGGAATGGACAAGGTACAGGGACACAGTACTAGAAGTGGCTAAAGAATGTCTTGGAACAGTAGTGTGTAAAAGTAGGATGAAGCAAACAGCTTGGTGGAATGACACAGTCAAGGCAGCCTGTAAAAGGAAAAAGAAGGCGTATCAAAAATGGCTACATACTGGAACTCAGGTTGACAGAGAAAGTTATGTTGAAGAAAGAAACAAAGCCAAACAGATAATTGCAGCATCCAAGAAGAAATCTTGGGAAGACTTCGGAAACAGGTTGGAGACTATGGGTCAAGCTGCTGGAAAACCATTCTGGAGTGTAATTAGCAGTCTTCGAAAGGGAGGTAAGAAGGCAATGACAAGTATTTAGGACAGGTCAGGAAAACTGCTGGTGAATCCTGTGGATGCCTTGGGCAGATGGAGGGAATATTTTGATGAGTTGCTCAATGTAGGTGAAAATACGATCAGCAATGTTTCAGATTTCGAGGTAGAATGGGAAAGGAATGATGATGGAAATACGATCACATTTGAGGAAGTGGAGAATATGGTCAGTAGATTGCAGTGCAATAAAGCAGCTGGGGTGGATGAAATGAAGTCGGAACTCATCAAATACAGTGGAATGTCAGGTCTTAAATGGCTACACAGGATAATTGAAATGGCCTGGGAGACGGGACAGGTTCCATCAGACTGGACAAAAGCAGTAATCACACCAATCTTTAAACATGGAAACAGAAAAGATTGTAACAACTACAGAGGTATCTCTTTAATCAGCGTTGGGGGTAAAATCTTCTCAGGTATTGTTGAAAGGAAAGTGCGAGTATTAGTTGAGGACAAGTTGGATGAAAATCAGTGTGGGTTTAGGCCTCTTAGAGGTTGTCAGGACCACATCTTTAGCTTACGGCAAATAATCGAGAAGTGTTATGAGTGGAACAGGGAATTGTATCTATGCTTTATACATCTAGAAAAGGCATATGACCGGGTTCCTAGGAGGAAGTTATTGTCTGTTCTACGAGATTATGGAATAGGAGGCAAATTTTTGCAAACAATTAAAGGTCTTTACATGGAAAGTCAGGCAGCAGTTAGAGTTGACGGTAAATTGAGTTCATGGTTCAGAGTAGTTTCAGGGGTAAGACAAGGCTGCAACCTGTCTCCACTGTTGTTCATATTATTTATGGATAATCTGTTGAAAACAATAGGCTGGCTGGGTGAGATCAAGATATGTGAACACAAAATAAGCAGTCTTGCATATGCGGATGACTTAATTGTGATGGCAGATTCGATTGAAAATTTGCAAAGTAATATTTCAGAGCTAGATCAGAAATGTAAGGACTATGGTATGAAGATTAGCATCTCCAAAACGAAAGTAATGTCAGTGGGAAAGAAATATAAACGGATTGAGTGCCAAATAGGAGGAACAAAGTTAGAACAGGTGGACGGTTTCAAGTACTTAGGATGCATATTCTCACACAATGGCAACATAGTGAAAGAACTGGAAGCAAGGTGTAGCAAAGCCAATGCAGTGAGCGCTCAGCTACGATCTACTCTCTTCAGCAAGAAGGAAGTCAGTACCAAGACTAAGTTATCTGTGCACCGTTCAATCTTTCGACCAACTTTGTTGTATGGGAGAGAAAGCTGGGTGGATTCAGGTTACCTTATCAACAAGGTTGAGATTACGGATATGAAAGTAACTAGGATGATTGCAGGTACTAGTAGATGGGAACAATGGCAGGAGGGAGTCCACAATGAGGAAATCAATGAAAAACTGGGAATGATCTCTATAGATGTAGCAGTCAGGGCGAACAGGCTTAGATGGTGGGGTCATGTTACACGCATGGGAGAAGCAAAGTTACCCAACAGACTCATGGGTTGAACAGTAGAGGGTAGGAGGAGTCGGGGCAGACCAAGGAGAAGGTACCTGGATTCGGTTAAGAATGATTCTGAAGTAGTAGGTTTAACATCAGAAGAGGCACCAATGTTAGCACTGAATAGGGGATCATGGAGGAATTTTATAACAGGGTTATGCTCCAGACTGAACGCTGAAAGGCATAATCAGTCTTAAATGATGATGATGATGATAATGATGATTACATATGACTTACAAATACTTGCACATTTTTCACATATCCTGACACACCTTTCATTTTCCATTCATCTTGCTTTTTGGCTAACAGAAATTTTCTTATAGTGAAACAAAATAATTCTCATGATGACATTTAAAACCAAAATAAATACAGCGTCCCACCAATTTTACCAAATACCATAGATGTCTTGTATATTGCCCTCGCTTCCATCCATTTACAGCTCCATAATCACTCATATGACATAAACTAATGGCATAGGGAAAGCTTGACTGAAATGTTTTACTGCACAAAGGATTACACATATGTCTACGAAAATTAATGATTCACTTACAAGCTTCAGACAGGACAGTAGAAGGGGTTGAACGTCTCAGGAAACTGGGTGGTGAGACAGCCTGCTCGAGGAAGCATTATCGCCACATAATAAATTTCCTCACAGAGCACTGAACCCTTAATTTCTATGCCCATCTTGTCCATTCTCGACCCAGTTATTTCTAGAATCCGAAGTGTTCCTTTTAGAATCAGTTCTGCACATCCTATTCACCTGAAATTCTCTTCCTGAGTTTCTCATACAGTCATCCACTGTGGGCTTTACCCTTTCCACTTTATCTACATGGTTCAAAGAACCATTAATATTACTTCTTGGGGCAAGCACAAGCAGGTCCCTTACTTTTTGTGGCAACTTTGTTTCCAAGTCCATAACTATTGACAGGTCCTCAGTTACTTGTTCAAATACTTTAATTTGTTTATTCAAAACCGACAGAAACCTTTCACAGCACCTTTGATAGGATCGTATCTGTCTCCATCCCAAAATTCACTTACAATTCTCTACTGTTTCTCCTTGGACCAATATGCATCTAAAAATGCTTTCCTGAAACCCTCCCATGAATTACAATTCTCAGCTACCTAAGCTACCAATCCATAAAAATCCTCTATTAAAGATCTGAATGCAAATGACATTTTCTCTTTATCACTACATGCTCTAGGCGAGATTAAATTCTCTAATAAAGTCGAGTGGGTGCACTTTACCATATGGTTTCACATGATTAAATTTCTTACAACTAACAGAAGGAGTACTTAACAAATTACAAGCATTATATTTTACTTTTGCACTTGTTCCAACTTTTTTTTTATTTCTGCTAATTCTGAACTCACTTTCTCCTCTGAAACCACCACCTCTTATTCAAATTTACACTCTTAATTCATTCATAATGTAATCGATTTGATTTTCAAGTTTAATTACGTCAGCACGAAATTTCCTAGCAAACTGAACATAGCTTTCTCACTGCCTCTCAGTAGTCTCCACCTTCTTACTCAAATCATCACAAAGTTTCTTCCTCTCCTCTGCATAATTAGTTTTTATTATTTTCAAATTCTCCTCAGTATCATGAACTGCTTTACTTAATTTTTCATTGCAATGTTTCGCTATAGCTACAACTTTGTTATCTAATTTTAAGAGATTTGAGTTAGCTACTTTGATTTCATCCTTTAAATTATCAATGGCATTTTTCATGCTACTTATGTAATTTTTATACTACCCATGTTATGTTCCACATTGCTATAAAGTATCCATCTAGAAACAACTGTCTTCATCTTTCTCACCCACATTACCACATACTGTAGATGACACTTTTACTTTTTCACCTAAAATTTGACAATCGTCCCCATCACAGAAAGTTGCATTCATATCAGTCCTCTACCCACTATTATCCACAAATTCAGCTATAATTCTGTTCATTTATAATATCTAATTTTCCTGTCTTGTCATTAACAACACTGTCTCCCTGTTGTCCATTTCTTCCAATATATAGTCTTTCAGTCCATTATCACTCATTTTAATCAATTTATACACATCAGTTTTTGATCGATAATGATTTTACTTTGTTCAGTAAATCGTCTTCTACTGCTGCAGCTGTCGTCTCGATTCTTCATCTGTAAGGCTGCTAGAAGTCGTAACTCTCTCGTCGAGACGTGTTGTTTACCCCAGTCACCTGTGACCACCTGTGCACTGATTGGCTGCTGCTGTGCTCAACGGTGGCTTCCACAGAATCCGCTCACTGATTGGCTGCTGTCGTACTCTGCTATTGTGCCCATGAAACCCACGCGCTGAGTGCTGTTGCACTTCTGTTTTGAATGGCGGCTACCTCGTGTCTGATATTTCGAAATAATTGAATTTCACATTCCGCTAAAATCATCTGTTCACTGTTCTCGACAAAATTCCGACACATATAACAAAGTCACTTCCTTAAATTCACTGTCGGTAAACCGTGCTCGACTTCACTGTTCAACCGACACACATTGTTGGAAGTTTATTGCTAGTACTTATCTATTAGGCCCAACTCAACAATCCTCACCCAGGGCACCACTTATGGCAAACCTGGTCGTATATCTGCTTGTAGTTCCTCAGTGGCAGCGATCACGTCAAAAAATGGGCGGTAAATATGGGTGGGTAGAGCACTATCTACCTCCAATAGTGTGGTCGACATATACACATTTGGTTTCACAGGTTTTACTTCCATAAACGTCCGACCGTCCCCACTCAATTGTATATGATGACTCCATGTATTAGTTACGAAATTAAGCCTTGTTTACCAAGTATGAACATACTGCACCATCTAAATATACGTAAACAGTCGCCTTGCATTATGGCCCACTCAGAAAAAACAGTTTCCCTCAGATGAATAATGCGTATGGTGCTTTTATATTAGAGTTAATCAAGAACCATCGTTAACTGCCCTACTTCGCTGACCATCTTCTTATTCACAACAACACACCATTGCGCCATTACATTTTTGTGGTTCAGCTTGACATGGGTTCCATGACCAGAATCTAGACACTGACTGTCTTTCATATTCAAGTTAATCGTCATATATTATTGACAGTTCTAATTCACATACTGGTTTCATACTAAGCTAAACACATTGCTGCTTATGTATTGACGACACAGGTTCCACACTTGAACGAATGACCTGAAGTGGTTTCAGGCCGAGTGCTTATATAGCTGTGTAAAAATTGCTACTTAAGTTTCACATTCTTATATACATAATTTCGACAATTCACAGTTACAATTTTACATCTCAATTTAATTGATTACTGCAGAAAAACTGGTTTTGGTCTGAACTTTGTGTTAGAGTTTCGACTGAAATATCCCTTCTTGATGATGAAACTGCAAAAATACCATGTAAACAATACTGTACAAAAAAGTATTAATTACCCCGAAAAAATTTAAGTGTGATGATCCTACAATGTTTTGGAAATTAGGTGCTTGAATTCCATACCGATTTCTGTGAGCTATTTTCCTAACTTTATCAGTAACAGAGTCTTTACATGTACTTCTATGTCAACAAAGTGACTGGAATAGGAAGTATTTGCTGTTAATTATTTGAAGAGAGGTTTATCAAAAATAGTTTCCGCATATGGTTCAAATTAATTAGGAAATTATTCAT
Source organism: Schistocerca nitens (assembly GCF_023898315.1). Classification (NCBI taxonomy): domain Eukaryota; kingdom Metazoa; phylum Arthropoda; class Insecta; order Orthoptera; family Acrididae; genus Schistocerca; species Schistocerca nitens. Next base: position 305,021,475 of record NC_064621.1, on the reverse strand, counting down.
ACTAAAGTAAATTTTCATAGAAGGGCCTGGTCTTATACTCTGAATTATTAAGTGACAGCTTTATCTTATATCATATCTCTCACTAGCACCAGTGATAAGTAAGAAAAGAGAAGCAAAATATTATTTGAGGAGTCAAATAAGAATAAAAATGAAAATTTATCGCATCTTGCCTTACTACAACAATATTCAATCAAAATTTCCAAAATTTGTTGATGGTATAGCAATCTGCTCTTTGGAATGAACGTTCTAAGGAGTACAGAGTATGGATTGCGGGTAAATCGCAAAAAGACGAAAGTAATATGAAGTAGCAGAAATGAGAGCAGGAGAAACTTAAGATCAATATTGGTGATCACAAAGCGTAGATGAATCTAAAGAATTCTGCTACCTAGGCAGCAAAATTACCCATGATGGACGGAGTAAGGAGGACACTGGCACTGGCGGAAAGGGCATTCCTGGCCAAGAGAAGTCTACTAGTATCAGACTTCGGTCTAAGTTCGTGAAACAGATTTCTGAAAGTGAACGTTTGTGCACAGTAATGGATAGTGGTAAAACATGGGCTGTGGGAAAGCAGAAAAGAAGAGAATCGAAGCATTCGACATGTGGTGCTACGGATGAACGTTGAAAATTAAGTGGACTGATAAGGTAAGGAATGAAGAGGTTCTTCAGAGCATCGGAGAGGAAAGGAATATATAGAAAAAACTGACAAGAAGAATGGAGCGAATGGTAGAACATCTGTTAAGACATCACGGAGTAACTTCATGGTATTCGAGGGTGAAGACTGTAGATAAAGACAGAGACTGGAATACATCCGGTAAATAATTGAGGACACATGTTGCAAATGCTACTCTGAAATGAAGATGTTGGCACAGAAGAGCGATTTGTGATGGACTGTTTTGATGTGGGGGGAAAACGTTACTCTAGGAAGAATGAACGATATACCGGTACACTAAAAAATTCGATAGTCATCAAAAATAGGAAAAATTTTAAATGACCAGTTGATAATTACTAGTTGTAAACCAGTAAATTCTTGCCACTTACTTTTTATTCACAATAATTGCAATTCCTTCTGTTTGTTAATTTATAAGTAGAGTAAACGTACATCTGGGCATAAATTGTTTCTTAAGGATTTTAACTTTTCTGTTCTCTTATAGATTGATTGACTGTGATACATTGTTTTATACTGCAGTGAGAGGCTGCGGGGTGGTAATGCAGTAGGAGGACTTTTATCGTGAGTCAATTGGTAGCGGAACTACAAGCTATCCGTTAATGGAACGAACAATATTACCAATTCGTAAAAAGAAACGTAACTCACTACGTGCCTCCTCTGGACATTACCATCTTCTAAATAATAAATTTTTCATTTCATATAGAGGAGTGTTGAATCGTTCTATGTTTGACATCCTTGCTTACTGGCTCAATCTTCCTTTTCTGTCCAGTAGCTCGGTGGCGCCTTGATGCCTCTTAGTAGGCCTATGGTTGTAGTTTCTTTTCCTTGTAGTCATGGAAGAAAGAGATAGTGACACATGTGACGTAGGATGTCTGTGCACGGATATTACTGGCGTACGATTGTCTAAGCTTCTCGTCGTTACTTAAGTCGTGTTGGTCTGGAATACTTGGGCTTGAGGTCGACGCAGCCGACCAATCCTGCATTAACGAGGGATAGTTTCTGATATGGGCGTTGGAGTGCTGTTTATTTTCTAATGCCGTCTGGTCTACCCTTGCTTGATTGTCGCACGTGCTCCCGTGTTGAAGTTGCTCCCGCTACGCTGGATTGCCTGTGTTTCCGCACCATTCTGTTTCAAGAACTGAATACACCATTTGGTACTTTTGTTTGACCTTATTTGAGTGCCACATTTGTGTGTTTTAAAATTTACTTTACTTACAGTTCGTTCAATGTCTACTTGTTTGTTAGCTGCATGTGAAATTTAGTGTCATATCTTCTAGGCCGCCACTTGTGTTAATGGCCACCCAGGTCGAAATTGAATCTGTTTTGTAATGGATGTTGTTGCTTCCCTTCACGACTATAAAACTGTCTACAGCTGTCGAAAGCAAATGCTAGCAGTCAGTGAATCTTGGCTCTTTGAGCAATTGGGTTACTTTACCCTGGTGAGATTTACCCAACAGGAAATTTAATATTTGTTTCAAATATGATTACGATTGTAGTTGTTGAGTGCTAGCACTCATAATTCGCCTGTTAGTTTCTAAGGCAGTTAAGTTTGTTTTACTGAGGGTTGTGCGTGATAAGTACATTAAATTGTCATATTTTATTGTAAGATTAACCGTTTAATCATCAACATTTCTTGGTAAAATTCTAGTTGTTACACTAATGTATGGTCGGTGTTTCAGGCCACGTTCACATTGAGTTTTGGTCTTAGTCTGAGCATTTTCATATGTTTCATGATTATTATGTACGCATTGCATGCTTGCTTGTATTCCCTGGGGCTTTCCGAGCTGTTCGTAGCGTCTGGAGGAACTGCCCCGGTATCTTATTTGTTACCCACCGGTCCACCCGGTGTACACAATGTCGGCGTCGTATATGTGAGCGGGCAGCTAGCCGCTTCCCGTCTCACCGTAGCCTCTAGGACGTTAAGTCCTCCACGTTTGCTACGGCATCATTTATAAGTTGAGTTTCTACGTCGTACCATTCGGGCAAAATTTACCCAGTTATGTACCTGCTGCCTCAGTGGTTTCCCTGTGTGAACTTCTTTTCTTTTTCCAACGAAGTGATTTTAATATTGATGTAATGTGCAATTGTTAAATGGAGTTTTATTACTATTTCATGCCAGTAGCTTTAATATGTCAACGAGCCTTCCCTGATTCATTGACTCTTCTCAAATAAAGTAATTCACTTTGGACAGTGATGTAAGAAATTTATTTTTTTATTTATCTATATTCAACCTGTTGCGTGTTGTTTATCTGCAAATCTGAACTAAGCAGATTCCATTTTTAATGTTTGAGAAACGCTCTATATTTATGATGGGAAGATGGAGTAAAGGATTTAAGAAGAAAGGCCTTTTACCAAGTAGTCTTCTCTAATTGGTTAAATATATTCGCATATTAAGTGACTCAGTTTGGCCAGTATTGTAAAAAAAACTTCCTATTTATTTATATTGAACCGATTGTCTGTTGTTTATCTGTAAATTTGAATCGAGCAGTTCCTATTTTTAAAACATGTTTGAGAAATGTTCTATATTTGTGGTGGTGAGATGGAGTAATGGAATTCAGAAGAAACGTGTTTTGTCAGTTCAATATATTAATATTATTATGTAGTTAATTAAATTATTCTTTGTTTATTTATTATTATAAATAAATAATCCTTATGTGTGCTTTTATTTTAATTTAGTTTACTTCCTTATTTTCTTTTATGTTTACTCTACCGAAAACCTGGAAAATATAAATATTTCGTTTTAAATACCACAGGTGAGCAAGGGACGTATTCAGCAACGACGATCTCGCGAAAATTCATCGTCGTTATCTGCTCCAACTGAAATGTTTAAGACATTTACTCTCTACGCAGATCGTTAGGCACATCTGGGTGCTATGTTGTTTGATAAGTTTGGTTCAATCTCGTAATATCTGTGCCATGATAATTAACTAATTTCGATATGGAGATATGCACACCTAGAATACTTGATGTTAGTTATTGGATTTTATTTTTGTGTAAAAAACTATTTCAACATATGCTAAATATCGTAATGGCGTTTCACAACAACAGAATCTCACTCTTCCTCTCACAGATCCGATCTCTTCATTTCCTTCACAAAGAATCTGTCAAAAAAGTCTTTGGTTGGCTAAGACGTAGAGATGCGGTCGTAGCACGGAAGGTCCTATTCTGGCAGTTGGTATATGTCGCTCCTATATAATAACCATAATATCAATAAAATATCGATAAACTTTATGAAGTAACAGTCAGGCACTTGAATTATAGGATTTGTCTGTTCAATAAAATATCGATAAATATTATGAAGTAGCAAATGACTTATTGTAAATGGCCTGCACCTTCGCATGCCGGTTTAGTTGTTCCTTTATCCTGAAGCGTCCACTGACATTTCACATATTCTGCCGCCCTATACTATTTATGACTTTAGATGTTCCTTTATCCTGAGGCGTCTACTGACATTTCACATATTCTACCGCTCTATTCTATTTATTGCAGAAGATCCTACATGAAACTCGTAGAACAAACTGCTCTATGTAGAAATTGCTTCGAGTAATACCAGAAAGTAAGACATAATGTTGTCATCAGCACTGTTGAAATAACAATTAACAAAATATTCCTTTAACAAACTAACAATTTACTATCGATTCCTTATACACATGCCATGAAAATCTGAAGTGTATGAATAACCATGTGTAGTGTCAACAGATCCCTAACACCATAGTAGTGTGGCATTATCAGTTTTGTATAGATGTATGTTTTGGCCTTATAAATAATCACTTCATTGGACCATATGTCCACCTACACATTTTAAGTTGGTGCAAAATGTTTAACCTGAGTTTTTGGAAGATATACCATTAGTCCATGAGCAGATGTGCTTCCAGCACGACAGTACCACTTCTTGACAGCATGATAATCCCGGGCCATCTCAGTGATACATTCCCTCAACGCCATATTGAAAGAGGATGTACTAAGTCCCAACCTGCTATACGGAACTTAAGAATATGTTGATTATGAGCGCCACAGCAGATACAGTTAATGACTACATCTGTCTGTAGGCACCTGTGATGTTTGCAACAAGATGCGGCAGAATATGTTATGTAATTGTTACGCCTTCCTCGAGGTTGTGAACTGTTTTTGTGTTCAATGCAGTTGTTACTATATTAAATAAGACTAAATACCAACGGTCTTGCCACATTAGTTAAATGCCGTCGGGCTTCGCTAGCACTTGGATAGGTCATCTCCCAGGTCGGCTGAGTTCTGTTGACAAGCAGAGTGCACTGAGCCTTTGTGAGGCCAACTGAGGAGCTACTTAACTGAGGTGTAGCGGTACCGGTCACGAAAACTGACAATGGCCGAGAGAGCGTTGTGCTGACCACGTGTTCCACTGTATGCGTATCTGGTCACACCTAAGGGCCGAGGATGACACGGCGGCTGGCCGGTACTGTTGGGCCTTCAGGGTCTGTTTGGACAGCGTTTGTTTCCTATCAGTTTAATTAGTATGCTAAATTGAATCGTAAATAAAGCAGAACAAATGAAATACCAGTTGATGGAAGTTCTTAAACGTGGGCAGTACACACTATACGAGATGAAGATGCATACACTGCTGACATGTAGCGAGGATTCTGGTTCGATAAGTCCCTGAGCATTAATTCAGAACAGCGATATCAAAATACATGTTGAGTCTTCTACATGCTTAACCTGGATTTCCAGACCATAAAGTCGTTATCTCAAATTATTTATCGTAGCACTTCCTACATCTAGTTTAATATTTCCACCCATTCTGTGGCTCAACCGGTTTGTAGACAACACATGGAACCCAACATGTTGTGGGGTGTGAAGGAAGGAAGAAATATTATGTTCTAATGTCCCGTCGACATCGAGGTCATCAGGGACGAAGTACAAGCTCGGAATGTAACGAGGATGAGGAAAGAAATATGCTGTTCCCATTTAAATGAACCATCCCAACATCTTCCTGGAGCAACTTAGAGAAATCACAGAAAATCTACACCTGGATGGCCAGATGCAGATCTGAAACATTGTCGTCCCAAATGCGGGTCTAGTGTGATTACAATCTCTCACTATGTCGTTAGGGTGTTGACTCTGTTATCATATCTATGTTTGGCAATATAGTTCTCTTACTTTATTTCTGCAAGATTATTTAATTTCCTGACAATTTTTTTCACACAATGAATACATATTCTACAAAGATTTTCTTTAGTTTAATGGATCTGAAGACCATTCTTCTTTACACTAGAAGCAGATAATAGTGAATAATTGCCGTGTGCCTGTATTGAAAGAAAGTCATAAAACAATATAATCCGATCAAAGCTTTTCCGCGTCAATGCAATATAGGTTTCAGGAATCTACAAAATTCTGTAACTAATCTCGCATAACCTCACATAATGATTAATGATATATAACTATTAGCCTCGTTTCTAATTATGTCTGTTGTTAATATTTACACCTAGAAATTCATTGCACAACTTGTTAGTGTTAACAGATGTCTTTGTGATTTCTACCTTCTAATTGCTACCACTGAACACATCAGCGCCAGCATCATTATGCCACCATGATCTTTTGGCTTAGCAGTGACGTGGTTAAGTGCCCTATTAGAAACTTAAATGTTCTGGGCTGTATCGCTTGGCGACTGATGACTATAGATGTTAAGTCCCATAGTGCTCAGAGCCATTTGAACCATATCGCTTGGCTCTTCTTGCACTTGTAACAATGATTTGCCAGTAAGAAAAATTTTGCACCATAGTTTACAGGCTGCGTTAAAATGTAGGTGTCCCTGTTACTGGCTGTACGTATCGGTTCAAGGAAGTGTGATAAGATTTCCAAACACCAGTAACAGTAACTGAATTTGTTGTCCGCTAATTATTTGTTTAGTGACACGTTTTGAGGTGATACATCATCATTACGCAACATTGGCATTACAAAGACATTAAACACATGTTTATACTGATAGTAAATGTTCTTTACATGACTGCTGGGTCATCCTTAGGAGAAAGGGAAATGGAAACCTAGGAAGAGGTAATGTCCCTTTATGTATGTATTTTATTCAAATGATAATTTCATAAAACCAGAAGTCACCTTGGTCTAGTGACGTGGCATTTTTATTGTGATGTGTTGTGTCATTCCTACTTTTCGGACCCTTTTGGACGTCTTCACCATTGTTCACAGACTTCACAACAGTGCCTTTATAGCATGTTACACAACACAAACCAGCAGTGCTGTACACAAGATATCAGTCAGAAAAATGCTGTTTTGACTCGAGTATCGATATGTCGAGCTTGGTGTTATCAGTAGCAATGTTTTGTTCATATCTTCCTGTCGTATCACTGGTGTGGGATGGCGTAATGTGGTACAAAATAAGCGACGGTGACATTTTTATAATACAAATGACAGTGTAAACACATTTTATTTTCAGAATTACACTAGTATTTCTGGGATCTATAATATTAATGCCATGTATTTACTGTTGTAAGAGAACTGAATTGAAATTCGTAAAGAAGTATGAATTTTTGGACTCAGTCCTTTCATTTAGGACCTCATTCTTCGATTAAGGCCATGGGTGAAAATTTTCATTTTGTCAAATATGTCGATTTCCAGCTCGTTTCCAAAGTATGTAATATATCGTGGTCGCTGTTCATTGCAACATTATATCTTGTTTCATTTATATGTTCTTCCAAAGCTGATTTATTAATTCCATCATGTCTGAAACAATCCATGTGTTCTTTAAATGAGCTTTTAAAATTTCTTTCTGTTTGTCCAAAGCAGTATTTATTGCAATTTTCTAAATCCCTGGTTTGCTCGGCTTGTCTGTTGGTTGTATCCATGTCATGGACGAATTCCTTTCTTAAGTTCTTATTGGTGGTAAAAGTGATCCTGAAGTCTGTGTTCTTAAACAATTTTGCAATTTTTTCTGAGATGACTCCTAAATATGGTATCGTTACATACTTTGGTTCTTTTGTGCTGTGGAGGGTACCCATGTTAGTTTGTTTGCTTTTGATTTTAGTTATACATTGTGAAAGCACATCTATTTCATGTTCATGACAGCCCTTGCAGTGTGCATTGTATTTGATAATGAATATTTCCGTCTCACAGTCAACAGAATTAAGTGGGAATTTTTGTGGTCTGTTTAAGAAATATCTGAATGCAGCTTGTTTATTTGAGTATGGGTGTATGGAAGATTTATTAATGACAGTGTCTGTGTTTGTTGATTTTCTGTATATGTTGATGTTAGGATCTGGTTTGTGTTGTTAGTGATTACGCCAGAAAATTTTATTTTACTATGTTCCTCTTGTTCCATGTTGAAATGCATGTTACTACATATATTAATGAGTCAGTTTAAAAGTGTTCCTATTTCTTCATTAGTTTCATTATATACAATGAAAGTGTCATCTACATAACCACAGTGGAGAACGGTTTTCTGTGTAATTATGTACTTGTTGTTCAGAAGCATTTTTTGAAGTGATTGATGAAAAGTTCTGCAATTATCCCATTCTGAGGACTTCGCATTGCTGGGCCCACAACTTGTTTGTATATTTTGTCATTGAATGTGAAATAACTAAGGGAGAGGAGAAGCTCTAGCAATTCTATTATTTTAAATAGTTCAGCTGTAACATAATTTGTTATTTTAATAAATTTTGTTTGATTATGGCTATAGGTTCTTTGATGGGTATACTGGTGTATAAGTTTACAATGTCAAGTGAAATGAAGTTTACATTTGGAGGAATCTGAAGGTCTTTGATACCTTGAATTGTTTGGTACCTATTTTTCACTGAATATAAGTTTTAAATCTTGTACTGGTTTTGCAAAGTTGAATGTAACATTCTTATAACTTTGTAGCCTGGATGGTTCATAGTGTTGACAGTAGGTCTGACAGGGACATCATCTTTGTGAATCTTTGCTTAGGCCTGTAACTTTGGAGTTGTTGGGTTCATGATTATTAGGCTTCAACTTTTCTATTTTGTTAAGAAACATGTTTTAATCAACTGCATCTCTGGTTTACTGTTGATCTTCTATGTGGGGCTGTGTGAAACTTCTTGTATATGATTCTTAAGAAAGAACTGTTGTGACTTATTTACTTACTCACATCTGTCCATGGTAACTATTGTAGAGCCTTTGTAGATTTCAGTGCCAATGCATTGCTCTTATTGAGTTTCCTGTTGATGCCTGTAATACTGATTCTCTTCTTTAACTTCTCACATTGGATTATTGTTTAGGTGTTTTTCTATTAATGTATTAGTTTTGTGCTCTATTACTGTTTGCTAAATTTTAGTTAGTTTGGCTATATCAACCACAGTCAATGAGATCACTGCAAAATTTCCAAACTTTCGTTAGTCACCTCAAAAATATACTTCTGAACAACAAGGACATAACTACCCATGAAGTTTTCCTCTACTGATGACAACTTCATTATATGCAATGGAACAGATGAAGAAATAGAATATCTTTAAAACAGATTCAATAACTTACACAGTAACATTCATTTTACGGCAGAACACGAGAAAGGTAACAAAATACATTTCTTTGCATGTCCGCCTGCTTAGCTGGGTGGTAACGTGCTTGCCTCACGTGCAAGCGGGCCCAGGTTCGATTCCCGGCTGGATTGGAGCTTTTCTCCGCTCGTGGACTGGGTGTTGTACTGTCCTCATCATAATTTTATCCTCACCACCGGCGCGCAAGTTACCCATTGTGGCGTCAAATGAAATAAGACTTGCACTTGGCGGCACAAATTCCCCGATTGGGGCCTCTTGGCCAACGATGCCATACTCATTTCCATTTTTTTCACATGATGGTGACCAACACAAACTAAAACCTGAACATCAGCGTATACAGGAAACCAACAAATACAGACACTGTCATTAATAAATCTTCCACACACCCCAACTCACATACACAAAATGCATTCAGATCCTTCTTAACAAGAGCACAGGAATTCCAACTTAATTATGCTGATTATGAGACAGAAGTAAAAAAAACCAAATGCAATGTACACTGCAGTGGCTCTCATGACCATGAAATACATGCACTTTCACGATGCATAACTAAAAACAAAAGCAAACAAACTAAGATGGGTACCTGGCGCAGAACACAGGAACGTAAGTATGTAATGGTACCATATTTTAGTGTCACCTCAGAGAAAATAGCCAAGTTGTTTAAGAATACAGACTAGGACAACTTTTGGCACCATTAATAACTTAAGAAATAAACTGTTGCATGACACATGTACAACTTATAGACAGGTGGAGCATACCAGGAATTTGGAAAATTACATTTAATCATTGCAAGAGATACTATAGGGGGCAAAGATAAATAAATTCCCCCCCCCCCCCATGAACCATGGACCTTGCCGTTGGTGGTGAGACTTGCAGGCCTCAGCGATACAGATAGCCGTACAGTAGGTACAATCACAACGGAGGGGTATCTGTTGAGAGCCCAGACAAACGTGTGGTTCCTGAAGAGGGGCAGCAGCCTTTTCAGTAGTTGCAGGGGCAACAGTCTGGATGATTGACTGACCTGGCCTTGCAACATTAACCAAAACGGCCTTGCTGTGCTGGTACTGCGAACGGTTGGTTCAAATGGCTCTGAGCACTATGGGACTCAACTGCTGAGGTCATAAGTCCCCTAGAACTTAGAACTACTTAAACCTAACTAACCTAAGGACAACACACACATCCATGCCCGAGGCAGGATTCGAACTTGCGACCGTAGCGGTCGCGCGGTTCCAGACTGGAGCGCCAGAACCGCTCGGCCACTAGTCCCCCATTCGGATCTCCGGGCGGGGACTACTCAAGAGGACGTCGTTCTCAGGAGAAAGAAAACTGGCGTTCTACGGATCAGAGAGTGGAATGTCAGATCCCTTAATCGGGCAGGTAGGATAGAAAATTTAAAAAGGGAAATGGATAGGTTAAAGTTAGATATAGCGGGAATTAGTGAAGTTCGGTGGCAGGAGGAACAAGACTTTTGGTCAGGCGAATACAGGATTATAAATACAAAGTCAAATAGGGGTAATGCAGGAGTAGGTTTAATAATCAATAAAAAAAAATAGGAATGCGGGTAAGCTATTACAAACAGCATAGTGAACGCATTATTGTGGCCAAGGTAGACACGAAGCCTACGACTACTACAGTAGTACAAGTTTACATGCCAACTAGCTCTGCAGTTGACGAAGAAATCGAAGAAATGTATGATGCAATAAAAGAAATTATTCAGATAGTGAAGGAAGACGAAAATTTAATAGTCATGGGTGACTGGAATTCGGTAGTAGGAAAAGGGAGAGAAGGAAACGTAGTAGGTGAATATGGATTGGGGGTAAGAAATTAAAGAGGAAGCCGCCTGGTAGAATTTTGCACAGAGCATAACTTAATCATAGCTAACACTTGGTACAAGAAACATGAAAGAAGGTTGTATACATGGAAGAAACCTGGAGATACTAAAAGGTATCACATGCATTATATAATGGTAAGACAGAGGTTTAGGAACCTGGTTTTAAATTGTAAGACATTTCCAGGGGTAGATGTGGACTCTGACCACAATCTATTGGTTATGAACTGTAGATTAAAAGTGAAGAAACTGCAATAAGGTGGGAATTTAAGGAGATTGGACGTGGATAAACTGACTAAACCAGAGGTTGTAATGAGTTTCAGAGAGAGCGTAAGGGAACAAATGGCAGGAATGGGGGAAAGAAATACAGTAGAAGAACAATGGGTAGCTTTGAGGGATGAAGTAGTGAAGGCAGCAGTGGATCAAGTAGGTAAAAACACGAGGGCTAGTAGAAATCCTTGGGTAACAGAAGAAATATTGAATTTAATTGATGAAAGGAGAAAATATAAAAATGCAGTAAATGAAGCAGGGATGGATAGAGGATAAATGTAAGGATGTAGTGGCTTATCTCACTAGGGGTAAGATAGATACTGCCTACTGGAAAATTAAAGAGACTTTTGGAGGAAAGAGAACCACTTGTATGAATATCAAGAGCTCAGATGGAAACCCAGTTCTAAGCAAAGAAGGGAAAGCAGAAAGGTGGAAGGAGTATATAGAGTGTCTATACAAGGGTGATGTACTTGAGGACAATATTATGGAAATGGAAGAGGATGTAGATGATGATGAAATGGGAGATATGATACTGCGTCAAGAGTTCGACAGAGCACTGGAAGAACCTGAGTTGAAACAAGGCCCGGGAGTAGACAACATTCCATTAGAAGTACTGACGGCCTTGGGAGAGCCAGTACTGACTAAACTCTACCATCTGGTGAGCAAGATGTATGAGACAGGCGAAATACCCTCGGATTTCAAGAAGAATATAATAATCCCAATCCCAAAGAAAGCAGGTGTTGACAGATGTGAAAATTACCGAACTATCAGTTTAATTAGTCACGGCTGCAAAAAACTGACGCTAATTCTTTACAGACGAACGGAAAAACTAGTAGAAGCCGACCTTGGGGAAGATCAGTTTGGATTCCATAGAAATATTGGAACGCATGAGGCAATACTTACCCTACGACTTATCTTAGAAGCTAGATTAAGGAAAGGCAAACCTACGTTTCTAGCATTTGTAGACTTAGAGAAAGCTTTTGACAATGTTGACTGGAATACTCTCTTTCAAATTCCGAAGGTGGCAGGGGTAAAATATAGGGAGCGAAAGGCTATTTACAATTTGTATAGAAACCAAATGACAATTTAAAGAGTTGAGGGGCATGAAAGGGAAGCAGTGGTTGGGAAAGGAGTGAGACAGGGTTGTAGCCTCTCCCCGATGTTATTCAATCTGTATATTGAGCAAGCAGTGAAGGAAACAAAAGAAAAATTCGGAGTAGGTATTACAATCCATGGAGAAGAATTAAAAACTTTGAGGATCGCCGATGACGTTGTAATTCTGTCAGAGACAGCAAAGGACTTGGAAGACCAGTTGAACGGAATGGATGGTGTCTTGAAGGGAGGATATAAGATGAACATCAACAAAAGCAAAACGAGGATAATGGAATGTAGTCGAATTAAGTCGGGTGATGTTCAAGGTTTTAGATTAGGAAATGAGACACTTAAAGTAGTAAATGAGTTTTGCTATTTGGGGAGTAAAATAACTGATGATGGCCGAAGTAGAGAGGATATAAAATGTTGACTGGCAATGGGAAGGAAAGCGTTTCTGAAGAAGAGAAATTTGTTAGCATCAAGTATTGATTTAAGTGTTAGGATGTCGTTTCTGAAGGTATTTGTATGGAGTGTAGCCATGTATGGAAGTGAAACATGGACGATAAATAGTTTGGACAAGAGGAGAATAGAAGCTTTCGAAATGTGGTGCTACAGAAGAATGCTGAAGATGGGTAGATCACATAACTAATGAGGAGGTGTTGAATAGGACTGGGGAGAAGAGAAGTTTGTGGCACAACTTGACTAGAATAAGGGATCGGTTGGTAGGACATGTTCTGAGGCATCGAGGGATCACCAATTTAGCGTTGGAGGGCAGCGTGGAGGGTAAAAATCGTAGAGGGAGACAAAGAGATGAATACACTAAGCAGATTCAGAAGGATGTAGGTTGCAGTAGGTACTGGGAGATGAAGAAGCTTGCACAGGATAGAGTAGCATGGAGAGCTGCATCAAACCAGTCTCAGGACTGAAGACCACAACAACAACAACATAAATAAATTTTAAAAACCCTTTTAAAGATCAGAACGATTGTTTCAGACTGGATAAAGTTAATACATCAGCTACAGAAAAACATATAAATGAAGCATCACACAGTGTTGCCATAAATAACGATCACAAATTACTACATTCTTTGTAAAGGAGCTGGAGAAAGGACGACTCCGAAGAAACATAGCCACAAATCGAGCAACCACAAAAAATGGTTCAAATGGCTCTGAGCACTATGGGACTTAACTTCCAAGGTCATCAGTTCCCTAGGACTTAGAACTACTTAAACCTAACTAACCTAAGGACATCACACACATCCATGCCCAAGGCAGGATTCGAACCTGCGATCGTAGTGGTCGTGCGGTTCCAGACTGTAGCGCCTAGAACCGCTGGCCACTTCTGCCGGCGAGCAACTACATTCTAAATGAAATGAGAGAGATCAAAAATTCACGCTTCTTAACGAGCTTCAATTCGGTACTCATAAAATAGTTGGTACATAGCATTAATGTTACAGATCTCAGAAATATCTTTGTAATTCTGCAAGTAGATGGTATTTAGACTGACATTTGTATTATAAAATTATCACCGTCCTCATTTTGTGATATATTACGTCAGGAAGATATGCAGAACGAAGTGCTACTGACAACACCACGATCGTCGTTTGGATAGTCAAATCGAAACAGCCTTTTTTTGACAGCCATCTTGTGTACTGCAATGCTGACTTATTTCGTGTATCGTGCTTTAAAGACACTGTTGTGAAGTCTGTGAACAAGATAAAGATGTCTGTGAACAAGATGAAGAAGTCAAAAAAGGCCAGAAAAATAGCAAAGCCTCAACACATCACGAGAAAAACGCCACAAGACCAAAGTGAATAATTATTTTATAATATTATCATGTGAACAGAAGAACATACACAAGCGACCTCTTCCTCGGTTATTCTTTTCCCTCTCTCCACAAGTTGATCACAACATTCACTTAAATAAGCTTGAATACAAACATGTTTTTTTGTAATGGCAATTTAGTGTGATGATGAGGTATTACCTCGAAACATGGTGCTAAATGAATACTTGTCAACAAATTTTGTGACTGGTATCGATATTTGAAAATCTTTTCATACTGTACAAATAGTAATGGTCGATTAATAGTCAATATGGTTTGAAATTATATTGATGAAGACAGGTCAGGGTATACCGACTGCCACAAGTGCGTCCCAAGTAAAGCACCGTCTTGTTCAAACCTGTCTTCATATTGATTATAGTTTTACACTTACATCATCAACAGCCATTGATAGATAAATTCCTCCTCTGGCAACTTATATGCTTTACTGTTTCTAACTGCAGTTATCCTTGTTGATCTCGTATTTTCCAGTGTCAACTCACATTTGGTGGTCGTCTCAGGATCTTGTAGAGAGAGTAACCAACTATAACATGATCAGTATTAAGCAGTAGAACAAGGAATTCTCTTTTAGCTATTCGTTGGACTACGTATTATTTTACATCAATCACATTTTGAGTATTTGTTTTATGTGATACCAAAGAGCAGCGGTAACCATGGGATAGTCGCACCTCGGATAGAACAACATGATAGACATGCGCAATGATAGATGAAATGGTAGACTCACAACTTCCTCCAAGTTTTAGGTCTGACTCACTTTATTATTCGCCTCAGATAGAAGGTCTAGCTACGTTACGACTCAATTCGTTTTACCAGGTGATCAAAAAGTCAGTATAAATTTGAAAATTGAATAAATGGAATAATGTCGATAGAGAGGTACAAATTGACACACATGCTTGGATTGACATGGGGTTTTATTAGAACCAAAAAAATACAAACGTTCAAAAAATGTCCAACAAATGGCGCTTCACCTGATCAGAATAGCAATAATTAGCATAACAAAGTAAGACAAAGCAAAGATGATGTTCTTTACAGGAAATGCTCAATATGTCCACCATTATTCGTCAACAATAGCTGTAGTCGAGGAATAATGCTGTGAACAGCACTGTAAAGCATGTCCGGAGTTATGGTGAGGCATTGGCGTCGGATGTTGTCTTTCAGCATCCCTAGAGATGTCGGTCGATCACGATTCACTTGCGACTTCAGGTAACCCGAAAGTCAATAATCGCAAGGACTGAGGACTGGGGACCTGGGAGGCCAAGCATGACGGAAGTGGCGACTGAGCACACGATCATCACCAAACGACGATTGCAAGAGATCTTTCACGCGTCTAGCAATATGGGGTGGAGCGCCATCCTGTATAAACATCGTACGGTCCAGCAGGTGTTTATCACCCAGGCTGGGGATGATGCGATTTTGTAACATATCGGCGGACCTCTCACCCGTCACGGTAGCAGTTTTACTGTCCAGCGCCATCTGTCGGACATTTTGTGAACTTTGTTTTTTTATGGTTCTAATAAAACCCCATGTAATTTCAAGCATGTGTGTCAATTTTTACCTCCCTATCTACATTATTCCGTGGTTTATTAAGTTTTCAAATTTATACTGACTTTTTGATCACCCTGTATATACAACGCTTGCAGTACTTCCTAAAAGTTTCTACATATACTGAAATACTCTGCGAATCACCTTCTCGCCATTCATAATTGTCAAACGTGCTTGAATTACTTATTATCTATAGGAAATTTCAGAACAAGAATTTATCTCACGTCATACGTGTACGCGTTTGTACGCTGCTGGGCAGCCTGTTGCAGTGACACAGTAGTCAAGAACACCTCAACTGTGTCACATAAAACAACATAAAACCTGCTGACCTACGCCACTCGGGTGTTTTTTCAACTGCTAAACCCGTGTTACCGCGATCCCGCCAGCTCGCATGTGACGCGCGACGGGCTACAAATCCCGTTACGTCTGGCGCGGGCTTACACGGAGCGCGGCGATAACACACGCTGCAGCCTTTATCGACGCTTAACGGCTGACCGAGCGGCCAGCGGCCAAAGCGGTGGAAGAAGCGTCCGTGCGAACACGCGCCGCTCTGAGCGCGGCCTGTACCACTGGACACTGGCGGCGGGGGGAGGGAAAGGGGCTGACGTCCAGTCCAGTCCAGTTAAACACGTCACCTGCCGCTTTCTGCATAGCAGAAAGTTGCAGGTACCACGGATATCGAAAATCGCTTCGTCGACGCTGGAGAGAAGATCGCATGGTGAGGGCCGTGGTTGTGACAAATGACACGTGGTGGTACAATAATATAGAAACAGGAAAGAAATTCATCAATCAATGTCTTTGGAGTATTTATACAGCTGCATCTGTACTACGCAAGGTATCTTACTCTGCTGGTGGAGTGTACTTAGTGCACCACCGTTACTTATCCCTTATCCTGTTCCATCTGAAATGGTTCGTGGGATCAACGATTTCTTGTAATCCTCCGTATGAGCTGGATTCTTTCTCATAATACCCGCATCGTCTTATCGCGAGATATACGTAGGGAGAAGCCAAATTTTGGTTGACTCTTCTGCGAAAGTACGCTTTCGGCGTTTAAGCAATAAACCACACCGTGAAGCAGGTAGGACGCCTGTGTTGCAATGTCTCCCACTGGAGTTGCCTGAGCGTCTCTGTGACGCTTTCGTGCTTACCGAATGAACCTGTAACGAAACGTGCTGTTCTTCTTTGGATCTCTGTTTGCAACATCAACCCAGTCTCGTACGGATCGCAGGCAGACCAGCACTATTCAAATACTGATCGAACGAGGGTTTTGTCAAAAAAATGGTTCAAATGGCTCTGAGCACTATGGGACTTAACATCTGAGGTCATCAGTCGCCTAGAACTTAGAACTACTTAAACCTAACTAACCTAAGGACATAACACACATCCATGCCCGAGGCGGGATTCGAACCTGCGACCGTAGCAGTCGCGCGGTTCCGGACTGAAGCGCCTAGAACCGCTCGGCCACCGCGGCCGGCAGGGTTTTGTCAACTTCCTCCTTTGTAGACGGGCTAGATGCCTGAGGATACTTCCATTGAATCTCATTCTTACATCTAACTGCGATATATGGTTATCGCTCAGCACGCATTCTGCTAGATGTAATTTCTTTCTCTAGTCATTGTTCTGCAGCCGTGTAGTCATACAACATCGGATATTTCTGCCTACATATGAGCAATACGTTGCATCTGCTGACGTTGAGGGTCAACTTCCACTTTCTGTAACAAGCGTCGATCCTCTGAAGGCCTCCCTGCACTTTGCCACAGTTTTTGAGGATTGCGATTTCTCTTTGCCTAAAGCATTATCCGCGGAAAGCGAACTTCCGACGTTATCCACTAAGTTATTTATTTACAAAGTGAACCCGACAAACTTGCAGCGGGTTTTCGGGGATACTTTCTGGGAAAAGAAGCTTTATTATAATCTTCGGAAACCTCTCTGGTTGACATGCCAAAGTGTACAACACACTCTTGACTCAACTGCTGTAATGGCATGCGTAATGAACGTACAGTGGAACCTGACGTACAACTAACAAATTTTTTGATCATCTGGAGATGACAGTCCTATCTGTCGAAACCGGCCAGTAAAAAAGTCATTTTTAACGCGATCTTAGTTAGAAGAAATTTTATGAAATTGCGTACAGATCCCTCCTTCTCATTTTTCAGTATGAGAAACTCCAATCCTCTCAGTAGTTTGGTGTAAGGAACCCATGGTCTCCGCCGGATCGTTATGGAGTTACTGTAATTTAATTGATTTGTTACTCGAATCAGCATTTAAGTGGTATTTCACTGTAAATTGTGCACAACGGCACAAGTATAGACGGTATGCGCTGTGTGTTTTGTTTACGTTCACGCGCGCTATCTGCTGTTCACAAAAGTTGTATCCACTTTACTCTCCCCGTATAAGTTTGCATTCAGTACAGCCAGGTTGTGCCTTGGGATTGTTTTCCCGGCAGTGTTAGCTGTACGCTAACAGTGATATACAACTGAATCGGTAGGTTTACTGATGAACTGTTGGCTGATATTTACCTCGTGCATGGGTTAATCAAATGCAATGGAAATGCAACACAACGGTGCGATACTCAGGTGTTCCCGCAGGGACGCCAACCACAGAGTACAGAGAGGGTTGTTGCATTCGTCTGAGTTGGGAATTGATGGATGGATTTTCTGTTCTTTGAAAAAAAAATTGTGGTAAGTTCCTACGGGACCAAACTGCTGAAGTCATCGGTCCCTAGGCTTACCCGCTACTTAATCTATATCAAACTAAGGCTAAGCATAACAAACACACCCAAGGGGGACTCGAAACTCCGACGGGTGACGGGGCAGAGAGGGGGGAGGGGGTGGCAAGGGGGGTAGCAGTGCGAACCGTGAAAAGGCAGATGGCTTTGATCCGTCTACTGACTTAATGTAAGATCAACATTTCTTAGGACTTCCTGCCAAATAAGTAAACAGAACTTTAATTTCATGTCCGTTGTAAACTTCACACAAGGCTCCTCTTACGCTAATTTTGGTTTCGTTCAGTTTTCAATTATCTCTGAAAGCTTTGACTATGTTAAACTTTTCAATTAAGGTCACTCAGCTTTCATAGTAGTTTTCTGAAAAGGCTGTCGAACCACAGCGGTCTTTTCAATTCGTCACAAATTTGCTCGGTACACACCTGTCTAAACTATGTTACACAATATTCTTGAACTTTGTCCATTGATGCTCAAATTTGTGACTGCTGGGGATGAAATTTTCATGGTGACTGCTCCGGTTATCTGAAATCATTATCGTATCGCTATTGCTAAGTAGAAATATATTTCTACCTTTCTTTATATTGCTATTTATAGCGCTATTGACTAATGCTGCATTGGTAAGATACCCTGTTCAATGCTGAGTCGAAAATTTTCCGGCCATTTGTCACCCGGTGATCTTTGATTAACTGCTGAATGTAATTTTCGAATAAGGTATTTACAAGAATTTTCTTATTATGGGCCCTTATCACTTGAGTTTCCTACTCTGTGGCTTTTAAGTTGAAATCTACACCTAATATCATAACAAGACCATGAAAATTACTTGGGATGTTCAAGTTTCCCCTCAAATTCTCAGTCACCACAGCTCTTGAATCAGGGTCCTATAAAAACATTCGTTTGGCATGTTTCATCCACTTATAACATTTACTTCACCCAACTTATTTCAGATTTGGAATCTGTACTAATCTCAGTAGACGGTATCGTATTTTTACGGCTATAAACACGCCTGAACCACCGGCGTTCAACCTATCTATGTGATATACAGGGTTATTATAATTAAAGCTTTAAACCGCTGTTGAAATAACACCATTGGCCAGAATGACGTCAAATTGCAACGAAATACTATCGGAGAACAGGGAAAACGTATGGCAGAAGAAAAATAGTTACAAAGTGTAGCAATAGATGCCGCCGTAAGAGTCATAATTTAATAGTGGTCGACTAAAAATGAGAAATGAATCATACAACACTGCATTAAGTGTATGTTTGACGTTAAACAAACTATACTACTCAGTGTCCATGGTTGTACAGGCGTGATACTGTTAGTTACGTAAGCACATCCGCCACGGCGAGGTCATATCACATCTTATTACGAAATAAGATCAGGGGAATTTTGTATTTATATTTACTAAAAAAGAATGTATAGATAAAAAGGAGGCACTTTTCAGTGAAAATGGGATAATCCCACTCAACAATTACTCCATTCTCATGCTCGAAGAAGAAATTAGAGTCGGACTCCAGAATACTAAAAAGTTCATAGGAGAAGTTCGTAAAAAGGTGATTATCAACATGGACCCCAAACCCCTAAAATGAGATGTCAATTTAAGATCCATAAAATACATCATCCAATCCGTCCAAACGTTGATAGTACAGAGAGCGCCTATCACAAATTGGCAAGGTACTTACATAATAAAATAAAATATAATTTTGTTTTTGTAAAAAATTATACAATTGAAAATTCCATTGAATTAGCCAGGCTTTTGGGATCTGTGACTTGTTCTGACGAATCCAAACTTGTTTCTTTCGACATAACAAGTCTATAAACAAATGTACCTGTTGACTAAACGCCGGCCGGGGTGGCCGAGCGGTTCTAGGCGCTACAGCCTGGACCGCTACGGTCGCAGGTTCGAATCCTGACTCGGGCATGGATGTGTGTGATGTCTTTAGGTTGGTCAGGTTTAATTAATTCCAAGTTCTAGCGGACTGATAACCTCAGAAGTTAAGTCCCATAGTGCTCAGAGCCATTTGAACCATTTTGTTGACTAAACACTCCAGATTTTAGAATGCAGTTTTACGTCACCATAAGAGAATATCGGACATCGGAATTGATGAGCTAATGAATTTGTTACAGATTGTCTTGAAATATAAATATTTGACCTACAATGATAAAATGTATTCTCAACCCTTCGGATTAGCTATGGGAAGCTGGTACTCTTTCCGATATTTTTCGGAACTCTATAGAATCGGATATTTTCTCCAGTAAAGCCGAGATTTAGAGTAAAATAAAATTTTATGCAAGGCATGTTGAGATATAATCTTTGTCATTAATGGCACTGAAAATGATACAGACCATATATTTTCAATATTAAACGAGGTTCATGAAAACATCAATTTCACGTAAGAAATTAAGTCCTCTACGAGGTCCTTCAATTATTTAGATCTCACCTTGGTAACTATAGTGGACAGCCACATCGCTTTTAATATATATATCGAAAAAATACATATTCTGATAACATTATTCCTGCTGACTCTGCACATCCGTAAGCCCAAAAAATGGCCTTCTTTCATTCAAGTCTACATCGTGCCGTGGCTATCCCCCTTTCCCCGGAGGCGCTAGAAAAGGAATTAGTTACGCTGGAAACTATCGCTAAAAATAACGGTTACAATTCACACTTAGGAAGTCGAATGCACAGTGAGAAAATAAATAAGTATAATAAAACGGCTTCCACATTAGGTGAAGCAGTACATGACGAACCAATGGCAATTATATCTGGTTACAAATTAGGACGTTTACTTAAAAACTATGGATTTAGAGTAGCCTTCTCCACTCACAATAATTGGAAAAAGAACCTAATCCACTCTCTACAATTCGCTGGTGATAAACATTGTCAGTATAGGGTCTACAAAACTACCTGCGGTGACTGTCCGAAATGTTACATCGGTCAAACAGGTCGAGCTCTAGCTACTAGATATAAGGAACACATTCCCACCAGAAGTGGTGACGGTATGCGAGGTTCCACCTCCGCTGAACAGCTTGTACAAATGGCTCACGCGCCTAATGACCCGGCCAGTACCGAGCTGCTTCATTCTGAAGTTAAGGGTATGAAATTAGACATATTAGAAGGAATTGAGGTTTTTAAACATCTGTGGTATAACAAAGACTGCATCCTTAACGACCAACTCCAGTTAAAAAACAAAAATGTTTTCGAAGGTTTTATCCCCTTGCTCTACCATACGACTTAGAAGATAGCCCATGTATTCATGCGGTCGCTTGTTGTGACGCTCTAGGTCCCCTTGATTTTATTTATGGCGGCTGCCCTTACAAACGTGGGAACACTAATACAATACACATGCTTTTTTCTTTCAGTTAACGCCTTATAATGAGTGATTCTTCTACATGTTCACAGTATTCTCACTTCTTACAACCTCCAATGTTTCTAATATGGTCCAAATAGCCATTCCCACGTGGTTATAACTATCCAAGTCGAATATGATGATGCAAGACTGTTTTTAGTCATATTCATTCCAAGTCCGAGCTCTTCACGCATATACACATAACTTTGCATACCATTTTGGTAACACTTGATAGCACTAATCACTTTGACCTCTGTCGGTCACTAGACAATTAGGGCGATGAAAGCGACATTGTATGGCCTTTCAAACATGTATATTAAGCCCGTTACATTATTTGACCTTTCACGTCAACAGCTATTAGAACATAAAGGTAGTTTGTTTGTTCCACGCTATATGCCTTCACAGACCTCACGTGATTAAACTTCATGGTTCAGTAACTCAAGTACCTGACTTTAAGAAACTAGTTTAGCTTTAGGTTCATTTTACACTATTTTAGTACATATCCGATAGCACTACTCAAAATAACTTCTTTCGGTCGTTAGATATCAAGGGCGATGAAGGCGACGTCGTACGTTCTTACACGCAATTACATTAAGCCTGTCATACTAATCTGACCCTTTTCTTGTCAATAGCACTTAGAATTTAATATAGTAACTTTATACGCTTATCCAAGCGTAGTCATCAAATACTATCACCGACCCAAAGTAATTGAAAAATCGGTTGTTCATCCCCCATAATTTTATCCTGCTTCTAGCTGATGGTATGTTGTCTGTCCTGCGTGCATGCGTTTTGACCATCCCTGGAATTTGCTATCCCACATATATCGTTTCAGCCTATCCACGTTCTATAGTTCTATAAAATCGTCCTCGAGTTAGGACGGTATACATACAGACGCATTAACTTCCTGCGCCTTTGACCCGGTCATCGGATCACTTTCCTAACACATTTTATGCCACTCACATGGAAGAAGACGATTTCTCCATTTCGCCATGCGCATTCCTTTCTGACATTCTCCCAGCCTAGCTACCTGTTGGCGCCACCTCAGTTTACCTGAGAGCCCACGGCCCACCGAACGTTGGCTGCGGTGTGGAAGCACGCTTCTGACGTTTGAGCTAAGTACAGCTATTGACATGGTACACACGTACCGTTTATTTTACATTTTATCCGAGTCTTTTGCCTTTTTGGGCGTTCTGTATTAATGTTAGACCATTCCTCTTCAGGCAGTTTGTAGTTTTAGTGTGTTCCGAGGAGGCGTGGTTACCTGCGCCGAAACCTAGGTCAACACCCGGTTTCTATTTGCAATCGAGGCGGATTCTTTATAATCATTGAGAGACCTGTTTCCGGGATCACGTTCAGAATTTGTTGCACAATGTGTCCCTTCAATGCAACTAAGTTTGCAATTGGAACAGTGAACACAATCTCTTTCAAATTTTTCCATAGCCAGAAGTCACACTTATTAAGATCAGGTGATGGGGACGGCCAGGCTGTAGGGAAATGGCGGATGATAATTCTAGCTCTTCCGAAATGGGATTTCAGCAGCTGCTTAACTGGATTAACAATGTGTGGAAGTGCGCCATCTTGCATTGAAATTATCCTATCCACAAGTCCACGTTGTTGGAGAGCTGAAATGACGTGGTTGCGCAAAAGACACCCATAGCGCTTACCAGTGACGGTACCGGTAACAAGACCGGAAGCACCTATTTCTTCCCAAAAATATGGTCCTATGATAAATGATGCCGTGAACCTGCACCACATAGTGACCTTTTCAGGACGAATCTGTACTGGTTGATTTGCGTGTGGATTTTCCGTTGCCCATATTCGACAATTCTGTGTATTGGCATTTCCTGTCAGTTGGAAGTGGGCTTCGTCTATCGACAAATTCTTCCACGACCGATCATTGTCCACCTCCATGAGAGAAAGACGTTCTAAAGCGAAGGTCTCTCTTGCTCACAGATCAACAGGAACCAACTAGTGCACATGGATAATTTTGAATGGATATCAAAGAAGGATGTTTCGTAGGATTTTAAGCACCGTGCTCACGGGTACGTCCAATGTTCGGACAATTCTCCGTGCACTTCACGTTTGCACACCACCACCCCTCTCTCCCTGCACTGCTGTGGCCACTGCTTCCACTGACGTCGAATCAATTCGCTTTCTCTCCCTACCAGGTTACACACCAAAAGAATCCGCCTTTTCGAATTTCCGAATCATTTTCTCCAGACCCACGGCAGTCATCGGATTAACGCCTTTTTTCAAACCCTTCAGTGTCCGAAACTTCTGCAGAGCGACTTGTGCACAGTTATCATTCTTGTAATTCAACTTTACAAGCAGTACGCGATCCTGCATAGAGTCAGGCATAGCGAACGTCGCAGACGCGAAAGGAGGAAAAGCCGCGTACCTGTCGTGTTTATACTAACTTCAGTGGGTCGTGAGCATGACAGGTGTTTTCATTTACGTATTCTGAAACATACAGCGCCATCTACTGATCAACTTTTCACACTGAAACTTCATGGCAGATTAAAACTGCGTGCCGGATCGAGACTCGAACTCGGGACCTTTGCCTTTCGTGTGCTAGTGCTCTACCATCTGAGGTACCCAAGCACGACTCACGACCCATCCTCACAGCTTCAGTTCTGCCAGTACTATTGTAAGTAGGCTGTTTATGTTTTCTTATTGGCAACGTTACGTAGCGCTCTGTATGAAAATCACTGGCTGTGCTGTGTGTAGTCTGTGGCTAGTTTGCATTGTTGTCTGCCATTGTAGTGTTGGGCAGCGGCAGCTGGATGTTAACAGCGCGTAGCGTTGCGCAGTTGGAGGTGAGCCGCCAGTAGTGGTGGATGTGGGGAGAGAGATGGCGGAGTTTTGAAATTTGTAAGACTGGATGTCAATTATGACTATTAAGGTAAATACATTGTTTGTTCTCTATTAAAATCTTTCATTTGCTAACTATGCCTATCAGTAGTTAGTGCCTTCCGTAGTTTGAATCTTTTATTTAGCTGGCAGTAGTGGCGCTCGCTGTATTGCAGTAGTTCGAGTAACGAAGATTTTTGGTGAGGTAAGTGATTTGTGAAAGGTATAGGTTAATGTTAGTCAGGGCCATTCTTTTGTAGGGGTTTTTGAAAGTCAGATTGCGTTGCGCTAAAAATATTGTGTGTCAGTTTAAGCACAGTCTTGTATAATTTTTCTAAGGGGACGTTTCATATGTCGACCCTTAGCCGAGGATACCTCACTGGAATCTTCTGATTTTTTCTTGTAGTTTGTGTAATTAGTGTAGCTATTGTTTATTGCTAGCCCGTAACCATAGAGAGAATTTCCTTTGTAGTTGTGATTTTTCATTGTTGTACAATAAAACAGTTGTGGCATGCATGTAGATTTGCACCAAGTATTTCGCAGCTGCAATTAACTAGATATTATTTTCAATGCTATGTTAATGTGTTCTCTTATTTTTGCTCTTCAAATTGCGCTTTTCTGTGTTATCGTGTGAAATATTGTGACAATAATGGCGTGTGAAAAACGTAACAATAGGCTACAAAGTAAACAGAGAAATAATAGTGACGACGAGCGTAGCTTATCAGCACCACTGTCTAATGAATTAACAGACATTCAAAGTAGTAATTTGGTAATTGTGCATAGGGAAATGGAGCGGGCGGCAAATAATGGCGTAGACAGTGGAACAATTAGTGAACTGGGAAGCATTATCGATCGATCGGTCGGCAACAGCTCGCCTCAGGAATCCGAAATGACAGAACACGATATTGCAAATACTGTAGACTCAGGTTTTGGGTCCCCATCGTTTTCTCAAATAAGTCAAGACACATTTTCCGCTCGTCAAAATGTAAATGTTGCCGGTGCAAATGCACTGCCGAAAAGCATAGAGGAACAGTTTCCAGACACTAATACATTATTATTGCAATTTAATGCAGCAAATGAAACAAAATCAGAGACAAACACAGCAACAGTTAGACACAATGGAACAAAATCTTCAAAAGTTAGACACAATGGAACAACACCAGAGACAAACACAGCAACAGCTTCAAAAGTTAGACTCATTGGAACAAACTCTTGAACAAACACGTGAAGATTTAACTACTGAGTTACATAACATTGAATCGAAATGTCAAAAAGCCTGTAATGACGTAAAAACACAAATTTGTTACCATTTTCAACCTATTTTTTCGCGGCATGAAAATGCATTACAGAATCACGAAGCAGCCATAAAAGAACTGCAAATTATTGTTCATGAAAATCATGAGACCTTGCAAGCTAAAATTGACTCAGTTGCATCTACCGATACGGTTACACAACTTGAAAAAACTCAGGAAAACTTAAAGGACACAGTAGATACGATTTCAACACAAATGGACACTCTGAAACTTGCTTCAGAAAAACATACAGAGGAAATAATTTCACTATCGGATAAAGTAGCCGAACTTTCAGATCAGTTCACTAACTTATCTACAAAGGTAGATGATGATCTGAATGACACAACACCTGTAGCCTTCACTGACACTGAAGAGTATGAAGAATTTAGAAAATTCAAACAAAATCAAAATCAAATCAATACACAGTACAAAAGAGAAATCCGGGAAGTGCAAGATCAGTTGGCACAAGTAATACAAGAGTTACGTATTTCAGAGGACACTCGCGCCCCAGTACGGGAAGAGGGACATAGATATACGGAACAGCCACAAAATAATAACACAGCGCATTTCGGAAATTATGAAAGAAATTGGCAAGGTGCACCGAATTTTGAAATGGAACCGCCGAAACGACGTAACAATGACCGATATGCGACTCGCCGACATGATGACTTTGACTATAAGCTGTTCATTACTACACATAAATTCAAAACATTTAAGAATTCTGGCAACGACATTCATCCACAAGCATGGCTCCATCAATTCTCTCATTGTTTTCCTCCCAACTGGTCGTTAGAACACAGATTAGAATTTATGTGTGGCTATTTAGAGAATGAACCAGCTGTAAGAATGCGATCGGTCATTCACGATTGTCACAGTGAAGGAGAATTTTACCATGCCTTCCTCTCAGCATATTGGTCTCAAGCTACACAAGACCGAGTAAAACATAGCATCATGATGATGAAACACTTTGAACAATCTGAATTTTCCAGTCTTGTCAAATATTTTGAAGACATGTTGCATAAGAATCAGTATCTTTCAAACCCATACTGCCCCTCAGAACTCATCCGCATTTGTTTAATCAAATTGCCTGAACATTTACGACATATTATTTTAGCAGGACGTTGCAAAGACGACATTGAAAAACTGTAAATTGACACTGACAATCGCGGAACGCGAAAACAGGAGCACAACAATTACAGGTCACATCTGTCACAATTCCGCGATGAAAGAAATAATAACTGGACACAACAAGGCTATTCTCACAACACATATCGTGACCAAAACAGACACCACCCGTATGACAACCGTTGGCAGAGTAGTAATAATTACAGGGAAAGATCACCTCTCCGTGGTAGTGACTATCACAGAGACAATCAGAGAAACAGACAATTTGGGAACCAAAATAATTATTATCAAGGGAGACAGAATAACTTTAGATGCAACGGTGCAGTGCGCAGTTACGATTCAGGGAGAAATTCTCCACCACGTGACAGACAAGAAAGAAACTATGGAATTTACCGACATGACGACAGACAATGTGATCGTAACGACAGAGCTGAATTGCATCAGAACTGGAGAGCTTCAAACAGGGCAGGGCCTTCTCGGCAAGGTGAATTTGTAGAAGTTAGGTCTCCTAATCCCAATAACGACGCGCGCCAACAAAGAAACAGACAATGACTCGCACTGCAGGCAGCCACGTGCTCCCGCTGGCTCAGAGAAAAATAACATAGACGCTAACCTTTAGAAAAATTCCAGTATTCTTTACCGACGTATACCACACGATGATTTCGTTGAAGCTAAAAGTCTGTGTACTATGAAGAGTAAAGTTTTACACCACATTTCACATGTAAAATCATTTATTGAAAGATAATCTGCTTTTTAACTTTGTCTTTGCCATAAAACTTTTCACTTCACATTTCTAGTATGCTTTGTCAGACTTAAGAAACTGTTAACATGCAACAATGTTTGAAGTTAAATATCCAGTCTAGAACCTAGGGAATATTTTTAAACAGAAATTACGAATGCATTGTTATTGTGAACAGACGACACAGTGTTATTGTGTGTGTACATTCTTGCTTGTTAGTTGCTCGATTACATAACGACTATAAGGCTTACATACTTAGAACATATACTGCTAATGAGATTTTAATGCAACATTTTGGTTTACTTGAAAAGACATTCCTTATTTGAAGTAGTTTATGTGAGATTAAAGATGACTTAGTATTTGGTTTCTGTGACAGCTACACAATTTTATCACGACACTACTAATGAGAGACAGTTTACAATGTTGCTTTTGCGGTGTATCTGTTTTATATCTGCACAGTTTTTACTGAATTATTCTGGAAAGTAAAACATGTTTTAGTAGTAACTTTTGTGGTATAACTACAATGAGACAGCCTTTTCCGTAGCACAACAATATGTTACAGCACAGTACTTTCTTCATCACGGCAATAAGCGTAATAACTAAGATATCTATACGCAAAGCATTTCACTTTTATTTATCATGAGGTAAGTACATTGACTTCTGCAGAACTTAGCTTTCGGAGGACGATAACTACGACACTTCCACAGAGATTATGTTGCAACAAGACGCACATTTAGCGCTACAGGACACGTATTTGAGTGATTAATTTTGCACTTAAATCATTTATTTTTAAAGATATTTGAAGTACAATGATACAAAGGTTTTCCGTGATACATTTCATTCCACTGCTGTAATCTGTAACACCTGAGGGTATAATTACATTAATCCTCAGGGGGGTACACGCTTACTTTGTGTACCATGTGTTTGGCAAGCACAAGGAGCCCTAGCTAATATGGTATTTGCTTATACAACTTTACACATCGGTACCATATTTCTCTAATACACAAATTACACAGCTATCTGATCATTTAACTGAGGGATAAACTTTTTTTACTACATCAGTGACACATGTTTACGCAATTACACAGTTGGGTAACTTCACACTTACGAAATTGTATTTTGTCTGTACTTTGTGAACTGTTTATATTTTTTCGGACCCATTGTGATATTATGAGAGCTTTGAATGACATATTTGGTATGGGATCACGATTTTTAAAGTACGTTTGAGGCAGATGACACTATTGAAACGAGCAGAGAATTTTTTGGGTTTTGACATTATTGCAGAAAGCTACGACGTTTTTGAGATTTGACTGAGGTGTTATGATGTTATTTTTACGACGACGATGTGTATTATGCTGTTGAGGTATGTTTATGATCAATAAGCTGATGCTATATGAGGAATTTGATTATGCTACGTATTTCTTATGATGAAATATTGAAGACGTGTCGACGAATATGTATATGTATAGCAAGGTAAGGAATAATGAGTAGTGGTTAGGGACTCTGGTTTGTGAAACAGGTTGTTGGAAACCAAGAATCGTACTTTAAGAGTTATGAAATGTATTTAAATGCGTGAATGTATTACAATGCCGACAAAAATTTTTTGGACTCTGTTATATCAATAGGATTTTGCTTCTACACACTTGTAACGCAAATTCTTGAGCTGTGAAATATTTTTATATGAGACTGTCACTGTAGCAGAAACTGCTATCGTAAATATTTCTGTAAGAAAGTTAAGTGACCACCTGCATGTAATGCGTCGTGGGCACCCAGATGGGCGACAGTCGCCTGGAAAGAAGTCATTAGTGAGTGCCTTTCAGAGGCACAGGTGAAAAAAAAAAGAGGCCATTATCCTCGTTATTGACATTCCTTTGTAGAAAGCATCGCAAAAAACGACATGGTCAAACTTGAAAACATATGATTATACTGTGGAGCTGTTAATTTATGATATTTACTAAACGCCTAATGAAACGATGAGAAACATTTCACAGCTATTGTCTTGCTAATTGAGAGAAATGCCATATGGCTTGCTTTATGTATTTATTTACTCATTTTGTTTAATATCTAGTTTCTAGCTGCACTGCAGCATTGGTTAAAATAAAATTTTATAGATGTACTAATATAAATATTTTCTGTCTACAGATCGAGTAAATAATAATTTTTTCAAAAAAATGAGGGAGCACAAAAAGACATTTACCTTCACAGGAGCTGCATCCATAATTTTCTTTTCAAGTACTTGGTAATTTATTTTGTAGAATAAGTTGTGGTGCACCACTTTAATGACATAGATATTAAGATGTGAATAGACATTTCCCTTATCTGCATTGTCGTCTTTACTGTAATATTTTTCTGCTTGAGCTCTGTCATGTTTAGATATAATTTATTGCATTTGCTTCTGCTGTTTGCCAGGCATAGTACTACTAAATTTCACTTTACATTATTCTGTTAAGCCAGTTTTACAACTGATTTATTTTTCTTGTTTGCTGTTCATTGCGTAATATTAGTTGTAATATTGCTGCTTGCTTGGCCAATTTGAATATTTTGTCATTGCTGTTGGTGTTAATTGTTTTGTACTGCTGCATTGCCTCGTTCCTTAGTTTAGCATCTGAGCTCAGTAGATTTAAGTTAGCTTAAGATGGGGTAGGCTATATGAGAGAACGAGTTGTGATGAATTGGAAGATATGCATTGAGAAGCTGTAAGAAAATGGTTTGGCCCAAAAAAAGTATTTTGAAAGAGAATATGAACCAAAAAAGTAGGGTTTAGGGACAACAGGTTTAGGTAGGATTTTCTTGGAAATAAATAATGAGGTACGAAATATGTGAACATATAAATACAGAAAGCATGCTTGGATAGGATTTTTTTTGGTGGAAACAAATGTTGAAATAAGAGGAAAGATCTATGGAATGAAGTTTTGGGTTGGACTGCAGTACCAAATGTTACACTGAAAATGAACCCTGTCATTCCTTTTGTATTATTCTGCTATGTGTTTGTGCACTCTTGTGTATTTGTGTTTTTCCTGTCTTTATGTGTTTATCTGATAAGAGATATGTTGTAGAATTTTTCAAATACTATGTTATTTTCTTTGTAAAGATGTTTAGACATTATTTATTCTGTTTTGTTTTAATGCTCATGTGTGAAGTTGATGTTTCGAAAGTTATTCTGATCTTTTATGTATGTACTCATGTCATAATTCCTGTAACACTGACTTATATGTTATTTCGATTCTTTTGTAAAGCCTGTACTACAAATGTTCTCTGTATTGTTATGTTCTTTAATGATGTATTTTGTACCTTTGTAATTGTATTCTTATGTTATAAAATTGTAATTGACACCAGGTCATCAAATTAAGTAACTTGTAAGTTCCATTTCACTGCACACGTTTCTGTTGGTCATAGTATGTGGACAATATGTGAGAAGTAGGGACTGTTAGTGTTTGCACGTGTGTTAATAATTCAGCAAGGGACTGGATAACAGCATTGCTGGTTCTAAGGACAATTAAAAAAACTTTGTGAGTGCACAAGTGGTGGTTAATGGACTTGCTATATTGTCCGCAAGACTCTTCGATGGTGATCGTGCACCTGCACAGTCGCAACAGATGGCTGCTGGCCGTCTCTACAAGAACTACAGTGGGTCTGCACCTTTGATGACCCACCAATACCATTATTTCTACAAGGACTACAGTGGGTCTGCGTCTTTGCTGACTCACCAGCACCATTATTTCTACAAGGACTGCAGTGGGTCTGCGCCTCTGGTGGCCCACCAATACCGTAATCTCTACCAGGACTATAGTGGGTCTGCTCTGTGATGACCTACCTACGAATACTCTTCAAAATTTCGACTGACTCTGCTTTGGGTTTGCTCTGTTGTGGACCAATACCTGTCTGGATGTCAAGAGTCAGCACTGTCTTTCCGTTGGAAGGACAACACTACTTCTTCAAGATTGCATGGAAATCCACTACTTCCATGTGCATTTTCTTTTACTGCTCAGACTTTGAGAAAAACACTGCAATGTTACTGTGATCAATGATCAGGACTGTCGTTATGGACTGTGAGAAAATTTTAGCTTTTGACAAACATTGTATCAAGAAGTGTGTGCATTTGATATCTTTCTTACTGTAATTATGAAAAAATTTTTCAAATCTGTATTGGCCAGTGCCCAAAACAATTTGTAAATTTTTTTTTGTGGGGAGCATGGGGGCTATGTAAGTAGGCTGTTTATGTTTTCTTATTGGCAACGTTACGTAGCGCTCTGTATGAAAATCACTGGCTGTGCTGTGTGCAGTCTGTGGCTAGTTTGCATTGTTGTCTGCCATTGTAGTGTTGGGCAGCAGCAGCTGGATGTTAACAGTGCGTAGCGTTGCGCAGTTGGAGGTGAGCCGCCAGTAGTGGCGGATATAGGGAGAGAGATGGCGGAGTTTTGAAATTTGTAGGACTGGATGTCAATTATGACTATTAAGGTAAATACATTGTTTGTTCTCTATTAAAATCTTTCATTTGCTAACTATGCCTATCAGTAGTTAGTGCCTTCCGTAGTTTGAATCTTTTATTTAGCTGGCAGTAGTGGCGCTCGCTGTATTGCAGTAGTTCGAGTAACGAAGATTTTTGGTGAGGTAAGTGATTTGTGAAAGGTATAGGTTAATGTTAGTCAGGGCCATTCTTTTGTAGGGGTTTTTGAAAGTCAGATTGCGTTGCGCTAAAAATATTGTGTCAGTTTAAGCACAGTCTTGTATAATTTTTCTAAGGGGACGTTTCACTATTCACAGAAGAGCTCCTGTGAATTTTGGAATGTAGGAAACGAGGTACGTGCTTGGGCAGCTCAGATGGCGCCGGCACGGTAGCTAAAAAAAAATTTAAAAAAAATAAAAAAGTGTTCAAACGGCTCTGAGCACTATAGGACTATCAGGTCATCAGTCCCCTAGAACTCAGAAGTACTTAAACCTAACTAACCTCCGGACATCACACACATCCATGCCCGAGGCAGGATTCGAACCTGCGACCATAGAGGTAGCCTGGCTCCAGACTGAAGCGCCTAGAGTCTGGAACCGCGTGACCGCTACGGTCGCAGGTTCGAGTCCTGCCTCGGGCATGGATGTGTGTGAAGTCCTTAGGTTAGTTAGGTTTCAGTAGTTCTAAGTTCTAGGGGACTGATGACCACAGATGGTAAGTCCCATATTGCTCAGAGCCATTTGAACCATTTTTTTGAAGCGCCTAGATCCGCTCGGCCACCAGCGGCCGGCGCACGCTAGCTCAGCGTGTTCGGTCAGAGAGCTGGTTGGCCTCTGTAACGTCTGCAACGACCAAACACAACGATCAACATGGACCAAAAATACAAAGAAAAAGAAGAAAGAAAGAAATGAGCAAACATAACGATCAAAATCGAACAAAAATGCAAAAAGAAAAAGGAAGATGGTAGAGCTCTTGCCCGCGAAAGGCAAAGGTGACGAATTCGAGTCTCGGTCCGGCACACAGTTTTAATCTGACGGGAAATTTCATAACAGCGCATACTCCACTGCGGAGTGAAAATCTCATTCTGGATTTCTGACACTATTTTTTTTTATTTCTGCCATACGTTTTCCACCTTATCCGATAATATTCCGTTTCAGTTTGACGTCATTCTGACCAGTGGTGTTACATCTACAGCATTTATAAGTTTATCTTTAATCATAGTCACCCTCTCCGGCCCCGGTAGCTGAGTGGTCAGCGTGACGGAATGTCAATCCTCAGGGCCCGGGTTAGATTCCCGGCTGGGTCGGAGATTTTCTCCGCTCAGGGACTGGGTGTTGTGTTGTCGTAATAATCATCATTTCATCCCCATCGACGCGCACGTCGCCGAAGTGGCGTCAACTTCAAAGACCTGCACCAGGCGACCGGTCTACCCGACAGGAGGCCCTAGCCACACGACATTTCATTTTTTTTTTATCATAATCACCCTGTACATTGCAATTGGATCTAGAATTTCATTACGTTTGCATCTGGCTTCGTGTACTTAGGTTTCTATCCCCAGCACTATGTGGGCATTGCTAGTGAATACGGAACCTTCCCGTAGACGCATCTGCCCTTAACTAATATTATAATTTTCATTTCTAGCAAGGCTGCATGGTCATCAACGGGAACTGTTCTTTCGGGAACAGATATTACCGTCATATATAGTTAAAAATATGGCTTCCCGGCCATTGACCTTCTTGTGCGAACGCACACACCATGTCCGTACTCGTACGGAACTTGGTAGATTAATCTACCACGATTAATGAGTACGATGGGCAAACATCTATTAGGCGCTCTACGCATGTAGTGGTGTGGACATGATGAGAATGTGGGTCTCACAGGAAGCGTGCAAGGGATAAGGCCTTGCAGGCGCCGTATCCTCTGTGCCGTCGGAAGCTCAGATGGATAGAGATTCTGCCATGTAAGCAGGAGATCCCGGGTTCAAGTCCCGGTCGGGGCACACATTTTCAACATGTCCCCAATGAATTACATCAACGCCTGTTTGCAGCTAGGGTGTCCATTTAATTATCATTTCATTTCTAGCAAAGCTGCATGGTCATCAACGGTAACTGTACTTTCGGGAACAGATACTATAGTCATTTTTTTTCTCCTTTCTGCAATGACTAAAGCCATTTTCTATAATTCGTAGGGACAGTATGCTTCTCCGTTCAAAATCAAATTTGTCGTGTCTCTGATTTCTTTATCATAATTAAACCACATGCGCACGCTGTCCCTTTTCCGCTAACCACGTAGATGTATCCTATGCGCATTGCTTATCTTACCTATTAAGGGGGTCCTACAGTTCTGCACTAGATAACGATCGGTCATGAAAACAATGCTGCTAAACGCTGTTTCTGCTTCCACCTCGCGAACGAGGCTATCTGTTTTCAGCAAAGCAGACAACCACCTGTAGGAACTGAGGACGGTCTCTCAAATCACCCGGTACGTGTCATTTGTACAAACATGAGCCACAGTTTGCTGCCAGGTGCACCCAGTGTACTCAATCGCTGCCGCTACGGCACACTCCACATACCGGACGTGACGCCCAGACAAGCAAGAAATATGGGCAATGGTCTTCTTCGACCTATCCGTTATTTTCCTAAGGGATTCCATCGCGCGGTTAACACTGGAGCCCTCGACGGTCTGTCATACCAGTTTACACGCCGCTTGCTGTCTCAAATGTACTTGCAACGGGGGGAATTGTTCTGATCTGTTTCCAAGGCGTAGTAGGACTACCGTGTGGTTAGCACCCACTTTCGCCTTATGCCCAGAGATGCGCGACCCCGTCACTGTTTTCCAATCACAGTCAGTTAAGTACTGACCGGCCAGGAGGCATGAATCCGAAGACGCTTGGGAACACGCATGATGGGCGACACCGTGGGCTCCAGAGCTACCATACATTTTTCTCAGATGAGGGCAACAGCCTGAAATCTGTCGACCGTGGCCAACACCACTTCCCGTTGTCTGCAGACAGGGCTAATTCTCGCTGCATCGGCACCCATCAGGTACACTCCCTACCATCTTTAATTTGGGTCTGTACCACAAGAAATGAAGCTCTAACCGAAAGAGTCGCTATGTTTAACCTAAGTTCTGCAGCAACGCTTATGTTTTTTACTACAGTCCAAAATCAGCTCACACATTATGAATGCACTAAAACTTACGCGAAAATTTAGAAGAAATTAGTGTACACTAGTCAATTCAGTAAAATGCACAGATAAAATTTGCTTCTTCGGAGAAGCACTTGAAAATAAAACTAAACAAAATCCTATGTATAAACAGAAACTGGTGCTGCTGCTGATGATGCTGGCACATGCATTATTCGACACTGTAGTTGGGAAGGAAACAGGAATACATAAATTTAGAAGCAATAGTCCTGTGGAATGGGAAAAGTCACAGTAATAAACCCAATAAACGAGTACTAAAAAGAACTACGACAGCTGGCTGCACGGGTTGTGGCTGACGCTGCGTGGCTCGTGATGCGCTTTACAGAGAGGTAAGTGGCTTCACACAACTGCTGCTCTGAGAGATATCAAGGGACACAGCGAGGAGTGGATAGCACAGTCTAAAAAGTATTCCCACTGACGGGTAAATGTTTCAAGAAACTGCAGAGTTTACTGATAAGGATCTTTATGGATCAACACATATGTTACCCCGTAAATAATTTAAAAATGTCTCCATGTGGGCAGTTCAAGGCGTTACCGTAATGGGGAGGCTACATCAAGTTCAAATCGAAAATGAGAGTCTGAAAACCTAAATAAGGAAACAACATATTATCCTATCGTAGAATAATGACCAGGCACGCCGATGCGGTGGAGAACGAAGCAATAACACAGATGTGTAAAAAGAGAAATACAATTGCAGCTGAAACAGCGTCGGAAGGTAATACCGTGTAATTCATAAACAATGCTAACCTGAAGCAGAACCTCACATAAGAACTATCATGAAGCAGGAAACCTGTCATTGTAATGTACAATCTCCATTTCCACTTGGAGACGCATCAACTAATAGGGATCCGTATATGAGAAAAACTTTCAAGCAAAACGCTGAAGGGATCAGTCTGGTTCACCGTTTCTTCCAAAGTTTAAGACTGGAACACAAGAAACGAAATTAGTTCATCATATATAGTCCAGTCGGCATGTACTAAAAACAGGTTGGACCTTACTAAATATCTTTCAGTATGTTGTATGTATATGGTGTGCAGTGTAGAACTGATTTTAAGTTTTTGACTTCAACAATTCTCTGATATATTGTGGGAAACGAATAACTACAAAACTCGGCACTTTTTTCATTTTTCTTCTCCGTACAGTTATTCTCTTGCTTTCTACTGCAAAACGTACACTGGTCTTTTTTGTAGAGCAGACATACTCTTGCACAACATACTTACCAAGATGCAGAACTGTAAAGGAACAGCAAATTTCTCAAATCACGAAGAAACATAAGACATCAATTTCAAAATTTTTCTAAGGTTAATGGAGTAGTGGGTACAGAGCACCAACCCTCTCTGCATTGTTGCCAAATTCATTCAATGTGTCGAATGCAGGATGGTGGCCGATCGTGTTTTTTAATTGCTGGTCGCTTATAAGACAAGTACGTGTCTCTTTCTAAGACATACTGGTACCACTCACAAGAAAAACAAATTAGGCATGTCCATCCATTGCAGATTTTTGCCCAATATTGTTTGGTGTCACCAGCATTCAGTCCTCGGCGAAGTGCTATACTTATTATTAAGGGATGTGTGACAGATTCGCTGTGATCAGTAGGCTTATAAAATACGTGACTGTGGGCAGTGTTCCAACATGTGCGAAGAAATGGCTTTGACCTGTGTTAAGGAAGGTCCAGATTTGACATGGAAAATTGGGGTAGCCCCAAGGAAAGTGAAACATCTTCTTTTATGTGGAAAATTATGTCCAGGCATAAGAAGTATATAGATTTTCATATTTTTAGAGGTACTGTCGTTAGGAAGGCGCATTTCCAATACTTCACACATTATCGAATGTCATCAGATTGAGACTTCAGTCGTATTATTTAATCGTAAGTGTAGTGATAAATAGCTTGTGGCTGGTTTCCTAGGACGTTTCTGCCTGCGTTGCGGGGCACGTGGCGTTTGTGGGCTGTCGCTGGAACATTTCTGGCTTACGGCAGGAAGCTGACCGAACTAGAGAGTCTGGCTGGGGTACAGGAATGTAGCTGGTCTATGGCAGCTGAGTTGCAAACTACTCAATATGTGTTGGCCTGCCTTCGTGATAGTGTGTGTTCTCCATGGAAACTTGAGAAAATTCAATATGGGCGTTTGTTATCACCGGACAATTATACCCTCCCATGTAAATTGTCCAGCTGACTACTACATATTTACCGCCTTTATTTGGCTGGAAAAGCATCGCTTGTGTTGTGTGCATCTAGATGATCAAAGACAGGTGGAAGAGATGTTTGCTTGTTCTCTAAACATGAGGAACAGTTCAGTTCACTTTTTAAAGTAGAACGATGATTTGGAATCTGTTACATCATTGGCGTCAGTATTCATTAATAAAGTACCAGTGGAACTACCAGTATCCTCTATTTTTGAGTTTTCATGTAAAGATCTTCGCAGATGACAGAAGTTTCCAGCTATTCAGTGGTTTGCATCAAGTTCCACCTCGCTGCAACTCGTTAAAGTTTCGGGTTTCTAGAGATATAATTTACACTCTCTATCTTCGAAATTAGACTGTGCAAGCGGCCGGTAGCATACTGACATGTGCTTGATATCGACATTGGTATAATGTTCTGGCAAACCATGTCAAAATACGTATGTTCTTGTAATCCCAGAGGCTGGAGATGTCTGTAGAAATGATGGCAGCAAGCAAGAAAGGAGATCAGTACCGGAAATAGGAACGCCTTTGTGCGGAGGGGAACCAGGTCAGCGTTTGTACACCTGTTTGGAGAGTGACAGCAGTCCACTGAGGGCTCTCTGATGGCGCGTCAGGACAGCGTGTGCGTGGACAGTTGACTCGTGACTGTTCGCGACGGTGGATGGATGACTGATGGACTTCGTGGAAAATATCTAGTGGTGTGAGAAATAAGTATGGTATATGTATTTACGTGTTTTTCGGATCTGTCTGTCTTCGTGACATATGTACGAATGTCTGGTGGCCGATAGCTAGGTGCAGGATGTAGAAGCGATGATTTTATAAGGTTCTAGGTACAACTTGTGTTTTCACATCCTTATGCTATGTAATGATATAGCCCGTTTGGAGATCGGCTTCACGCTGAAACATTCAAGCTTTCCCCGATATTAGCAGAGCAGTGTAATTAAGGAACTGTCTTTGGCGATAGTTTCCACATTTCATGATATTATGCCACCTTTGCAGGGTTTAGCTGTTACTGCTATAATTATGACTGCTGAGTGATTTTTTTTCGATCTGTGCAAAACACTTTTGCTGTTGAAAGCATTGTAAATTGTCTGTCTGCAGAAAATGGCGGACAGTGCTCCCACACAGGCAGCAGCAGCAGTTTGGTGGGTAAATTCAATGTGAACCAATCAGAATGTTCCGTTGACACGAAGTTCTATGG
This sequence comes from Schistocerca nitens, assembly GCF_023898315.1. NCBI lineage: Eukaryota > Metazoa > Arthropoda > Insecta > Orthoptera > Acrididae > Schistocerca > Schistocerca nitens. The sequence goes on along the minus strand of NC_064621.1, from coordinate 304,982,628 downwards.
CATCAGAGAGTCACAAGACATGACGGGGACAAAGTATCTAGGGGAAGTTCTGTGACAGCAGAGTGTTGGTTGGTTGTTTTGGGGAAGGAGACCAGACAGCATGGTCATCGATCTCATCGGATTAGGGAAGGATGGGGAAGGACGTTGGCCGTGCCCTTTCAGAGGAACCATCCCGGCATTTGCCTGGAGTGATTTAGGGAAATCACGGAAAACCCAAATCAGGATGGCCGGACGCGGGATTGAACCGTCGTCCTCCCGAATGCGAGTCCAGTACAGCAGAGTGTCCCGTGATTGTTCGAGTGTTCAGAGATAAGTCCAAACAGACCGTCCTCCTCTGGTTCGGTCTGCTGGGATTCAGTCGCTCACGTGCCACTGCGGCTTTAGAGCGGCTCCAGGCAGCAGCTTTAGGAGATCGAAAATTCACCGATAATTCGAGCCATTTTCCTCGTCTGTAGGGATGTGTTTCGAATTCTGTTTTTGTAAATGTTCTGATTTTCCGGTCTGTGGTTAGACATCAGTGTGTGCTTCGAGAAGTGAGGAAAATTACGTCCCTGACTTCAGCAGCAGCAGCAAGCTCACTCACCGTTTCAGAAAAGTGATTAACACCACAGCTGATGTAGGACTTGTAAATTTTTCTCTCACTAATAGAGGCTTCAGACGAGCAGCTAAAACTCGAAAAGAGGTTAGCATCCTCTTTAGAAAATTTGGAAATTTGTGGTAAGCTCTTATGGGATCAAACTGCGGATGTCATCGGTCCCTAAGCTTACACACAACTTAATCTATCTTAAACTAACTTACGCTTAGGACGACACACACACACCCATACCCGAGGGAGGACTCGAACCTCCGACGGGGAAAACCGCGCATACCATGGCAAGACGCCCTAGACCGCTCGGCTACCCCGCGCGGCCCTCTTTAGAATGACAGGAATATTTATTTAAAGTTCAGGATGTCATCGTTTTGCAGTGTAAAACCAGATATTGCATCTGATATCCGTTTCGGGCTCTGTTTCCCACAAAAGCGTGTGAAGTGTCTTTGGGAGGTTTCACATGTGTGCAACGATCTTTTTAGTCAGTGATCTAGTGCGACAGTAAAGGTCGCAAAATTGACGCAGACTACTGTGCATCGATCTTTTCTCGTAAAAGTGTATTTAGAGACATACTCAGTTGGATTTGGTAACGCCTGAAGCAGCCTGTGCTCAAAGACGAGTGTGTTTCCCACAAAAACGCGCCGGGTGTCTCATGCGTGGTTACACGAGTGTGCCGCGATCTTTTTAGAGTCAGTGCTCAAGTGGTGTGGTGGTGGTATTCGTTAGAATAAAACGTGTAATTACATAGAAAATTGTTAACATTCTTCTGTAATCAGCAAAGCCCCCTCTCTCTATCTTTGTGCAGTGGTAAATATCGTTACTGTAACATCTTTGAGTTATGTATGTGACAGCATTCCACACAGACCTTAAACACCAGATTTTGTAACTCCCTAAGCAATTCGTGTTCAACAGCAAAAGGTATATGTTCGCTGGAGGTGGCAGGAGGAAGGCTGCGGGTATTTCCCACGCGACAGGAAGTACATGGCAGACCCTCCGGCTACCGCATGGCTGTCCTGTCAGCCCGTATTGTGGACTGTCTTCCACCAGAGCGCCTTCCCTCTCTCACTTCAGAAGACTAACAGGATTTTTATCAAACGATCTTTAGTTACAGCACACGCATTTATCAGCACGAGCTGCTGCATCTTCGTTACTTGATGAAGCGTATTCATCTTCTTCATACAAACACCAAGTATCATTTCTTTCCATGCATAGTTACACAGGGTTGTTCATTAATCGTGACAGGGCCAAATATCTCACGAAATAAGCGACAAATGAAAAAACTACAATGAACGAAACTTGTCTAGCTTGAAGGGGGAAACCAGATAGCGCTATGGTTGTCCCACTAGATGGCGCTGCCATAGGTCAAACGGATATCAACTGCGTTTTTTTATAACTAGGAACCCCCATTTTTTACTACATATTCGTGTAGTACGTAAAGAAATATGAATGTCTTAGTTGGACCACTTTTTTCGCTTTGTGATAGATGGCGCTGTAACACTCACAAACATATTCCTCACAATTTTAGACAAACAGTTGGTAACAGGTAGGTTTCTTAAATTAAAATACAGAACGTAGGCACGTATGAACATTTTATTTCGGTTGTTCCAATGTGATACATGTACGTTTGTGAGCTTATCATTTCTGAGAACGCATGCTGTTACAGCATGACTACCTGTTAATACCACATCAATGCAATAAACGCTCAAAATGATGTCCGTCAACCTCATTGCATTTGGCAATACGCATAATGACATTCCTCTCAACAGCGAGTAGTTCGTCTTCCGTAATGTTCGCACATGCACTGACTTCAACTTTCCCCACAGAAAGAAATCCGGGGACGTCAGATCCGGTGAACGTGCGGGCCATGGTATGATGCTTCGACGACCAATCCACCTGTCATGTAATATGCTATTCAATACCGCTTCAACCGCACGCGAGCTATGTGCCGGACATCCATCATGTTGGACGTACATCGCCATTATGTCATCCAGTGAAACATCTTGTAGTAACATGGGTTATACATTACGTAGGAAATGAGCATGCACTGCACCATTTAGATTGCCATCGATAAAATGCGGGCCAATTATCATTTCTCCCATAATGCCGCACCATACATTAACCCGCCAAGGTCGCTGATGTTCCACTTGTCGCAGCAATAGTGGATTTTCCGTTGCCCAATAGTGCATATTATGCCGGTTTACGTTACCGCTGTTGGTGAATGACGCTTCGTCGCTAAATACAACGCGTGCAAAAAACTCTGTCATCGTCCCGTAATTTCTTTTGTGCCCAGTGGCAGAACTGTAGACGATGTTAAAAGTCGTTGCCATGCAATTCCTGATGCATAGAAATATGGTACGGGTGCAGTGGATGTTGATGTAGCATTGTCAACACCGACGTTTTTGAGATTCCCGATTCTCGCGCAGTTTGTCTGCTACTGATGTGCGGATTAGCCTGACAGCAGCTAGAACACCTACTTGGGCATCATCATTTGTTGCAGGTCGTCGTTGACGTTTCACATGTGGCTGAACACTTCCTGTTTCCTTAAATAAAGTAACTATCCGGCGAACGGTCCGGACCCTTGGATGATGTCGTCCGGGATATCGAACAGCAGACATAGCATACGCCCGTTGAGCATTTTGATCATAATAGCCATACATCAACACTATATCGACCTTTTCCGGAATTGGTAAACGGTCCATTTTAACACGGGTGATGTATCACTAAGCAAATACCGTCCGCACTGGAGGAATGTTACGTTATGCCACGTACTTATACGTTTGTGACTATTACAGCGCCATCTATCACAAAGCGAAAAAAGTGGTCCAATTAAAACATTCATATTCCTTTACGTACTACACGAATATGCAATAAAAATGGGGGCTCCTATTTTTAAAAAAACGCATTTGATATCCGTTTGACCTATGGCAGCGCCATCTAGCGGGTCAACCATAGCGCCATCTGGTTTCCCCCTTCAAGCTAGACGAGTTTCGTTCTTTGTAGTTTTTTCGTTTGATGCTTACTTCGTGAGATATTTGGCCCGGTCACTATCAATGGACCAACCTGTAGATTCGGACGGGTATCCAGCCCGGTGCCACGCGACGAAATAACCAAAGTAAGGACTGGGCCGATTTTTGTTCATCTGCACATAGTTGATGGCTAGGTAACACAGATTTTATTTAACATTACGTTAGCCTTGACAGTACAAGCATTTTATGAGTTATTTTAAAATAGCTGGTAACAACATAACCAGATAAAATTTTTCACGCACAGCCTGAAGGGATAATACAGAAAACAAACTAAGACGGAAATACCACAAATTTCCAAAGTAAAATGCCAGAAGGGCTCATTTTAAGAAAGAGCAAACAACAACTAATAACGCATGAAGGAGTGATTTATAGAATTTTACACTACAACAACCAATAATGCTTTAAGTGCTGATTAAAAACATGCAACTAACAACCAAAAATGCCTGATGCGCTGATTTGAACAACAAACATCAAACTACAACCAATGACGCCTGAAGAGCTTATTTTAAGAAATAACAACTACAACCAATGATGCCTGAAAGGCTAATTAAAGAAATGCAATTGAAAACTCTTTATCTAACTAGTACCTGAAAAGTTAATTTTGAAACAGCTCTGAAGGGCTATCTCAAACCCACGCTGTTTGACAACAACTTATTTTACTGAATAATTAACAATACACTTTAAACAGAAGGAAAAGCCTTAACAAAGGAACCACAGTATTACGTAGACTTTAAAATTTCCACACATAATAATTAAAATCAACAATAAAATAACTGAAGATTTGGTTCTCAATTGTAAATTAATGCCAGCTGCTTCTCATTTCGCTTATACATGTCCTAGGCGGTACACTACAGCCAGCTCACAAACCACCAGTTTACCGTGGGAGTGTTCACACATCTACAGCAGACTAAAACATTCAGTTACTAGCCGGTACCGACAATTAAATACAATTATAACAGAAATGAGAACCAAAACTGAATTATGTGGGCTCCACGTTAATAAGTTGGTGCCGCAAGGATACGTTTTATTACCGAAATACAAGTTCGCGGCCACAGCTGCCAAATAAACAAACACAAGTGAGATACCAACACGCAAGACAAATTCTACACAACAAACACTATCCCGTGAAGTTGTTAGGGAAACAGAGCATAAAATAACTTAATATCCGGAAGACCAGATTGAGCCGACACGGAGATCAGATCATTAAGTACAGTCAGGCAGTTCAAATGGCGTACGACTAAATAAAACGTCTGGCGATAGTGGAAGACACTCGAGGAGGCGGCACACACTTTCGTAGTAGTCTGCAGAAGCAATTAATAATTATGGTCACCGTAGTAGCAGGTTACTGGTTTCAATGCTGATCTAGCAAAACTGGAATGAATAGCCTTTAACGAATCCCGCCTGTGCGTGCCACACAAACACCGAGGGCATCGTCCCACAACTCCTTATGGGTTGCAACTAGCACGATTACAGCCTGTTCTCAAGCCTCCACAAGCAGTGGCGTATGGCACACTCGATCCTCCCTAGCAAGGCCGGGCGTGTTTACTTCCTCATACAAGCCACTACTACCCGCTAAAAACACACGCCGTGAAACCTACACATCACGTGCCAAGCCAGTCCGGAACTCACTACATAACCTTTCACATTTGCAGCCAATGTGCGACTCTCTACTGCACACCCATCCAACGAATCTCCCCCTGCGAACACTAACCTCTCTGACAAAGATTACTAGCCGTAAGTAGGAAAGCTAAACTATCTGATCGCTAACATAGTGCAGGCGGCTACCGACACAGTCCTCAGCTGCATGATTACAGCCAATATACCCTCCAGCACAGACAACTACAGAATGGATCAGGTGCAGGACTGACTAGGTGTTTAAAACGCTAGCAAATGGTATTTGCAATATGCTTCTCTGTACTCTCCACAAATCACAACCATGCAATGTCAGCTAACGAACAGTTACTGTATGGCAAAATTCTACTATGTATCTGTTGAGGTAACAGTGATACATATGAGTTGACTACTGTCTTTGATGCTTCCCAGGAAAAAAGATAACCATCTGCTTCTAAACTGACTTGGATCTTCCTTAAAGGATGACAGAGAGTGGATGGAGTGAAGACGCTATCTAGAGAGAGAGAGAAGATGTTTCTGCACGTCATATAACTATTTTTTCCATAGTTCTGTCAGGGTGTATCAGTTGTGTGGCATAACCTGCGTTTGGCACGCATACAACTGAGTGTTCGGCTTGTGACTTTGAGCAAAATATATCAGCCATCGTTAACGGCAAAGCCCTCCATACCACGGTCATCAGAGAACTTCCAGCTCATGTGCAATGATAATGAAACATGTCCATCATGTTTCTGCACCCACCTCTAGACGAACGAAGATTTATACCACGTACTCCATTCCCCTGCCGCATCTTGGACACAAAATAAAGTCTTCAGTTTCAATGCTATCGAGATTCTAAGTTAGTGACAGGTATCTGTGAGGTACTGCAGTCCCGATGTGTACATCTGCTTGTTGGATGTCATGTTTACAGAGTTAGTGGCAGCTTGACGTGTAATTTCATTTGTCCAGAACCACCGCAGGGCGTTTGTCTGTTTCCTTGTAACGAGCTTTTTCTGTTACTATCGATCATTGTTTATGGGACTGCTGCGAGCATAGCATAATTTCTGAACCATGATCAGGTGTGAACAGTAGGAGCTACACACCTCTGGAAAGCTGTATTGGGCATGTATCACGAAGACTATGTTTCAAGGAAGTAGTTCTAATTCTTAAAATTTGTCACCATAGTGAGTAGAAAACTTGCAGGATGGATATACGTCAGATGTAGGACATTTATGTCTCGCATTAGAGTGCATGTGTTGAAGTTCTCTCTTACCAATACCTCCTCGACCGCCCCCTGATACTAGAAAAATACTTTGGAATTGATAGACCGGTTGATTTATGTAAAATGCTTCAAGCTCTCTCCGTCTGGAGCTCCACCATGTGTAAAAACCACTTGTCTATTCTACTTCTTCTTAACCGTCTGCTATTGTATCACAACACGTTCATTTCTACTACACAATAATAAAGGCTGCTAACCTCATCAACATGCGCACATCTGGAGAAATCTTGTGCATTTGGATGGGTGCCGTGACTAAGATTGGTGCAGAACAGCAATTACAGACTGAGCTCACTTTGTTCCTTCACAAGACGTGGAAATTAGCGGTCTACTTCTGGTCAGCTACATATTATATAGGTGACAGTGTCGAAGGTACAGTGGATCAAAGACAATGCAAGGAGATCTTTCAATCTGTAACTTCATCCTAAGAAAGCGAGAGTGCTCTGTGACATCCATGCACATGTGGAAAGATTGTAAATTACGCACCGTGATCGAAGTGCGCTCTAGATCGCCGTCTGGTCTACTTTGGTGTATAAGTTTGACAATGAAGAATGGATGGACATACTGCACAGCCATCTGTCTACATTCACAATGATAATCACAATGTAGTTGATGGGTGGTTTAGTGATGACACAGAAACTGGGTAGCATGCTGTAGTGTTCCTGGTCAATGTTGAAATTACAGAAAAAACAGTACATCAATGGTGTCTTTTCCACCCCCTTTGTACACTGCTATGCTGTTTATTGCCACATAATGATTCACTGACATCACTTGTTTGAGATAGAGAAAGAGTCTTGGTGGAGGGGCAACACAGGGACAGTTAGCACTGAAATAGTGATCATGCACGTGGCCGCAATATGAGGTGTCAGTCGAAGTGCAATACCAAGCCATCTGCTACCCAATCACTGTGCAAGATGAGTTTAAATATAGAGGTTATCCATCACATTCAGGCAGCTATTTGGAAATGCTCCACATGTTGTAGTGTCATGTGCATTTTTGACAATAAAAAATACCACCTCTCTTTTTAATTTCAGTCATCCTTTGTGTGTAGAGGGAGCAGCAGGAGAATTTACACCATTTGATGTCCAGTTTTCTGTGAGAGCCAATGGATCAAAGAATGTGAATATCATTTTAGAACCTAATACAAACCTGAAAGTTGTGGTTAAAAAAAACCATTTACATGGTGGTGTACAAAGCCGTAGTCATACACTTCTTATATAAGTTACAGCAAAAAAAATTGTAAAAAAAACATTGTATCAAACAACAGAACGGGGACCCTCTCTTGTGACTGATAGTCTGTGGGATATGGTCCTCCTACGGTACAGACGGTGGAACCTTATGCTGGTATCTGCAGGTGACTTTGATCACTGGTCACCCGCCCAATGGATCAATACCTTTATATTTAATAGGATCGCCACATATGCTTGATGCCAGCACACAGGTGGTATTTGTTTTCGATATCTGTATCTCAGTTGGATTGAGCTAGCAGAACTTTTATAGTTTGTGGCTTTTTTCTCTATTGGAGGGTACAGAATGACAAAGGCAGAGAGAGTGCTTGGGTGACACAGGTAAATGCACCCTGAAGGACACAGACCTCCTTCAGACTGCAGTACCTGTATGGAGTTTGGAAACATCACAGTGCACTAGCAAAATCCTTATTCTTCTCCCAGTTTGGATTCCTATATGTACTGTCTTTTATACTGCCTCATGTTCCATGAACAAGCTCCATTTACTGTTGGCCTTGCACATCATACATGGTTGGCATAGCATGTTCCCATTTTTATCGAATTGTCAAAACACTGTCCTGTCGCATTAACTCAGCTCACCTTGTTATTAAAAGGGTTGCAGAAGGTGGTAGATGTAGTGCTCTTCGACTTCTGCTCAGTTCCAACATAAACTGGAATGATCACATGGACAAAGCTGCTGGGATGGCAGGGAGAGACACAGCAGCAGTTAAAAGACGCAGAGGGATCATGTAAAGCCATGTTGGAGTTTTATTGCGGTTCGAAATAGATGACTCAATTCGAGATATGAGTGTGCCACGAATATGATCACTAGTGGCTGTAATCATTAAAAGATATCTCCATAGGATCCAATGCAGATATGTGGTTGAACGGAATGTCTTCAGTCCAAACTGCAGACAGCATCTCTACCAAAAAGTATAACAAAATAGGTCTGAAAAGCCAGTGTATTGGTTATGGGATTTTGTACATTTCCTAGTACCTAAATCTAGCGTTGCATTTTTAAGTAATTCGTTGCATACCACACCATCTACTGTATGTGATCTTCCTCAATCTTCCATCATTCTCCTTCGCCTATAACCCAATGGATATATCACAGAACCTGTGACGTGGCATCGAGATATAATGCGTTTGAAACACCGTTCGTTAACGTGACAAATATCGAGCGCCGGCATAAGGGAGTTGCAAATACTGGCTTTATAAAACGTTCCTCAGCAGAATCACTTTCTGCACACATCAAAAAATGTTTTGCATCACTCCAGTCCCCAGAACCCCTGAAGATAGACGATGGCTGTGGATATTGTATCACAGACACAGTCCCTTTGACTGTTCAGAGATGTCACTAAAACCGGCCGAAGATCTAAGCAACCATGCATGAGCAGCGCCTATTACACGAAGGGGGTCCGACAGCCGATAAGTTCCAGTCATTCCGCCAGCAAGGAGTTACGCGGCTCTTGCTTAGTTCAACAACGCCTAGACGGTCAATACCGCTGTTCGATCGAGTCCTCATTGTTACTTTGTGTCAGGAAGGACTCTCAACAAGGGAAGTGTCAAGACGTCTCGGAGTGAACCAAAGAAATGTTGTTCGGACATGGAGGAGATACAGGGAGACGAAAACTGTCGATGATGTGCCTCGCTCAGGCCGCCCAAGGGCTACTATTCCATTGGATGACCGCTACCTACGCATTATGGCTCGGAGGAACCCTGACAGCAACGCCGCCATGTTGAATAATGCTTTTCGTGCAGCCACAGGACGTCGTGTTACTACTCAAACTGTGTGCAATAGGCTGCATGATGCGCAACTTTACACCAGACGTCCATGGCGAGGTCCATCTTTGAAACCACGACACCATGCAGCGCGGTACAGATGGGCCCAACAACATGTCGAATCTACCGCTCAGGATTGGCATCACATTCTCTTTATCGATGAAAGTCTCATATGCCTTCAACCAGACAATCGTCGGAGACGTGGTTGGAGGCAACCCGTTCAGGCTGAACGCCTTAGACACATCGTCCAGCGAGTGCATAAGGTGGAGTTTCAATGCTGTTTTGGGGTGGCATTATGTGGGTCCGACGTACGCCGCAAGTGGTCGTGGAAGGCACCTTAACGGCTGTACGATTCGTTTATGCTATCCTCCGACCGATAGTGCAACCATGTCGGCATCGCATTGGGGAGGCATTTGTCTTCATAGCCGGCAATTCGCGTCCCATGATGCACATCTTGTGAATGACTTCATTCAGAATAACGACATCGCTCGACTAGAGTGACCAGCATGTTCTCCAGATATGAACCCTGTCTAATACGCCTGGGATTGATTGAAAAGGGCTGTTTATGGATGACGTGGCCCACCAACCACTCTGATGGATCTACGCCTAATCGCTGTTGAGGAGTGATACACTTGGACCAACAGTGACTTGATGAACTTGTGGATAGAATGCCACGACGAATACAGGCATGTATCAGTGAAAGAGGACGTGCTGACCACCACCTCTAATGGTGGTACAACATGCAATGTATGGTTTTTATGAAAATAAAAAGGGCAGAAATGGTGTTTATTCAAATTTTCTGTACAGGTTCCGGAACTCTCGGAACCGAGATGATGCAAATTTTTTTTATGTGTGTAAATTCGGTGATTTTACTGTGAGCTTACACCGCTAGCGACGTGCAACTGCACTTCGATCTGTTAATAAATACCCCGGGATCGCTGTCTATATTCGATGACCCAGTATTGGTCTGGAAGACCACTTGATTCAGAGCCAATACCATATCTCGATTTATAAAGTTTCCCTACTTTTGTGCAAGGATATCATAAGCGAACTTGTGTGAACTGTAGAATCAAGACTGCTTCATACGTACGAGTGTTGGAACTTAAATACTGGCAACTATTTATTCACAACCGATACAAAACAGTTACCAGTTGGCACCTGTCACTGTCCTTCAAAGTAGACACCAGCGTTGTGCAGAACCCGTTGCCAGCGATGTGGAAGGTGTAGTATACCGTTAGCAGAGCCTGTTCTGTTGATGGTGCGAATGGTGCAATCTATTGCCTGTCGAATCTCTGGAACGGTTATGAGGCGAATGTCGCGAAGTCGTTCCTTCGTCTTCGGAATCAAATCTAAGTCACAAGAAATTACGTCCGGAGAGTATGGTGGATGGTACAGTATTTCCGAATCCCATCGACCGAACAGAGGAGCCACATTTAGATGCTGTATGCGCCTGCGCATTGTCGTGCAAAATGCTGGGTGGGTTGCGCAGAAAGTGTCGCCGCTTCTTTTGCAATGCTGGTCGCAGGTGATACTCCAAAAACGAACAGTAATATTGTCCATTTGATTGCGAAGATGAAAAAAATCCCAAGACCCTCCTGTCTGAGCCATGCTCACTCCGAACTATATATTTTCTTGAACTTTGCTGTCTATCCGTGTTTAGTTTCCCGCCGTTTTTGAGATTATACCATGGTTCTTCCTCCTTTTACGTGTTGCAGCAGCGATGTGTATCGATATTTCCTCTGTGTACCATCTTTGGTCTTGTGCATATAGTTTCCGGCTAGGGGTCCTGCGAGAGTAGGTTGGTTGGTGCGGACTAGGAACGATATCTCCGTGCGGTGCAGTCGGCTGGGTCCGCTGGCGCTCCCTGAGCAGTATTGGAGCGAGTGTGCAGCTGTTTGATTGCTACGAGCTTCGTGGCTCACATACCCAGGACGTCAAAGTTGTGCGTATGTTAAGTACCCAAGCCACGTCCGTTCGTGTTGTGTCGTTCGTTTCGGTGGTTCGCTAATAGTGAGCTTTTCCTGCGAGCAACATCGAGTGTTTGTAGTGGTGAAATCGAGCCGCCGTGCGGTGGAATTAACTATATTGGTTCACTACAATTCAAGTGCACAAGCGGAATTTTCTGCATTGTGGCCGTTAGTATTCTGGTTCCCAGCAATATCCACTGACGTAAATTAAGGCAGTGTTCCTTTTGGTAAAGTTAACTACATTACCTTATTTCAAATTCAAGTGTACCAGCGGAATTTTCGGCCTTGTGTCAGTGTTCCGGTTATCAGCCATGGCCACTAACGTAATTTCAGGCAGCGTCCTTTCCTCATCTGTTGTCGCTGTTCAACATGGTGTGAAGTTTTGACAGTTTAATACATATTTCATTGTGGATAATCAGGTCCATAAAAGGTTGGTTTTCGAGTTTTTATGTACTGATTGGTGACAAGCAAGTCGTTTGTTCTGTCGGCCTGTGACTGTCTCTTGGTTGTGTTACCGAAGGATCAAGTGTGTTTTGGGCCCACCACCTGTCTCACCTAAGTGAACATTAATGTTTCGATGGCAGCCCACTCTCCCCTCCCCCCAACCCCCCCCCCCTCACGGTCTGGAGGCGTCTGAGTGCCATTTGCAATTTTAACTGCATGTTTTCAGTCACTTGAAACTTATCTTGTTGCTTTTTAAGATTTCTTGTTTGGAGGCCTTCAGCTGTGAAAGAATTGCATTTTGAAACTCGTAGTTGTAAAGATTCGGCTATGTCGCACTTTGGTTTAAAGGTGTTATTAATTTACAATAAATTACAATTTTGAAGTGAAACTAACCCACACCTTATTTGGCCCTTTCCACCTGTTCTGCCCAGCAGGTTTAGCGTGCGTCTCACTGTCAATTGGATGCTCATTTTAGCTTGGTTTGGAAAGCTGATGGTCTGGTATGGAAGTGTCTTAGTGGGCCCTAAGCAGTCGAAAGACTCAACTCTCTCGGCATCATGCTTCACCACTGCCTGATGATCTGTTGGAAAGAGTATTCTTCACATTGTTTTGTGATCCTATTGCTGTGCCGACGATCTAATGCTGTCATGAGCGCATTCTTAACACGTTGAGTGTGGAGGCGATTTTACCGGACTTCACATTGTAGAGTGAGTCCCTTGTGACGGTGAACACTTGACATAGGTTTAGTTATAGTTCAAACAGGCGCGTAATGGTGCTCCTGCAGCCTGGCAACCCTTCCGACGGCCGCGCAGTACTTATCACCTAGCTCCCAGGAGATACTCTGCAGCTGCCGTCGGGCCAGGTAAGTAAATAAAATGTAAGTACACCATTTGCCGGTGGCTGAATTCAAGTATTAACGGGTGTTACGGCAAGGAGACTACCTCCAAGAGACGACCAGATAGAGAAACCCACTGTTGTGTAAGGAGAGGCTAATCCCACAGCGAATATTCTCAAAACGCTTCGTAGCCCATAGCAGCAAAAATGTCGCGAGGACAAGATAGTGATTCATCGAGTGTGATATGTGTTCCACGAAAACATCACCGTGATATGCGATTGCATTCATCCGAAAATGAGAATTTGTTTAATGGTTGTGCCGTTTGTAGGCACATTCGAGTTGCAATGAAAAATCAATGGTTCGTGGTGGTGGCGCCATCTGTAGGCCATTCCGGAAGTGGTTTAGGCGTGTGACATGAAATCTCAGGCTGTTGTGAGCCGGGAAGCAGCATGTTACGGGAAAATCTAGGGATGTGGGACCTGGTTTGCGAAGGCGGCTACGGCATATGTGTTATGGTTGTGCTCGGTCAGGAAACATTTATAGGATATGTTTTACCTTGAGGTCAAATATCATTCTGAGGTGCAACAGTAATTACTAATTTCTTATCAGCAATTCCATACTTAGGGACAGATTTAGTCCAATGAGTATGAGGAGACTTTGTGGTTTAACAGCGTTGGTATCATAGTCGATAATATAGATCAGTACTGAGTGAAGTGGAATTAACTACGATGCTGTGGTGGATTACATCAGCACAGCCAAACTTCTTGGATGGGAACTGTTTACTTATTGAGCCAAGGCAGAAGAAGAATCATTAAATATACCAGTACATTTCCTCTGGAACTGAAACTGCTTGGTTTAGCTGAATTGTACTTGAGTGCTATCTTCCTCATTTCGTGGCTTTAGTAATTACATATGAATTTTCTTCACAAAGTCTACCCTTCGTATAACAAATTAGTGATAAAGTACTCACAGGCGTCGTCACCATTTGGACGTTGGTAGCTATTCATGTAGTCAGTCAAACGGTGAGACTTATACTTTTGTATCTCACGTTACCGTGTATAGTAGGCGTTAATATACAAGCCTCAACTCTAATAATTCGTTTTACTAGATAAGTTTAATGTCTAGTGCATTCAATTAGGATTGTATTGTAAATGATGTTTCGTAATTCTTACATTTTGAATATTATGATTTCCTTTGGCAGTAATTTCATGGAATAAAATTGTAAAGTGTTTTGTTGTCCGGTGTATTGAAAATTGAACTTCCCTTGTGAGTCTTGGTACACACCTTATTGTACATAGTAATAGTACGGAAGAACTTATTGAAAAGTTCTTGGCTGGGGACTAATTCTACATGCCAACGGTTTATTATACCGAGTGTCGTGGCACAGTGTTGAGGAATGTAATAGTTATCTGCCTAAATTTGCGGCATGGCGAATATCATGGTTGTCTGATGAAAAGTAATAATTATTACTTTTCGGATGACCAGAATTATTCCCTCAAGTGATCCGTTATGATGGTCACGCGAAAACCACGGATTGAATCTGTTGCTCTGTGGCTGCCCTGCCCCTAATCCCCAGAGCCATCTGTTGCAGAACGATATTGTACAATTTTCTGTACTACTTCCGTTGAGTCGCTGAACATGAGTGCTTACTGTTTCTATTTGCTTGAATTTCCAAATTTTGGCTGATTCTTAAAATCATTTTATCACTTCTAAAATCCGTTTTCATTTCATTCTTAAAATTGTTATTAAGTATTCTCTTTTTTGTAACTTCAAAAAAAAAAAAAAAAAAAAAAAAACTGGCTGGACTTTAGACAGATAAAATTCGTTTAAAAGTAATTTATTTCATATCGTCAAATGTGCGTTTTAACTAATAAATGTCGGAAATAATCATTCTCCATGTTATCCTTCTAATCTCGCTCCACATACTCTTGTGGTAGGTGGCTCAAAAAGTGAACAAAGTTCGTGATTTAATCATCAAGGCTACCAGCCAAACATTGTGCATTTTATTAGTGCCAAAGTGAGTGACGTAACTGTGCGAAACCGTAACAAAATCGATTACTGTTATGGAATTTTTGTCGAAGATGTAAATTTTAACTTATCAGTGAACAACCAGATATTCAAGCTACACTAACGACAATGGTTACCAAAAGTTTGACTCAGTGGATGCCAACGATTAAGTATGAAATAAAGCGGTTTTGTGATTGATGGAACCTACATCCAAACATTTATATTGGCCCAATACCCCTCTTTATTGAAACATCCCCGTGAAAGGTAATGAGTAGATATCGTTTCGAAATTCTATTACGAATGCTATATTTCGCAGAAAATGCGTAACTTGATGCTTTAAACAGTCACTGAATAGTTAACTTGATTATCGACGAACTGAGTAAAAATTTAAAAACAAAAACTATATTGATTGTGTCGAAATCGTGCCTATCCACGAGTCTCTAATACCATTCCGAGGGCGAGGAGACGCAACTATGGCATCAAAATGTTTGTTGTACTGCAGTAATGGATACTGTTACATTATTCGAATTTACACTGGCAAAGTTCTTGATAAAAAACTACCACACCAATAAATGTGATGAAATTGTGTCAAGATGTATTCAATAAAGGCCACGTCTTCAGTACCGATGATTGGTACAGTAGCGTAAATTAGGCAAGTAGATTAATAACAAAGAGTACGCTATTGGGCGGTTTCATTCGATTAAAGCGCAAAGGAATTTCCAAAGAAGTTATAACGAGCAAACTGAAACGTGAGGAAGTCATTGCAAAAGTAGTAGCCACAGAATTACAGCTCTAAACTCGAAGGACAAAGGAACGGTTCGGTTGTTTCCAATAAATGAAAAACGTGACAGCCAGAAGAGAGCAATTTATCGAAAACCAAAAATTGTTCCTGAATCTAATAAGGGAAAACTGACTCTTATCAGATGAGTGCATATATCAGTCAATTGAGAAATACGTTAGCATGCTGTTGACAGCATTAGATCTTTTCTCGAACGCCGCTGATGTGAATGCGTTAAATGCATTACAAGAGGTGACAGGACGGAAAGGTTAAAGGAAACGTGAATGAAGTGCGTAAATACCGCTCTGAATGATAGAATACAAATACAATAGGACACAGTACAGTTAGAAAATTAACTTAATAGGTGGTTACCTACTGCAATACGTTCAAGCCTAAACCCCACCTTTGTAACGAATGTTTTAATAATCATTATTAAAGTTACAAGATCTCTTCTTTTATCTTGGTATATCATCAAAACGAAAAGTACATCTGCATCGACTGTGTCAAAATAAATAATACGCTACTTCCGTGTAACAGGTTATTTGAACTATGCTAAGCACATGATTATCCTACAAGACAAAATGGATACTAAGAAATTTGACAAATTCGCTGCTAAAGGCGAGTTCAGTACTTGTCATATTGAAAAATTACGGTCGCATCTGAGAAGGCGCGACCACATAGTAAGTCCTAATGACGGCGACGAAGAGTTATAGATGGCTCTCTCATACCTCAAAGAGTTTTGTAAACAAATAGTTATTTTCACAGTAACACCTTCAGAAACACCTGAACCACCTAGACATGTAACAAAAAAAAATGGTTCAAATGGCTCTGATCACTATGGGACTCAACTGCTGTGGTCATAAGTCCCCTAGAAGTTAGAACTACTTAAACCTAACTAACCTAAGGACAGCACACAACACCCAGCCATCACGAGGCAGAGAAAATCCCTGACCCCGCCGGGAATCGAACCCGGGAACCCGGGCGTGGGAAGCGAGAACGCTACCGCACGACCACGGGATGCGGGCAGACATGTAACAAGGGTTCCCTAAACATACACAGTTCCTTGAGAGAAGGAGTTAATTGCGTTTAGCACAGGAACAGCCGGTCACGAAGAGATGAACTGTTATTTATGTCGAGAAGTGGTGGCCAAGCGCACCAATCCCGGTCAAAGAGCAAGATACCCAATGTCTAGTGATCATAGTTAAAAGTAAACTACGTTTAAAATGTCTCTGCGGTATAGCAACGTTAAATGCCGGTCAGCAAACAGTTGTCAGCCAAACGTGCATTTGGCCATGGTTAACTCTGTGTATTGATACGGAAGGCGCCCTGGAGGTGCAAAGATGTTAATAGAGACATGAAATTGAACATGGTCAAGTATATACATGTTTCTTATACAATCACTGGTGAGCTACGTCATTGTTATATTCTCTCACTTTCATCAATAAGCATAAATGTGTCTATACCTTGCTACTAGTCTGTTCATTTATGTTTTTGGGAAATGGTAAACGAAAGGCACCAAAGTTTGCGAAGTACGAGATGGATATACTTCTCGAATTGGTCGCTGTGAATGCAACAGGTCTTGTAAATAAAAGAACTGATGGCTGCAGGATGAAAGAAGAAATATACGGTGTCCCTTTTCGGCCTTTATTATTTTGTCTTTTTCGAATATTTACGTCATTTAAATAAGAAATTCATCCATTATACCATATTAACGCATCTAATTGTATCTGAGCGCCATTTATATCAAAATTCACGTCTTCTTATCTATGACTGTATACGGCATTAAAAAATCCAGTTTTCATTGCAAGCATAAATTTTGAACTGCCGTTCTTTTATAAAAGATTGTTAGTCAAGATTGTATACTTAAAAAATTACAAACTGAACTTATGTATATTTTTGTATTTCACGATTCACTCAAAATATTCGTAAAATATTCATTTTATTTAAAAATTTGAATCCACCTGCAATCGAACGTAGGCATCCCTCGCACCGAGCAGAAAATCTACCATATAGCCACAACGTTTGTCGAAATAAATCTGGGTCTACCGTATGTTAACATGTTAAGCGTGGCCTGAAACCACAGAATTCGATTTTCTACAAAATTTTGGATAGTTGCATCGAACTGCTTTCGGAGAGATATATTTGAATTCTGAACTATATTTACCATAAACATAAAAAAATAGCAAAATTCCGATTGTCGCGTGGTCCCCTTGTTAAAGAAAGCAATCAATGTTGTTTCCATGCGGAGGCAGAATTTAATTCTACTCCTTGTAAGTTTTTTTACATATTTATAAACTTTATGGATTCGTCTTAGTTATAGGGCCTTACGCATATGCCTCGAGACTGTCTTAGTGGTTCGAAATGTCCCGCCACTCTTATAAAACTCTGGGCATCTCGAGGAAACCGAGCGGGAGCCACTATAAGATTTAACCAGTTTTAGCTCCGTCGTTTAACTTGATCGAGGTCGGTGCACCAGAATTTTGGCATGAGGGAGGTTAAATGTCGATTTTGCTACGGTCACCTCTCAATTGCAAGAAGAAAGTAATGGGAGTAGATTTTGCAGAAGTGAAATTGAAACGAAAAAATAAGCTTGTTACTCCCACATCAGTTTATGTGCCCTGAAAATGGCAGACAAAAAAGATACAGTCCATTCTCTTTCTCTCTTGCAATGAGTATGGAGTGTAAAGCATTCAGATGATAACCTAGGAGAATGGCTGAAATCTGAGCTTGCACTGTTTGGAATTTGTCTCTTCACTCAAGAATGTCTGCACAATGCCACAAAGCCAGCGTTGTTTCCAGCTTGCACTCCGATACAACAAGAAGTTAGCCTTCGGATGTGCATATGAGTAGTAACTGACGATGGATGAGTTCTGCGTGAAGGTTGCGTGAAGTACGACTACGGCAGCTGCGACCGAGACGTTCGAATAAGTATGGGCTGCGTGTAAAAACAGTTTTATAGCCACGATAGCCACTGACGGCCACACTAGTGACGTCCGTTACCAAAGCAGCAGGCTTCACAAAACTAATTTCCTCCACAAAAATGGTCGTGTTCTGAGAGAAGAATTTTTTGTTTATCAAACGATATCAAGAGAAGGGACTTACTTTCAGTGTTAATGATGGAAACTGCTGCAAAGCAAACTTTGGTTAAGCAGTAGAAGATGTGACGATAATGAACTCGGCTGCATAATGGCTGTTTCTGAACTAGTGGTTCAAATGGCTCTGAGCACTATGGGACTCAACTGCTGAGGTCATTAGTCCCCTAGAACTTAGAACTAGTTAAACCTAACTAACCTAAGGACATCACAAACATCCATGCCCGAGGCAGGATTCGAACCTGCGACCGTAGCGGTCTTGCTGTTCCAGACTGCAGCGCCTTTAACCGCACGGCCACTTCGGCCGGCTCTGAACTAGTGTTGCTACCACACATGAACACGTGCATGTACTAATATTTATGACAGCATTAACCTCTTACCAGAATAACATCTATTTCCAGAAGAGGGGGATAAATTTCTAAGGATTCTGTACTCGTCAACAACATGCAGATTCAATCCACAGGATTTTTCCCCTTCATGCAGCAAGCAGGTGTGAAACTACTTCAATCCACTTTAGACACGGGAAGAAGAAAGTCGGCACCACTTATGAGAAAGACACCTCATAATTTCAAACAGCCGGCAGGGGTGGCCTAGCGGTTCTAGGCGCTACAGTCTGGACCCGCGCTACCGCTACGGTCGCAGGTTTGAATCCTGCCTCGGCCATGGATGTGTGTGATGTCCTTAGGTTAGTTAGGTTTAAGTACTTCTAAGTTCTAGGGCACTGATGACCTCAGAAGTTAAGTCCCATAGTGCTCAGAACCATTTGAACCAATTTCAAACAGCCAGTTGCAACATCACACTAAGTAATTGAAGCAGAAGAAGGATTTCTTGTTACGTTCATTATACGCAGGAGACATGAACAGAGATACACTGGACGACCTTTGTCACTGACAATTCTATAAACTACCAGAAAAAACCCAAATCCAACTTGTGACAGTACCCCCCATTCGAGACGCCGTCCAGTAACATTTTTTGCACCTGCCTTAAAGTACGTGCGTGGCTGGGTGACGATAACATTCCGTCAGTTTGGTGCTGGACATTAATGATGGGAGAGACACTACTCGTATCAACAACGAAGACTGCAGCTCCAGACTCTTCGTTGATTTAATTTTCTCATTACGATAATTGTAACTCAGCACATTATAAATGTTTGTCATCGCTAAAATATTTTAGGAATGACAGCTATGACTTTTGAAACATAATGTCTTGAATAAAAAAGTATTTTGTGCGATCTTACCTTTTGAATGATTCTTCACAGAAATTCATCTCATGGAAATGTAGAAAGTGGTGTACCAAACAAGCCTATATCTTAAAGAAACAAACAAATAAATGAAATAAAATAAAGTAAAATAATCAAAAGACAACAAACATCATAAAAGAAACACTCACGGAGACCACATCCAAAGTAAAATTTATGGGAGAATTGAGCACAGAATTTGAAATAGACACAGGAGTACGACAAGGGGATGTACTGTCCCCAGTGCTCTTCAATCGTGCTCTTGAAAAAGTTGTTAGAGAATGGAGAAAAGCAGGTGCACCAGCACACAGACTGGGACCAAGACATAAGGGCATAGAATTAGACTGTTTAACGTTTGCTGATGACATGGCACTGATCGCACAAGACATTACTGATGCACAGAAACAGCTAGAATTGTTACAAGAACAGGCAGCTAAAATAGGATTACAAATTTCATTTGAAAAAACAAAATTTATGACTGACATCAAAGATGCACCTTCTGATCTCAAAATTGGTAATAACTACATCTCGCGAGTAAAAGAATTTAAATATTTAGGTGAATGGATTGCAGAAAATTGTAATGAAAAGAAATCTGTCAGATCAAGAGTCCAAAAAATGGAGATAGCGTTTCAGTTAACAAAAAACATTTACAACAAAAAGAGTCTCTCGTGGAACTGAAAAATACGACACTATACAACAGTAATTAGACCCGAAGCTCTCCACGCATCTGAGACACTAAACCTTCAACACAGAACACTAAAAGAGGAATTAGAAGTGAAAGAACGTAAGATAATGAGGAAAATCCTAGGACCAAGAACTAAAGATGGGGTACATTATCCAAAACCCAATGCAGAAATATATAAATATATCTCCAAAATAACAGACACAATGCGCATGAGAAGAATCCAATTCATGGGGCACTTAGAAAGAATGGACTCAAACAGGTTAACGTACAAAATCCATACATTTTTAAAGAACACAACTACAAGACCGAACTGGTACAAACAGACGGAAAAAGACCTGAGAGAATTAGGGTCTCCAAATCTACATGATAGAAATGAAATCAGAAAAATCACAAACACACGGGGTTTTGAGGAAGAAGAGAGAAAAACTAACCGACATACATGGTCTACGCAACGAAAGCTAGCCCATTCGTTGTTTATGAAGGAATACTGGGCGAAAAGGAAGGCCAACAAATGTTGATTACGCGTGGTCCTAAGTGATCCATCCGCGAAGAAGAAGAAGAATAGGAGTGGAGGCCTGTAGGAGAAACAGTATGCCCTGTGAAAAGACAGAATCCACTACTTACATTTTGGAATACAGATCGTCAGCAATAACTGCAGTATTAGAAATCATCCTCGTTCCACCAGAGGCCTTGTCAAAGATGGGGGAGGAGCTGACCGAAGATGAGTGCTCTATCTTGCCTTTGTGGCGGGAAACTGCTCCTAAAAGGTGGAAGAATCAGCGATGGTCAAGAACACGAGGTTGCAGAAAGCAATAGAAACCACTTTATTAAAGATGGAGAAATTGCATCCATTGGACGTGGGGACTGTAATTGAAAAGTCTATGTCAAAAGAATTCGGAGTTGTTCCTCATTCTGATTTCCGGGATGTGACCAATAGAAAATGTGTAAATCACTAATGAAAGCGTAACTTTCTACGCCTCACAGTGTGGAATTTGTTTCAATGTGCTAGGGATGCTGAAACATGGAAATAATGAAATGCCAAGGCTCAGTCTAGATCTAGTTAGAGTCAGTTACGTAAAATGGAAGGAAGGTAAAGATTTCTGGCCAGACAAATGTAGGGTATTATCAACAACAGAGTAAAAAGGACAAATGTGTTTAAAAGATCGCAGAGAAGTAGAAAAATAAATAGGTGGACTGATTGTGAGCATAGAAGAAAAAAAAGAAACTTCTGTGAAAGTAAGAGCAAATGCATCACCATTAAGAGTGCACTAGGATATCAACTGCTAAACACAGCAGATAGTGGAGAGGTAGGAGAAGTGCATTGGGGGCCTCTACGAGCGGAAGGAATTGTTTGTTGACTTGCTAGAAAAAGTAATGGGAGTCGATATGGAAGATACAGATGATCCAATATTAACAGGAATCTGGAAGGCTTCTAGTGAAAAAAGATAAAAGAGATAGATGACAGTTCTTCGGAATTTGTAAAATCATAGGCGGAAGCGGCAACCAACCAATTGTTCATGTTTGTATGTAGAATCTATGGGACATACCATCAGATTTTCGGAAAAATATCAACCACAAAATGCTGAAGAGAGCAAGAGCAAATAAGAATGATAACTAATGTACTATCAGCTTAATAGCTCATACAGCCAAGTTGATGACAAGAATGATATACAGTAAATACATGATGAAACTTAGGATCTACTTCATGATGATGAGCTTGGTTTTAGAAAATGTAAAGGGACAGCAGAGAAGTTCTCACGTTGCACTCGCTAATGAAAGAAAGACATAAGGAAACCACACATTGGTCATACGATTTGTCGATTTAGAGAAAGCTACGACGATGTAAACGGCTCAAGATGTTTGAAACTGCTACGATTATGGGTGTAAGGTACAGACAGAAATAGTAATATACAGTATTTTACAGTAATGAAAGTAAACTTACCACAGGCACTATGGCCACAAAAATGAATAAACAAAATTAATTTTTAACAAAAACGCCAAGTAAACAAACCTTTTCTTCTTCGTCGATGACTCTTGATTCACATTTCCTTCTGGAAAAAGAGCCACTATCACGTGGAAATGCCTGTTGTGTTACTTTCAGGGGCCACCAGTTAACGATTTCACAATTTCCTGAGTAGCAAAGAATTTATGGCCTTTTAAGTTGAAGAATGTCCCTGTTGCGTCAGAATTTCAGTTTATTTGCTCGTTGAACTGAGCATCTGTCTCATTAAGTACTTTTAATAAACACTTATCAGACACCTCATTATCCAGTAAGATCTTCACCATTGTCAGTGATACCATTGTAAGCCTGTACAATGAAAAGGCTGTACTCACTAGAAGAGGTACTATTAGGCTTCCACCTCTAGTATGTTCTTCTATAAATTCCTGAACTTGATTTGCCGTGAATATTACTATAAAACTTGCGATTTATACGTTATGTTGTACGGGAAGGTGTCGTCGTTGAGTGACTGTAGGAGGATACAAGATGTTCTTGGACAGGATTTGTGATTGGTGTAAAGAATGGCAGCTATCTCTAAATGCAGGTAAATGTAAATTAATGCAGATGAATAGGAAAAAGAATCCCGTAATGTTTGAATACTCCATTAATAGTGTAGCGCTTGACATAGTCACGTCGATTAAATATTTGGGCGTAACATTGCAGAGCGATATGAAGTGGGACAAGCATGCAATTGCAGTTGCGGGGAAGGCGGATAGTCGTCTTCGGTTCATTGGTAGAATTTTGGGAAGATGTTCATCTGGAAAGGAGACGCTTGTACAACACAAATACGACCTATTCTTGAGTACTGATCGAGCGTTTGGGATCCCTATCAGGTCGGATTGAGGAAGGACATAGAAGCAATTCAGAGGCGGGCTGCTAGATTTGTTACTGGTAGGTTTGATCATCACGCGAGTGTTACGGAAATGCTTCAGGAACTCGGGTGGGAGTCGCTGGAGGAAAGGAGGCGTTCTTTTCGTGAATCGCTATTGAGGAAATTTAGAGAACGAGCATTTCAGGCTGACTGCAGTACAATTTTACTGCCGCAGAAAGACTACAAAGGTAAGATAAGAGAGAGATTAGGGCTCGTACAGAGGCATATAGGCAGTCATTTTTCCCTCGTTCTGTTTGGGAGTGGAACAGGGAGGGAAGATGCTAGTTGTGGTACGAACGTTTTTAACATGCAAGTATGACTTGTATGAAGGTCTCTGGCCAGTTCTCGTTCTATTCGCTGCAGCGTTGCAAGTTAGAGACCACGAGCCAGAAAGCCGGTTCTGTTTATTTTATTCACAATTTCAAGTTTAGTATCTTGCCAAATGAGGAACTACACTTCCCGTAATGCATCGCGTTGGTGCTTCAAAATTGAGTATAAGGCGGAGAGATGCACTGATATTGACGTAAAAGCTTTGGTGCGCCCCTGAAGAAAATCGTATTAACGTCAAATCAACTCGCCTTGAAAATAAGAATATCTGTTTCGAAAGGATCTCATAATTCGCAAATTTATTTGCTTTGACTTTGTTCCGCTCTTCTGTCTGTGGAATCGCATTTTACTACACTTTGAGGCGTCTCTATGCGAAATTATCATTCTTAGTTTATTTTTTCTGTGGTACTAATAATATGTATAGAACTGCAAAGAGAAACGATGTATCTTGGACGTGCATATGTTTGATGAAGATTCGTGTAATGCGTGTCGCGTCATTTAGTTGTTTCCTGTTGAGCGTCAGAGTGAATTTATTTTTAAGAATAGAAATAATCTGTCTTCAGCTGCACAAATTTTTATTAAATTAACTTCTTGACTAGTTTCGTCAAATTAATTTGTCATTCTCAGAAGATCACACAGTTAAGCTTACATCGGAAAGCAATCGTCAAGCAAACTCTCAACGATGGAGTACTACAAAAATGGGTACAAAAATGTGAATTTAGTGATTAACACTCTTGGCTCACAATTAACAACAAATTATTAACAATAACTGTGCAGTAATAAACCGATTATAAATGTAACTTAGTTAAAATTTTTACATAGCCTGTCAAGCAGCAAAAAAAAAAAAAAAAAAAGAGAAGTTATGGTGAGCAAAATCTTCGCATCATTAGTAAAAAAAATTAAAAAACCACGTAACATATGATTAAGAACCAACAGACTGGTTATTTGACAGTTTAAGATTTGTCTTACACTCCTGGAAATTGAAATAAGAACACCGTGAATTCATTGTCCCAGGAAGGGGAAACTTTATTGACACATTCCTGGGGTCAGATACATCACATGATCACACTGACAGAACCACAGGCACATAGACACAGGCAACAGAGCATGCACAATGTCGGCACTAGTACAGTGTATATCCACCTTTCGCAGCAATGCAGGCTGCTATTCTCCCATGGAGACGATCGTAGAGATGCTGGATGTAGTCCTGTGGAACGGCTTGCCATGCCATTTCCACCTGGCGCCTCAGTTGGACCAGCGTTCGTGCTGGACGTGCAGACCGCGTGAGACGACGCTTCATCCAGTCCCAAACATGCTCAATGGGGGACAGATCCGGAGATCTTGCTGGCCAGGGTAGTTGACTTACACCTTCTAGAGCACGTTGGGTGGCACGGGATACATGCGGACGTGCATTGTCCTGTTGGAACAGCAAGTTCCCTTGCCGGTCTAGGAATGGTAGAACGATGGGTTCGATGACGGTTTGGATGTACCGTGCACTATTCAGTGTCCCCTCGACGATCACCAGTGGTGTACGGCCAGTGTAGGAGATCGCTCCCCACACCATGATGCCGGGTGTTGGCCCTGTGTGCCTCGGTCGTATGCAGTCCTGATTGTGGCGCTCACCTGCACGGCGCCAAACACGCATACGACCATCATTGGCACCAAGGCAGAAGCGACTCTCATCGCTGAAGACGACACGTCTCCATTCGTCCCTCCATTCACGCCTGTCGCGACACCCCTGGAGGCGGGCTGCACGATGTTGGGGCGTGAGCGGAAGACGGCCTAACGGTGTGCGGGACCGTAGCCCAGCTTCATGGAGACGGTTGCGAATGGTCCTCGCCGATACCCCAGGAGCAACAGTGTCCCGAATTTGCTGGGAAGTGGCGGTGCGGTCCCCTACGGCACTGCGTAGGATCCTACGGTCTTGGCGTGCATCCGTGCGTCGCTGCGGTCCGGTCCCAGGTCGACGGGCACGTGCACCTTCCGCCGACCACTGGCGACAACATCGATGTACTGTGGAGACCTCACGCCCCACGTGTTGAGCAATTCGGCGGTACGTCCACCCGGCCTCCCGCATGCCCACTATACGCCCTCGCTCAAAGTCCGTCAACTGCACATACGGTTCACGTCCACGCTGTCGCGGCATGCTACCAGTGTTAAAGACTGCGATGGAGCTCCGTTTGCCACGGCAAACTGGCTGACACTGACGGCGGCGGTGCACAAATGCTGCGCAGCTAGCGCCATTCGACGGCCAACACCGCGGTTCCTGGTGTGTCCGCTGTGCCGTGCGTGTGATCATTGCTTGTACAGCCCTCTCGCAGTGTTCGGAGCAAGTATGGTGGGTCTGACACACCGGTGTCAATGTGTTCTTTTTTCCATTTCCAAGAGTGTATATAAGAAACAAAGAATGCTAGTGTGCCTAAAGGACTTACGAAGAATTAGCAAAATGAGGGTGCTCTTGCCTGTAACAAAAGTCAAAACGCAACTGAACATAAATTTCAAAGGAGTGAAACGCCATTAAGACTTTGTGTCACGTGCTAATCAAGCGTGTAAATTATTACACAAAATGACGTAACTTGTAAAAAGGGCTGCACGATCATTAGGTTCATTTAATAATCTGCTGATAGTGGCGCCGGGGGCCGATGGCGAAGCGGCACTGCATTGGACTTTCCAGTATTTTGACATCGAGACCGGCTGCTGGATACGAGTTTTCAGCGACGCAAGTAAGTTGGCCCGACCTCGCTGAGACATCGGACTCCACGGTAAGCACGAGGTCCCAATGTTTGTTTTAAAGCTATCTTTCCGTTTAGGACCTCTGGGTGTAGCTCTTATAAATACTAGCTGCAGCATAGCACGTATGCTGATTATTAAATAAACCAGACCAATATACCCATTCTTCCGTCGTCTTTACAAGCTCTGTCATTTTTGCGTAAAAATTTACACGCACTATTAGCAAGCGACATACGGTCTTAATGGGTTTTCATTTCTTTAAGATTGATATTCAGTTCCGTTTTGGCTTACTTTATAGACACGAGCGCCCTCATTGTGCTTAGCCTTTGTAAGCTTTTAGGCACACTAACGCTCGCTGCTTCTTATGTTAGTAAGAACTCCTATACTCAAATTATCAGTCTGTTGGTACTAATCAACATAAGTCTCATGGATTTTTAATGTTTTATTTATTATGTGAAGTTACTTGGTACCATACCTTCGGATTTATTACGTCACTTTTTACCTGCTTGACAGCATTATGCAAAAATTTTAAGGAAGCTACGTTCATAATCCTGTACACTTATTGTTATTAATCTGCTGCTAATTGTGGTTCAACCCTGGTAATCACTAAATTCTTATTCTATATCCATTTTTTGTAGGATTCTATCGTCGAAAGTTTGCTCTCCGATGTAAGCTTAATTCAAGTTTTTCTGAGGACGGCAAATTAATTCGACGAAACTAGTCAAGACATTAATTTAATAAAAATGTGTGCAAATGACGACTGATTATTTCTGTTCTTAAAACGTGCTTCACTGCTGTTGCTTGACAACCATGAATATAATTTTATAGCTCATATAATTTGAATGTTTTCTTACATTCCCGTTTACAGCTTTCAGCTGAGCGAAACTACTGTTTCATCGACTGCACCAATGTTCACTGATTCTGAAGAACATGATACCATAATTTTTCATTAAAGTTCTCGATCAGTACTATAGCGGTGAAGTGTACATATCAATACTTGGTTAAATAGTTGCGCTCCTAGTTAAGCGACCTGTCAAAGAACATGTTTAACCCGTTAACTCACAAATAATGTTCATGTATTTACGCTGTATAGAGCTTGGGACTGATAATCGAGAACCGCCGTGATTATGATCTGGAGCATATATGCATTCGTTTTTGTACAAATACATTCAATGGATTTTTAAGACAAAAGCTCTGGAAAATATCCTCTAACAAGGACTTTCCATAGAATTTATAAAAAGCATGTGTAGATGAACCGCCGTTTTTCTAGACGAGAGTTGAAGTTAAAAATTCTGTGAAAATAAACCAAGGAAGTCAACAAGGCTACATTCATTGATCTGTATAGTTCACTTTGAACACTGACTTTGCAGCCACGGAGAGTAAAAGGACTTGCTGAGTGTTAACTATGCGAGCAGAAATAGAAATCCCACTGCAGTTGAGAGCTTTCCTGAAAGAGATTAGCTACTTAAGGAACGTGGATATCAAACCTAACTAGACATTTACTTTGTAGGAGGCAAAATCAATAAATATATAAACAAATATTCTAGATGCGTTAGCTTCTAGAGACGGTAACTGAATTACTTTTCGCTTTCGTTTGTAATGGACGTGTCCTGTTAATGACGTAATACCTTTTGTAATGTAACTATTGTTCACTTGGCGCGCAAGTGTCACAAGCACTGCACAGGTTGAAGCATTGAATCATTAAGTTACATTCGGGAAAACTCAAACAAGCATTCTTCCATTGCGAAAATTATGGCGTTAATGATCAGGGTGATTATTTCTCTTCTGGCATTAAATGTCATAATACTGCAGAGAAAATCGTTCATGTATTTGTCCTCCATGAGCTATAAACAAATGTCCACCCATCTAGCACAAAACTCTCACAGTTACTACTTCACGTAGTATGTAATGTATTCCTGCGTGCCTGTACCGTCAGTTGCTGTATACAGCGTTAATCTTTGAGCGTCCAACACCATTTCAAGGGGTGTCATCAGTCACCTGAGTGGTTTGATGCTGGTTGTCGAGTATTCCTCTTCATGTCAGAATAATAATTACACCAAACGTCCTCAAACATTTGTTGTAAATGTTCCATTCTCTGTCTTCCACTATAATTTGTGCCTTATTTGGATTTCTCTTCCCCATGGATAGTATTCTCTAATGTCTTAACAGATGTCCTATCATCCTGTGGCTTCTGATATTTAATTGTCGTGGTCTCCAGTCCAAAAGCTGGGTTGATGCGGCTCTCCACGCCACTCTATCCTGTGCGACGCTCTTCATCTCCGAATAACAGCTGCAACACAAATCCTTCTGAATCTGCTTATTATATTCATGTCTTAGTCTCCTCCTATGATTTTAACCACCCCCTCCCCCCCAAACACATTTTCCCTTAGTGCTAAATCGGTGATCCCTTGGCGTCTCAGAATGTGTCCTATCAACCGATCCCTTCCTTTGGTCGAGCTGTGCCACGAATTCCTTTACTCCCCAATTCTATTCAGTGCTTCCTCATTAGTTACGTGATCGGCCTATCTAATTTTCAACGTTCTTCTGTAGCACCACGTCTCGAAAGCTTCCCTGTTCTCTTTGTGTCTAAACTATTTATCGTCCATGTTTCACTTTCACACATGGCTACATCTTCAGAAAAGACTTCCTATATTTGATGTAAACTAACATTGTTTCTCCAGAAGTGCTTCTCTGGTGATTGTTACTCTAAATTTTATATCCTCTCTACTTTGTCCATTATCAGTTATTTTGCTGTCCTAATAGAGAAACTCGTCTCCTACTTTAAGTGCTCATTTTCTAATCTGATTCCCTTGGCATCATCTGATTTAATTCGACTACATTCCATTATCCATCTTTTGCTTTTGTTGAATGTGTCGTTTCATAATGTGATTTTCTTAGCATCACCTGGTTTAATTCGACTACGTTCCGTTTTCCATGTTGTGCTTTTGTTGATATTTGTGTTATACACTTCTTTTAAGACACTGTCCATTCCGTTCCACTGACCTTCCAAGTCCTGTGCTGTGTCTATCAGAACTACAATGTCTTCAGCAAACCACAAAGCTTTTATTTGTTCGCCCGGAACTTTTTCTCCAAATTTCTCTTTGCTTTCCTTTACTTCTTGCTCATTGCACAGATTGAATAACATCGGGGATAGGCTACAACTCTGTCTGACTGCCTTCTCAATCATTTGGCCTCTTTATGCCGCTCGACACTTATAACTGCTTCTGGTTGCTGTACGAGTTGCAAATATCCTTTCACCCCCTTCGGGGATTGTGTTTATTTTTCTTAGGTTACTTATTTGGGCATCTTTTTTTTACATCTCTGCAATATTATTTTGACAGATATATGTAATTTTCAAATTGTACAATACTATTGTGTACTACTGAGAATGATAAAATGAGATAAAGAAATTAGATTCATTATATATAATGTAAGGTTAGCCTCATTTGCCATTCCATTCTGTTCCCTACTAGAGCCATATATAAGCAAAGAAATTGAGAAATATAATTATGTAAACATGTAAATGATCTATGATTATCATAAGTGTGACAATGATCGACAGGTCTGCGGTTGGTATTAGATGACTACTCGTCAAATCCACATGTAACTTAACAAAAACTTGAAACATTTACATTTGCGCAGCTCCGAAATACATCCTCTGTTTGTTTAATTGTTTCTAAATATAGTGGTAAATTTATCATGAATTCACTAGTGGAAATTAAAGAATAAATTATTTCCAAAAGAGCTGGATTAATTGTTGCTCAAAATTAACACAATAAATAACATGCAGAATCCAGTGTGAGGTTCTGTCCAGTACAAGTGAAACATTTTTAGCTAAAGTAACAAAATAAAGGCCTGTAATCAATATCAGAATTTGAAAAGTTTGAATCAAAACACAATTCTAATTTCAAGTTGTATTCACTGGACTCCCCGCGAGCAGTTGATAATCATCCCGTTCTGGGCGCATTTGTAAACCGCTGAAATACTTACCCTTTAACATTGTTGTATTGTCCTAATGATTTTAGCCAAGGTAGTTGTACACAGCCAGTCTAAAACACTATGACTGCCTGATGTTCATTAACAAGAATGTGAAGTTTGCAGAACGACAAGCAAATAAGTCCAAGCTGAATACTGAGTTACGTATCGTATCCACCGAATCACATGACACTTTCCTGACGGTTTCAGTGCGGATTTAAATACCTGCCTAGGTGAGACACGTTACTTTTGCAGACAGACAAGTACGAATCGTTGAGTCAGTTGGACGTACGTACACAGACCCGTACAAATACAGTCCACTATTTGGTTCTATTAGTACTGCCCGTCTTATCTCCATACAGATCCCATTTTAATGCCTTTATTAATTTGACTTATTTGCACTACAATAACATACATATCTGCAAACCGGTAATTTGCTTGTATAAGGGCAATCGAATGAACACGAGACCGTTGGAAAAAAATAAGTTTATTATTTCGAAGTAATCGACTAACTATTAACACAGTTTCGCCACTGTGCTTAAAACGATCACTGTCTTCATGGAGAAATGTTTTCGGTTGCCTACGGAGCCGTGATTGTACCCAGGCGTGCATTTCCCACTCCGAAGCAAATCGACGACCACTACTGTCTTACTTCAGGGCTCCAAAAATACCGGCATCTCATGGGGACAGATCAGGATTACATGGCGGATGAGTAAGGGCTTCCCACAGAAACTTCTACAGCGGAGTCAAAACAGACTTGGCAACTTGTTTCCCCACAGTGTTATGACTGTTGTGCCTATCGTTCGGAATAAACATTCACTAACCGAGCGGCACAGCGCAATGGTTAGATCGCTGGACTCGCATTCGGTAGGACGATGGTTCCAAGACGCAACTGGCCACCCTGATTTAGGTCTTCCGTTATTTCCCTAAATCGCTTAAGGCAAATGACGGGATGGTTCCTTAGAAAGGGCAAGGCCGCTTTCCTTCTCCATCCTTCCCTAATCCGAGTTTGTGCTCTGTCTCTAATGACCTCGTTGTCGACGGCACGTTAAACACTAATCTCCTCCTCCTTAAACATTCACTACAGTGTCCGACCACCTGTCTCAACTACGGAATTTTGGCTGAACCAGAGATTTCCTTTTTCAGTATTACGTCATATCCCCTTTGTGATAATAAAACAAATATGAAATTGTAACGAGAAAGGGATCCTGTTGTGTATTTGAGTGTTCATTCGCTGGTGAGTATCTACAAGAACACTGACGCCCTGTACCTACTACTGTTCAATTCGAACAGACCTAAGTTTTTCTGCTTTCTGAGTACCCATCAGTTTCCACTAGTTTACGGTACGTTGTGAGTCTCAAGCAGTGTGTCTTTATACTTGATCAGCTCCATGCCATGAAACTTCCTGTCAGATTGAAACTGTGAGATGAACCGAGACTCGAACTCGGGATATTTGCCTTTAGTGGGCATCTACATCTACATGATTACTCTGCAATTCATATTTAAGTACTTGGCAGAGGGTTCATCGAACCACAATCGCTCTTCCAACTGAGCTGCCGAGACACGGCACACGAGCCGTTCTCAGAACTTTGCTCCTGTCAGTACCTCGTCTCCGACCTTCCAAACTTCACAGGAGCTCTCCTGTGAAACTATATGTGTCAAAATACTATAAAATAAAGAATGCGAAGTGTTTGTGCAACTGTTTTGAGGCTAAGACTTAAACGGTGCTGTATTCTATACAGAGAGAAAATATTTATTATGTTGGTCTACCTAATTTGTACGACAGTTTTGCAGGTTGAAATCAAATATCTTTTTTCAAGGGTGATCGAAAACTGCTGGCAGGTAGTGCATCAGTGAAATTACAATTTTTGTGACTGGACATCGGACATCTTCCTGATTCCTACAACCACCCAGGGCGGGGAGCTAATTGTCATGTTGACGTCCAAACGTGCGGCTCGGTCACCTTCCGTAGAGGCTATACGCACCCGACCTCTACATACACAGGGTCGATCACCTAACGCATGCACCGCAAATATTTTGGACATGGAAAGCAATATTGATAAGCGGTTTTCACAGAATTGAATTGTAGGCAATGGCGTCTATTTGCACCCAACACACAGATTTTGAGACGTTGGTGAAAGAGCAGTTTTTTACAACAGTTACAAATTTTTCAATGAGACAGTGAGTATTGACAGTTAAATCCTAAAAGTATTGTAAATGATCATATCAATGGTGTTTGTTACAGGAAGCCAGTGTAAATAGTTTACGAGATATCGTATTGTGAACACTGTAAACGCCGATAACTGTTGTTCTAACTTATTGCTTAGATACTAGGTGACGCCGTCATGTTTTCTTTGCATTGCGACGGTTCTGTCACTTATTGTGTTATGGTGGACGTCGTAGGACGTGCCTGGAAGATGGTATTACCTAATGCCAAAAAAGGCGACCATGCTCATGGTTTAGGCTGAATGTAGCAAGTATGTCCATCGCTCGTGTATCGTGCATACAGAAAGATATCCCAATAGACGTCAACCTCTTCAACCACAACAACTCCAGGTGATATAAAACGACGAATTAGTGCTGCCTGCTCTGAAATTTCCACTGAAATGCTAGAACATGTGCAGCAATCGTTGAATGGCAGACTGCAAGCTTGTACTGACGCTGGTAATGGTCATTTTGAGCACAGATTTTGAAGATATAGGGTTTCTTTAAGAGTTAGACACCACAAAGGTACGGCAGGTCCGGCATTCAGCTTTTGTGGTTTTCTTTTGTCCTAGGCAGTTTCCCATTTAACAAGACGATACTTCCGGATACTTATTAACATCGGTGTAGGGCTGTACATACGCACCCATGTGAAGTTCATTTTCGTTTATGCTACAACATGGAACAAACAACTGTCAGTGTTTGTATTGTTCTAACTACGATATCTCGTAAACTACTTGCACCACACTTCTGCAACAAACACCACTATCGCTCTAATTTAGTCCACCTTGATAGTGGAACTGTCAATAGACAATGTTCCATTCAGATATTTGTACTTTTTTTAAAAAAATACATACTCATTTCAGAGTCATGATACACCGCATATGGGTTGCATAGGCCGGCCCCTGCATATCATTCCAATCTGTGAGATTCACTTATAAACGGTACCTTCAATTATTGAAATATTTGCGGTGCCAGTTTCAGGTGATTCATACTGCATAAAAAAGTGAGCGGTTGCTGTAATTCTTCAAGTACTACAAGTAATACTTTACGCCTTAAAAACGAATTGTAGGCCTACGCATGTATTTAAGTATGAGAGGGCGCGTACAGGTGTGTGTGTCTGTGTGTGTCACAGAAATACATTACTAGACAGCTAACTGTATACAGTATCATTGGTGTTAAGCTGGAACTTTAGAAGCGCAGTATGATGGTGATAGCAAAGGACGTACAAAGAGCTGTTTATTTACTTTTAAAACAGTCATAAGAAATGTGGATAAACTTATACAGCTACGTTACCATTACAGCATACATGTCTCGTGTTTGTCTGTAATATTTCGTGCAGCAGACGCAGAATACAGAGAAAGGAACATCTCCCAATGCAACCATAACTAGAAACATCTTATATATTTTTTGCTTTCCTACTATGCAAGCCTAAATACTTACATTAGAGTTTGTCTTGTCTAAAAAAAACCGGCAGTGCTTAATTAGCACACATATATTTTAAGGGATTTAATCAGTAGAGTATTAACAGACACTGCTTAGTATTGCGCTTTTCACCAGTTTTGATTAACTTCGGCTTTTCTTCGAATAGTGTGGTCCTTATGAAAGGGCTCCTATGGGTGTAACGTGCTATTTGTCGTTGATAGCATGTGTTTTTATTTATGTGAGTGTTATTCCGAGAACTACAGTCTGCTTTAAACCTGTGCTGATGTAACCTGATATTCTTCTCACAACACGATTTTACAAGGTATGTGGTAAATTCAGCTAATAAGCAAATATTTGCTCAGCTGCAGAACCATTTTAGACCACCTCGTAAAGCTTAGAGCGTCACTTCGTTTCAGAAAATCGTAGCAGTGCCGTACACAGACTTCCTGACGCCACCATATTACCTCACCAAATTCCTGGCTTCAGTAAAATATGCGTGTTTTGCCAGTCTAGTAATGTATGCCTGTGGTGTGTGTGTGTGTGTGTGTGTGTGTGTGTGTGTGTGTGCGTGTGCACGTTCGCGCAGTCCCGTGCGAGCAAACTTTTCCACTACTAGTGAGGAAGCTAAATAGCTTCTGATTGTACAGGCGAGGCGCTTTGTGTTACCGCTATGGGATCACATTCAGGCAGTCCGGTGCGTTCAGTGTACACTCTATCGCACTGCGTGCACAGTGAACTGCGGCACTATACGGAAGCCGTTTCCGCACTTTGTTTTCCGCCGTTTCTCGTTATATGAGAGAGCCGAGCGGTTCAGAATGCGGCAAACGTAGCGTGGCCAGGGAGCTGCGTGCATTGTGACGGCGAGCGGCGCCTGCTGAATTATTCAGGGAGACGCTCTGGGGTGTAAGGGTGTGGAGGTGGGGGAGGGGGTGAGTAGAGGCAGTGCAGGAGCACGGCCGGCCGCAAATTGTCTGCCACTAACCGCCGCAGCTGTTACGCCCTCCCGCTGTCGCTATTCGGAACACTACTGAACGTCGCGAAATGCGTGGGCTGTGGTCCCGCTGCTGCCCTAGCTGCCGCCTACACAAGGCCGGGACATGCTTTGTCGTACGTCTGTATTCTGGGCTTCCGTGACCAACACCCACGTGTTTGGGGTGCATACTGATTTAGCCCAACTGATAGCGAAGAATATAGCTCAAAAACACTTACTACAATAAGCACACCCGACAAAAAGTTAGTTACCTTCCAGGAAGACTCATGCTAAAACAGTTTAAAACCGCCTCTACCCTTAATAAAACCGCTCAAGTCGGCGATTTTCTTCAGGCATTCCACATCAGGTATGTACAGATTCTGCATTTAACCTGCCCTTGCATGTTTGTATGCCAGGCAAGCAAAACAATGGTTAAAATTGCTCTGAGGCTATAGGACTCAACATCTGAGGTCATCAGTCCCCAAGAACTTAGAACTACTTAAACCTAACTAACCTAAGAACATCACTTACCGCGGTGCGGCGCTACGTAGCTGTCTCTTCAGAAAGGTTTCATTACAGTGCTACGGATAAGACTGAAAGTTGATGAAAAGTCAAATTTCTACTGAGAGATCTAATATAATATACAAGGTGCCGCAAAGTGCCTCTTACACACTTCAAGACTTGCAGAGGTGACTGGGTAGTCAATAATATAATATTTTATTTACCAAGGAAAATCGCCAAAACAGTCGGATTTTTTGTAAAGTTATTTTGTATGAACAATCACTTTCGGCATCTCCGTAATGCCATCTTCAGGCTTCCGCATATTAAAACGAGTATACGCGCAGTGTATGTCGAGGTATACCACACCTGATTTTATAGAAAAGGTCCTTAAAACCAACAAAATACAATTTTCAGCCTAAGTACTGTGCACATACATCACAACAAAGTAGAATATGTAGACATCCTGGTTAGCATTAAGACTATTTTGACATCACAGAGCTATAGCAGAATATGTAAACTTTACAAAAAACCGAAACCACACTACATACAATCAGAGCACAAACGAATAATGCTTGTCTAGTTTTTTTCTCCACTTTCTCATAAATAGTACGAATTTTTTGCATATAAAAAAAGCCTACATAATTCTCGCAAGGTGTTTTCTGTCCTTGACATTATACTATCGGTTCCACTGGGCTAGGGTAACCCACGATAAATTTGACGCACTACATATTTAGGTCAATCTTCACACTTATATGGGAGAATCTTTGGTATATAACTGCCCACGTCGTGTTGTGCCGACTCCACTGTAGCTTTAATGGATTTTTAAGTTTTTTTTATATGCCCGACTTCTAATTTCACCACACAAATCTCCAGGGTTGAGCAGTTATTGCCCCATGACGACACGCAATACCGTTTGTTAAAGCGGAGTTCGCCGTTAATAATTATGTTTTTAATTTTATTACTCGTACAGAGACTCAACGTTCCTTTGTTTAACAGCGCGTCGTCAAAATAAGTATGAAATGCTAATGTCTTAGCAATACATAATGTCGAATATTGAGTTAAGGTTCGTACCTATTTTGCCATTTTAGAGAAGAGAAACCTTGAGCGCTTCTGCTTCTATAGTCTCAGTATCAAATGTTCACTAATTTCAGTTTACTTCCTATCTCAGTTCAGTATTAATACAAATTATATATCAATGTCATTTCAGAAATATTACGTCGGTTCCACACTAACGGAATAACACGTAATTGTCATTTAACATCACTTTTATTAATAATCTTTTTTCTTATGACGTAAATGTTAATGATTGATCACTATCTAGAAGGAAAGAGGGATTGATCCTAATCATGAGATAATAGCTTTTAATGAGCCCACAATCGTTACTTAAATAAAAAGTCATGTTCAAGGATGATATGCGAACAACTTTCGTTTCGTCCGTTTTCACGTATCTGTCAAAACTAATCATGTCGCCCACAATTCAAATTAACACTGACGTTAACCCCTTTTGTCGGAACATCGAATCGTAACTATTATGTGAAAGTTTATTCTAGTACCCGCATTAATTCCTTTCAGATACGCGCACGACCGAACAGCAGAACGGAACACGAACGACTTGTTTTAACAACCGAACAACGCAATGACGTTACATTACGACAATGTCTGCCCAACGAACATCTCTTTGAGTTTGTCTTTTCTACTCTGCTTAATTAAATTATTCCTAATCGCAATTTATTCAGCTATTTAACGAAACCACCTAACAAAAAATAAAATATCCCAACTATGTGCCATTTTTGTGTTTTCTTTCGCTCATAAGTGTTAACCTGGCTTACTTATACTTGTGTACCTTCTTATTAACTCAAGTTCTTAAGTCTTTGAACATTATGTTTCTGATATTATACACTTCTCCCTATCTGTAGTCCTTAGCATTCGATTTATGGAGTGCGTGTGCTATGTTGCTATTATTGTGCTGTATTGGCTTGTCTGGCTGTGATGTACGGTAGCTTCCATTGTTCTGCGTACTGGTATACCTCATAGATCTTTGTTGTTTCTGTAATTCTCTGAATCTCGCTATATAATGCTCAGCACTATCGGTAGGTAGCATGTTTTTATTATCGACCAGCCGGCCGCGGTGATCGTGCGGTTCTAGCACTGCAGTCCGGAACCGCGGGACTGCTACGGTCGCAGGTTCGAATCCTGCCTCGGGCATGGATGTGTGTGATGTCCTTAGGTTAGTTAGGTTTAAGTAGTTCTAAGTTCTAGGGGACTGATGACCTAAGATGTTAAGTCCCATAGTGCTCAGAGCCATTTGAACCATTATCGACCATGTTTTGGTTTTTTGTATGATCACACGCATCTATGACGAGATTTTCCTTATGATAGTGATGTCTTCAAGACATTTAGAAATGTGAGGCTGTTGCTGTTTACTTGTGGTTTGATTTGTTGTAATCACCTCTTTTACATACCATTTTCAATCGGCTACATTTTTAGGTCCAGACTGCCATATTCCCCAAATCACATGTCGAGTACTCGGTGTTGCTTTGACTGCACATCATGAGTTGTGTTTTGTTAGTTTAGTATAGTTCTAGATTTGTGACCATCACCTCTACATACACCCTACGTCGAATTTTATGGTGTTCTTACCACGCACCCCTATTTTATGATTTCTATGGTTTTTGCATTGATGTCGAACTAACGATAGCTGTGAGTTTTGTGTGTGTTATGTGCTATCGTTGTGCGTCAAAAGTTTTACTGTATAGCTCAGGAATCCTGGCATATGTAAGCTTGTGCTACTATAATGTTTTATCGCCTAGGTTTCCTCCGTGTTTAGGAGGCTTTGATTATAGTATGAGGACATTTATTAACTCCTTTTACTACCACAATTGTTGCCCCCTTTTGCGCCAGTAAGTTTCTTAATTAGTTGACATGTATATTGGAGTCTTGTTCGTCTTCGCACATATACCTTACTTTTAACTGGTTCCATCCTCACACTACCAACTACGATGCAGATTGTTATGTGTCAGTTCCTATTTAGATGGGTTCGTCATTTTTACATTGAGGCGCCAAAGAAACTTGTGTAACCTTCCGTATTCAAATACAGAGATATGTAAAAACGCAGAATACGATGCTGCGGTCGGCAACGCATACATAAGACAACAAGTGCCTCGCGCAGTTGTTAGATCGGTTACTGCTGCTACAATGTCACGTTATCAAGATTTGAGTGAGTTTGAACGCGATGTTATAGTCTGCGCACGAGCGATGGAACACTGCATCTCCGAGGCAGCGATGAAGTGGAGATTTTCCCGTACGACCATTTCCCGAGTGTACCGTGAATATCAGGAATCCGATAAACCAACAAATCTCCTACATTGCTGCGGCCGGAAAATGACCCTGCAAGAACGGGACCAATGGCGACCGAAGAGAATCGGTCAGTAGAAGTGCAACCTTTCCGCAAATTGCTGCAGATTTCAGTGCTGGGCCATCAGCAAGTGCGAACCATTCAACGTAACATCATCAACATGGGCTTTCGAACCCGAACGCCCACTCGTGTACCCTCGATGACTGCACGACACAAAGCTTTACACCTAGCCTGGGCCCTACAACAGTGACATTGGACTGTTGATGACTGGAAACATGTTGCCTGGTCCGAAGTGTCTCGTTTCAAACTGTGTCGAGCGGATGGAAGAGTACGGGTACGGAGACCACCTCATGAATACATGGACCCTGCATGTCAGCAAGGAACTGTTCAAGATTATGGAGGCTCTCTAATGGTGTGGGGCGTGTGTAGTTGGGGTGATTTGGGACCCTGATACGTCTAGATACGACTCTGACATGTGACACGTACGTAAGTATCCTGTCTGATCACCTGAATAGATTGATGCCCATTGTGAATTCCGACGGTCTCGGGCAGTTCCAGCAAGACAATGCGGCACTCCACCAGTCCAGAATTGCTATAGAGTGGCCCCAGGAACATTGTTCTGAGTTTAAACACTTCCGCTGTCAACCAAACTAATCATATGTGAAGGTTATTTAGCATGCCTGGGAGGCCAGAAGAGATCTCCACCCCCTCATTCTTAAGAAGTTCTGGACAGCACTGCAGGATTCATGGTATCAGTTCCCTCCGGCACTACTTCAGACATTAGTCGAGTCCATGCCACGTCGTGTTGCGACACTTCTGCGTGCTCGCGGGGGTCCTACACGATGTTAGACATTTGTGCCAGTTTCTTTGGCTATTCAGTGTAAATTGCCTTTTTTTACATTTTGTGCTATTTGGCACGTTATTTTATAACTCTGTGACAACAAAATACACTGTGATCAAAAGTATCCGGACACCTGGCCGAAAATTACTTACAACTTCGTTGCGACATCCATCGGCAAGGCTGGAATTCAGTATGGCGTTGGCGCACCCATAGACTTGATAACAGCTTCGACTCTCGCAGGCATACGTTCAATCAGGTGCTTGAAGGTTTCTTGGGGAATGGCAGCCCATTCTTCACGGAGTGCTGCACTAAGGAGAGGTATTGATGTCGCTCGGTGAGGCCTGGCACGTAGTCGGCGTTCCCAAACATCCCAAAGGTGTTTTATAGGATTCAGGTCAGGGCTCTGTGCAGGCCAGTCAATTACAGGGATGTTACTGTCGTCTAACCACACCGCTACAGGCCTTGCATTATGAACAGGTCTCGATCGTGTTGAAAGATGCAGTCGCCATCCCCGAATTGCTCTTCAACAGTGGGAAGTAAGAAGGGGCTTAAAACATCAATGTAGGCCTGTGCTGTGATAGTGCCACGCAAAAGAACAAGATATGCAAGCCCCGTACATGAAAACACGACCACACCATAACACAACTGCCTCCGAATTGTACTGTTTTCACTACAAACACTGGCAGATGACTTTCACTGGGCATTCGCCATACCCACACCTTGCCATCGAATCGCCACATTGTGTACCGTGATGCGCCACTCCACACAACGTTTTTCCACCGTTCAATCGTCCAACGTTTACGCTCCTTACACCAAGCGAGGCGTCGTTCGGCATTTACCGGCTTGTTGTGCGGCTTATGAGCAGCCGCTCGACCATGAAATCCAAGTTTTCTCACCTCCCATCTAACTGTCATAGTACTTGCAGTGGATGCAGATGCAGTTTGGAATCTATGCTTGGCGGTCTGGGTAGATGTCTGCTGATTACACATTACGACTCTCTTCAACTCTCGGAGGTTTCCGTCAGTGAACATACGAGGTTGGCCTGTACGCTTTTGTGTTGTACGTATCCCTTCACGTTTCCACTTCACTATCACATCGGAAACAGTGAACTTAGGGACGTGTAGGAGTGTGCAAATCTCGCGTACAGACGTATGACCCGAGTGACACCCAGTCACCTGACCACGTTAGAAGTCCGTGAGTTCCGTGGAGCACCCCATTCTGCTCTCTCACGATGTCTAATGACTACAGATGTAGCTGATACGGAGTACCTGGCAACAGGTGGCAGCACAATTCGCCTAATGTGAAAAACGTATGTTTTTGGGGGTGTCCGGATACTTTTGATCACATAGTGTAATTTTAATGCTAACCAATATGTGAACAAATTCTGTTTGTTGTACTGTATGTGTACAGGTACGTGTCTTAACACTGGAAATTGCATTTTGTAGGTTTTAAGGACTTTTAGTACTATGCTTCATTTTCTGTAAAGTACGTTATGGTATACCTTGATACGCACTTCACGTAAACTCATTTTTAATATGCACTGGAGATGGCATTACTGAGATCCCGAAAGTGGGTGTAGAAATAAAATAGCTACTCAAAACATATGGCTGTTTTTGCGATTGTTCCGGGAAAATATTTGAGCAGCCGCTATCCCTTATCCAGAGTGGATCAATAGAGATATTCTGAATTGGAACCCATGTCCGGAAATGTGGAGTTTCCTTGCTGCAGCCGATCCAAAACTTGTTTGCTAGATAGGTTCAAATGGTTCAAATGGCTCTGAGCACTATGGGACTTAACAGCTGTGGTCATCAGTCCCCTAGAACTTAGAACTACTTAAACCTAACTAACCCAAGGACATCACACAACACCCAGCCATCACGAGGCAGAGAAAATCCCTGACCCCGCCGGGAATCGAACCCGGGAACCCGGGCGTGGGAAGCGAGAACGCTACCGCACGACCACGAGATGCGGGCGCTAGATAGGTATGCAGCAGGGTAGTTATAGTGGAGGATTGTTACGTCGGTTCAACTGACATCATGTGATGTCAACTCTACGTCTCTGAACTGGTTCGAGCCACATTCACGAGTCTGTGGGTGTTAGATCAATATGGCTGATTACATGTTTGCACAGTACGCCGACATGATCCTTCCGTATGGCGAAGCTCAGAGTAACGCAAGAGCTGCTCGTTGCCTTTATCAAGATCGTTATTCACAAAGCTCAACTCCATCGCATACCCTTTTCAACACAATTACGCAACAGCTTCGACAAAAGGGTACCTTCGCAGATGAACGAAAATTTTCTAAGGATTGTGTTCTCACACCTCTCAATAGCTGTGCCTAGGCAGGTGAAAATCCTCATTACAGGCATATGTAGGTATTCCAACGCAGATTTGGTACCAAAATATGGGCAGGTGTTCTGGAAGGTCATGTAATTTGGCCGTACGAGCTTCACCTACCTAGACTAAGGATTGTGTCACTGAACGTCCAAGACATGTGCTTCCAGCATGACGGCGCATCCGCTACCTTTTCCCGTCATGTTCGGGACATCCGGACCAACGATTCGGAAGCAGATGGATATGCTGTCTTGGTTCAGTCTCATCTCTTCCACGATCACCGGATCTGACGCCATTCCACTTTTTCCTCTCGGATCGAATGAAAAGTTTGGTTTATGAGACTCGTGAAAAGAACTGGTGGTACGATATGTGGTCGCTATAGGACAGATCGCAGAGACACCAGGTGCCGTAGAGGGTGTGTAGCAAAACTTCATTCACACAATGTGTGCACCAAACTTCGTGGTCGTCACCCCGAACCTTACTTGTAGAAGATCAGAATGCTAATCCTCCTTTGAAAAGGACGGAAACAGTTTAACTGTAAACAACACAGTGTCTGTGAAAACTGATTAAGTTCCCTTTTTGTTTGTTTATTTATTGGCTGAATTTTAAAACAAGTAGTGTACTGGGTCATGCCTAATAAATTACCTGTTGAAGTCGTCCCATTACTATCATGTTTTCAGATGGTTGTCGTACGGAAACGATACGTTTCCGGACATGGATTCGAATTGAAAATATTATCTACTCAACCCTTTCTACAAATGCCATTAGTTTGTAAGGGACACTTCAAAGCACCCTGTATATTCATTTTGGGTTACTGCAGGTCAGAAAATTATGGATTTTTATTTGTCCTTTTCTCCTTTGCGATGTATTTCGGGCTTATTTATTTATTTACGTGAACGGTTTTCTCCCCAACTTCACCCTCTTTGTACTAGTACTGACTACTGTCAAGTCGCGCCGTCATCAGGTCGGCTCTGCAGTTGGCAGAGCCGCATCTGAAAGTTGAGATCCACTGCACTTAACCCTCTAAGTGACAGTGGGAAATATGTATACCACTTGCAAACAAATGGAATTACCATGTATAATAGTTTTTCTCCTCATTCTTTGATATGAATATTTACCACGTTGCACCTCACGGCAGACTCAAAAATACGCAATAAATCGGACGGGTCTATAAATTACTACTCCCAAAGGTAACATACTGACACGTATTTCAATGTTATGCTGGAAAAAAATTGTCACTTAAAGGGTTAAGAATATGAAGATGCCTATTATATTGAAAACTGAACCAAAGTAAGGTTTTGGAAATTTAGTTTCTCCAGCCTTAGACACAAGTTATAGCAATTTCAATTACTGTTTCATGGATGTGTATTGCGGGTTTGCTGAATTCATTTCAAGTGGCAAAAATTGATTCATTTTTAATTTCACAAATTCATTTTAGCAAAGGCTAAGTCCGTTTTACACATTATGTTAATCCAAAAAGTTATTGTCTGAAAGAATAAACTTTCCTTTCATACTAATTCTTTTCATCTAAGTTTTCTTCATTCTACGTCGTATATCTATCATAATGGGTTTTTGTTCGATTTCAATCAATCTTTAAATTTAGAAAGCCTGTATACTGCTAAATGCTCTCAAGTCCTTAGCACACATTCGCACACACTTTTCAACCAGTAAATCTCTGTCTTCTTTCAAAATATTTATGTAGTAAGTTAACTAGTGGTCAGATTTACAACCACATCGCAACGTACTCTAAATTTCCGAATGAGGTTATAGTAACTTTTTACATTATTTGAACTGCGTGACACCTGCCGATTTATTTGAAAGTGCTTCATACACAATCGAACACTTTTTCCTATCTGGATTTGGGCTACGTTCTGTGAGTCTCCTTTAAACTTGGTTTGTTAACTTGGCTGCTCCTACCGTTATGATAAATAAACTGCATTGAAACTTCCTATGGAAGCAAACTGAGGTGACAAAAGTCATGGGATACCTTCTAATGGCGTGTCGGACGTCATGTTAGCCGGCGTAGTGCAGGAACTCGACTTGCCGTGGACTCAACACCCCTACAGGAATATTGAGTCCCACCCCCTCTATAGCCGTCCATGATAGCAAAAGTGTTGCCGGTGCAGGATTTTGTGCACGAATTGATTTCTTGATTATGTTCCGTAAATGTTCGGTGGGATTCGTGTCGGGCAAATGGAAGGCCAAACCATTCGTACGAATTGTCCAGAATGTTCTTCAAACCAATAGCGAACACCTGCGGCCAGGTGACATGGCATATCGTCTTCCATAAAAGT
Source organism: Schistocerca nitens (assembly GCF_023898315.1). Taxonomy (NCBI): domain Eukaryota; kingdom Metazoa; phylum Arthropoda; class Insecta; order Orthoptera; family Acrididae; genus Schistocerca; species Schistocerca nitens. The sequence continues at coordinate 304,938,254 of NC_064621.1, read as the reverse complement.
TCCATCGTTGACTGGGAACATGTCCATCAATGACTGCAAATGGTCTACAAGTAGCCGAATATAACCATTTTCAGTCAATGGTTGGTTCAGTTGGATCATAGGGTCAGTTTATTCCATGTACACACCGCCCAGACCAATACTTGGCCACCACCAGCTTCCACAGTGCCGTGATGACAACTTTGGTCTATGGCTTCGTGGGGTCTGTGCCACACTGGAACCGCACCGTCAACTCTTACCAACTGAAATCGGGACTAATATGACCAGACCTCGGTTTTCCATTCGTCTAAAGTGCATTTTCCAGCCGTGTAACGTGTAGCCGTTTTGTCACGAGCCCGGGAGAGGCCCTGCAGGAGATGTGCTGTTACCAAAGGCACATGTGTCGGTCGTCTTCTGCCAAAGCCCATTGTCGCCCGATTTTGCTGCCCTGTATACGTTCGTTCTAAGTCCCACATTGATTTATGCTGCAGTGTTGCCTGTCTGTGAGCGCTGACAACTTTACACAAACGCGTCTGCTCTCGCCGTTAAATGAAGGCCGACGCCTACTGAGTTATTTCTGGTCAGAGGTAACGCCTGACATCTGGTATTCTCGACACACTCTTGGTACTGTGGATCGTGGAGTATTGAATTAGCACACTGGACTCGCATTCGGGAGGACGACGGTTCAATCCCGTCTCCGGCCATCCTGATTTAGGTTTTCCGTGATTTCCCTAAATCGTTTCAGGCAAATTCCGGGATGGTTCCTTTGAAAGGGCACGGCCGATTTCCTTCCCAGTCCTTCCCTAACCCGAGCTTGCGCTCCGTCTCTAATGACCTCGTTGTCGACGGGACGTTAAACACTAACCACCACCACCAGTATTGAATTCCCTAATGATTGCCGAAATGGAATTTCTCATGCATGTAGCTGCAACTACCATTTCGTGTTCGAAGTCTGTTAGTTCCCTTGGTGCGGCCATAATTAAGTCGAAAATCTTTTCAGATGATTCCTCTGAGTAAAAAAAAAAAGAACAACAACAATTGTGCCGATTCCCTGGGCTTTTATAACGTGTGTGCTCGATACTACCATCATGGGTATATGTGCATATCACTAACCCATGAGTTTTGTTACCTCGGTGTATACCTGGCTAGTCACGATGAATTGATAGCGCTTCCTGTTGTCAGGTTCAGCAAACTGGAAGGGTAGACGGGCACCGTGAAGCTAATGAGGTCTGTGTAAACACAAGGTGACCTGCTTTAACCACTGTGCATGAATACATGTGTACTCTTATGTCTCAGCTATGTTCCACATCCCTGATGGATAAGCTCCGTTCTCTCTCTCTCTCTCTCTCTTATTCCTGTCTGGTTTGATGCGGCGCCCCACGAATTCCTCTCCTGTGCCTGCGTCCTCAGTTATTCGCGGGATGTAGTCCAATACCTGCTTTCCTTACTTTCCTCTACGTTTTTTACTGCCTGCAGCTCCTTTTAGTACCATACAAGTTATTCCGTGATGTCTTAACTCATGTCCTATCACTCTTACCCTTCTTCTTGTCAGTGTTTTACATGTCTTTCTTTCCTCATCAATTCTGCGGAAAATTTCCTCGTTAATTACCTTATCAGTTCACCTAATTTTCAACATTCTTCCGTAGCACCACATGACATGTCCTCAGCGAATCTTTGCATTGATATCTTTTAACCTTGAATTTTAGTCCCACTCTTGAATCTTTCCTTGATTTCCGTCATTGATTCTGCGATGTACAGATTGAACAGAAGGAGCGAAAGACTACATCCCTGTCTTATACACTCTTTACACAAAGCGCTTTGTACTTCGTCTTGCACTCTTGTTATTCCCTTGAACATATTGTATATTACTCATCTTTCTCTACATCTTACCCCTATTTTTCTCAGAATTACGAACCTCTTACACCATTTTATATAGTGGACGCTTTTTCCTGGTTGACAAATCCTATGAACGTCTCCTGATTTTTCTTTAGTCTTGCTTCCATTATCAATCGCAATTCAAGACACAACCAAATACAAGAATAATCTCGCAAGGAATACAGCAAGTACAGTAGTAAAATGAAGATCACACTCCATTTCTTGAAAACAAAATTCTCGCCAAAATTTCAGTTAATCCAAATTCAGTTACTAAAATGTTACTTAAGCACATCTTATATCGTTTACTTCGCAATATTCCTGCCGGTTTAAGAAGAGTGGCGCCTGTACATTTGTTTTTGCATGATTATTGATGTTTTAATGTCATTAAAGACAATTGTTAGTCTTAGAATAACTGTGAGCTACAGTACTTATACGTGACAAATGTTTTTCAGTCTCGCAAAGTGTAATGTGACAATAACTCAGTCTGTTTGAAGACCTAACTTTTATATTTAAGTTGATATGAAGATTCGTACAGTACAGCTCTCGGAGCAGGTTATATTAATCAGAAAATGATATAGTTATTACTGTTATTGTTAATTCCCCCTTAAGGAGACCGCTAAAACACAATCAATTTTTGTGGCATTTCTTTCTTTCTCTTTCTTATTTCTTCCCAATAACCTCTCATATATGCACTGTGTTTCTTCTTCCTCTCTTCTGTGCACTTCTTTCTTGTATCCTTCTCTTTGAAAGATTGCTGAAATTTATGTTTTATGATTTTTTCCTCTGTTTTTCTGCCTGTCTATCATGTCGTCCGTGGTGCTGTTTAGTTTCTTGAAATCTTCCAATGTTTCCTTTACCCAGTTGATTTTCACCGTACTAGATGTCACAATGATAAAAATCTTCTTGGTCAGTCTGTTTTCGTTCATCCTGTGTGTGTGTCCGTAGAAACTTGCTCCTCTTTTCCTGATGTTGTTTGCAATCGTCTGTGTCTGTTCGCACAGTTCTTTTGTCGGTCTCTCCATCGAGATGTATCCAAATCCCCTCTTTTTGAACTGGCCCATAGTTCTTTCTCAGTATTTTCCTCTCTTGTTATTCCATCCCCTCGATTTTCGTTCTTCCCTTGACTGCTGTTGTTTCTCAAGCGTAGAAAGCCCCTGATAAGACTATTGTACTGTAGCGTCTTAATTTGGTACTGGTGGAAATACTTCCTTTGTTTTAATGGTTCCAAATAAGTCTGTATCCTTTTTGTAATTTTGTGAACCTTTCTTCATTGGATGTCGAGTGTAAGCCTGTTTCCTGTATGATCTCGCTTAGGTATATGAACCTTTCTACACGTGTCATCTTTCCGTATTTTTTTTACCAGTGTGGGGTCTGTCTGTGGATTCTGTGTCCACGTACAGCATTTCCTCATATGAGGTTTGTAGTCGTGTTTTGGCTGTGATTTCGTGTAGTTTTTCTAGAGCTTCTCTTGCTTCTTTTCTGTTTTTTGTTATGATGGCTACATCATCAGCAAATTCCAGGCATTTTATGTGGATAATTTTATCCTTGTGTCTCCCCATCTTTACGCAATTGACTCCTTTGTATCACTTCCTGATTATGTCTTCCCAAACTGAGTTAAATAGAAAAGGTGACAGGCCATCTCTTTGCCTCACTCATGTCTTGATTTCGAATGGTTCCGAACTGTCTGTCATTAATTTCACTTAGGATGTTGCATTTGTTAGTGTTTCCTGGAATACCAACAGTTTCTCGATGTGTGGGGGGAGTCATACGCCTTCTTCTAATCGACAAATTTTATTGTGATGTTACTGCATTTTTTCGTGGTTCATATTATTTCAGGCACCAGGTATGGTCACTGCATGATGTTTTTTCCCTGAACCCTCCTTCGTATTCTCTTGCCTGTCAACATATATGAGACTCTAGCTGATTTAATAGGGCTTCGGAGATAATTTTATCGCACGCAGTAGTGAAATTCGCCTGTAGTTATTAGGGTCTCTTGTTTATTCTTTTGTGTAGAGGACTTCCATTGTTCTGGTACCTTTTCTGTTTCCCAGATGTTTTCGATGATTCTGTATATTTTGGGTGTAATATTTTCGTGATCTAAAGTCTAACTACCCGAAATTAATCTGTCTTCTTCAGGTGGTCCATTAGTTTTCAATTTTTTTTCACGATTTCCTCGTGTGCTGGGGATTTGGAATCCAGGCTACATTCCGGCTATTCGAACTGTAGTCTCTGTGTCGGATTTTAACAGTTGAGAAGTCTGTCGAGAAGTCTGCAACTTACATTCTCAGTTATTTGATACACATATGCCAATCTTTGTCTTTCCCAATACTTTTACCCTCTGCAGCTCCCTCTAGTATCATGGAAGTTATTCCCTGACGTCTTAACACAGGTCTTGTTTGCTCTTAATTTCAGCGAAGATTGTTTTACCTTTTCTGTATTCTGAGTCAGTCCTCTCGACAACAGGTCTTTATCGATTTCTTTATATTTTTCATGCAGCTATTTCGCCTTGGATTCCCTGCTCTTAATTTTTATTTCATTTCTTAGTGACTTGTATTCCTATATTCTTGATTTTGCCCGTACATTTTTGAACTTCCTTCTTTCATCGATCGACTAAAGTGCTTCTTTGTTTCCCATTGGTTCATCGCAGTTAACTTCCTTACACCTCCGATTTTCTTCCCAACTTACGTGATTGCCCTTTTTAGTGATGTCCGTTCCTCTTCAACTGAACTGCATACAGAGCTGTTGCATACTGCCCTATCTACAGCCACAGAAAACTTCAATCATATCTCTTCATTCTTTAATACTTCCGCATCACACTTCTCCGCGCATTTATTCTTCCTGAGCAGTCGCTTGAGCATAAATCTCCTCTTCATCGCTACGGAATTCTCATCCGGGTCTACATCTGCTCCTGGGTATGTCTTACTACCCATATGTGATTTCGAAATCTCTGCCTGACCATGATGTAATCTATCTGGAATCTTCGTTTTCCAAGTATAGATCCTCCTCTGGTCGTTGCCGAACAGAGTAATCGGTATTACCAGCTGAAACTTATTGCAAAACGCTATTAGTCTTGCTTTTCTCTCATTGCTACTACCACGCCCATTTTCTCCAGTAATTCCTTCGTCTGCTCCTTTCCGCTACTATTGGAGTTTCATCTCCCTTTATCCGTTAAATTACCCGATCAGCACCATCATCTGTTCATGTGTTGCTTACGACGTTGGAATGTATGCCTGAATTACTGTTCTTGATGATTTGTTGTCGATTCTGATGAGAACAACCCTATTACTGAACTGTTCAAACTTACTTTCAGCTCTAATTTCCTTTTCGGAACGAGTCCTGCTCCCACTGTGCCATTTTCTGCTGCTGTTGATATTACTCTATACTCTGACCAGAAATCGATGTCTTCTTTCCATTTTACTTCTCTGACCTCCACTGTATCAAGACTGACCCTTGGTATTTCCCTTTTCTGGATTTCAAGCTTCCTTAACACGTTACAACTTCAGACATTCAACGCTCCGTTTCGTAGTAGTTACCATTTCGTTGTTTGTTCAATCTTTTCTTCTTGGCCATCTCCCTGTTGGCAATTTTCTCCTGGTGATCGGAACACGTCCGGAATATTTTGCCAATAGAGAGATCATAATGGCAGTTTTTCAATTACAGGCCAAAAGTCATGTTGGTAACCTTGTGTGTCTTTAATTTAATGCTTTTCCACTGGGTTCTGCAGTCTCACGCCGTTGACCTTAGCTGATTCTTCCGTCTTTTACGGGCAATTTCTCACCCAAATGGCAAGAGAAAACTCTGGACCTATGTCCACACCATCGCCTTCTTTGCCAAGGCCGTTGGATGAACGAGGGTGGTTTCTTGTGCTGTAAGTTTTCGCCCGCCTTTGCGGATAATTCTTGTTAAAAATTTAGGCTGTAGCGAGGGTCAACCCTGAATCCATGACGTTTTTATTACGAAACAAAGAGACACGGGTTAAGCTTCCCCTTTAAGTACGGATTAAAATCTCCGAGTAATACGTGTACAAGATTCGTGGGGATTTTGTTGGTGGTTTCATCCATATCGTCCTAAAGTCATTCTCTCATCTGTGGGTTATTCTTGCTGTAGTTATTTGTGGGGGCATGCGCAATGATTAGTGTATACGTTTTGTCCCCATATCGTTTCGTGAGTGTCATTTTTTTTCTGATTTTTACGTGAAGTCTATTACAATGTCCAGTATCGATTTGTATACAACAAATACGTTGCGAATAGTTTGCGATGTTTTCCGGGAATGGCTGTGACTGGTTTCCTCTAGTGCACTCTTAGTATTGAGGGGTTTTGAGGCGCTCCGATTCTTCTAGTGGGGTCCGCAGCTCGTGGTCTTGCGGTAGCGTTCTCGCTTCCCGCACACGAGGTCCCGGGTTCGATTCCCGGCGGGGCCAGGGATTTTCTCTGCCTCGTGATGACTGGGTGTTGTGTGTCTTTCATCATCATTTCATCCCCATCGACAAGCAAGTCGCCGAAGTGGCGTCAACTCGAAAGACTTGCACCAGGCGAACGGTCTACCCGACGGGAGGCCCTAGCCACACGGCATTTCCATTTCCATTCTTCTAGTCGCAACACAGCCGATCACCTGCAAACCAGTGTTCAGGTATATTACCTAGTCTTACTGAGTGGGTAACAGGGTAGTGGACTCCTTCCCATTATTGTGGCTTGATTATTGGTTTGTGTCGAGGTTTTGATGGCGAAATTCCAAACCGTTACAATTTAACCTGACATTTTGAGTTGCAGACGATTCAGTTATAGCCATCGTCCCAGAGCGAACACATACTGTTCAGAGTACTGCTGGCTACCACACATACGTTTGCATTTTGGGGTTTCGCCCGAAACCCTAGGCAGGGACTTTCGCAGGGAACTATCGTGCGGAGCTAGACGGAACAAGGTTTTTTTTTCTTTTTTTACGAGGTTTTACTCCACGCCTTCCTTCTTCCTCATCACCAGCGAGATGACTCCCTGGGCTTGGGACCGGCACTGACGTAAATTAGCGAACAAAACAATAATTTTTATTCACCTCTATTGGTAACTTAAAAAACACAAATTTCTTGAATAATAGTACACAGAAACTACGTTATAATAAGTAGTGGCGATCTCAGCGTCCAGAGAATTTTTCCGCACTGAGATGCTTGTCTTGTCCACATAAATTTGTAAATACTCTTCACTGCTACCTCCCAATACAATCAGTGTGGCGTCTCGCATTAGTGGTTAATTACGAAACGCATCACAGTTTTTATGATTCGGCGGTTTGCGAAATAAGATTACGTTAAATCTAATGACCCACAAAACTGTTACACAAATGCGTAACTTACCGAGAACATGACATGAATAACTATCAGAATTTAATTTCACTGCCATTTTCGTGTAATATTTCTTAGATCACAGCATTACACTCAAATTCAGTCGCGCCTAAAAAGAAACAAAGAACCCTCAGAAATTTGATGTTTCCAAGGAAATTATTTATGTTTCACTTCGACCTTCTCGGTGTTTTTGTGCATGGGAAATAGATTTGGTTGTCATTTACGTATATCTCCTGCGCACTGCATCAGCTAACACGTGTGAAGCAAAAATACTTTTCTTTAGATTGCTTCAAGTATTCATATCCGATCACAGGAATGCATGAATGCAGCTTTCTGGGACAGCTAAAGCGTAACTCTACCGGTAGGAATTCAATTTCGGTGAGAGCATCGAAAGATGAACCAGAAAGATATGGCTGCAAAGTTTCCGGAGCTACCGCCGATATTTCAGGACCCGTTTCCTAGAGAGCAGCCATATTTTCGGTGAAAAACGTAAGATCGATCATCTTTATTCGACGTGAGAAGGTGTTATCAAAATTTGTTTCAATTGCTTAATGAAACGTTAACGTTAGTCGGAAAATGTGCGTCTTAAGAAACCATCATCCATTTCTTTCCCATCTTAGGGCATAGTGTCGTAGAGACAGAGATCAGTGCACCTGTGAAAACCGCATGTATTTTGATCGGTGACGTAGTCTATTTCCTGATTTTAGTATCACAAGAAATAATGTGCACTAGAGACTGCCCTAAGCTATTTCCGCCCCTTACTAAGAATATTGTTGCTGTTAGACGTGAGGCAGTATTTTGTGCAGCATTTGTAAATATTTTGAATCTTCGCACTTAACTGCTGTACAATTGGAACCAATAGTTAATTCTTCATTTACAGAATTTGATGTTTTTTAGAACTATTTATATAACTTGTTGACAGATAAGCCACACATCGTCCGTCGTGTACCATCTTGTACCTTTACGAAGAGGGAGGTCTTTCACTATGGAACAAATGATTCTTGTAAATAAACTTACATTGTTTATTGTCACAACAATTTTACCTGTCTTGAAAACGGAGATTGGTGCTACTTTCTAAGGCTTCCTTCTCCAAATCTATTTAATCGGATACTAGTTCTTGATAATACGCTGACCCAAAAGTTGGTTTTCATTTGAAAATTCGAGTAATGTAGATAGAAAGGTAAGAATTTACGCACTTGCTTGAAATTACAAGGGGTTTTACTGTAACCAGAAAGTGCACAAAATCACCAGTAGGTGGTGCTTCATGAGATACAGGAGCAAGATAAGCATTACAACTGATTTTTAGCAAAGACGATGTCTTTTGTAACAAATGCTCATCATGCGGCCGTCATTCATCAAAAAAACCTGTAGTCGAGGAGTGGTGAGAAACTACCATCAGCTGCTGTCTTCTACCATCCGTAATGAGATCGGACGATCATGGTGGACTTACCACTTCAGATAATCCCACAACTACTAAGCACACAGACTCAGGTCTGGAGACCCGACTCCCTCTTTTTTTTTTTTCTTTATTGATTTCCAATTCCCCCCCCCCCCCGGAGGGGGCGGGCTGGCAGCAGCTTTCTACGCTGCTCTACAGCCTACAGACATTTTTTAAATAAAGGAAGAAGAAAGAAACAAGGTAAAACAGGTGATAAAATGGTGAGTTAAAGTGTAAAATGGCGTAAAAATGCGGAAAGTTAAAACAGAAAGCAAAAGGGGTTGGCAATGTAGATAAAATACACAGGAATCAGACAAGTAACATAGTAGACACACAATTAAAAAAACACGGCGACAGTCTGGTTTCTGTTCACAAGAGATAAAAGGCACACCCAGCGACAGTATGATGGCCATTCGCAACAAGTCCCAAAAAACACAACACGGAACACTCACTGTAAAACACGCACCGTAGAACACTCACTGTAGAACACTGCACGAAAGTGGCAGCACAAAGATGACACTCCCGAGCCAAAGGCAGATGGGCCGGGGGGGGGGGGGGGGACCTACAGGAGGGGGAAAAACAAGGAGGGAGGAGAGGAAAAAAAAACGAAAAGGGGGGGGGGAGACCTGACTCCCTCTCACATTACTACTTATTATAGTCACCATTCTCATGCGGCGCCAATGACGTGTTGCTGTCCAGCGCCATCTGTGGGCCAGTTTTCCCACTCGTTTTCGGTTACAACCAAACCCCATGTCATTTCAAGCACATATGTCAGGGTTTACCCGTCTACATACATTATTCAGTGAATTTGTGCGTTATCAAATGTGAACAGACTTTTGGGTAAACCTGTATTCCTACTTACAAGGGAACCTCCCCATCGCACCCCCCTAAGATTTAGTAATAAGTTGGCACAGTGGATAGGCCTTGAAAAACTGAACACAGATCAATTGAGAAAACAGGAAGACGTTGTGTGGAACGATGAAAAAAATAAGCAAAATATACAAACTGAGTAGTCCATGGGCAGATACGCAACATCAATGATAGTGTGAGCGCAGGAGCGCCGTGGTGGTGGTGGTGGTTAGTGTTTAACGTCCCGTCGACAACGAGGTCATTAGAGACGGAGCGCAAGCTCGGGTTAGGGAAGGATTGGGAAGGAAATCGGCCATGCCCTTTCAAAGGAACCATCCCGGCATTTGCCTGAAACGATTTAGGGAAATCACGGAAAACCTAAATCAGGATGGCCGGAGACGGGATTGAACCGTCGTCCTCCCGAATGCGAGTCCAGTGTGCGAACCACTGCGCCACCTCGCTCGGTCAGGAGCGCCGTGGCCCCGTGGTTAGAGTGAGCAGCTGCGGAACGAGAGGTCCTCGGTTCAAGTCTTCTCTAGAGTGAAAAAAAAAATTTTTTTTCAGACAGTTATTATCTAGCAAACTCTTATGTTTTCATCAATTTTTGGGAGTGATTATCACATCCACAAGAAAACCTAAATCGGGCAAGGTAGAAGAATCTTTTTACCCATTCGCCAAGTGTGCAAGTTAGGTGGGTCGACAACATATTCGTGTCATGTGACGCACATGCCGTCACCAGTGTCGTATAGAATATATCAGACGTGTTTTCCTGTGCAGCAATCGGTTGACCTATGACCTTGCGATCAAATGTTTTCGGTTCCCATTGGAGGGGCACGTCCTTTCGTCTAGTAATCGCACGCTTTTGCGGTGCGTTGGTAAAACACAGACACTAAACTTATTACAGTGAACAGATACGTCAATGAACGAATGGACAGATCATAACTTTGCGAAAATAAAAAAAGCAAACATTTCACTCGAGAGAAGACTTGAACCAAGGACCTCTCGTTCCGCAACTGCTCACGCTAACCACGGGACCACGGCGCTCCTGAGCTCAGATTATCCATAATGTTGCCTATCTTTCGCATGGACTACTCAGTTTGTATATTTTGCTAATTTTTTTCATAATTCCACACAACTTCTTCCTGTTTTCTCGATTGATCTGTGTTCAGTTTTTCAAGGCCTATCCACTGTGCCAACTTATAACTAAATCTGTGGGGGGTGCGATGGGGAGGTTCCCTTGTTAGTTTGATTTCACTTACTGATTACTATTGGTATGTAGTAAGGTATTAATGAAAAGTGCTATTGTCAAGATTATCTAGAGTACACCGCTTTTATATATCAATGGAATATTTGTTTCGAAGTACGTGACCATGTTGTACTTTGGAACATGTTTTAGCATTTGGAAGAACCTCAATTTTGCGGAGTAAATTTTATTATTTCAGAACAAGACTGCACTACGTAGAAAGCGAATACCATCATTCATAAATGGAATATCAAAAGGTATTAAGCTTCTATTACAGCGCTGGTTAGAGGCAGATGCCGACAGAGTAGCAAGGTAGATTGTTCTGCTCTTCTATTTCATCCCTATGCCGGTTTCCCTCTGCAGAAGTAAAAGTGCTCCGCTTGTAAAAAGAAAAGTCACACCAAAGCACGGGAAAGGCAATATCACTAATATACTGGATTATGGATCATTTTCATTAACGCTGATCTGTGGTAAGATTTTGGAACATAAAATATGTTATAACATCTGTTGTTAAATGAAACTGTACAATAAATTACCAAAAGAGACAAAAGAAATTGCAAAAATACGCTTATTTAAAAATGCAGCAAATAAGTACATTTTATACATTGAAGGATTACTTAGATGAAACAGAGTAGGGGTTTGGTGAAAAAAATGTTACGCAAATAAATAATAATAATGATTATAAAACATCCAACATTCCCCATAATATCTTCACACAATGATTTTTTCCTTCTTTTTTCCTTTTCTAGAAAAACTTACATCCAATCTATGCATTGCCCAATACTAACACCTCTTCATCTTTCTGAGCTCAACATCTCACTCATTATAGAGGGATGCTGACTCAGTTTTTCAGGATAGCAAATGGGAAGTGGTGGTACAGAAAATGCCCCAGAGATCACCAGTGTGTGTGTGTGTGTGTGTGTGTGTGTGTAGTGAGTAAACTGTTATGAAACAATATGTGTATAGAGTGTGCAGCGACTTACAGTAAAATATGAGTTAACAGTGGGCATTACATCATTTAATAAGTTATTTGTAGAAAAATTATTGTATACCAGGAGTAAATCTAATGATTGTCTTTAACTAGAAGTCTGCAAATGTATGTGTATACTATTTAGCTTATTTTAATTTGCTCTAAATTGTAAATACTTTGACCTGTCCTATATCCTTGTAAAAAGAGATCTACGAATGAGTAAAGCTACTACTACGAGTACTACTACTACTATTACTACTACTACTACATAACCAGACAGATAATATCGTTAAATATCGTTCTTTTGAAACACAACTGGCTCTTCCTTCACACGAATTAACGAGTGCTGTCAACAGAGGAGTCCAAGTCTATTCCATATTTCTCCGCTTCCAGAAGGCATAAGAGACGGTTCCACACAAAGTTCTTCTAATCAATTTGCATGCCTACGGCGTATGGCCCAGCTGTGCAACTAGATTCGTGATTTTCTGTCATAATGATCACAGTTCGTAATAATGGACGTAGTATCATCTAGTGAAACTCTCTGGTGTTCTTAATCCACACTACGTGTTCAAAAGTATCCGGAGACCCCGCAAAAACATATGTTTTTCGTATTAGGTCCATTGTGCTGCCACTGCCAAGTACTCCCTATCATCAACCTCAGTAGTCATTAGACATTGTTGAGAGCAGGATGGGGCGCTCCGCAGAATTCAAGGATTTCGAACGTGGTCAGCTAACTGGGTGTCACTTGTGTCATACTTCTGTACGTTAGATTTCCACACTCCTAAACGTCCCTAAGTCCACTGTTTCTGAGTGATAGTGAAGTTGAAACGTGAAGGGGCACGGACAGCACAAAAGCGTACAGGCCGATCTCGTCTGTTGACTGACAGAGACCGCCGAAAGGAATTGTTCAAATATGTGTGAAATCTTAAGGGACTTAACTGCTAAGGTCATCAGTCCCTAAGCTTACACACTCCTTAACCTAAATTATCCTAAGGACCACTCACTTTTTTTTTTTTTTTTTTTCACTAGCTGCTTATATTTTATGACCCACCGTCTAATTTCTTATGGTGGGTCGTATATTGCCACTTAGCCGCTGTGACTGGGTCCGGGGTCCGCAGTGACTGAAAGTAACACCACACCGGCTCCCGTCCCCACTCACACCGTTGCCCGTGTCCCGCCACGTGGAGGCGGGCTCTGTTTAGATCCATTTGATTTTTTTTTCTTTTGTGCAGCATTAGAAAAACTTATAACTAATACAAAATCAAGTAAGATATTAATAAACAAAACGAAATTAAATATTTAGAAAGAAGGAAGGAAGAGAACTGAATAGAGAAGTTATAGGTATAATATGGCCCGTCACCTGGTTGTGGGCGGCGGCCCGGGTCTTGGAATGACCCTCAAGACGCTGGCCGTTGCTCACCATGCTTTTAACATCTACCATCCTAAAAACTACCTTAACTAGAAGAGATTAGGGTACGTTAAAGCTAGAAACTAAGACTAAGACCTCCATGTCCAGCCGGCTAAACTATTTACGATATACAATAGAGAGGTAACTGATTTTGTGCTTGGCTCAAAGTTGCTAATGAAAGGGTACTCGTGGTAAAAGTAATAAGGTAATGACGCTAACGGTTTGTGTTGAGCCTGCAAGGCTCCTGGTAGAGTACATCAGGCGCGAGCACCTCCCGGCCCCGCCGACAACACGACCTGAACGGTGGTTTTCCCCGATCTACCATAGGTATCCGTCGGGTTGGGCTCAAAAGAGAGGAACCACAATTAAGATCCTTCCATCCAGGACGTGCGCCGCCTCCTACCAGGGGGGCGTGGGTCCCTTGAAGAGGTGCCCAACTTTAAGCTTCAGATGAGAAGTTCTTAGTATAGTGGAGGTTGAGGTATAGGCTGTGTAGGTTGGTTGTACAAACAGTTCACACTGAGCCAATGAGACTTACAATGATGGTGTGGCAGTTAGCACCTTCCGGCCCCGCCAGCAACACAGCCTGAGCGGTGGTTTTCCCCGATCTACCATAAGTATCCGTCGGGTTGGGCTCAAAAGAGAGGGACCACAATTAAGATCCTTCCATACAGACTGTGCGCTGCCTCTTAACGGAAGGTGTAGGTCCCTTGTAGAGGTACCTAGCTTTAAGCTCTTATTGGACATGGAGATGCTGTTAACTATTTATATATACGGTGCAATCTGTTTTTAGGATTGTGTGTGACTTGTGCACCTCTTGTCGGTTGTTCCACTCTGTTCTTTGAATTTGACTTGGTTGACACTATGGATCATCCGCACTGGACGCTTCAATATCTGTGTTGGTGCCCTGGTCTGTATCTGTTTCTTCTTCATCACTCGTGGTGCTAATCATATCTGCATCCCCCTGGGCATCGTGACGTCTGTTTGGACCGACTTGCCTTCGGTAGGGTCTGTTGCGCAAGTATTCTATTTGTTGGATCTTCGAGATTTCGTCCGTTAGTTTGTTGAGTTCAGTCCACCTTTCCGGGTCGCGTATTATGGCATGTAGTTCGTTCTGTGTGTTCAGGCGATTTATGTGTACTGTGTGTCTTATGTTCGTGCGTTGTCCGCAGAAGAAGACAGTATGTTCAGGGGAACCTTCTTCCCCGCATGTGCATCTATTAGTCTGCTGCAGACTCACGCGGTACAGGTGCGTGGGATAAGGGCCATGTCCTGTGATGAAATGTACCATACCGCGGCTGGGATCAATATGTTTTAGTTTTAGTCTTTCCCGGATGTCAGGGAAGAAGTTGTAGACACGGCGGCCCTTATCGCTGTTGGCCCACTCGCTCTGCCAGGTATCCACTCGCCATGCTCTGAGTTGGCGTGTTGTCTCAATCGGTACACCAGTGATCTGCCGAACCTGGTCTATTCTCCCCATCCTAAGCCAGTACATTGCTGCACGGTACCTGATGGTGATATCTATGGGGAAAATTCCCATGACGACACATAGTGCGTCATTTGATGTTGTGTTAAATGCCCCTGTTAGTCGAAGTAGAACACTTCTTTGGCCTCGACGTACAATGGTTCTGTTGGTTGAGAGATTTAACCTGTGGGCCCACGTACTGGCAGCAAAGCATAGTACTGACTCGAAGAGAGCGCAATGGTATGTTCGTGTCACTGACAGGGGTAGTCTGAATTGTTCCGAATTTAGCCTAGCCAGTTTGTGTAGTATCTTTTCTGCTTTGTTTGTGCATATTCGCATGTGTTCGTGGAAGTTCAATCGTTCATCAATGTATACTCCTAGATAGCGTGTGACTGCTAGTCTTTTTATGTTTGTGTCCCCGATTTTGACTATTGGGTTCCTGCGCAGGATACCCTTTAGCAATGTATAAGTTGTTTTGTTTCCTGCTATCTTTAATTTATTATCTGTGCACCATTGGGTTATTGTCCTAAGTGTTCCATTGGCTCTTTCTTCTAGCTGGGCACGGTTATTTGCTGAAACTACGACGAGTAGATCATCAGCATAAGCGACAGCTCCATCTGTCAAGATGTGCTCCTCTAGTAACTGTAGGAGCGGTTCTATAACTATGTCCCAGAAGATGGGGCCGCAGATCGACCCTTGTGGACAGCCTTTTGTAATTCGTTTAATCACTTTCTGGTTGTCCATTTGCCAAACGACCGTTCTGTCTCTGCAGTAGTCCATGAAACTATTATACAGAGACTCCGGTACCTGCAGGTGTCTGAGCCTCTTGAACAAGGCCGGCCACCAGAGGTTGTCGAAGGCACCTGAGATGTCTATCATAATTGCAAGTGTGTATTTGGAGGGTGTGTCGTGTACTATTTGAAGTGCTCTGTTAATTGCGTCGTCTATAGATTTCCCTTCCCTGAAGCCGTATTGGTGTGGTGTCAGTCCCCGTAGTGTTCGGTGTGCTTGTAGTCTTTTGCAGAGTAGTTTTTCTTGTACTTTACCGAGTGTACTGATAAGGCAAATTGGTCTGTATGACTTGGGGTCTGATGGGTCTTTGTCTGGAGCCTTTTTTATGATAACCGCCTTCGAGGTCTTCCACACTGCAGGCACACGGCCCAGCCTTAATGCATCGTTTAACAACGTTGTGAGAAACGGGGTGATCTGCGGTGCAATTTGTTTCAGTACCTCAGAGTGGATACCATCCGGTCCAGGCGCCTTTTTGTTTTTGAGTTCTGAGATCGCTGTCGCCACTTCTTCCTGCGCAAATGGACAGGTGACGGTTGGTGTGGTGTATACTGTGCCTACTTCGCGTCTCAGTGCTGCATGTTGTGGTGTGTCTGTGTATGCGATGTCGTCGGGCAGGAGTTTGCTCAGCAGGAACTCCGCTGTGCGTCTCCAGCCCTTAGTCATCTCACCTAAGGACCAACACACACACACTCATGCCCGAGGGAGGACTCGAACATCCGCCGGGACCAGCCGTACGGTCGATGACTGCAGCGCCTTAGACCGGCCGACAGGAATTAAAAACTGACTTCTAGCCAGATCTTCACACAGGAATTCCAAACTGCATCCACTGCATCAGGACCCACTGCAAGTACTACGACTGATAGACGGGAGATGAGGAAACTTGGATTTCATGATCAAGCAGTTGCTCATAAGCCACACATAACGCCAGTAAATGCCAAACGACAACTCGCTTGGTGTAAGGAGCGTAAACATTGTACGATTGAACAATGTAAAAACGTTGTGTGGAGTGACAAATCACGGTACACAATGTGGCGATCCGTTGGCAGGATGTGGGTATGGCGAATGCCGGCTGAATGTCATCTGCCAGCGTGTGTAGTGCCAAAAGCAAAATTCGGAGGCGGTGGTGTTATAGTGTGGTCATGTTTTTCATGGAGGGGGCTTGTACCCCTTGTTGTTCTGCGTGGAACAATCACAACAGAAGCCTACATCGATGTTTTAAGCACCTTCTTCCTTCCCACTCTTGAAGAGCAATTCGGTAACGGCGACTGCATCTTTCAACAAGACCGAGCACCTATTCATAATGCACGGCCTGTGGAGTAGTGGTTACACGATAATAACATCCCTGTAATGGACTGGCCTGCACAGTCCTGATCTTAATCCTATAGCCCACCTTTGGGATGTTTTGGAGCGCAGACTTTGTGCCAGTCAGGTGTGTCCTTTCCTCTGCGATTCTGCGCAGAACGTCCTCATTCCTTACCGTACTCGGGTACTGATTAAACTGTTTACACCGTTCAGCAGTTCCTGTAATTCTTCTTTACTTTCGCTCATTATAGCAATGAAATCAACGTGTCGTATCATTGATAATCTTTCACCTCGAATTTTAGTTCCACTCCTGAACCTTTCTTTTATACCTATCTCGTTATTGTTCAGTTTTCAAATTATTAAACAGTTGGGGTACCCTGGTAAGGATCATACATACTAAGTTACTGTCCGGGGTTTCCTCATCAAGCTCGTGCAGTTGGAACACCCCGCTAATGGCGTCAGCAACCTTATTGATCCCTTAACGTACCAAACATTGAAATGGATAACCGAAACGCCGACCGCCCATCTCGCAATGCGGCCTGTCTTTCTAGAACGCGCTAGGATCCAGCTAAGGGCCTGATTATCCGTCTCTAGGTCAAATTCACGATGCTCGAGATAGAAGCAAAATTTTTCCAGGGCAAATAACAGAGCTAAAGCTTCGCACTCGTATACCCAGCAATTGAGCTCAGGCCCCTCCAGACGTCGGGTAGCAAATGCTAACGGACGCCTGATATCTTGATCTTCCTGTAGAAGAACTGCCGCCACATCACTATTGCAAGCATCAGTCTGGATCACAAATCTTTTCTTAAAGTCAGGTAAGGCTAAAACCGGTGGGATGGCAATCGCAGTTTTAATTCCTTCAAAGGCTGCCTGCTGACTTACAGCCCAAACGAATTTCTCATTACTTCTGCGTGTCAAATTTAACGGAGCTACAAATTGAGCAAAGTTTGGGACAAATATACGGAAATAATTAGTCATCCCTACAAATTGGGAAACCTCCTTGTTATTTCGTGGCTGCGAAAAATTCCTCAACGCCTTAGTGCGTTCCTGATCAATGCCGATTCCGTTCCCAGACACCAATTGACCAAATTTGACACCCAGCGCTTAGCTAAAGATACCTTTGAGAGTGTCACAGTCAGCCCCGCATCCCTCAGATTGGATAGTACCTTGTGGATGTGCCCTAAATGCTCTTCAAAGGAGCGACTAAATATGGCAACATGGTCCAAATAATTGAGGACATAATTAAACTTTAAATCACCTACAGTTTTATCCAATAAAAGGAGAAAACTGCTGCACCGGTTGACAAACCAAACGGAACTCGGTTGAGCTCACATAAATTCCAATCCACGGTGAAGGCGGTGAGATGCTTAGATTGATCCGTTAAGGGAATCTGGCAATAAGCCTGATTAAGATCTAAGACCGTAAAACAATATGCTCCAGAAAACCAGGTGAAACAATTGTGGGGATCAGGCAGTGGCACCGATTCCTAGATCACCTTTTTATTGAGAAGCCTGTAATCAACCACAGGTCGGAAATCCTGCCCTTGATCTTTAGGTACTAAGAAAAAAAAAATTGTTCAAATGGCTCTGAGCACTATGGGACTTAACATCTATGGTCATCAGTCCCCTAGAACTTAGAACTACTTAAACCTAACTAACCTAAGGATGTTACAAAACACCCAGTCATCACGACGCGGAGAAAATCCCTGACCCCGCCGGGAATCGAACCCGGGAACCCAGGCGTGGTAAGCGAAAACGCTACCATACGACCACGAGCTGCGGACAGGTACTAAGAAATTGGGGGAATCATATGGGGAGGTGGACGATCTTACGACTGTCGATTAACAAGCCCTGAATTTTGTACCGCAATATCTTTATCTTAGGTGGTGACAAGCGATATGGAGACTGGCGAACGGGCACGTCATCCATAACACGAATATGGTATTTAGTGACGTCTGTGACTCCTAACCTGTCACAAAGTAATTCAGGAAATTCTGCTAAAAGTTCACTTAACTGTTTCCCTTGTTAACTAGAGAGGTGGTCCATCCCAAGAAGGCACATATTACTAATGGTGTCACTTGCCATCACCACATGAGCACATGAACAAAACGCTATTCGATCTTTGGGGGAAAATTTTAAGTAAAAGGTCCGGGTACGAAAATTTAACACCAAACTGGTCTTACGGATGAAAACATGCCCTATAATTACGTCACGCACCAGTCCCTTAACTAATAAAATCTTGACATGGCATGAAAATCCACACATCGTAAGATTTCCCCGCACTTCCCCGCACAGAGTTAACCCTAGAACATTGGCCACCCAACATATCTCAATCGAGGGACATCCGGAGATAATCTATGAGCATCCGTGTCCATATTCAATAAACGACACTTAGTTAAAGAGTATACAGAGCTGCCTGAATCTAGTAACCTAAGTAACCTACATAACGGTTGATGCCATATAGCCGCACAAACAGGTGGTAAGGTACACGTGGTGGCTGCCTGTCTCCGAGGATGTGACGCCGCCCCCGCCTGGCGTAATTTCTCAGCGCGAGGCGTCCTTGCAACCAGGCATCCTCATACTAAATGGTTACGTGCGCCGCATCTAAAACAAGCCCTTCACTTCATTCAACCGCACGCTTTATATATCATGCTACCTTCTGGGCCAGAGTTAGATAAATCTTGATGTCACCCTGTTAACTCATTTCGCTGGTTGTCAGCAAAAGACAATTTCATAATAGAGTTAACAAGATTCTCTGACTGACGAAGAGTGGCCGGACGAGGAAAGAGTGCGATCCGAGACCTATCTTGTCTGGCGTGAGGTCGGACGCTTGACGGCGCGTTCGTCGCGTGCCCGCCCGTTGCCAGCGCGCCGTAAGGCACGGAGGCTCGCACTGGGGCGTATTGCTTCTAGTCGGGATTGCCGCGGCCGTCCTCATGAGGGGAAGTGACGCGTCTCTCATAGCCTCTCCTTCCCAAGTGGCTCTTTCCGACTTCCCGTGGTGCCAGACGTTATGCTCGGCATTTTGCCTTGCGACAAAAGGGAGAGCTGCGACCCAACCCGATGCGAAAGCGAAGGGTGCGTGGCACAGGGGGAACTGTGTCAAAGGACCGAACATCAGTCCCTACGTTCGCAGGGCACAGACCAGCAGGTGCTCTGCATGCCGGCGACCTCATTTGTCAGCGTGGGATCACAGCGCGAGTCGGCAAGGGTACTTCGTCGCGCCCCTGGGTATCCGGGGCGTATTCTGCCAAACCCAGGAAGTGGTGACACCGCCTGGGCCAGGTTAGATGGGTCCAGACCGCTGAACGACTGGGTGACCGGCCCGCCACCTGAGTGGGAGTGGGTCCTTGGCCGAGAGGTGGAAGCTCGGGCTAGTAAGCGGCGAAGGGCGAGAGGTGCATCCGCCTCTCCGGAGTGCGGGGTGCACTTGCCGAGGAGCGTCGGGTGAAATCGCCGATGACGGAGCCACCGACGGGGACCAGTGCGCTGGCGACGGCGCGCTGAACCCAGCAGCTCCTGAGTGCCCTTGGCCTTGGGGCGAGGCCAGTGGGCGAGCTGCACCAGTCTCCCCCCCCCCCTCCCCCGTGCCAGAGGAGCCGGTCTGGGGCAAGAGACGGGCTCCCTACCTTTTTTCACTCGTCAATCAATGTGGCTGACCAAGAGACGAGTGATTCGAGTGCGATTTCCAGGGCGACTGTGTCTACCGTCCCTACCTCGCAGGAGGGGTTGGGACACGATGATGAAAACGTCTATGAAAGACTGTAGAATAAGTCAAATTTTGGACTCCAGTGTAAAGAATGGCAAAATCAGCCAGGCTGCGGTCCTGGCAATAAAGAACGAGCTCGATGCCTGGGCTACTGCTAATGCTAAGCTTGAGGGGCTTCTCGAAGAGCTTGAGAAAGAAAACGCCAAATTAAGACAACCACCAGCTAAGACATGGGCCGGAGTGGTAGCGCAAGCCGCCACTAGGGCCCAAACAACCAAGAAACAACAGCCAAGACCTCAAAGAAACCAGACACGGCAGTTTTTCTAAGACCCCTGCCTGGCCAGACCATTAAGAAAGTGTAAGAGATCTTTACTACCACTACTGACCCCGCAAGAGACACTTGCTACCGAGGAAGACAGAGATAAAATATTGAACAACACTAAACTAAGCAAAGCCATGAAATGTGAACCACCTAAGAAGCGAAATCCGCTGGTGCTTTATATGATGTACCTGTGGCACTAACAGAAAGTGATATCTATGAAACAATGTATAATCAGAACTTTGAGGATATTGAATGAGAAACCTTTAAAAATGAATTTAAATTGCGTTTTAAAACTGGGCCTCGGGAACGGGACGTTGTCCATCACGTCGCCGAGGTCTCCGGTAAAATGTGGCGTAAACTTATCGCTATGGGCAAAATATACATCAGGTTTCAATCGATTAATGTTAGAGACTGCTTAGTAGTCCCCCGATGCCACTGTGGCCGTGCTGTTCTAGGCGCTTCAGTGCAGAACCACGTGGCTTCTACGATCGCAGGTTCGAATCCTACCTCGGGCATGGATGTGTGTGATGTCCTTAGGTTAGTTAGGTTTAAATAGTTCTAAGTCTAGGGCATCGTGGAGGGTAAAAATCGTAGGGGGAGACCAAGAGATGAATACACTAAGCAGATTCAGAAGGATGTAGGTTGCAGTAGGTACTGGGAGATGAAGAAGCTTGCACAGGATAGAGTAGCATGGAGAGCTGCATCAAACCAGTCTGAGGACTGAAGACCACAACAACAACAACAAGTCTAGGGTACTGATGACGTCAGATGTTAAGTCCCATAGTGTTTAGAGCCATTTTTGAACCTCTTTTGTTTAACGGCAATCTGTGCCTTATGTTTAAATAGTTCTAAGTCGAGGGGATTGATGACGTCAGATGTTAAGTCCCATAGTGTTTAGAGCCATTTTTGAACCTCTTTTGTTTAACGGGAATCTGTGCCTTAGTACAATTGTTCCGTCTGTATTTACGACCAAGAGCTGATTACTTAGAACATTAATAATCGGGTAAAAACCAGAAAGGAAAGGCATAAAATAGCTATACAAATTTTCAAATGACAACTAGTATCTTAGTACAATACTACTGCCTATATTTACGACTAAAGAGATGACCAAGTAAAACTCTGAGGGTCGGGTACAAACCAGAAAATAATTAGGAGGGCAGGTAGACAATGAAACAAATCCCTACGAGGATTACAGAATGTTACTCCTCTTTATCGGCAAGCAGTTTCCTGGATCCACGGTGCGTCGCAGCGGTTACTTAGTGGTACCGATGAAAGCCAGGTAGAAGAGGGCAGGCAGGCCCGAGCGGTGGTCCGACACGAATATTGACAACCAACCGACGGGATGTCGGATTGCTTCTTGCAGTCGACACTGATCCCGGTGTAGTACTCCAGTATCTTCGCTCAGCAACCACTTATTGTCGCAATGCTACCGCTAATCTCCAAACATCGTGTCTCTCTCCAGGGCTTTTTTTTTCCTTTATTGTACTTCCATCCCCACTCCCCCCAGACGGGGGCGGGCTGGCAGCAGCGTAATATGCCGCTCTGCAGCTTAAAGATAAAGTTAAAAAAATTAGGAGACATGACAATAAGAAGAGGTGATAAAACGGTGCCTTTTTAAAACTGGTACATGGCGAAACAGTTGTGAAGAAAAAAACAGAGAGGTCACTGATACTGATTAAAAATACTTAGGAAATAGACAGGCAGAATTAAAAAACACGACGACTGGTTTCTGCTCGCAGCACTTTAAAAAGGCGACACAAAACACTGAACACTGCACTATAGAGTACGAAGGCATATGGGTAAGTGGGGGTGGGGGGGGGTAATCCCGACAGGAGAGTGGGGGAAAAAGTGGTGAGCCAAAGTACGGCGAGGGCACAGAAAAAGGGGGCAGCAGGGCGGACGCGAGAAAGGAGTGGGGAAGACAGTGGAGGGAAAAGGAAAAGGACTTGGGGGAGGGGGGGAGTGAATTAAGTCATGTACTGGGTAGGAGGAGAAAAAACAGGATGGAAAGGGGGAGGAGAGGGAGCCCAGGAAAAGGACGGAGGGAGGGAGGAGGAGGTGAGGATCACAGGTGGGATAAATGGAGGGAGAGAAGGCATCTTCTGGGAGGGAGAGTTGATGGAAGCCACCTCTGGAAAGGAGATGAAGGGTGTAGTGGTGTGGGGTAGGGAGGACACAATGGTGAAGTCACAGCATCAGGTGGGGGTTGGAGAGGAGAGGAGCAACCAGGGGATGAGAGAGATCAAGTTGGCAGGAAGTGTAGAGGACATGGACATGTTCGAGGAAAAGGAACAGATGGGGCAAAGGAATCAGGTCAAACGCATCCACGCGAGGGATGGGAGGTGTATACAGAAGGTCAGGTGGAGTGCATGGAGGAACTTATAAAATTTGGGAGGGGGCGGATATCCAGGGAGGACTGGCATAACAGAGTATGGGATGGATTAAGGCTTTGTAGGTGCAGAGGATGGTAGAGGGCTGCAACCCCCATGTCCGGCTAGAGAGGAGTTTAAGGAGAAAGAGGTGTTTGTGGGCTTTGGATTGGATAGAGTAGAGATGAGGGATCCAGGTGAGCTGACAGTCAATGGTGAGGGTGGAGGAGAGGTGGTGAGGACAAGCACAGATGGTAAGGGAAAAATTAAGGAGCTGGAAGGAGCGAGTGGTACAACCTACAATGATTGCCTCATCTTGGAAGGATTGATTTTCGGGAGCCACCGGTTACACCATGTGGCATAATGGTCAAAATGATTCTGAGGAAGGCGTTGGGACCATTGAAGGGTAGGAGTGAGGACCAGGAAGGTGGTATCATCGGCATACTGCTGGAGGTGGACCAGAGGTGTGAGCAGGCATGTCTGCCATGTACAGGGGGTAGAGGAGAGGGGAGAGGACAGAGCCCTGAGGTCCCACCTGTGGAGGGGTAGAAGGTGCGGGAATTGGCGTTTTGGATGGTAACGTAGGAGGGGTGGTAGGAGAAGAAGGAGGCAATTTGATGGACATAGTTGATAGGAAGGGTGTTGGTCTGGAGTTTAAACAGGAGACCAGAATGCCATACACTGTCGTAGGCCTTTTTGAGGTCTAGGGAGACAAAAATGGTGGACTGACCAGAGTTAAGCTGGAGGGAGAGTAGGCTTTGGAGATGGTCATCAGCAGAGAAGGAAGGTCAAAAGCCATATTGGGTGTGGGGGAGGAGGTGGTGTCGATGGAGGTAGTAATGGACGTGCTGGGTAAGGGTGGATTCCAAGAGCTTGCTGAACACCGAGGTGAGACATGTAGGTCTATAGGAAGAGGCATCAGATGGAGGCTTGTTGGGTTTGGAGAACATCAGGATATGGGAGGTTTTCCACAGGTCAGGGTAGAAGCCAGTGGCAAGGATTACATTTTACAAGGTGGGAACTACTGCAAGAAAGGATGGATGGCAGTGTTTGAGATGGCGGTAGGTAATGCAGTTATGGCCGGGAGCAGTGTTGTGTTTAGTGCGAGGCTGATGTCCTGTGTAGTGATGGTAGTGTTAAGTCCTTATGGTGGTGTGTGGCCCAAGTACTGGACGCTAGGAGCAAAGGGATGAATGGAGGTATCCATACATTTGATGACATTGGGGAAGAGGGAATAATCAAATTGGGGATCATCTGGAATGGAAATGGCATTGGATATGTGCAAGGCACAGTGTTTGGCCTTACTGAGGTTGTCAGGAAATACATGGTCATTGAGGAGGAGAGAGTACTGGGGGGTAGAGCAGTTCCCAGTTAGGCAGTGGAAAGCAGACAAATTCTTGGGAGAGTTTATCGGGAGCGTGGTGTTGAGTTGTGTGCATGTCTGTCACCATGCAAGGTGTGTCTTTGCAGTAGGCATGTTGCAAATATGGCGTTGTAATTGCCAGTGGTGGGTGAGTGTGTCCCGGTCATGAGTGCATAGGAAGCATTAGTAGAGGTGATGGGATTCACAAAGGAAAAGGACCGCCTGTGGGGTCGGGGACAGACAGTTAGTGTGGTGTTAGACCTGGGTGTGTATGGAGTCCCAGTAGGCATCCCAGTTGGTGCAGGAGTAGTCATGGACTAGTTTAGGAAAAATGCCAGGGTGAGGAACAGGGCGGGCATGGTGACCATCAGAGATAGTGAGGAGGACAGGGGCATGGTCATTGTCAATTAGGTCAAGCACATACATGGTGATGCGCCCCAGGAAGTTGGGAGAGGGTACGATCACATCGGGACTGGTGTTCGATTCAGGTCAGGTGTGTTGTGGGAGGGGAACCAGGCCTCCCTGGAGGGTGGTGATAAACTGATGCCACCACTGGAGTTCAGCAGGATCAAGGCTCTGGATATTGAGGTCTGCAGCAATCACATAGATGGAAAAGGTGTGGTCAATGTGGGACAGGAAATCTTATGGGATGGGGGTACCAGGGCAGATGTAGACGATGGCAAATGTTGTAAGGGTGGGTAAGAAGATGCTGAGATGCTTGGCATGATTATTGAGGAAAGTTTGGGACTGAACAGGAAAGTTCTTGATGTGGCCAATAGAAACCCCGCCCCACACAGGGGGCTTTGGGAAAGGCTACGATCACATCGGGACTGGTGTTGGATTCAGGTTGGGTGTGTTGTGGGAGGGGAACCAGGTCTCCCTGGAGGGTGGTGATAAACTGATACCACCACTGGAGTTTGGCAGGGTCACGGCTCTGGATATTGAGGTGGAGAAGGTGTGGTCAATGTGGTACCAGGGGGTACAGGTTATCAGTGTGGTCGAGGGTGTAAGAAGCTGTGGAGATGGAGATACAGGGTTGAAGGAAGGGTTCATCCATGCAGTGTTGATGGAGGTGTGGAGGAAAAGGAGTTTGTGTGTGGGCAGGGAGCGGATATTATGGTAAAGGATGGGGTGGTGAGAGGGGTTAAGGTGAAGTGGGTCTGGTTGTGGGAGTAGGTGGCATAAGTGGTAAGGGTGATTTGGGAAAGGGTGTGGGGATGTTAGAAGGGGTGGATGTTTTGGAGGACTATGGTGACAAAGCAGGTGATGTCCTCTGGAATAGGGGCAGAGTGGAGCAAGTTGTGGAAGGGGTCATCGGTGGGGCAGATAGGGACAGTGAGCTCAGGGGTGATGGGAGGAGGTTTCACTTTACATTTCGAGGAGTAGAGAGGATGGGGTTCATTACAGGTATTCTATGAGGGAGGAGAGGTTGGGGGCTCTTGGAGGTAGAAGTATCATGGTCATTGTACTTTAGGCGGAATTGGCAGCAGTAGGATTGGAGGGGGGAACGAGAGGGGTCCACTTTATGACATCTAAGGCTCCCTCTGTAAGGAAGTGGTTGATGGAGGAGGAGGATTCAGTAAAGAGTTGCATTAGGTAAGTTGGCCCAGTATCATTATAGATGCAAGGCGCCGAATGGATTTCAATGCCAGGATGGAAATTAAGTTCCGCCAACACCTCAGCCTTCATGACCTCCGGCCTAAGCTTTGTGATCATAGTGGTGAAGGTCAGCAGACGTTGGAGAGGTTGAGGCTGTTGGAGAGAAGAAGGGGTGTGGTAGTGCTTAAGGGTGGCTCATGGGCCAAATTGGATACATGGGATTTTGGAGAGGAGATCAGTGTGGAAGGAAGCATTGAGGGATTTATTAAGGACCAGGTCCTTTCTAGGAATGAAAAGGGAAGTGGGGACATTGGGAAGTGTTTATACATGGCCAGGGTGAGGGTGCAGGCGTCGAGGAATTGAGGGTCAGGATTGGAGAGGATGAGGTTGTGGGTAGAAGGGGTTGTACGAGTGGGGCCGGGGTCACATTCATGGGAGTGGGTGGGTCATGGAGATCAGGGGTTTTCTTCATGGAGATTGTGGGGATGGTGTCAACATTAGGGAGTTTAGCAGATTTCTTGAACAGGACAGGGTTGGGAGGGCGCTGGGGGATGGGTTTCAGGGAAAGGTGGCACAGGTGTCGTAGAGGCTGTGGTGCGACAGTGGAAATCCATGCCAGCTGGGAGCCTGTCGTAGAAGGTACAGGTGGGAAGTCTGAAGATGACGATGGAGCGGCGGCGACGGCGAGGGAGCCTTCAGCGAGAGGGAGCAGCAGCCCCTCTGGGAGGTGGTGAAGGCGGTCTGGCGAATCCCTCTGGGCAAAGACTGGACAACGACGGCGAAATAGGGTGGCCCCAGATTCTCGGCTGGCGGCGGCGGGGGTGGCGGCGGCGGCTAACAGGCAGGCAGGTATGCAGGCAGGCAGAGGGACGTACAACAGTGACGTTGGCGAGCACTGGATGGCAGCGATGGCGTACGGACAACTGTGGCTGGCAGACAAGCAGGCAGACGAAGAAAGCAGGCCGGCAGGCAGACAGACAGACAGAGAGACAGATGGCAACAGCAACAGCAGCAGCAACAGCAACAGGGGCTTCGAAACCGTTGTTTACACCCTGAGGGTAGCCCAGGCAGTATACTCCACAGACTTCGAAGGATGATCTCCCAGGCCAGCGAACCCCGTATATATATCAGCTAGCAAAGACCTTCGACGGACACAACCCACAAATACCATCTCTTCCTTACAGTTATTGGCAATGTGGTCGGAAGAGTTATAGTCGATACTACACCTGAGCCAGTGGCGCCAGACAGAACCATCTGCTAATTCAATGGCGCCATGGCTCACGAAGTTTTCTTAAATTATGATGCTAATACTGGATCCCCTATGTCTTCTAAATGAACTCTTTTTCGTCTTCAATTGAATCACAGACATATTTCCCCCTCATAGAGGCCTTCAATTTCCACCCATCTGCTCTTCCATTAAACTCTTAATGTTACCTCCTTTGCTTTTAATTTCACTGTTTGGACTTTCTTATACGCTGAGTCAGTCCTTTCGACAGTCATTTATTTTTCGATATCTTAACATTTATTACACAGCCATTTCGTCTTATCTTCCTTGAACTTCTTATTTGTTTCGTTCTTCAGCGACTTGTATTTCTTTACTCCTGAATTTCACTGAACATTTTTGTACTTCCTTCTTTCGTCGTTCAACTGAAGTATTTCTTGTGTTACCCATGGATTCTTCGCAGCTACCTTCTTTGTACCTGTGTTTCTCTTTCTAACTTCTGTGACTAACGTTTTTAGAGATGTCCAGTCCTCTTCAGCTACACTGCCTACTGACCTATTCCTTACTGCTGTATCCATAGCGTTACAGATATTCAAGTGTATGTCATCATTCCTTGGTACTTCCATATCCAACATCTTTACTTATTGATTCTTTCTGACTAATCTCTTCAACTTCAGCCTACTCTTCATCACTACTATATTGTGATCACTGTCTGTATCTGCTGCTGGGTATGCCTTACAATCCAGTATCGGATTTCGAAATATTCGTCTGACTATGATGTAGTCGAACCGAAATCTTCGCAAATCACAAGGCGTTTTCCAAGTATATCTACTACTCTTGTGATTCTTGAACAGAATATTGGCTTTTACTAACTGAAATTTATTACAGAACTCAATTAGTCATACTCGTCTCCCATTCCTTGTCCGAAGCCCATACTGTCTTGTAACGTTTTCTTCTACTGCTTCCCCCACAACAGCATTGCATTCCCCCATGACTATTGGATTTTAATGTCCCCTTACGTACGGAATTACCCGTTCAGTATCCTCATATACCTTCTTTATTCTCTTCATCTTTAGCTTACGACGTCAGCGTGGGTTCCCTGGCTTTTTATCGACTGAGATGAGAACAACCCTATCACTGAACTCTTCACAGTAACACACTCTCTGCCCTTCTTTCCTATTCATAAAGAATTCTGCTCCTGTTATACCATCTCCTGCTGATGTTGAAAATATGCTATATTTATCTGACCAGAAATCCTTGTCTTCTTTACATTTCACTTCATTGACGCCTACAGTATGTTTGCATTCCCTTATTAGATCTTTTAGCTTCCATACCACGTTCAAGCTTGTGACATTCCACGCCCCGACTCGTGGAACGTCATGCTTTAGTTGGCTATTCAATCTTTTTCTCGTGGTCACCTCCCCTTTGGCAGTCCACTCCCAGAGATCCAAATTTGTGACTAATCCTGAATATTTTGCCAACAGAGACATCATCATGACACTTTTTCAATTACAGGCCACATGAGCTGTGTGTACATGTTATGTGTCTTTAATGCAGTGGTTTCCATTCTCTTTCGCTTCCTCATGCCGTTGATCATTGCTCATTCTTAGGAGCATTTTCCTACCCCAAAGACAAGAGACTACGTTGAACCTCTTTCTGCTCCTCCGCCATCTTTGAAAATACCGTTGGCAGAATGAGGGTGACTTCATATGCCGGAAGTCTTCGGCCGCCAATGCTGGTTAGCAATCAAAATTTAAGCAGTGGCAGATTGCGACCCTGGGAGCAAGTACGTTTTGATTATTAGTCAAAGGCGCTACCTCCTTCTTTTTTTGCATTGTTGTTCGTTGTTGATCGTTGGCGTCGGTCGTTGCGGACGTCATATGGCATCATTAAAGTTCGTTTCTTGATCCATGTACTCAGTTTTTTATTACAGAGTACAACCAGCTCTCTGACCAAACACGCTGAGCTACTATGTCGGCTTTGCCTCTAGATCACACTTACACTCCTCCGACTCACTCAAATGTAACTACAGCGGTTTCTTGTCATGTGATTGGTGGAGATGTCTGGTACCACTAATAGATTCATCTTGTTGATCAGTCATTTCGCCTCTTCCAAGTTTTTCCAGACTCTGTGCATGGAGATGAGGTAGATTGTATTTTGTGCAGAGTTGGTCACTAGCGAGGTTGTCCTTGTTCTGGGATCTGGTGCGTATTATGTGCCTTTTCTGTCCAATTGAACTGTGATTTTGGGCAGGGATTACTTCATTTAGTAAAGATAAACTGTGATCAGTCGATCTGAAGTCCAGTATTAGGATTTCAGTTTAATCGATTCTTTGTGATAAAACCTAAGGATAATTCATGGTGGGTTTTGCGCAAAGCAGGAAACAGATATCCGGCTATTGGTACAACACTAGGGAAATGTAATCAGTCTATAGAGAAGATTGCTTACAAATTACTCATGCGACGCAGCTTGAAACGTTGCTCAAGTATGTGGGGCCCGTACCGAATAAGACTAACAGGAGAATTTGAATGTTTACAGAGAAAGAGAACAAATATGGTAAGCGGTTTGTTCGGCCCGTGGGAAAGTGTCCCAAAAATTGTTGAAAGAATTGATCTGACGGACCCTCCAAGATAGATGGAAACGATCCCTACAATGTTTCTAGAATCGGCATTAAATGATGACTACGAATGACGAGATTTTGGTCCCTTACGGATAATGAGGACAAGATAAAATTAATTACAGCTCGCAGAGGGACATTTCAACAAGCAATTTTTTTCTTTTTTCGTGGGAGGTTGAAATACAGCTTAACCAGTGGCTTTACCGGTCTTACTGTCTCGGTGGATAGTAAAACTGTTTCATTCCACAATAATGTTATTCCAAAGAAATCATAAGGGTGCATGTTGAAGGTGTGGTGGTGGGACTTGAAGCACAATACCACCCTCTGATGGTGACAGTTCAGGTCACAGGCAAATATTAACTAACTACATACTACTATACGTATCAACAGTGGTGATGGTCGATACCCATCAAGTGGTCAAGTCAACACTAACGCGTTATTAGTGGCCATGTCAGTGCTATCGTTAGCCATGGTCAGAATTGGAGTCTCAAGGATGGTGAGAGGAACAGGGTGTCGGTGCCAGTGTCGGGGAGGTGTTGTGCAAATGTTTTGTAAGCCAGCGACCGTGTTGCATAGGCTTCTACTTTGGCATAGAGATACCTTGCCTTCTCTTGCATGGATGTCCTGAGAATGGTCATGTCTGTATCTGGTCATGTCTGTTTCCTCCTGGGGAGTATCTACCCTCATGAGGGGAGAGGCAAGTAGGCTCTGTTGAAGCAGCTTGTTCTGCTGGCACTGGAGGGTCAGCATCTAGGAGGCACTAATTGTTGTACACGCATTAGAGCCATAGGTGAGGGAGGGGTGGACAAGCATCCAGCAAACCCGGAGCTTGGTTTTGAGGTTGAGTATCTTGCTGGTGAACATTGGGTACAACGATTTTATCACCTTTTATCAGCTTTTATCAGTAATTTTTGGGTTGCATATTCTGCATGGTGATGGAAGAGCAGTTTTTATCCATCCGGACACCTAGGTATTAGGTATCAGGGGGCCATGGGACCTGGACGCCTGCAATAGTGATGTTGTGGTGGAGGATGAGATGTTGTTTAGTGAAGTACACTGCCATGGTTTTGGCGGTATTGAGCTCATTCTTGTTGGCATGGCACCAGGTCACTGTTGCGTCCACCTGCCTCTGGAGACGAGCAATGAGCTGGTCTGTGTTACAGATGGTGGTATAGAGGGCCGTATCATCGGATATTGCGCCAGCTGGCAGCGTGGGATGACTGGCATATCATTGACATAAATGTTAAAAAGGATGGGAGACAACAGGGTACCCATCGACATGTGATTTAAGCTGGAGCACTGACCTTGTTGAGTAACCAAGAAAGTCCTATTGTGGAGGAAATTATCCATGATCCTCACAAAGATGTCGGGAATGGTCGTCTGTGTTAGCGTTTTGTACCTGAGATTGTCCTGCCAGATCTTGTCGTACATGTTTTGCCGGTCCTGGTAAATGGCTGGCGTCGATGTGATGGGGTTAAGGCCCTTGCTGACATGTTCCATGATTCTAAGGACGTGGAGTTCGGCCGACAGGTGGGAAGTGAATTCAAACTGTTCCAGACTGATTGCCTCAGTCGCCGCCAAAGGCTGGGGAATGCGGTGGAGGGTCAATTATTCTAGAACCTTGGCCATGGTATTCAGAAGCCTACTGGGCCTGTTCTTAGTAGGGGCGATAGGATCCTTTGAGGGCTAGAGGATGGCGATAATTTTGGCGTGCTTCCACTGTGGGTTAAAAGGGCCATTTGTAAGACACCAGTTCAGGATGCTGGTAAACGAGATCAGTGGTTTGGGTAGGGGCCAGCGGAGATGTTTGTTTAAGCTACCATCCAGATCTGCAGCCGACTGCCCATTCTTCCGCCGCAGGATCCGTTGGATTTCCGCTGGGGACTTAGGCGAGACGCAGTCAGAGGTGGTCTTTGTCTGAAAGCGGCAATGGCCGCTAGAACATCGCGTAGATCTTGGCATTCGTCAGGTGTGAGACCTGGATGAGCAAATGGTTCTGGGTCTCAAACGCATTGGCCAACATGGAGGGCATCATAAGCAATCCCCAGTGTAGATGAGATGGTTGGTCTTTACTGCAAAGGGCCACAGGGCTCAGACAAAAGCCTATTCGAATTTATGTTGGAGGAGGAAGGTGGACATCTTGTCCTCTCATTGTTCCGTTTTCCAATCAGCGAGCCTGTGGATGAATTCACTATGTAGACACTTCATACGATAGTTATCAAGAGGATCATGAAATTGCTTCCACCGCCTGCAGTAGTAGTTCTTATGGATTTTGAGTCCGTGCAAGAGGGGAGTCAAGTCATCCAGTGGGTTTAAAGCCTTTGGGACAATGGAAGTAGAGGGTTCATCATCTTTTAGATTTTTTTGTGGTAAGGTAATCAACAACAGTAACTAGATTGACAGGCATTGTTAGGTAAGAAGAAGCCGAGTGGTGTTATTAAGGATCCTGGAAAATTTGTCCCAGTCCATGATGGTCAAGGTAGAATGGAGGTCTAAAGACAGAGGTACGTCAGTAAGGTGCACAAGCATGGGGTCAAGATCAGAGGCCAGTTCGTGGAGTGTTTCTAATGAAAACTGCACCACAGTGTTCTTGAAAAATGGGCACATCCAGAACATCCTGCTGGCAGTCAGAGCAGACTGGCATATGGGTGGAAGTGTGGGCTCCAGTGACTGACAGAGCCAGAGGATCTTCTAGGTCAAGGAGGAGTTTCCCCTTGGGATTAGCAGCGGAAGAATTCCAAGCCAGATGCTTGGCATTGAGATCGGCCCAACAAAGTGTTTGTCAAATGATGTCAAGATGTGGTAAGTTAGAAGTCAAATACGCCACAGCATAAGTTATAGCACCAAGGTGTGTAGAAACAGTGACTGCCATACCCTCTATATGTTCGAGTGGTCCGAGATTTTGGATGAGTTACTTACGCAGAAACACAGCTGTGCCCCTACCTCGGCAATGGAGGCAGTAAGTGTGATAGCAAATCACATTGTGGAGATGAAAATCGTCGGCCAGTTGCAGGTGGGTTTCTGAGACAAGTATAGTGTCTACAGAGTGGTCGTAGAGGGAAGTGTTCAGTTCGGTCTTCTTACCTTTATGGCCATTAGCACTAAAAATACAGACAACTAGATCCCGAGGGGACTGATGTTTGTATGGTGGGCGATTCGCCACTGTAAAAAAATCTAGTGGGTGTTGGTATGCATCGCAGAAGACGGATGAGCAGGATGAGACTGAGCTGCAGCAGTGAATTTGGTTGTATGGGTGGAGCTGGAGGGGGCTCCTGTGTGACAGATGCGTCAGGCACCTGAGCATCCGTGGTGGAATGGTCGTTGGATATACCCCATAAGACGGGGATATGGGTGAGGTCCCATGATGGCAGGGATGCCCAATTAGTCCTTGGTTTCCTTAGTGGAGGACTTCATAGCCTTCTGGTGTATAGGACAACCCTTCCAGGAAGCCAGATGGTGGGGATCCTCAGAAATGTCCAAACAGCATGTACTTGTAGGCTTTTCTGAGGCCAGGAGTTTGCTGTCCTGTGATGGATGTGAGCCAGCACACTTGACACTCCAAAAAGCAGTGAACAGTAACTGCCGGTGTGGTGCCAACATTGACACCTACGGCAGACGGAGGGGCTGTTGTGGCTTTCATATGATTCAATATTCACCTTGGTGCCAGTAGATACCTGCTTTGGTAAATGCGTTCAATGCCATCTCTCCTAATAAAGGAGACAACACGGGTGGACACAGGCATTGATTTCCGGGTGTCAGGGTCCATCTTGTGTATTGGTGGACCAAAGGGTCCAGCAACTTGCGATGGAGTAATTCATCCCTGACACCTGTGTCTGTAACTTAGCAACTTTGATGACGATTTTTGTCTTTATGTCGCTAGAAGCCTGATGAGTGTAGTAGTCCATAGCCCAGCACTTCACAGAGAACTTCGGGGTAATCATCCATGGTATCAAGCAGGTACTTGACGTGGTCTTTCTGGTATGCGGCCAGCAGTTGGCCTGCAATAAGGCGTTGGAGTTCAGTGTTCATTTGATGTAGTTGGTGGGATCGTAAACAACGATAGGGAGGATCTTCTCCTTCTTCGGTGGTGGCGGTGGATTCTAAGAAGCGGGGTTGGGAGGAGGATCTATGTCATGGTCCATGGAAACAACAGGGGGCGATGCTCCATGTGCGGAGGCATCGGAATCCGAATCACGGCCGCTGCGACGGGCGCGAGCGGAAGACCGTTTAGATTGTCGACCACGGGGTAGACCGACAGGGTTGGAATCGACAGAAGTCCGTGGGGCGGACGAGATGGTGGAGATGAAGCAGCACTCGACGAGGCGTCCACGTGGCGGTCGGTTGTATTAATGCTGGGAGCCGACATGGCTTGACCATCATTAGGTGAGAGGTCTATTACTAGGCGGGCATTGGAATCGTCGGAGAGAGAAGAGGGATGTCGGTACCTCAGGCGTGGCTGTGTACAGGGTTCACGTGAATCGGTATCACTCTCAGCAGTTATCGGTGACCTGGGGCAGGCGGCACGACGCGCTGGGTCCTTAGCCCGTCGGGTAGTGTCAGTGTCAGCGCAGCCGACAGCGTGCCGGGACGGCCGTCGAGCGGCAGGTGCCAGATTGCCGCGCGAAGGGGCGGCGGAGGAGTCGCTTAAGTACTGACTCCGGTCCTTGGCCCTACTCATGCTTCACCCTGGACCGTCTGACGTAGTCGATGGCAAGCTATAGACACTAACGCCTGTCGCCTATATATACCCGGCACAACGGGGAGCGTACGGAATAACAACAACACCTTAAAATGCCAATGACAAATCAACGTCGACTCAAAGACTACACAACGCTGAGCAACACTCGTGACCGTAACGAACCACGCGCACGTACTCGCAACACGTCAGAGCTCCAACCTGACTGACGTTAAATAAGCCTACTTCGCCTATTTTATAAGTGAACGGGAAGGGATAAAGACATAGTAACTGGAACCCTCTGCCATGCACTTTGAGTGATTCGCAGCGTATAGTTGTACACGGTGTCTGGCGAAAGATTCCTCAATTTCAGAAGTAAAAGTCTCGACAGCTAAAATCGATAGACGAGTGTAAGAAACGGTACGTCAGTTGTGAAAGCTGCTAGAATTTTATATAGAAGATAAACAGAAGTTTCAGAACAGTCTCGAAAGCTATTGACAGACTGCGCTGTAATTGTAAATAGTGCGCTGACACGTGAAAGGAGGTTAGCGTACCAAAGGAAGAGGTTGAAATCATGTACACCGTTGAACGACGTGCTTCTCTGGTACTGTAACGCCTCTGGCTAAAACGCATTCCAGCGGTAACAAGGTGAAGTTGTCACACTATTTAATGTTCCAAAAGGACCCGATGCGGAACCATTCGCAAGTTCTTCGGCAAATTCCAGTGGACAGGCAACTTGGCTGATTATTTCGCGAGTAATCTTGGCCCAACAGAAAATGCAGTTATTCCTGAAAATGTCGCCATGGTTTCTGCAAATATTCAGAAAAATCCAACGAATTCCGTTCTAAAAATTGAAGAAGAGATTGAAGCGTTCCAGAACGCAGAAAAATATTGAGACGCAGCCTACACGTGTTTGTATTCAGAACATAAAACAACCACGCTACGAACTGTGTGGCAGTAGGCTGAGAGCAGACCATATTCTCACACTGACTGATAATGTAGGATTTGATGTTGACTGCATCTGCAGATGAAGCACATTCTTACCTGAATGGAGTCATGAATAAACAAAACTGGCGATTTTGAGGTTGTAAAAATCCGCTTTTGTGTGAAAGGAAACAACTGCATTTTTCCAAGTTACTTTTTCGGCAAGGAAGTGATTTCCACTATACGTACAGTACACTTTTGACACTGCGGCGTTTTTAAGTGTCAGAATCAGTACGATGTCGGAGAAGGAGAGAGTCATAGGTCACACATACACAACTTCCTCGCTGTCAAATTCGTCGGAGTCGCATTACTGCAGCAATTTGCACTTCATTGTTACTCTGGCGGAACGTACGAGGTCGAAGTATTCTGATATGACAGAACACCACCACCCCCTCGTTTTCTTCGTTCTCGCTCTCCAGGAAAGCAGCTTTATCTAATTGCTGATCGCAAATTTTCGATTATAGGGGCACATTTTAGTAATATATATTAATGAATTGTATCAAAAATCCCCCCCCCCCCCCCCCTCCCATGAA
Organism: Schistocerca nitens; assembly: GCF_023898315.1. Lineage (NCBI taxonomy): Eukaryota > Metazoa > Arthropoda > Insecta > Orthoptera > Acrididae > Schistocerca > Schistocerca nitens. The sequence goes on along the minus strand of NC_064621.1, from coordinate 304,902,211 downwards.
CCATGGACCTGGCCGTTGGTTGGGAAGCTTGCTTGCCTCAGCGAAACAGATAGGCGTACCGCAGGTGCAGCCACAATGGAGGGATATCCGTTGAGAGGCCAGACAAACGTGTGGTTCCTAAAGAGGGGGGGCAGCGTTTTCAGTAGTGTCAGAGGCATCAATCTGGATGATTGCTGATCTGGATTTGTAACATTACCAAAACGGTCTTGCTGTGCTCCTACTGCCAACGGCTGAAAGCAAGGGGAAAATGCAGTTTCAACTTTTCCCGAAGACATGCAGTTTTACTGCACTGTGTCCTCTTGAGTTAAATATTCCAGAGGTAAAATAGTCCTCCATTCGGATCTTCAGGCGAGGACTACTCAGGAGGACGTTATTATTGGAGAAAGAAAACTGGCGTCCTACGGATCGGTGAGTGGAGTGTCAGATCCCTTAATCGGACAGGAAGGTTAAAAAGTTTTAAAAGGGGAATGGACAGGTTCTAGTTACGTAGAGTGGGAATTTGTAAAGGAATAACAAGACTTCTGGTCAGGTGAATACAGGGTTATAAATAAAAAAGCAATTAGGGGTAGCCGGCCGGAGTGGCCGTGCGGCTCTAGGCGCTACAGTCTGGAGCCGAACGACCGCTACGGTCGCAGGTTCGAATCCTGCGTCGGACATGGATGTGTGTGATGTCCTTAGGTTAGTTAGGTTTAATTAGTTCTAAGTTCTAGGGGACTGATGACCTCATAAGTTAAGTCGCATAGTGCTCAGAGCCATTTGAAGCATTTGAATTAGGGGTAGTGCAGGAGTAGGCTTTATAACGAATAAAAAATAGGAGCGCCGATAAGCTACTACGAACAGCATAGTGGCAAAATATACACGAAGCCCACGCCTACCAAAGTAGTACAAGTATATACGCCAGCTAACTCCGCTGAATGATGAAGAGATTGAAGAAATGTATGATGCGATGAAAAAAAGTAATTCAGATAGTTAAGGGAGACGAAAATTTAATAGTCATGGCGGACCGGAATTAGATAGTAGGTAAATAAAGAGAAGGAAAAGTAGTAGGTGAATATGGACACGGGATAAGGAATGGAAGAGGAAGCCGCCCGGTAGAATTTTGCGCAGAGCGTAACTTATCATAGCTAACACTTAGTTTGAGAATCATAAAAGAAGGCTGAATACATGGAAGAAGCCTGGAGACACTGGAACATTTCAGATAGTTTATTTAATGGTAAGACAGAGATGTAGGGATCATAATTTAAATTGTTAGACATTTCCAGGGGCAGATGTGAACTCTGACCACAATTTATTGGTTATGAACTGTAAACTAAATCGGAAGAAACTGCAAAAAGGTAGGAATTTAAGGAGATGGGACCTGAATAACCTGAAAGAATAAGATGTTGTAGACAGTTTCAGAGAGAGCATTAGGGAACAATTGACAAATACAGGGGAAAGAAACACGTAGGAGGCGAATGGTTAGCTCTGAGAGATGAAATAGTGAAGGCAGCAGAGGATCGAGTAGGTAAAAAACGATGGCTAGTAGAAAGCCTTGGATAACACAATCGATATTGAATTTAATCGATTAAAGGAGAAAATATAAAAATACAGTGAATGAAGCAGGAGAAAAGGAAAACAAACGTCACAAAAATGAGATCGAGAGAAAGTGTAAAACGGCCAAGCAAGGATTGGTTGAGGACAAATGTAAGGATGTGGAGACAAGTATGACTAGGGGTAAGATAGATACTGCGTATGGGAAAATTATAGAGACCTTTCGAGAAAGTGAACCACCTGTATGAATATCAAGAACGCAGATGGAAAAACCAGTCTTAAGCAAAGAAGGATTATATAGATGGTCTATGTAAGGGTGATATACTTATGAACAATTTTATGGAAATAGACGTAGATGAAGATGAAATGGGAGATATGATACTACGTGAAGAATTGAGCAAAGCACTAAAATACATAGGTCAAAAAAAAAAAAAAAACGGGACTAGACAACATTCCACTAGAACCACTGATAGCCTTGGGAGAGCCAGTCTTACCATCTGGTGAGCAATATGTATGTGACAGGTGGAATACCCTCAGATTTCAAGAAGAGCATACTAATTCCAATCCCAAAGAAAGCAAGTGTTGGCAGGTTTGAAAATTACGTAACTATCAGTTTAATAAGTCACGACTGCAAAACACTAACACGAATTCTTTACAGACGAATGGAAAAACTGGTAGAACTGACCTCAGGGAAGATCAGTTGGGACTCCACAGAAATTCTGGAACACACGAGGCAACACTGAGCCTACGACCTATCTTAGAAGATAGGTTAAGGAAAAGCAAACCTACATCTCTAGAATTTGTAGATTTAGGCAAAGCTTTTGACAATGTTGACTGGAATACTCTCTTTCAAATTCTGAAGATGGCAGCGGTCAAATACAGGGAGAGAAAAGCTATTTACAATTCATACAGAGACTAGATGACAGTTATAAGAGTCGAGGAGCACGAAAGGGAAACAGTGATTGAAAAGGGAGTGAGACAGAGTTGTAAGCTATTCCCAATGTTATTCAATCTGTATATTGAGCAAGCAGTAGAGGAAACAAAAGGAAAATTCGATGTACGAATTAAAACCCATGGAGAAGAAACATAAACTTTGAGGATTGTCGATGACATTGTAATTCTGTCAGAGATAGCAAAGGACCTGGAAGAGTTGTTGATCTGAATGGACAGTGTCTTGAAGGTAAATATAAGATGAACATCAACAAAAGCAATATGAGGATAATGGAATTTGGTCAAATTAAATCAGGAGATGCTGAGGGAATTAGAGTAGTAAATGAGACAGTTAAAGTAGCAGACGAGTTTTGCTATCTGGGGAGCAAAGTAACTGATGATGGTCGAAGTAGAGAGGATATAAAATGGAGACTGGCTCTAGCAAGAAAAGCGTTTCCGAAGAAGAGAAATTTGTTAACATCAAGTATACATATAAGTGTCATGAAATTTTTGCTGAAAGTATTTGTATGGAGTGTAGCCATGTGTGGAAGTGAAATATGGACGATAAATAGTTTAGGCAAGAATAGTTTGGACAAGAAGAAATGTGGTGTTACAGAAGAATGCTGTGGACAAGAAGAAATGTGGTGTTACAGAAGAATGCTGAAGAATGCTAATGGGGAGGCACTGAATAGAATTGGAGAGGAGAGGAATTTTTGGCACAACCTGACTAAAAGAAGTGATCGATTGGTAGAACAAGTTCTAAGGCATCAAGGGATCACCAATTTAGTATTTGAGGGATGCGTGGAGGGTAAAAATCGTAGAGGGAGATAAAGAGATGAATACAATAAGCAGATTCAGAAGAATGTAGATTGCATTAGTTACTCGGAGATGAAGAAGCTTGCACAGGATAGAGTAGCACTGAGAGATGCATCAGACCAGTCTCTGGACTGAAGACCACAGTAACAAGAACATGAAACATCTTACAATGTATTTGTAGAAATGTAGGCTGTATGTTGCAATGGAATCCATAGCTGCGACTCGAGAGGAAGTCGTCATTTTTATGCCAGCCAGTCGTTTAAATAATTAAGCAGCTACGAAATTCCAATTATTAAGTACATACTGAGATGTCTTCGCAAGACACCACTCGCACGCTCGCCGTCGAAAGCTCGCCAGTGCGGATGTCAGTGTCTGCGGGCCCCGAGGGGTGGGGCCAGCGTGACAGTATAAGCAAATCAGGGGCCGCACCACCCCTCTCCGAGAAGAGTGCACGACACAAGAGCCCTCACCTGGCTCTGGCGTAAAGGACGCCGACGACAGTTCACGGGGACCAGCTCTTCAGCTCACTTCGTTTCCTCAGTTCGACAACTCAGCTCCACGGGACAGCGGCTGCCGACGTCATGGTTAGTTAGGTCTGCGACATTCAGCGCCGCTAAAATAATAGTTTGCTGCTGAGTTGACATTAGACCTTATTCATGGAAGCGGAAGTGCTTGTGATGTTGTACATAATTGCCTCTCAAAAGATAAATATGTGTTTTATCATTCAGTTATAGCATTGTCTATTGATATTCTGTAGTGCGCTCAGGTAAACTGGCTTTGAGGATTAATCTACGGAATTCTGTTGTGACCACCCGAGAAACAACACACACAACATAGAACCTCACTACTGTAAGATGTGAAATATTCGGCCTCATACGGACGTGTACAATGCACATTCCTCCGTGCCTGTTTCGAGCCGAGTAAAAGAGGCCTTTAGGTGTGTGCACTTTACCATGGTATGGGGAGCCGTACAAAAATCAAATTTAAACTGTAAGTAGTCTTAAGTGTTAGTGTGTGCCAGAGAGTGACACAATACATCGATAAGTATACACCTAACACCACTGAGATTTTTGAGTGGAAAAAAAAAGACTGAACGGATCCACTACTGGCCATTAAAATTGCTACACCAAGAAGAAATGCAGATGGTAAATGGGAATTCATTGGACAAATATGTTATACTAGAACTGACATGTGCTTACATTTTCACGCAATTTGGGTGCATAGAACTACAGATATCAGTACCCAGAGCAACCACCTCTGGCCGTAATAACGGCCTTGATACGCCTGGGCATTGAGTCAAACAGCGCTTGGATGGCGTGGACAGGTACAGCTGCCCATGCAGCTTCAACACGATACCACAGTTCATCAAGAGTAGAGATAGGCCTATTGTGACGAGCCAGTTGCTCGGCCACCATTGGCCAGACGTATTCAATTGGGGAGCGATCGGGAGAATGTGCCGGCCAGGGCAGCAGTCAAACAATTTCTGTATACAGAAAGGCCCGTACAGGACCTCTAACATGCGGTCGTGCATTATCCTGCTGAAATGTAGGGTTTCGCAGGGATCGAATGAAGGGTAGAGCCACGGGTCGTAACACATCTGAAATGTAGCGTCCACAGTTCAAAGTGCCGTCAATGCGAACAAGAGGTGACCGAGACGTGTAACCAATGGCACCCCATACCGTCACGTCGGGTGATACGCCAGTATGGCGATGACGAATACACGCTTTCAATGTGCGTTCACCGAGATGTCGCCAAATACGGATGCGACCATCATGACGCTATAAACATAACCTGCATTCATCCGAAAAAATGACGTTTTGCCATTCGTGCACCCAGGTTCGTCGTTGAGTACACCATCGCAGGCGCTCCTGTCTGTGATGCAGCGTCAAGGGTAACAGCAGCCATGGTCTCCGAGCTCATAGTCCGTGCTGCTGCATATGTCGTCGAACTGTTCGTGCAGATGGTTGTTGTCTTGCAAACGTCCCCATCTGTGCTGCACGATCCGTTACAGCCATGAGGATAAGATGCCTGTCATCTCGACTGCTAGTGAGACGAGACCATTGTGATCCAGCACGGCGTTCCGTATTACCCTGCTGAACCCATCGATTCCATATTCTGGTAACTGTCATTGGATCTCGACCAACGCGAGCAGCAACGTCACGATACGATAAACCGGAAGCGCGATAAGCTACAATCCCACCTTTATCAAAGTCGGAAACGTGATGGTACGCATTTCTCCTCCTTACACGAGGCATCACAACAACGTTTCACCAGGCAACGCCGGTCAACTGCTGTTTGTGTATGAGAAATCGGTTGGAATCTTTCCTCATGTCAGCACGTTGTAGGTGTCGCCACCGACGCCAACCTTGTGTGAATGCTCTGAAAAGCTAATCATTTGCATACCACAGCATCGTCTTCCTGTCGGTTAAATTTCGCGTCGGTAGCACATCATCTTCGTGGTGTAGCAATTTTAATGGCCAGTAGTGTACTTGGTTCTACAGTGTGCTCTCAGGTCTGGAGAAGTGGAGTACCTTACCTTGCTCTTTGTGTCCGACGGCTAGAAAAGCCAATCAGAGCTCCTGGACATTATCGGCTTATCGTGGACCGCCTCCACGGGGGATTAAAAAAGCTACCCACGCCGCTCGTTATATGTTCTCTGGGCTTAGCTCCGGAAAAGATGTCGGGACGCACATTTTCTGTAAATGCCGAGGATTAACAAGAAAGAGAGAGATATTCTCGTATGTGTGTGTCTGTATGTGTGTGTGTGTGTGTGTGTGTGTGTGTGTCAACAAACTGAAGTTGGGAACATCCGCTAGTGCATTGCACATAAAGGGAAAGAAGAAGAGAAAGAGGATGAACTCTCTTTAATCTCTGTCGATGAGCCGCGCCCGTGAATTTTTTAGTACAGTAATTTACTCTTCATTGCAATAACAAGGGCATTCTTTTTCGGCTGCATTTCGTATATATCTCTTTGACAAAAAAAAAAAACGCTCCTTTGGCATCCATGTTTGAGCAGGATTTTTTTCCTTTATTGCAAAGAGCATAATATAGTGGAATGACGCTTCGACTGTAAAGGTAATCGGAAGATCTGCTTTCTGCACCTTTTTGTAATTGTTCTTCCATTATCTAAACAGCTTCCTTGCAACGCGAGTACATTAGAATTCCGCTAATAAATATTAGTAAGGAATGGACTCTGGTCTTTTTCGATCCTGAAACCACAAAGAAATATCATATTTCTACAATTTGGCAACTGTAGCCCCTCAGTGCGCATATACCGCATCAGGTATTCCTGTATTTGTGCGATTACCCCGTATCCGCACAGGGTCGACATGGTTATTTACGGATTGGTTGTGGTTAGTTTAAATGGTGGCCAGATGCCCTTCCCTTGCCACTCGGGACGGTATAAATGTATCCCAACTGTTTCGAAGCAGTATTAATCGTGTGAAAGTGAGCGAAAATTGTTTACATGTTCTAGAACTTTTTTATTTATTTTGTCTTACGACCGCGTCTTGCGCTTGTAGTGCAATCGCCTCCATTGGTGAAAGCCTCTGGCCTGTGTTCGAAGTTTTCCTCACTGGTTTTGTCTAAAATGGAAGGTGTTTGTAATGCCTGCAAAATATTTCTTTGAAAGTAGTGATGGCAGGAATCGCTGTATTAGGATTCCATAGCAACGACTTGATGGTATCGATAGTTACAGTTCAGTGACGCTCACCACAGACACCGTGGCAGAGGATGGAATGGTGAAAAGGCAGCCGCTGTCCGATGGCTTGGGTGTCGTGTTTCAGCTTCGACAGGCGATAGCAGCAAAGAAGCTGTCACAATTTGTTCACGAATCGTCGGAATAAACCAATGAAGCAATCACTCGCATGGATTGTACACTACTGTCAAAGATCCTGGTTATAAACTTGGACAAACGCTGGCTCTACAATTGCTGCGTACTCGGTAGTTCTGGAACTTGTACAGGAAACTGGAATAGAGAGAAACGTAAAAATCATTTCCGCCCTTTTTATTGCCCATGAAAACCACACATTGCGTGTTGTATCACCATACTGTGAGACTGTCGGATGTGGTGGTGCAAATTGCTGTACACACCGGTACCTCTGATACCCAATAGCACGTCCTCTTGCATTGATGCATGCCTGTATTCGTCGTGGCATACTATCCACAAGTCCATCAAGGCACTGTTGGTCCAGATTGTCCCACTCCTCAACGGCGATTCGGCGTAGATCCCTCAAAGTGGTTGGTGGGTAAAGTCGTCCATGAATAGCTCTTTTCAACCTATCCCAGGCATGTTCGATACGGTTCATGTCTGGAGAACATGCTGCCCGCTCTAGTCGAGCGATGTCATTATCCTGGAGGAAGTCATTCACGAGATGAGCACCATTGGGATGCGAATTGCCGTCCATGAAGACGAATGCCTCGCCAATATGCTGCCGATATGGTTGCATTATCGGTCGGAGGATGGCATTCACCGTATAGCCACTACGGCTCCTTCCATGACCACCAGCGGCGTACGTCGGCCCCACATAATGTCACTCCAAAACAGCAGGGAACCTCCACCTTGCTGTACTCGCTGGACAGTGTGTCTAAGGCGTTCAGCCTGACCGGGTTGGCTACAGACACGTCTCCGACGATTGTCTGGTTGAAGGCACATGCGACATCGGTGAAGAGAACGTGATGCCAATCCTGAGTGGTCCATTCTGCGTGCTGTTGGGCCCATCTGTACTGAGCTGCATGGTGTCGTGGTTACAAAGAAGGACCTCGTCACGGACGTCGGGAGTGAAGTTGCGCATCATGCAGCCTACTGCGCATAGTTTGAGTCGTAACACATGGTGACTTTGCTGTCAGGGTTCCTCAGAGCCATAATCCATAGGTAGCGTTCATCCTCTGCAGTAGTATCCCTTGGACGGCCTCAGCGAGGCCTATCATTGACAGTTCCTGTCTCTCTGTATCTCCACCATGTCCGAACAACATCGCTTTGGTTCACTCTGAGACGCCTGGACACTTCCCTTGTTGAGAGCCCATCTTGGCACAAAGTAACAATGTGGACGATTAACCGTCTAGGCATGGTTTAACTACAGACTACAATAGCCGTGTACTTCCCTCCTGGTGGAATGACTGGAACTAATCGGCTGTCCACCTCCCTCCGCCTAATAGGCGCTGCTCATACATGATGTTTTGCATCTTTGGGCGGGTTGTGACATCTATGAATAGCCAAAGGGTCTGTGTCTGTTGGAAATGCTGTATGACTAGGGCCTCCCGTCGGGTAGACCGGTCGCCTGATGCAAGTCTTTCAAGTTGACCTCACTTCAGCGACTTGTGAGTCGATGGAGATGAAATGATGATGATAAAGACAACACAACATCCAGCCCCTTAGCGGAGAAAATCTCCGATCCAGCCATGAATGGAACCCAGGCCATAAGGTATGACATTCTGTCACACTGACCACTCAGCTACCAGGGGTGGACTACTATGTCTGTTATACAGTATCAACAGTCCACGCATCTCTTGAGGAGTTCTCGGAACCGGGGTGATGCAAAACGTTTTTTGATGTGTGCATATTTTTTAGTTTACATTACTTTCAAGTTATGTGGCACAAAATTAATTTACAAGACAAATTTGGTATAATGTTATAGGAAGTATTTCGTTAATGCTAAATAATAAGTAAGAAAAGATGGACCATATTGCTTCTGAAGAAAAGGCATCGGTGCACCCTGTCTTTTGTGCGTGAGGGCGCATAAATATTAGTTGTCAACAAGCTGGAGCTTGTGACTGGACCTTCCGAAGAAGGGCGCCGGTAAAGAAATTAAATTTCTTTTATCGAGTTGGTTGCTTATTATTTCATTATATACAACTGCAGCTGCTGAGGGTGAATTAAATAGTATCAGGTCTTGTTCATCCGCTGATATCCATCTACCCTTTTCTAGTACCTCATTCATCGTGTATCGCATGCCTTCCTTAAATAGGACTTCCGTTCCGCTAAAGTTTTCCGTGTTGCTTATTATCTCATTGCCAAGTATTTACTTCAGTTTAGGTGTCGTGACTTCTTGTAGTAGTATTATGTAAGTGTCCGCTACAAAGAGATAATCTCGTAAAGCATGTAGTTTATCGTGGGACAGTATGTTACTTATGTTTCAGTATCACAGTACTGTAGTCGTGCATGCTGTGTAAATAATTTATCACCGTGTATTACTCGCCCACCGGAAAGGCTGTTCCAGGGGTTGAATGTTACTCATTTCCATGTGATCCTCAACAATGTTCAGTGAGATCATAGTCATGTCGACATCCTCAGTCATCTGTGTTCTACCCTCCTCTGCGTCTGCAGTCGTTTTTTTTAAGAATCTTCCTGCTTCGTTTTAGTTAGTCGTCTAACAGATGAACCTTCTGTCCAGATTTTTTACCAAGCACTCTCGTTGATATATGTTGATCAGTGTGAAACTTTTCACTTTTGTTTCCATTTAAGCCTGATGAATGTTTTGCAATGCACCACGTAGTGCACCATCAGTGTGATATGTGTCCCTATTTCCATCGTTGTTTCCCTCGTATGCTGCCACTAACTGGAGCGAGATTCCCCCTGTTCTTTTGTATCCCAGGGAGATGGTGTTTCTTTACTGCGACACCTCGCTGTTGTGTACTACACTGGCATGACAGAAGTCGTGGGATACCCCTGATATCGTATCGGATCTCCGTTCGTTCGACCTAGCGCAGCATCTCGACGTGGGGTGGACTCAGCAAGTCGTTTGAAGTCCTCTGCAGAAATATTGAGCCATGCTGCCACTGTAGCCGTCCACAAATGCGAAAGTGTTGCCGGTGCAGGATTTTGTACATGAATTGACCACTCAATAATGTCCCATAAATGTTCGATGGAATACATGTCAGGCGACCTTGGTTGCCAAATCGTTCGCTCGAAATGTCCAGAATGTTCTTCAAACCAGTCGTAATCTGTGGCCCAGATAAATTATGCATTGTCATCCATAAAGGTTCCATCGTTATTATGGAGCATGATATCCATGAATGGCCCAAATGGTCACTAAGTAGCCGAACGTAACCATTTCCAGTCAGTGATCGGTTCATTCGGAACAGAGGGCCCAGGCATTCCATGTAATAACACCCCACGCCATTACTACCAGCTTGCACAGTGCTTTTGTTGACAACTTGGCTCCAGGGCATCGTGGGATCTGCGTCAGACCCACATCCTACCATCAGCTCTTACCAACTGAAATCAGGACTCGTCCAACCAGGCCACGGTTTTCCAGTCTCCACGATCCAACCTATATTGTCATGAGCCCAAAGATACGCTGCAGGCAATGTCGTGCTATTAGCAAAGGTACCCGCATTGGTTGTCTGCTGCTGTAGCCCATTAACACCAAATTTCACAGCACTCTCCTAACAGATACGTTCGTCATACATCCCTCACTGATTTCTGCGGCTACTTCACGCACTATTCGTCGTCTACGAGCACTGACATCTTTACGCAAACCGCGCTACTCTCAGTCGTTAAGTGAAGACCGTTCAAATGGCTCTGAGCACTATGGGACTTAACATCTATGGTCATCAGTCCCCTAGAACTTAGAACTACGTAAATCAGATATAGACTGGGACACTCAGATGTTTAGGACGGGTGGTAGGGACAGAGCATCGAGTGACATTATACTGAGTGCACTATCCGAAAATTACCTCGAGCAATTAAACAGAGAACCGACTCGTAGAGACAACATCTTGGACCTACTGATAACAAACAGACCCGAACTTTTCGACTCTGTATGTGCAGAACAGGGAATCAATGATCATAAGGCCGTTTCAGCATCCCTGAATATGGAAGTTAATAGGAATACAAAAAAAGGGAGGAAGGTTTATCTGTTTAGCAAGAGTAATAGAAGGCAGATTTCAGACTACCTAACACATCAAAACGAAAATTTCTGTTCCGACACTGACAATGTTGAGTGTTTATGGAAAAAGTTCAAGCCAATCGTAAAATGCGTTTTAGACAGGTACGTGCCGAGTAAAACTGTCAGGGACGGGAAAAACCCAGCGTGGTACAACAACAAAGTTAGGAAACTACTGCGAAAGCAAAGAGAGCTTCACTCCAAGTTTAAACGCAGCCAAAACCTCTCAGACAAACAGAAGCTAAACGATGTCAAAGTTAGCGTAAGGAGGGCTATGCGTGAAGCGTTCAGTGAATTCGAAAGTAAAATTCTATGTACCGACTTGACAGAAAATCCTAGGAAGTTCTGGTCTTACGTTAAATCAGTAAGTGGCTCGAAACAGCATATCCAGACACTCCGGGATGATGATGGCATTGAAACAGAGGATGACACGCGTAAAGCTGAAATACTAAACACCTTTTTCCAAAGCTGTTTCACAGAGGAAGACCGCACTGCAGTTCCTTCTCTAAATCCTCGCACAAACGAAAAAATGGCTGACATCGAAATAAGTGTCCAAGGAATAGAAAAGCAACTGGAATCACTCAACAAAGGAAAGTCCACTGGACCTGACGGGATACCAATTCGACTCTACACAGAGTACGCGAAAGAACTTGCCCCCCTTCTAACAGCCGTGTACCGCAAGTCTCTAGAGGAACGGAGGGTTCCAAATGATTGGAAAAGAGCACAGGTAGTCCCAGTCTTCAAGAAGGGTCGTCGAGCAGATGTGCAAAACTATAGACCTATATCTCTGACGTCGATCTGTTGTAGAATTTTAGAACATGTTTTTTGCTCGAGTATCATGTCGTTTTTGGAAACCCAGAATCTACACTGTAGGAATCAACATGGATTCCGTAAACAGCGATCGTGTGAGACCCAACTCGCTTTATTTGTTCACGAGACCCAGAAAATATTAGATACCGGCTCCCAGGTAGATGCTATTTTTCTTGACTTCCGGAAGGCGTTCGATACAGTTCCGCACTGTCGCCTGATAAACAAAGTAAGAGCCTACGGAATATCAGACCAGCTGTGTGGCTGGATTGAAGAGTTTTTAGCAAACAGAACACAGCATGTTGTTATCAATGGAGAGACGTCTACAGACGTTAAAGTAACCTCTGGCGTGCCACAGGGGAGTGTTATGGGACCATTGCTTTTCACAATATATATAAATGACCTAGTAGATAGTGTCGGAAGTTCCATGCGGCTTTTCGCGGATGATGCTGTAGTATACAGAGAAGTTGCAGCGTGAGAAAATTGTAGCGAAATGCATGAAGATCTGCAGCGGATAGGCACTTGGTGCAGGGAGTGGCAACTGTCCCTTAACATAGACAAATGTAATGTATTGCGAATACATAGAAAGAGGGAACCTTTATTGTATGATTATATGATAGCGGAACAAACACTGGTAGCAGTTACTTCTGTAAAATATCTGGGAGTATGCGTGCGGAACGATTTGAAGTGGAATGATCATATAAAATTAATTGTTGGTAAGGCGGGTACCAGGCTGAGATTCATTGGGAGAGTGCTTAGAAAATGTAGTCCATCAACAAAGGAGGTGGCTTACAAAACACTCGTTCGACCTATACTTAAGTACTGCTCATCAGTGTGGGATCCGTTGCAGATCGGGTTGACGGGGGAGATAGAGAAGATCCAAAGAAGAGCGGCGCGTTTCGTCACAGGGTTATTTGGTAACCGTGATAGCGTTACGGAGATGTTTAATACACTCAAGTGGCAGACTCTGCAAGAGAGGTGCTCTGCATCGCGGTGTAGCTTGCTCGCCAGGTTCCGAGAGGGTGCGTTTCTGGATGAGGTATCGAATATATTGCTTCCCCCTACTTATACCTCCCGAGGAGATCACGAATGTAAAATTAGAGAGATTAGAGCGCGCACGGGGGCTTTCAGACAGTCGTTCTTCCCGCGAACCATACGCGACTGTAACAGGAAAGGGAGGTAATGACAGTGGCACGTAAAGTGCCCTCCGCCACACACCGTTGGGTGGCTTGCGGGTATAAATGTAGATGTAGAAACCTAACTAAGGACAGCACACAACACCCAGTCATCACGAGGCAGAGAAAATCTCTGACCCCGCCAGGAATCGAACCCGGGAACCCGGGCGCGGGAGCGAGAACGCTACCGCACGACCACGAGCTGCGGACGTGAAGACCGTCGGTCACTGCGTTGTCAGATATGAGAAGTAACACCTGAAAGCTAGTATTACCAGCACGCTGATGGCTCTGAGCACTATGGGACTTAACTTCTAAGGTCATCAGTCCCCTAGAACTTAGAACTACTTAAACCTAACTAACCTAAGGACATCACACACATCCATGCCCGAGGCAGGATTCGAACCTGCGACCGTAGCAGTCGCGCGGTTCCGGACTGAGCGCCTAGAATCGCATGACCACCGCGGCCGGCTTTGAATTCGCTATCCATTTCCGAAGTGGAATGTCACATGCGTCTAGCTCCAACTATCATTCCGCTTTCGAAGTCTTTTGATTCCCTTCGAGCGGCCACAATCACGTCGGGAACCCTTTCATACGGAGCACCTAAGTAAAATCACCGCTCCACCAATGAACTGCCTTTTCTGCCTTGCGCCGCGCGGGGTAGCCGCGCGCTCTGAGACGCCTTTCGTTGTTCGCGCTGCTCCCCCTTTCGGAGGTTCGAGTCCTCCTTCAGGCATGGGAGTGTGTGTTTGTGTGTAGTCCTTAGCGTAAGTTAGTTTAAGTAGTGTGTAGCCGGCCGGTGTGGCCGAGCGGTTCTAGGAGCTACAGTCTGGAACCACGCGACCGCTACGGTCGCAGGTTCGAATCCTGCCTCGGGCATGGATGTGTGTGATGTCCTTAGGTTAGTTAGGTTTAAGCAGTTCTAAGTTCTAGGGGACTGATGACCTCAGAAGTTAAGTCTCATCGTGCTCAGAGCCATTTGACCATTAGACCCAGAAGAAGGCCGCTGCAATGTGGCCGAAACGTTGGTTTTTCTCCAGCAGCAGTAGTTTTACATTATGACGCGGTACTACACCCAGAAAACTTTCATGTCGACTGACTCTGGCCGCGGAAGCCTACGCAATTATAACATTTTTAAGTAGTGTGAAACCCAGGGACCGATGACCTCACCAGTTTGGTCCCATAGGAACTTAGTACCAAGTTCTACATTGCGTATGCGATACTACCGCCATCTGTATGTGTGCATATAGCTTTATTATGACTTTTGCCAGCTTAGTGTATCACTGAGGTTGTGTGGTCTCATTGTCTAACCTATTTTGGGTTGCCCCCCGTTCTCCTCTCATAAGTGGTTTCTTTCTTGCAGCACTTCGACTCCCGCCTTCTTGGCTATCATGTTGAGTGTTTCATAAGACCTGGCTTCTCAAAGCCTTGTCGACGTATTGGTGAGCAGGCGTTGACATAACATGAGCGTTGCTGGGAACTCTTCCTTGATCCTTGTCGTCCCTTGTGATCGAGTTGTCAGGCCTTCTGGGAGCTTGTATGTTATGAGGACATTTTGCCTTTTGGTGGTCAGCAGAACTGCAAGTTGCGCAAGCTCTATACCCGTCATAAATTATGAACGCTAGGAAGACTTGAATCATAGCGTCGGACAATGTATGTCTCTTGAGGTATATTTTAACGTTCTTTACACCATTCTTTAAGCTAAAATACCTATTTTCTGCCGACCTTTCATCCTGAATCTGCATATTGAGGAGGTTTTGATCCCGTGGAGCTCGATTACAAATGGAAAATTAAAACACTCGCACGTTGTGTAGTCTAACACAGAATACACGATGACGGCCGGCCGGTGTGCCAGAGAGGTTCTACTCGCTTCAGTCTGGAACCGCGTGACCGCTACGGTCGCAGTTTCGAATCCTGCCTCGGGCATGTATGTGTGTGATGTCCTTAGGTTAGTTAGGTTTAAGTAGTTCTACGTTCTAGGGGACTGATGACCTCAGATGTTACGTCCCATAGTGCTCAGAGCCATTTGAGCCAACACGATGACGACGTTGACATTTTCACCAATCGCTAGAGTTTATTAATGTTTCATTAACTCTCAGGCAAATTTCTTCCTTAATTACTTTCATATTGATGGCATTTCCTACGAAATCATATGCAAAACCCAGCACCTAACTGTCTCTCAACGCAGTATATCTTGAAGCCAAATATACACATCCAAGACTTTAGGTCGTTCACTGCAAAAAGGAAACGCGAATTTCAACGTTGTCTTCCTATCCAGCTCATTCATGTTAGAATCAAAAAATGTCCTCACAATTTCAACACTCCCTCTGGCAGCCGGCGTTGGCTACTGCAGGCGAGGAGCGCACTGCCGCCCACACCTGCTCACCACGACATCCAGGACGGCACTGACACCCGGGCCTATCTAGCACCTGTCAAGTCATCACAATAATAAGCTCTGGCTTCGTCAATACTCTAGTCATGCTCATCAATAAAACAAAAAAACACCCACACACTCCTCTTCTGGTGCCATCCGCTTCTGGAACAAGCTACCGCGCACTCAAAACAGTGCTGTGATGCTTATAAGAAGAACACTTCCTTCCATTACCTTGACAAACTTTCCCTAAGAACTTACGTTTTCCTTTAGCTTTCCCTTTGCCAACCAATAGATCAAATGCTCACACTTTCTCCCAGTTACGCTTCTTTCTACTGTCATTTCCCAGTAACAAAACTTTCTTTTCCCAAAATAAACTACTTGTATCTAATCATGTTACTCTTTCGTTGCGTCTTCCACATCTCCTCTCATGTCTTTGACTGCTAGCACATATTGTTTAAATCTAACTGCTTAATATTTGTCTCTGTCTTTTTCTGCACTATCTATGTCGCAGTAATTTCTGATAGTTGGATTTTATTTTAAATCTAACTAATAACGTGCTTGTCGTAGTGAATGTAACGTAACATACGTAGAGTGCCTCGCAGTAACTAATGGCCGGACATTTACAGTAGGCGAGAGATCTCGATGAAGTGCAGGTCAGGACGTCAGAGGGACACCCACTGTATCGCGCTAGGTCACAACAGTATGAGTACGTTATTACCTTGACCTCGGCGATAGGGTACAGCCACCGGCTTTAAAAGGTCAGAAATGTAACGGCTGCTGCCCAAATTATCGGCTGTGCGAGCCAGAGGAAACAGCGGTGCGTGCCCCCTGCCACCAAATACCAGCGAGCCACGTGCTGGTCCCTTACGACTATGACAAAATTCTCCTCAGAGCCTCCACCTTCGGCTACGTCCATCATGCTGTTTTACACAGATGTGGGAATCGCCTGGAAATACGACGTAGTGTCACTCGTCGGTCAGGCGTTGTCGTTTGGTTCCCCACGGTTCTCATGTGATTGCCGCGACTGAGGAAGCCACAAAAATGGTCGCCATGTTGACGGTTCGCGATCTTCCAGACATCATCATCATACCGTCTGTGGATACTTGTCCCGTTGCAAACAAACATGTGAAGTGACCGATACTTCACGGCCAAGTGAAGAAAACATCTGTCCCCTCGGGCTATAGTCTTCTGTGTATTCGAGTAGCCGTGTATCGGTGCACACGTCGGTGTTCCGGAAGTATGGAGAAACGTAAGAAGCAAGCAGGTGGGAGAGTCGCCTTTGGAAGAGTAACCTAAAATAACGGTAGGCGAACGAAATGTGATTGACAGACCAATTACAAGACAACGGACCACGAAGAGGATAAGCAGCTTACAAAACAACGAGGCGCCACGCAAAGGAGTCACGACATTATCGACAAGTAGACCAAGAGCAGTGGAAGAACACATCCCATGAGAGTGCGAAGGTGCCAAGCAAGGCAGTTACTAGCAGTCCTAGTACGGCAAAGACAGAAAAAGGGGAAATACCTAGTGCCAGCACTGAACTGACTGGCTGTGCGATGGGCGGCTGCCTGTATACCGGCCGTGTGGAACGGTACTGGCCGCCATACTCAAGTCCCCTGGGGCCATTCAACCACCATGGACCCCGGTACCAGACGTTCCTTGTTGCAAACAAGCCCATTTCAAGACTGAAGGCCTGCATGGCCAACCAAATAAAACATCTGCCCATTCGCGAGGCTAGTCCTCTTGGTTCTTTGGGATTGAGTATGGGCATCCTGAATTCGTCGATTTCGTACACGCATGACATTTTTGGGATCCCACGCAACGGGAACAACCAGCTGTATCACGGAATGACAAAAACTGAAATCCCTCTGGACCAAAATCTTCCACTGTCGAATTCCGACACTTGAAGTTTCTTCACACAAGTAGGGAAACCTGCTAGAAATATTTCCTTATGTACAGCACGTACAGGACGTTAAGCGTATCTGCCTTCTACGGTTTCGTTCAGTTGATATACAAGCATATGGCACACACATGTGTATACACAAACAGATCACAGACACTTCAGTAATTACTCTCGAACGTTTGGCAATAACATTCGATCTTTGGCAAAAACATTTGACAGTCGGCAACAGAAACCAAAACATTGCATAGTGCTGTGGAATGTGGGGAAAAAAAACGCAAATTGGCATTCATAAGAAGACGAACAACACCAAAAACGCAACAAGAGCGTAATATGTAAGAAACTGTCCACGCAACCTGTAAGTACAGTTCAAAACATTACTACTTAATAGGAAATACCAACCACCTGGCCGGCCGCGGTGGTCTCGCGGTTCTAGGCGCGCAGTCCGGAACCGTGCGACTGCTACGGTCGCAGGTTCGAATCCTGCCTCGGGCATGGATGTGTGTGCTGTCCTTAGGTTAGTTAGGGTTAAGTAGTTCTAAGTTCTAGGGGACTGATAACCACTGCAGTTGAGTCCCATAGTGCTCAGAGCCATTTGAACCACCAACCACCTGAACTGTTTATAACCTAAAGGTACAATAACAGAAATGTAAATAAAATACCAAACATATGTACATATTCCAGGCCACTGATGATGCCTTGCAGAAAATGAAGGCGAAACGCGTATGACACTAAAATTGTGTTTTATTCACTTGCTGTCAGACGGTCCATAAGTAAAAATTATCAATATACCGTCAAACTATAGAGCTTTGACCGCAGGCATAAAGAAAAGTTCTAAAATATAAGGGTTGATCAAAAGGCATCCCTTCGAAGTGGGCACGCTATAGAATCGATATGCCAATCAGGCAAAATCGCCGTGAACGCTGAATTAGTCATTCCACAGACGCACTGGATTGAAGGTACTCATTTGGTAATACCGTGTCCAGCTGCGTGAAAAAGTCTATAACTGTCTGCTGCACACGCTAATACGACAGCAACCTTCGACCCTTCAAGACCCTTTTAGGGGACCGACGACATTATAGTCTCTTGTGGAGATCTGAAGTACAGGGCGGGTGCTAGAGTGTCTCCTACTAGATGTGCGATTTAGCGACGTCCGTTTCCATGGAGGAGCAGCACTCCTCACACCATTCCTCAGCAGTGAACATCCTGCTCCATTTTCCGACATATGTCTATCGGTTCAAATTCTCTGAGCACTATGGGATTTACGTCTGAGATCATCAGTCCCCTAGAACTTAGAACTACTTAAACCTAGCTAACCTAAGGACATCACACACATCCATGCCCGAGGTAGGATTCGAACCTGCGACCGTAGCGGTCGCGCGGTTCCAGACTGTAGCGCCTAGAACCGCTCGGCCACTCCGGCCGGCATGTCTATCGGTGTTTGACCATCAGCAGCCTAAGAAAGAATAACAGCATTTAGTAATAACGTCGCCATAGTTTTTTCGTTCACCGCACGCACGTTGGAAAGACACGAAAGCCACACTAACCCCTTGCTACACGTTGTTGCTTATATACTTGCATCAGAGGCACGCTACGTTGCATATAAACTGTAGAAACGCCCTCAGACGAAAGCATCCTATAATTACTTATCTCGGTGTGTGCTTCTTCTAAACAATGTCAGACAAAAAGTGTAAATATATACACCAGATTGTTTGGGTTTGGACGGGCTCACATTTGTGTGACCCAAATAGTGACAGAAAATCACCTTACGATTCCCTCCAGTTTGGTGAAGGGGAGGACGTGAGTTATTTGCAGGAGAATTTTGCACTAGAAAACTACCAACAGTAAAAACTAATAATGGTATTGATGATACTTCGATGAGTCACACTATTGAATGGAAGAGGTCGATTACTTGAACTCAGATGGTAATTTTACAAAGTCAATTCACTTTCCAGTCATTGCGGTGCCCGAAAAAGGGCCACCACGATAAGTGGGGGACAAACGAATCAACTAGCGATAGAGAACCTTGGTTCACAAATGACAGAGGTTGAAAATTATAAACGAAAATGTTCAAGTTGCAGTTACTCTGTTGGTTAATCGACGCCGGTAAAAATCCAAGTAAGACACCTTTTGCAACAATTCTATTTACCTTTACAAGTTGTACAAAACAGTATATTCATAACAGTTGTTGAAAGGAGCGTCCTCTTCATTTCATGCTTACTTGACATTAATCGCACAATGTTCTGTCATCCGGGTTTGAACAAACTAGATGTTCGAACAGAGTTCCAGGCAATGCGAATTTCAGTCACCATGGGAATTCCATTCATCAAAAGGGATCTCGTGTACAGGGCCTACCATATAACCCCAGAAGAAGGTGTCCATTTTGGTTGGGCCAGGTGATCGATCTGGCTGTGCATTCTCTGTGGTGAGAGGTAATGCATGAAATTTGGTATTCTCGGCACATTCTTGCCACTGTCGATCTCGTAGTATTGAATTCCCTAACAATTTTCGAAATGGAATGTTGCATGCGTGTAGCTCTAATTACGGTTCCGCGCTGAAAATCTGTTAACTGCTGTCGGACAGCCACAATCACGTCGGGAACCTTTTCGTGTGAATCACCTCTCCATCGCACCCTCCTGAGATTTAGTTATAAAAACTGAACACAGATCAATCGAGAAAACAGGAAGAAGTTGTGTGGAACTATGAAAAAAATAGTAAAATATACAAACTGAATAGTCCATGGCGAAGATAGGCAACATCAAGGATATTAGCAGTTAAGGAGCGCCGTGGTCCCGTGGTTAACGAGAGCAGCTACGGAGCGAGAGGTTCTAGGTTCAAGTCTGCCGTTGAGTGAAAAGTTTAATTTTTTATTTTCAGTTTATGTGACAAACTACAGTTACACGTGGAACCCGAAATATGTGCTGTTTCTGGTGACTTTTCACCTCCGTGGGAGGCAAAGGTTTCGTTCCACATCTATATCTACATGGATACACTGCAAATCACATTTAAGTGCCTGGCAGAGGGTTCATCAAACCACCTTCACAAATTTCTATTATTCCAATCTCGTATAGCGCGCGGAAAGTATGAACACCTATATCTTTCCGTACGAGCTCTGATTTCCCTTATTTTATCTTTGTGATCGTTCCTCCCTATGTAGGTCGGTGTTAACAAAATATTTTCGCATTCGGAGTAGGAAGTTGGTGATTGGAATTTGGTGAGAAGATTTCGGCACAACGAAGAACGCCTTTCTTTTAATGATGTCCACCCCATATCCTGTATAATTTCTATAGCACACTCTATCATATGTCGCGATAATAGAAAACGTGCTGCCTTTCTTTGGACTTTTTCGATGTACTCCGTCAGTCCTATCTGGTGAGGAACCCACACCGCGCATCAGTATTCTAAAAGAGGACGGACAAGTGCAGTGTAGGCAGTATCTTCTAAGTGTCCTGCCAATAAAACGCAGTCTCTGGGTAGCCTTCTCCACAACATTTTCTATGTGTTCCTTCCAATTTAAATTGTTCGTAATTGTAATACCTAGGTATTTAGTTGAATTTACGGCTTCTAGATTAGACTGATTTATCGTGCAACCGAAGTTTAACGCTTTCCTTTAGCACTTATAGGGATGACCTCACACTTTTCGTTATTTAAGGTCAACTGCCACTTTTCGCACCATTCCGATATTTCTTCTAAATCATTTTGCAGTTTGTTTTGATCTTCCGGAGATAGCGTCATCTGCAGACAACCGAAGACGGCTGCTCAAATTGTCTCCCAAATCGTTTATATAGATAAGGAACAGCAAAGCGCCTATAACATTACCTTGGGGAGCGCCAGATATCACTTCTGTTTTACTCGATGACTTTCCATCAGTTACTACGAACTGTGACCTCTATGACAGGGAATCACAGATCCAGTCACATAACTGAGACAATATTCCATAAGCATTCAATTTCACTACGAGCCGCTTGTGTGGTACAGTGTCAAAAGCCTTCTGGAAATCCGGAAATGCGGAATCGATCTGGAATCCCTTGTCAATAGCACTCAGCACTTATGTGAATAAAGAGCTAGCTGTGTTTCACAGGAACGATGTTTTCCAAACCCATGTTGACTGTGTGTCAATAGACCGTTTTCTTCGAGGTAATTCATTACGTCCGAACACAATATATGTTCTAAAATCCTGCTGCATATCGACGTTAACGATATGAACCTGTAATTTAGTGGATTACTCCTACTACCTTTGTTGAATATTAGTGTGAAGATTGTAAAATTAGTTTTGTAATCGGGTTTCGAGCCTCCGACCTCTCGGTTTTACATTCACATGATTTACCACTAGACCACTAGGCACGACATCGTTACAAAAAAATGGTTCAAATGGCTGTGAGCACTATGAGACTTAACATTTGTGGTCATCAGTCCCCTATAACTTAGAACTACTTAAACCTAACTAACCTAAGGACATCACACACATCCAAGCCCGAGGCAGGATTCGAACCTGCGTCACGTGGTTCCAGACAGAAGCGCCTAGAACCGCACGGCCACACCGGCCGGCGACATCGTTACAGTATTTGATTAACTACATTGTGAGTATCAAATATGTGACATAATTGGCCTTACCTTTTCATTGTTTTGATTGCATTGAGTTAGAAGCTTATCTTATTTACATCGCCAAAGGGCCGTAGACCTTAGTACCTGACATAAATTTCACCCGTTCCTGAGAAAAAGGAGGCTTAACACAGGGACAGACCGGAAAATAAATGGATTTTTTATGTGATATAGCCACATATCAACACTTTTCGGATTTTTTTTCATTTACTTGTACTGTAAAACCTAACCTCCAGTCAAATGCATGATCCAAGGTGAATGGGCATGAGCCTGTAGGTTTTAAGGAATAGGTTTGTGAGTATCGAAATAAGTGATATCAATACCCATATTTTCTGATTGCACTGAAGTAGAAGCTTACAGTTTTCACGTCGCCAAAGGACCGTAGGCCTCTGAATGTGACATTAATTTCAACTCGGTAACCCTACCTGTGCCAGGAAAACTGGTCTTATTTGTCGGGCAGACAGACAGACAAACAGACAACAAAGTGATACTCTAAGGGTTCTACTTTTATCGATTGAGGTACGAAAGCGTAAACAGTGAGTAAGCTGTTTATTATTTCAAAGGTGACGCTTAACACATTTATCCCGTTGTGTGACAAGGTGGTCAATGCCTTCTTGTAATACTATTTGGCGTTGCCTACGGAACCATGATTGTGCACCACACTGTGCGCCACTTCGTCCGAAGCAAATGGATGACTACGACTGTCTTTATTTCAGAGCTCCAAAAACGTGCAGCTCGCATGGGGAGAGTTCGGAACTGTATGGAGGGTGTGTAACGGCTTACCAGCAACACGTCTGCAGAATAGTTGAAACTACCTCGCTGTGAAGTGGTCCAGCTGGGTACAGTCGTTGATCTGTAGGTAATCGCAAACATATTTCCATGAGGTGATCGACGGTTTTGTCTCACAGTGCGGTGAATGGATTAATAGTTCTGCGATTACTTTTGAAATAGTAAAAAGTTTACTTACTTTCTTCCCAATCGTCTCGCTTTCATTGGACTAGCCCTTATACGACGGCAATTCTACACTGAAGCGCCAAAGAAACTGGCATACGCTTGCATATTCGAGTACAGAGATATGAAAATAGGCAGAATACGGCACTGGGGTCGGCAACGCTATGTATGACAACAGGTGTCTGGAGCAGTTGTTAGATCGGTTACTGCTGCGACAATGGTAGGTTATTATAGTTTAAGTGAGTCTGAACGAGGTGTTATAGTCGGCACATGAGCGATGGAACACAGCATCTCCGAGATAGCGACGAAGTGGGAGTTTTCTAGTACGACCGTTTCACGAGCGTACCGTGAATATCAGGAATCCGCTAAAACACCAAATCTGCGACATAGCTGCCGCCGGAAAAAGATCCTGCAAGAATGGAACCAATGACGACTGAAAGAAATTGTTCAAAATGACAGAAGTGCAACCCTTCCGCAAATTGCTGCAGATTTCAACGCTAGGTTGTCAACAATTATCAGTGTGCGAACCATTCAACAATACATCGTCGATATGGGCTTTCGGAGCAGAAGGCCCACTCGTGTACCCTTGATGACTGCACAACACAGAGCTTCACGCTTTGCCTGGGACCGTCAGAGCCGGCACTGGACGGTTGATGCAGGAAATATGTTTCCTGGTCGGAAAGGTCTCGTTTCAAATTGTATCGAGCTAATGGATGTGTACGGCTACAGAGACAGCCTCATGAATCCATGGACCCTACATGTCTCCAGGGGACTGTTCAAGATAGTGGAGTGTCTGTAATGGTACGAGGTGCGTGCAGTTGGAGTAATATGGGACCTCTGATACGTCTAGACACGACTCTAACCGTTGACACGTTTGATCACCTGCATCCATTGAGGTCCATTGTGCATTCCGACGGACTTGGGATATTCCAGCAGGACAATGAGACACCCCACACGTCCAGAATTGCTACAGAGTGGCTCCATAAACACTCTTATGAGTTTAAATACTTCCGCTGGACACCAAACCCCCTAGACACGAAAATTATTGAACATCTCTGGGATGCCTTGCAACATGCTGTTCAGAAGAGATCACCCCCTTGTACTCTTGCGGATTTATGGACATCCCCGTAGGACTCATGGTGTCAATTCCCTCCAGCACTACTTCAGACAGTAGTCGAGTCCTTGCCACGTCGTGTTGCGGTGCTTCTGCGAGCTCGCTGGGGCCATATATGATATTAGGCAGGTGTTCCAGTTTCTCTTGCTCTTCAGCGTAGATTAACTGTTGCAGAATCTCTATGCATGCGTAACACAACACGTCTGTGTCCGTTTGTTGTCGATGTACTTTAGGTGCAGGCAGTACTTTTCGAATTGCTTCCACATGTCGTTGATGGCACTTTTCAGTTACAGCTAGTCTTGTCTGCTGAAGATTCAAAGTCTCCGCGAATATATGTTCAATTTTTCTGGATGCTAATTTACACAAAAGAGTTCGAAACACCTCGTCTTCAGTTATTATGAACCACTTCTCTTCTGAAGGAAAGGTAGTTTTTAATAATTTGTTACTCAGAAGCTAATCGTAAGTACAACTAGTAACAAACAACGCATATTTGCCACTGGCTAGTACACCGCATTTAACATCGCCTGCATTGTAATCATCAAACCAAGTCGGTTGCAGTTACCTTAATTTAGGATCCGCTGGAAAGAATGGCGCGTACTACATTCAATTACATACGTGTGTCTGTCTGGGCTTGTATGGTCCCGGCGATTTATATCCGGTGGCTGCGTGTTGATTACTTGCTGCGACCCTTCCGTAGGATCACAAGACCAGCTGCCAGCGCCACAGGAGGTGGGGCCGCTGAATATAACACTGGCTATCCGAGCTGATATACGATCCTATAGTGAGGATATTCTGGCCGTTATCGCTCTCCATCCCCGCAGCTGTATCCCTAGTGCACGATACTACAGTGACAGAAGGTGATTGCAGTGGCGGCAGTAGGGAAGGTACTTACCCTTTTCAACGGGGTGGTAGTTGTAGTTCTTAAATGTGAAAAGACACACTCCTTATTAATCATCAACAACACTGCATAAATTTCCATTGATCATAAATTGTTCAAAAGAAAAAATTGCACGACGACGCAATACTGCAGGACACGCAACTACGTACAATATTTCGCAAATAAATTTCACAATCGATTTAAATTATTGCGCAACATACAGCAACATAAAGAAAACAGAGTTTGATCAACCTTATCTTTCTGCAAAGTCTAGAATACGCTGTTTTGCCCTTGTAAGCGCAGTTACAGACAGTTTAACTCATGAAAAACTAATAATAATAATAATTCGTTAAAGTGAACGAGGGTATACCGGATTATTGCTGGTCTAGCTGTAAAACTCAGTCATAAGAAGATGTTAGAAAAGCCTTGCACTGATATTTTTTACATTTGCTATTTTGTGTCCCTATTCACTTCACAGACACATATATCTGCTCTTTCTCTTCAGATCTCTCCTATTCTTCTTCAGATAACAATTTGCATTTATACTTTAATATACGGTACTTTAAAATGTATCTAACAGATAAAGCAAGTGTTCTTGATTAGTTAGGAACGGATAATGGATACGTTTTTGTGATATACGGCTATTCCGTCTTTTAATGTGTAATACCTTCTTCACGTCATAATACGAATATTATTCTGCGATAACGCGATATTAAAAAGCCGTCAATACGCTCCAGTTCTGACACTTTTACTGTGGTAGTAAATCTAGTCGGCTTAAATGAATACCAAGAGGAATTTTTGCAACTACCATTTGATTGCTTTTCTTTTTTTTATTCGACCTACGTTAATCTTCGTTAATTTGTTCACCGCAAGTCTTTCAGGGGTGATTCTCATACCGATCTCCCAGCATTACAATTGGTCTAGAATATTAAATGGAAGCAACGGACACCACGCACAACTTTCAATTAGCAACAACTACTGAACCCACACAAGCGGTAAAACAAGGAAGAAACAAGAAAGCGCCGTGTCCAGATAACATTTACATGGGACACCTCTAAGACTCCATCGACGGCATGTAGTAACTAGAAGGACCTCATGAACAAGTGCCTACAAACAGCAAAAATTCCTGCTATCTGGCAAACCACGACAGTAAATATTCTGTACAAAGGTAAGAAAGACAGAGCGTCCCAAACCTCGTTAATAGTAGCGTCGCTAAAAAACGCTTTCTTCGAAATATCCACGGAAATACCTAACAAAAACTGCTCGATTCAGTCGAGAGAAACATCCCGGAATGCAAATTTGAATTTATGAAGAGCAGGAGCACGATACAGACAGTGAAACACTTAGCGGACCAAATAGAAGTCAAACTGACACAACAAAGAGGAAAGTACTAAGTCTTTGTAGATGTCGGGGAAGCATCCGACTCAGTATATAGAAGAAAAGTAAGAGAGAAACTGAAAGGAATAACCAGAGAAGGACACAATAATGTTGAAGTCTCAGAGAAAATTATACAGACATGGAATTCTTTCGAGGTGTCCAACGCTCTTCAAAATCTATACAACAGACCTGAGGAACGTAACGGAGGAAAATCCTAAAACAGAAATGATTTTATATGCGGAGGACATGGTGATGCGCTCATCATAAGAGAGGACTCATAGAAGGCACTATATAGTTTAGACAAAACTGACCTAATAGTAGACCAAGAAAAGACAGTTCAAATGACATTCAAGAAGGGAGGAAAAAGTTACCTAAAGACAGTGTAGTCTGACACAAGGAACCACTGCATATAGCAGGTAAAGATGAATATCTATGAACTACATTACGGGCTACAGCAACATCTTCCGATATTCTTATCCAGGAAAGAGCAGCAGCCATCAAACCTTCATACGTTCAATATCCCGAACATAATCAGTCTATCGACAAACACAGCGATAACGCATGGAATTGAGAACATGTAGAAAAAACTTAAGGTCCGCTCTATAAACATATGCAATCATAAAAGAGACTTATGTGATAGAAGACATCTTATTACAACGTTGCCTGCCTTCCACAAAGACCATATCAGGAACTGATTAGCGTGGTGGACCGGAAGACAAAGGAGACAGACCAGGAGTTTTACAGTACGGAGCTGCGCCAGAGGTATGCGACAACAAGATTCACAAATACACGGGTTTCGTCATAAAATACGTGTTGAGCAACAAATTGCACGAATCAACCGAAGAGTGTAAATATGTGCTCTATGGACAATGATGTAAAATATACTACAAGATAATCTGTACGAAGAGGAGAAAAATTGTAACATACTATAACAAAGACTAAAACAACTTATAAAAAGCTTGAATGAACTTGTATGTTATCCTTTCATTGGAGCGGACTTGCCTGATTAAATAATGCTCCAAATGGTGTGAAAAATCTAAGACTTGTCGACGAGAATTTGAACGTAATTTGTTTCCTTTGCTGATATACTTTTATTTAATCAGTTTAATTCATTCAAGCAATGATACAGCGGCTCCTTCTGTGCTCTTTAAAAGCAGGTGGTGTTTACTTTTAACAAGAAGATATTGTCAGCAGTAACCAACAAGTTTTCTGTTTACAACCGAAGAACATAATACTCCTTTACTTTGAGATGTTAAACAGCTGGAATGAACGATTCCTTCCTGAACTCTGAATATCTGAAAGACTTTCGACATTGAGATATAATTCTGCTGAATTCATCTCATGTATTTTTCAGCTTCGAGTCACAAAAACTGTACCTCTGTTTCCTTTTCTTCCAACACGGGGCAGCCGCATTCCTATTAGACAGTAAGCACAGTCTCTGAAAGCTTTTTGACACTTTCAGAATTTTAAAACAAAATTTTCACGTACTTGCAATTACTTGTAAGGTCATTTAAGATAACCGTTCTCCCACAATATACAGGGGGTCCATTGATCGTGACTAGACCAAATATCTCGCGAAATAAGCGTCAAACGAAAAAAACTACAAACAACGAAACTTGTCTAGCTTGAAGGGGGAAACCAGATGGCGCTATGGTTGGCCCGCTAGATGGCGCTGCCATAGTTCAAACGGATATCAACTGCGTTTTATTGAATAGGAACCCCCATTTTTTATTACATATTCGAGTAGCGTGTAAAGAAATATGAATGTTTTAGTTGGACCACTTTTTTTGCTTTGTGATAGATGGCGCTGTAATAGTCACAAACATATGGCTCACAATTTTATATGAACAGTTGGTAACAGGTAGGTTTTTTAAAATTAAAATACAGAGCGTAGGTACGATTGAACATTTTATTTCGGTTGTTCCAATGTGATA
Source organism: Schistocerca nitens (assembly GCF_023898315.1). Classification (NCBI taxonomy): domain Eukaryota; kingdom Metazoa; phylum Arthropoda; class Insecta; order Orthoptera; family Acrididae; genus Schistocerca; species Schistocerca nitens. Next base: position 304,873,941 of record NC_064621.1, on the reverse strand, counting down.
GATGTACCTTTGTGAACTTATCAGTTCTGAGAACGCATGCTGTTACAGCGTGATTACCTGTGAATACCTCATTAATGCAATAAATGCTCAAAATGATGTCCGTCAACCTCAAGGGATTTGGAAAAACGTGTAACGACATTCCTCTCAACAGCGAATAGTTCAAGCTAGACGAGTTTCGTTCTTTGTAGATTTTTCGTTTGATGCTTATTTCGTGAGATATTTGGCCCGGTCACTATCGATGGACCACCCTGTATGTTTGCTTCAAATTATCCGTCTTTTTCTATATTATCTACATTTACTTTATGACATGTGTGATTCAGATTTTCTATTTGCGTTTCCTTGCCAGAAATAATGCTCACCACTGCTATGAAATGTTGAATGTCAGAACTATATTTCATTCACAGTTAGATCGATGGTTTTGTGGGGAACAACGGCCATGAGCTACTTCCATCTGCCCTGCTCTAGTTATCTTTCGACAAGGTCTGAAAACAGCTGTTTGGAGCATCTGAGCTATCCGATTCATAGCAGCAGCTCCAAATACCCCGATTCAGTGAGTTAGTTTATTAACAGTGAAAATTAAGTAACTAAAACATTAATAAGAAGACATCAGTAACATTCCACACTCTTTGACTCAATATAGTCTAATTGTTCCTTTAGGACTATCGTTATACGTGAGAACACCTGTAAAATTAGGCAGTGGACTCGGTGTGAGATGACCCCGCAAAGTTTCCGTAGGCCGGGCGCAGCTGCCTCGCGTTTCTTCCCCGCGATTTTGTAAACGCCTCTGTGGCAACTTTTCTCCATAGCTGTATATAAGGCTATTATTTTCGACTACAGTCGACTCCGTTTCACAGTTGGAAACTGCCACAAGCTGTGCCAGGTGTCAGGCATTTGCTAAGTTGACTTGTCTATAGCAGTGTCTTTGTAGTAAAGAATTAGTGTATTATAACTTCGTCTATGATGTAGCATTTTTTTCCCATGTCTCAATGTTTATGACGTCATATCTCTTCAAGTATGTGTCGTAAAATGATGTATTTGTGTTAAGTACATTCAGCGGCATATGTGGATGAGATCTGCGAAATTTGTTGGCAATAGAGTTGGTAGCAGAGAAGTAATACTTTTAAATATTATTCATGATGCGGCAATTTTTTTACGCATATCATTGTTTATGATATCATATTCCTGAATTAGGTAGATGGCACTTACTCCCTCAGCGATTGTTGTCTGACATTAAGGGATATGTGTACCTAGTTTGGCTGAAATCGGTCTCATGATTCAGGACGGAATATACACGTATATGTACATTCATTGTTCTAATATGTATGGATTACGATTTCTTTGTGTTTGGATACTTACTATCCCCATGTTTTCTCGGTTCAGCCAACATATTATAAACATGATTTTCATACATATGAAACTGCTGCTACAGTGTGCGGGAAATTCCCATTTCTATTACTATGTGTCGAACTATGAAGAAAATTGGTTTTTTTTTTAAATTTGCGTAAAATATGAATTATAAAAGGCATGTCGTCATTGTTACGTATAGACGGTTGATACTGTAACAGTGACGACACACGTAACCATTCCAAAAAAGCGCCTCAGCTGAAAGGGGAGTTTGACACGCAGTTGGCACCTCTTGCTTTCCATCAGTGATTTAGTTTGATACGATTTTTTGGTGATTATACTAAGGTCAACCATTTCGTATTTTTTTAAACAAGCTGTGTCATTAGTATCTTGTTACTGAACTCGAAGTGGAAAATATAATGTCACATTACGACGCAGAGAGATACAATACTTTAAAGTCTGCGCCAATGATTAAATTGAGAGGAATGTAGAATATAATCTCTGTAATGTTCATATTGGATTCTCTTTTGTTTCATACTCCAAGAAGGATTTACGTTACACTCTCGATTGTTACCTTGCAGGGGATGGACGTAAATTTTGGTGTGTGCTGAAAGGCAGCCACCTTGTTCGTATTTATGATTTGTGTGACGAGCATAGCAAGTCTTATTGTCTTTTGAATCAAAAATAGTGAAAAGTATCTAAGTTGTAACAGAATTATTTAAAGCGAGGTAGCATTGTATTCCTTTGTTTCCACCGTCTTCGTGAAGTAAACCGATGCCGAGTTAGGAAGATACGCACGGCCAACAAAGAGAAGAACATCGATAGAGACTAATGAATTAATAACGTAGCAGAGGAACTAATTCTACGTTTAAGGTGAGTCCTCTGAATAAATCAACAATGACGTAGAATTCAAAAATTTTATTAATCGGAATTGTAAATTATATTACAGGCAAATTTCACGCAGCACTGAATTTGTCCGCATTCAAGCCGGTCAATGCAGTCCGAAAAAAAGCCTTTCCAAAATTCTAAAATTAACGTTCCATATCCATATTTTATTTCTTTTCAAAAAATCAATAAATTTTAATTTTTTTTTATTTATTTAGCTACAAAAGTAAACAAGCTTTATACAAGCATATTTCGTTATTCTTTGGTAGTGGAAACGTTAGACCCGCACGGCTGGTAAAACAACGATGACAAAAATGCAAAAATACTCAAAAAAGTTGTGGATTTACAAAGCACTGGTGTGCGTATGAGGGCACGTAATGTACGCAGGAACAATGTCGAACTCGATCGTATTGGTAGTCCAAGTGTTAGGATGTGGGAAGGCATAATTTTGCATGCGCGTATTGTCTTCCACATTTGTCAACACGATACAATCACCGGTCAGTTCTATTGTGGCACTCTGCTCCTTCCGAATGTTCTCCTTTTCAGGGGTTGCGTTCGGCCCTGACAGGTGGAGGAGCTCCGGCAACGAGAGGATATTCGGCGAATGGACTGCCCTGTCCCTTTCCCCCGACTTATGTTCCATCGAGCAGATGTGGGTTGCGTTAGGAGAACGTAATGTAGTACGTCCGCATGCATCAACGACCGTTCACAAGTTTTGAACCGCTTTATTGGAAGAATGGGAGCCCTAGCAACCTTGTGCCCAGCACGGGAGCACGTTGCAGAGCATACACTGCCGTCCGTGGTGATTACACAGTCTATTATGAACTATGTCCCGCCGTTTTTAATGGACAGCGGAGCATTATAAATCGTGGTGATTTCAGTGTAATTAATGTCTTTCAATAAAAGTATAATTTCTGTTCGTCTCATTTTGTATTTCTTTCAGTTACCTTCTAATCTAACCTACAGCAGTTCTCCTAAGTAAGGTCCATGTTTCATCGAGCAGTGGAACATCACGTCAGAGATACTTCCGTCCTTAAGCTACACACACTAGAGTATATGCGTAGAAGGGCTCGTTACATTGCAAAAAGTAATCATCATGTATATCTCATCATACCCATCTTTTCACATAGTTTTGTTTCTCAGTGCAATAAGATGATACAAAGCGTCACATTACTTAAGATCCTCCTTTGTTGCAAATAATTCATTAAAAATTGTGTAACTTAGTATGCCAATGACACACAACATTTTTTACTCTCTAGATATCTTGATTATCTTCCACTGACTCTTTTACGTTCCTGCGTTTCATTTTGTGAGACAAACTCAATTTACGCCAGAGGTATAGGGGCAAAGTGAAACAACGATAAATTTATGTTGGAAGTGATTCAGCATTCGTAATACGGAAATATGAAACAAAACCAAAAAGAAAAGAAGAAAGAATAGATAACTTCAAAACCCCTAAATAGGAACACGAATAATTTCTGCATAAATGTCTTTGAATAGATTTTGTCATGGCAAGATGTTCTTAAAATACGGTAATTCTTATTATAAATGTATGAGGACAGTGATCAATAGACGAGTTTGTTGCACTTAAGCGTGTTATTCTCCATCGTGCCGCTGTGTATCTACATTGCTCGCTGTAGTTTATCAGCTTCTATGACTCGTATTTTATGCTATATTTATTGTTTTGATTTGTCCAGTTTTCTTGCCTACCAGTGAAGAACTGTCTCTTAAAGTAGTTCTACTATTAACAGCGTAAAAGAGAACAAATAAAGTCACCATGAATGCCACTGAGCGGCAACGCGACATTCCTCACCCCTCTGCTGAAAGAATCGAGAATTTTTCCGTTCATCCAGCCATTGCCTACAATTTGCGACACTTGTTGCTGCCGGTGGCTTATACGAAAGCATTCCACGTGAAACTACTACCAAACTGAGATATTGTTATGACTGTCTCAACGGAAACCTACCCTCTTTCTCGCCACCAGCAATTATTTTAGGACTTAATAGGAACAGGACATGAGTATTCACAGCTACTGTGTTTCCTTCTACAGCTTCACTGTGACAAAGAGTCGGCCGGGAGCACTATTTGCTTTAGCCGTCTACAGACCATGCTTTCCCAGTCAACATGTCATTCTTGTGATCTACCAGTTGCTAGTCATTTGAAACGGAATCCTCTGTGGTGTGGAAACTGAAATATTTACCATCGATTCCTGTTATTAAAACCCCAGGTTAACGTTTCCAGGTTTACAAGATTTTTTCTCGCCAGACTGCGTTATTACACAATACTGAAAGAAGTTTAGCGCCACAGAAGACATTAAACACAAAAAAAGAAAAGACAAAAATGTTGTTAGTATTATCATATGTTATGGGTTCTCAACATGTTCAGCTTTCTGCTTGTAATTAATCGTTCAACACATTGTTTTCACTTTCAATAACTCAATCTATATAATAAACATTTTCGACAATACATCCAATAAATAACAAGTATTCAAATTAGGGTTTTCGTCAGAGTTCATAACTTCAGAAAGAAATTGTCCTTTAGACTTCACAATTCTTGCATTTTCCATTAACGAATTACCTTTCCATTTAATTGACATTTAAAGCACATGCATTTCATTAGAAATCGCTTGAGCTCTGAAATTCTCTTACCAATTCGGACATAATTCTAAGGGGATTTGGAACCTGCAAGTACTAATCAAAAGATGAAAACATCAAGGAAATGATTGGTCTGTACAATTATATTTTTTGATTCTTCTTATAACACCAACATTTACGTCATTGCCAACCAACTTATTATATTACTGACAAACTCTGAAGACTATCACTACCCCCTGAGTGGGGCAGACGTTGGGGAAAAGTCTTCCTGCTGTATGGTGCTTTGGAAACTCATTAGTTCTGGACTTGCCGTCGGTGTGTTGGATTGCGTGCCTCAGCGATACAGATAGCTCTACCACAAGTGCATCAACAACGGAGGCGTAACTGTTGAGATGCCAGATAAATGTGTGTTTCCTGAAGAGGGGCAGAAGCCTTTTCAATAGTTGCAGCTGCAACAATCAGCATGATTGACTGATCTCTTCTTGTAACGTCAACCAAAGTGGCATTGCTACGTAGATACTGTGAACGGCTGAAAGCAAGGGCAAACTACTCCCGTAATTTTTCCCGAAGGCATGCAACTCGACTGTGTGGGTAAATGAAGGTTATATCCTCTCGAACAAAATATTCCGGAGGTAAAATCGTCCCCCTTTCGGAATTTTGGGTGAAAGCTATTCAGGGCGATGTCGTAATCAGGAGAAAGAAAACTGGTTTTCTACGGATCGGAAATTGGAACGTTAGATGCCTTAGTCAGGCAGGTAGGTTACTAAATTTAAAAGCGGAAACTGATCGGTTGAAGTTAGAGATAGTGGGAATTAGTGAAGTTCGGTGGTAGGGGGAACAGGACATCTGGTCTGGTGAATACAGCGTATAAATATAAAATTAAATAGCAGTAATGCAGGAGTGTGTTTCATAATGAATAATAAAACAGGAATGCGGGTAAGTTACTATGACCAGCACAGGCGAACACTTTATCTTAGCCAAGATGGACAAGAAGCCTACACCTGCAACAGTAGTACAAGTTCACATGCGAACTAGCTCCGCAGATTATGAAGAAACTGAAGAAATGTGTGATGAGATAAAAGAAATTGTTCAGATAGTAAAAGGAGACGTAAATCTGTTGTGATGGACGGCTGGAATCCGATAGTTGGAAAATGAAGAGAAGAAAATAGTAGGTGAATATGGACAGGGGAAAAGGAATGAAAGAGGAAGGCACCTGCTAGAATTCTGCACAAAGCGTAATTTAATCACCGCTAACACTTGGTTTAAGAACCGTGGAAGAAGACTGTGTACGTGGAAGAGGCTTCGAGACACTGAAAGGTTTCAAATTGATTATATAATGGTAAGACAGAGATTTCGGAACCCGATTGGAAATTGCAAGACATTTCGGGGGTCAAAAATGGCTCTGAGCACTATGGGACTTAACTTCTGAGGTCATCAGTCCCCTAGAACTTAGAACTACTTAAACCTAACTAACCTAAGGACATCACACACATCCATGCCCGAGGCAGGATTCGAACCTGCGACCGTAGCGGTCGCGCAGTTCCAGATTGTAGCGCCTATAACCGCTCGGCCACCCTGGCCGGCATTTCGGGGGTCAGATGTGGGCTGTGACCACAATTTATTGGTAATAAACTGTAGCTTAAAACTAAAGAAATTGCAAAAAGATATGAAATTAAGGAGATGGGATCTGGATAAGTTGAATGAACCAGAGTCGGAAGAGAGTGTCAGAAGGAGGCAGCATTAGGCTACAGGGATAATGTAAGGCTTTAGAAGTATGTTTCACATGGGGAAAGATAGACACCACCAACAGGAAAATTAAAACACCTTTGGAGCAAAGAGAAGCAGCTGTATGAATTAAAGAGCTCAGATGGAAACCAGTTACAAGCAAATAAATGAAACCTGGAAGGTGGGAGGAGTATGTAGCGGGTCTGCACAAGGGAGATGAAGACGATGTAATAGAAGTGGAAGAGGCAATGTCGTGGCTCAGCGGCATTTTCAACTCCGTGAACAAAAAGGACAGAGATAAGCAGCTGCATCGTCGGTATCTTTCCGATGTTCAGCTTCCAATGTTCCAAACACGTGATAAACTGACTTAAATATAAGAACCTATCCACAGATCCTACGATCTCGTTGTTAAACTATACCACTTCATTTTCAATGTATTCTATTTTCACTGTATTAGCCTTATTGTAATTGATTTTAAGCCTTACTTTCAAACTACCTCTGTTGATTTCTTACATTCTCTGTATGTTTTGCTGCATTTGAGATAGTCAGAAAAAAATCGTCAGCAAAACCCAAGGTACAGGTGAGTTCCATTAACTCGTTATCCTTCTTCAATTCCAAATTTAAGGATCTGAAAACATCCCGAAAGGGTAAGATTTTTTCAGTGATATGTATTTTGCGTGGGTCCTCTTTCAGACCTTAATTTTTCATTGTCTTCATGACGCCTAATGGACACTGAAACAACAGACGTGTAACACCAAACGTATTGAAATATACATTTTATCTTGTTTATCAAGTCTACATCTCCATGAAACTTTGTGCATGTCGTAGAAATTGCTAATTCACACTCGTTGATCCGTAATGTAATTTTGTTCACGATTTACAAATAGTCCATTAAGATGTATCCCTTTCTAAAATCTACATGACCTTTTGTTGGTAATTTTTTTCTATGTAACTGATGATAACTTTAGTGAATATGTTACACTTGCAGGTACCAGTTGATAGATATTGATTAAAACATTTCGGTAACCCAGGCACAGTTTTGTCTACTTCATTAATCCACCATCCCTCATGAATAAAATCATCTGCAGTTCACACTTTCTGTTCCCTGCAGCACTGCCAGATGCAAGTGGCCACGTCGACGCATTTCAAATTACGCCATTTTCATGCCATACTGTACGTCGCGCAAAAGCAGAAAGTAAAGTTTCCGTAGACGTAGGTAGTAATCTCTCGCACAAAGTCCACGGTAAACCTCATTCGAGCAAAGTCCGTTCGCTGACGTAATTACACAGTTGGCTCTGGATGACAGCGTTCCCAAAGAGGACGGGATCATTGGCCGCCTGCAGGCCACGTAAATTCGTTTCGTCGCTCGTCGCTTCGTTTCGTCGCATCGTAGGCAGAATAAAAATAGACCTTCAGGCTGTATGAAGCGCTTGCACGGTGTTCCGTAGGGATGAGAGCGCCGCTTTAATAGCTGTTACCCGTGATCCCACTAGCCGGCCGAAGTTCACAAGGCCCTTTAAATAGCTCAGCGGGGTTCCGCCTCCGTGTTAAACGTGACCGTTTATAGTTTAGAGGGTCTGTCCTAGGCTCGTTACGCTGGCTATTATTATTGGACGTGACACGGGTGGAGCAGCTACGCTCCCCTCGCCGGTAGAACCAACGAAATACTGTGGCAGCAAGAGGGACCGTTATATAGCACTGCAATTTTAGCGCGATTTCTGCTTGCTTTCTGAGAAACAACTTTAATGTACACGCAATACTAAAATGGAATTCAGCACTTTTTACAGTGAAATATAGAGTCGGCTCTCGATAACTCAAGTACAAGAGGACTAATTGAGAGTTAGATTTGATGAAAAGTTGGCTCATCAAGAAAAGAATCAGAAAAAGGTCGAAATCAGAGCAAAAGTGAAGAAATGGTAATGTATGTTTCGATTGCATTTGTATTCTTTTTCATGAAGGAAGCAGAAACTAGTATAATCAGAAACTTGATTTTTACCTCTCTCATTAATTTCGATGTATTTTAACACTTCAAACGAAAGTAACATACCTATTTCCGAGGATAATTAGGAAAAGTTATAATCCATTCATTTTTCCATGCTGAGCAAAGTATGGTATCAAAGATAGCATTTTCTCTACAAATCTGGAAAAAGAAGGCATGTCTTTTACAATTACCGAGCGGGACGGAGCAGTGGTTAGCACACTGGACTCGCTTTCGGGAGGACCACAGTTCAAACCCGTGTCCAGTCACCTTGATATAGGTTTTCCGTTATTTCCCTAAATCGCTTCAGACGAATCCCGGGATGGTTCCTTTGAAAGGGCAAGGCCAACTTCCTTCCTCGTCCTTCGCTAATTCGATGGGACCGATGACCTCCGCTGTTTTTTCCTACAATTAGTGAGACACCTCTTATCAACGACAAATTTTTCAGTCCCCAGACTAACGGAAAATCATATAACCTCCGACAGTAATGTATTGTCGTCTGCACTGACAAAGTCATTTCAGCGCGCACTCACTTTTCTTGTGCCGCTCCCACCCTCCATTTAAGTCTTCATCAGTCCACTCTATCGGCTTCAGGATTGTTGATAGCATAGAGGACGGAATCCCGAAATTTTGTTTATATCGTTGCATTGTACATTAGTTAATTAAGTAATTTACTTATTTCATTGTTTCTTTGATACAGGGCAAGGAAAATAATAATGACCCAGGCGAATGGATACAATTGGACGTGAATGTATGCTTATAAAAAAGGAGGAAACGACCTACAGTTACTTCCAGCGTGATGGAGCAACAACCCATACAGCTGACCTAACCTTAGAGCACAGTTCGGAAAAGCATCGGAACTGTCTACGACACTGTTTTTCACTTCATGTTTTATGCCCCTCCCTCCGACGTGTATCTTCTAGTCACCATCGCTGAGGTGGAACTGGATGCTGTGCCAACTTGCGGTTGATGCGGTGCTGTGTATCTCTGTGACCTTAGCTGCAATTTTTGTAGTGCAACATTCGAATCACATCTTCCATAACACTGCATGAAGGCCAGTCAACGAAGAAATATCCAGGAAAAAATCTGTATAGTCTCAAATTTTTATACGGTGACAGGCGGGAGTGCTAGGAGCAATATACTAAAAATTCTGACCTGTAGGGTGTGGGCGTGGGGGTGGAGGTCTAAGGGTCATCTTTCCATGTATAAACCGCGGAATGTAGCTATAATGTTTACACAGAATAAAATTAAAATACATTAAGTTTCCTACAAGAATCTAAAACTAACACTTGACTCGTTCCAGAGGATGTAAATGTCGAAGGTAATAAAAAATACTGTTTTAATGCTATTAAATTAATGTTTGTCGTTAATTGAAGTGGGTTAGGAATAAACATTAAATGAGTGTACCACACATAAGTGTAGTAGAGTCGTATTAAGGAATAAGTCGTGGCTTTTGGTTCTAACTGAGTAGTTGGGAGGTTAAAGGGCATAAGTATGGGGGATGACGGATGGTTATGCACTTCCCTCCTTCATAGGTTTGCAAACGGAAAAGCTAACAGGCGGGTCTTCACTCTCTCTACACCACTACGTCACAGGAAGCTGTTGTGTCGGCAGACTTGCCAACACTACGCACACTAATTGAAAGAGGCGGCCAAGATGCACGCGCTAACTCACGATGGATGGAGTGAGGTCTGAAACAGGAGACTTAATGAATGCTATAAAGAAAATACGTAACTTCTGGACTACTTAACTTTTAATCCTTCCTTTGTATACATCGTTCTTGATGAGAGATTTGAAGATTGTGGTGATACAAGTGAGACTCTTTAAATACAAGCTATCTAAGGCTAATGGCGCCTTGCTAGGTCGTAGACATGGACTTAGCTGAAGGCTATTCTAACTGTCTCTCGGCAAATGAGAGAAAAGGCTTCGTCCGTATAGTCGCTAGCAACGTCGTCGTACAACTGGGGCGAGTTCTAGTACGTCTCTCGAGACCTGCCGTGTGGTGGCGCTCGGTCTGCGATCACACAGTGGCGACACGCGGGTCCAACATGTACTAATGGACCGCGGCCGATTTAAGCTACCACCTAGCAAGTGTGGTGTCTGGCTGTAACACCACATTCCTCCCCCGCGAATCGGCGAACGGTCGTGTTATAAGGCTTCCGTCCGCCGTGGGGAGGACCCCATGTTGACGTATGCGATGAGGTGGGGAGCCTAACAACAGGCGAGGCTGTGCCACCCGCACCCGGCCATTCGGTCCGAGGGGAGCTAGGAAACGCCTGAAAACCTAGTCCAGGGTGCACGTCAACATGCGGTGTATGCGCCCGTAGAGAGACAGGAGGGGCCGAAGGGTCGACCTCCATGTGGTCGGGGCACCCGACGGGCGAAGATGACATCTGGTCCAGAGCGGGCAAGAGTTCCATGGCGGAGGACATCCGGTCACGGGAAGCGAGCGGCAGCGCGTGACCCAGGGAGGTGCCAGGCGGTTGCAGCGAAGCTTCCACTGCGGGCGGCGCCGGCGGCGGCTGCGGCGGCGGCGCGACGCCATGGGGCAAAATGGAAGGCATCGTCGGTAACACCTGGGGATGAGGCGAGCCAGTAGATGGGTCCCCAGGGCGCTGACCGGACGGCACCGTCGCTGAAAGCAGACGGGGAGCGGCAGAACCCAGGCGACGACAGAGGCGCAGCTGATTGAGATGCCGACGCACCTCACCAGAGGCCCCCAAAACCAAATACTTCGCGCGGCCGAGGCAGCAAATAATGCGCCCTGCGAGCCAACGCCGTGAACCGCGATAGTTGCGATAGAATACAACGTCGCCAGGAGCAAAAGCAGGAGTCTGCCGCTGCACAGGAACCTGATGCGGCGGATGCAGCAAAGACATCAAGGTTCGATGAGGACGACCATGGAGCAACTCAACCGGCGAGCGACCATCGCGGGGCTGAGAGCGATACGAAGACAAAAAGAGCAACAATGCGTCCTCCCTAGAATGCGACTCTTTCAACTTCAACATCTGTCACTTGAAAGTCCGGACCAAACGTTCAGCGGCACCGTTTGACTGAGGCGAAAACGGCGCGGATGTCAGATGTTGAATACCATTGGCCTTGCAGAATGACTGAAATTCTGCGGACATGAATTGTGGGCCATTGTCGGAAACAAGAGTCTGGGGAAGACCTTCAATGCAAAAAATAGCGGACAACGCTTGGATGGTGGCAGATGACGTCGTGGTAGACATCCGGACCACAAAAGGAAAATTACTGTAAGCATCGACCACAACCAACCATCGAGCATTCCAGAATGGACCAGCAAAATCGATGTGCAAGCGTTGCCAAGGGGAAGTGGCTGTCGGCCATGCAAAGAATTTCCGCGGCGGGGCGGATTGTTGTTCGGCACACGCCATGCAAGAAGAGCACATATTCGTAATCGCAGCATCGATTCCGAACCAAGTACAGTGCTGACAAGCAAGTTGTTTTGTTCGCACTATACCCCAATGTCCTTGGTGGAGAAGCCGTAACACAGAGGACTGTAACGAACGTGGGACCACGACTCTGGACTGGTCATTATCAGAACGCAACAACAAAACACCACGTCGTACAAAAAGTCTCTCCTTGTGAGCAAAAAATCGGCGAACCAGCGGATCCTCGATCCGTGACTTTGACAAGGGCCATTGCGTAGCAACAAAACGCAAAACAGTAGCAAGGACAGGGTCAGCAGCTGTGGCTGTAGCGACACGACGAAAATCAATCGGAAACGATTCGACCACGTCATCAGTTTCCGCATCAATGAACATGCAAGCTTGTGATTCGAAATCGTTTAATGTTCTTGCGACCTCATCACGCAATGCGTGGGGAACATTGCGCGCTCGGAAAAATGTCGGTTGCGCGTTCACTGTCAGTTCCAAATGTGCTTCACAGTTCTTAGCGCAACCAAGGCCCGGTGCAAAAATGTCTGCAAATTCCTCACAGAGACTAGAAACACTGGCGGAAGGCACAGTCTGATTCACTGAGAGGACCTGATTTACGATTGACATGTTAAACAACTGAAATAAATCTAACCCAAACAAGTTCACTGCAGAAGAAGAACGAAGAACGTAAAATGACACAAGTTTTGTTTGTCCCTTGTATGTGGCAAGCAGGCTGCACTGTCCTAACACAGGTATCTGCTGTCCTAAATAACTTTTGAGCTGAACATTTGCGGCACGCAACGGAGGTTTGCCCAGTTGTTTGTACGTGTCGTAATTGAGCAATGAAACTGCAGCTCCGGTATTGAGCTGGAATGGTATCACTTTGCCTCCAAAGTCTAAGTCTACAAAAAGTTTATTGTCCTGCTGACGACAAGAGCGACCTTCACGTGCAATTTGAACGGATACAGGTACAGAAGCACGTGCGACTTTATGGGATTTCCGGCGACGTCGACGCACACTTTTTGTGGTACGAACACTGTCACTGTTAGATAAAGTGGCACTGGACGGGGTGGAAGTAAGTACATGAATGTCCATGGGCGAAGGTCCACGAGCCTGATTGTCCCTGGTTCGATTCCGGCGCGAAGCAAAGGGCCTGGAATCGTTGTGATTGTCTGATCTTAGCTTTTTCTGGCAAACACTTTGAACATGTCCTTTCTTATGACAGTAAAAGTGAATTGCTTGGCGTGACGGGCAATTGTCACGCGAATGTCTAGTTGCACACCGCGGGCATGATTTTAGAACTGCATTGGCATGCTTACGCGCCACACGTGTTTGCGAGCTAGGCTGCAGCTGCGCTGACGTGCGCGAGGGCCGTTTAGCGTCCCTTGCTGCGCGCCCGGCGGGCCGGTCAATGCGACACACTGCTGGCGAAGTTTCAAATGATTCCTGAGCAAAGTCAAGTGTGTCTTGCCTATCTAATCTGTCTATCACTTGTTGAAGGGAGGGATTAACTAGTTTTAAAATCTGTTCCCGTATGCGAACATCAGAAACGTTCTGTGCTATTGCATCATGCACCATAGTATCTGAATACGGAAGTCCACATTCACATACAAAATCACAATCCCTAGTAAGTCCTTGCAATGTTGCAACCCACTCCCTATTAGTCTGACCGGCCGTACGTTTTGTACGAAAGAACGTATACCTTTTTGCAACGACATTGACTGTTTCCTTGAAATAGGCATCCAAAGCAGACAAAATTTCTTCGTAGGACAGAGTTGCTATGTCGCGTCGGGGAAACAATTTCACTATCACACGGTAGGTGGACACACCGACACAAGAAAGCAAAAACGGCTGCCGCTCATTACCTTGAATTCTGCAGGCGGCTAGATGGAAGCCGAATTGTCGGGACCATTCCGGCCAGGTCTCGTGGGCTGCGTCAAAGCTACGAAACGGAGGTGCAACCGCGTGTGTTGGCTGCGGTAGCGAGAAAGCGGCGGCGGCCGCATCGGGGTGCAGCGCACGTTGACCCTGGACGAGCTGTCCAAGGGCATCCAATAACGCCTGCGTCTGCTGATTCTGCAAGCGATAAAATTCGGACAGTACTTCTGGCGAAGCCATGACACAAGGAAATGTAAGCAATTAGAACAAGATCCTGATTGATCCGCGTTGCCAAAATTGTTGTGTCGGCAGACTTGCCAACACTACGCACACTAATTGAAAGAGGCGGCCAAGATGCACGCGGTAACTCACGAAGGATGGAGTGAGGTCTGAAACAGGAGACTTAATGAATGCTATAAAGAAAATACGTAACTTCTGGACTACTTAACTTTTAATCCTTCCTTTGTATACATCGTTCTTGATGAGAGATTTGAAGATTGTGGTGATACAAGTGAGACTCTTTAAATACAAGCTATCTAAGGCTAATGGCGCCTTGCTAGGTCATAGACATGGACTTAGCTGAAGGCTATTCTAACTGTCTCTCGGCAAATGAGAGAAAAGGCTTCGTCCGTATAGTCGCTAGCAACGTCGTCGTACAACTGGGGCGAGTTCTAGTACGTCTCTCGAGACCTGCCGTGTGGTGACGCTCGGTCTGCGATCACACAGTGGCGACACGCGGGTCCGACATGTACTAATGGACCGCGGCCGATTTAAGCTACCACCTAGCAAGTGTGGTGTCTGGCTGTGACACCACAGAAGCAACTACAGAATGTCTCACAAAGTTGTGCAGAACCTTATGTAGCGTGCCTCGTGAATCACTGGCGACACATTGACAGCCGTGCCCGTTTCCGGTTGTGTGAGTACTGTTGGGGATCGGTGGGGGGGGGGGGGGGGGTTACCACTTCATGCGATGCAAATATGAGCTACTAATAATACTAACACAGGAAAGCAAATGGAGAAAATTTATGTTCGTCTTTGCGCACTGTTCTGCACTGCTAGAAGGGGACCTGATTGTTAGCCATCCAGGACGGCAGCTACCCCCGCCATGAACACTGCTCGCTTTCCAATTAAGAGATGCACTATATTCCCCAGAGAATTTCCTGTCCAGTTCTTTTACGTGAGTCCACAAATATCTTCCTGAGCTGATGTTTATTTAGCGGAGTTATTTTCAGTTTACTGAATTTGTACGTAGCTGTTGATTGAACTATTTTGGGGAAATTTTCAACTGCTGGAGCTGCTAACTGTCTACCACACTACAGAGCCCATCGAAAGTGTAACACGCTGTCAATATGTTTCCCCAATGTCGATTTCATTTTTTTCCAGTGTCACTGTCTGGAACAGAATACACAGTATGAGGGATGTTAAATGCATCATCCTGTCTGCAGGGGCGCAGAGGATTCAACTGGCTCCCTCTAGAACAAAATTAGGTCACCTAGGTGTTATGGAACGTCAGATATTTCAACGTAAGTCAAGCAATGTATGGCAGTAGAGTACTATTTCAGATTTGAACGTGATCAGTCCCATTCCATAAGACGTACTCACATCTAGCTTTGAAAGCTATGGTGTGAATATGTGATATGTGGCTTCCACTGATTGCATCCCACTCTAAAAGTATTAGTAATTTCTAAATGGAAGAACTTACGCAATCTATCAGTAAGATTAAAAGGGAGAGAAGTACAGCAACCTTCTGGTCATTCTTCAATCCATTAACAAAATCTAGAGCACGGCTACATGGCTTTAAATAACGTTGTCAACGACAGAGAAGAATAAGGTGTCACATTTATCAGTCCAATATAACAACATAAAACCTATCATAGGCCATAAACAAAGATCGTACAGCACACTACGCACAAAATCCTAATGTTCCATAGAGAGACAGCAATGTAAAGATCATCGTTATAAAGAAAGACAACATGTCTTTTTTAACTGTTTTTCAAACAAAGAAAACAACTATCAACTTACTGATGCCGCAGATGGGCCCTATCAAAACAAACAAAACCTCATCATAAGTAACAAACTTTCTAACCATGTTAGGATGGACTGGAAAATAGACATACGGGATGGGAATCACAAAGGGCAGGGAAGGGGCATGAGGTGGAGCAGGGTATGGTTAGAGGGGTGGGGAGGCAGGGGTGAAAGGAAGGTGAGTAAGAAAATGGGCTAGGGAGGGTGGTAGCGGAGAGGGTGGAGGAACGAGGAAACGAAGGAAGGGTAACATGAAAGGACGGGGTAAACAAGGAAAGAACAGGGATTCAGGGTCCATCTGTGGTATCAACAGGTAGACAGTTGCTTGCTTTACTTGAAAAATAATTGAAAGCGGCACGTTGGCTTCCCTTATAACAATCGTGTATATTTTGTTGTTTCTCGATGGAATATTTGGATACTGTGCTTAGATTGCTGTACGTTCTTTGTATATGCTCCATGAGATTTTAAACATTTTGTGGCTGAGTGCTCAGCAACCTTGTATGAAATTATATAAAAATGTGATAGTCAGCCAACGTGTTGCACAAAACTTCCCTTTTTTTAAAAAAAAAAAGGTAGTAAACATTCTGTGCAACCGGTTGTCGGACTATTACATTTTTATAAGCTCCATGAGATGTTTTATTCATAACGTATGCCATGTTATCATATTTATTTCATTGGCTTTATGACGCTTATTGTAAAAAAAAACACATGTAATATGGTAAGGGATATTTACGATTATTAATATATTATACACGTTATGTTCTGGTATGTTTAGATCCCTGAAATCAACGCCACCTGGCGCCGAGTTGAAGTAATGTGGTTCCCGAGTCTGTTGCCTCCAGACTGGCATTTCAAAGTAAGGTCTTTTGGTTTAATTTTAGCCATAGTTATCTTATGAAGATTATTCGAAACGCGTCGTAAATAAGCTATTTATCTGTGAAGACGTTCAAATCCGATTCTGCATGGTCGCATACATTAAAATGAATTACTTCAGCAGTCAAATGGAGGAAACATCACTTTCATCACAAAGATACGGTTTTTAAATGGCATATATATATATATATATATATATATATATATATATATATATATATATATATGTTTACCTACCTAAATGGAAACTTGGCTGCTCTAAACCTTACATATTCTGGAATACACAGAATTTAAATAATGGAAACGGTGCAACAGTTTCTGCCGTAATGCTCTAATGGGATAGCCTGCAGTGGTCTGAAGCCTGCTGTAGGCAACCCTTGCTCTGCGATTTACGGCGAGATCAGTGATGATGATTACGGGGTTTGTGGGGCTCTCAACTGCACTTTCACTGGCGCCCCCCCCCCCCCAAAAAAAAAAAAAAACAAAAAAGAAATTCAAATGGCACTGAGCACTATGGGACTTAACATCTTAGGTCATCAGTCCCCTAGAACTTAGAACTAGTTACACCTAACTAACCTAAGGACAACACACACAACCATGCCCAAGGCAGGATTCCAACCTGCGACCGTAGCTGTCGCGCGGTTCCAGACTGAAGCGCCTAGAACCGCTCGGCCACACTGGCCGACTAGCGCCCATACAGAGTGAATCACATATTGCACAGAAAGTACATTTCATTCGTTGCAACGTTTTGAAGCTGAGGACTCGGCCATCTTGTCCCGGATTATGACAGGTGATGAAACATGTGTTCACCATTTTGATCCCGAAACAAAACAACAGTCGATGGAATGGCGCCATTCCAACTCACCACAGAAGAAAAAATTCAAAGCAACTGCTTCCGCCGGTAAGGTCATGATCACCGTGTCCTGGTATTGTAAAGGTGTTATTCCCATGATGTGATGCCAAGAGGCGGTACCATTAATTCACAAGTATATGTCAACAAATTAACAAACCTCAAGACGCACTTCCAGCGACTTCCACGACACAGCAACCCAGGAGATCTTCTGCTCAAACACAATAATTCTCGTCCCCACACAAGTCTGAGGACTGCTGAACACGTCGCAAAACAGGGTTGGACGGTGTTACTCCATCCGTCCTACACCCCTGACTTAGCCCCCTCATACTTCCACTTGTTTGGGCCTTAAGGGATGCCATTCGTGGAAGACATTTTGAGGACAATGACGAGGTGATTCACATAATGAAGGATTGGTACAGACAGGCCATACACGCCCTTGTTTCGCACTGGAGGAAGGCCATAGAAGGGGATGGAGATTGTGTGGAAAAACTGGGTGTGTTAGACACCATTCTTTTTTGTGAGTAGTTCTCATTACGTTCAATGAATAACTGTTGGAAAAAATGCTGTGCAATATTTTCTGGGCATCCCTCGAACATCTAGTTCTCCTTTCCGTAGAAATATTATACACGTGCCATTAAAAAAAAGTCACTTTGTGCTGAAAGTAATGTTTGTTTACATTTCTGGACAGTGGATTCCTCCCCATTCTGTGAGCACCTACGATATATGTATCGCTGGCTAATTGCATTTTTCCCGTTTTCTTTCGTTTCGGAAAAAAAAATTAGTTGGCAGAGTTAGGTGGGAAACTCTGCCTCGACTATTTAGCAAATAGGGTCAACAGCACTATAATTATGTTCCTTGACGAGACTGTTGTGTAGAGGAAAGCATTATCTTCATACAGCTGTAAGGGACTGTGTAAAATCGAGATTCCTCTGGGTATGATGAAACTTAATAACTTTACACTGAAGCGAAAAAACCAGGGATACCGCTTAATATCGTATCGGACCTCTTTTTCCCCAGGTGGAATGGACTCAATAAGTCGTTGGAAGTCCCGTGCAGAAATACTGAGCCATGCTTCCTCTGCTGCCACCCATAATTGCGAAAGCATAACCGGTGCAGGATTTTGTGCACGAATTGATCTATCAATTATGTTAGATGGGATTCACTTTGAGCGACCTGGAATCATTCTCTCTGTTTCTGGAACCAACCTGCTTGCTTGCTTGCTTTTCTGTACACATCTACAGACTCTGGGATTACATGAACACGTGTATTTTCACATGGTTTGCCATAATATTATACCATTTACGCGATACTTCTCGATATCAAGAACATAGCCGTATCCTATCGATAGACAGCGCAATGTAATTCCGAAGATATAGATTGCAAATTATTTCTCTCCAAACCAGAAACTTTAGCAAGTTGGAGCGTGCTGTAAAACCACTGAGTAACTGGAATCTTATCCTGACTATAAATACCTTAACGTGAGAACTCGGAAAAAAAAAAGAAAACAGAGGGCCCGCATCTCGCGGTCGTGCGGTAGCGTTCTCGCTTCCCACGCCCGGGTTCCCGGGTTCGATTCCCGGCGGGGTCAGGGATTTTCTCTGCCTCGTGATGGCTGGGTGTTGTGTGCTGTCCTTAGGTTAGTTAGATTTAAGTAGTTCTAAGTTCTAGGGGACTGATGACCATAGATGTTAAGTCCCATAGTGCTCAGAGCCATTTGAACCATTTTTTTGGAAAACAGAGGAAACTGATATTTCCACGAGTGAATACTGATGTTGGTGATGTAACAGATTCAAAATCATTCCTATAATTTACAAAGTGAACTAAGGTGTTTCTCATGTCTGGAGAAGCAGCAAAAGTTGCTTCCACCAGTCTTTCACGAAGTAGATTCAAGTACTTCAATCGATGTTCCCTCCACCAAATGGAGTTACGAAATGTGCAGAAGCAGCCATTAGAACAATTTACATGGGAGGGAATAAAGGTCAAGCTCTAACATACTTCCATATTGAATCTTCTCAAATTTCGACGCGATAACGAAAGCTGTCCAACACATACTATGTATTAGTTCGCTATTCAGCCGTTTAGAGGACGACACGGTCAAGTCAGCTACATCCCTACACCCCAACAGGTCTCTCCATTCCGACAGCTCCTACTGTTAGGCTACAACGTGAATCATTCTCGCCACATGTCACCGGCGCTGCACCCCAAGCATGCATAGACAGAATCCCCCTAAGATAAAAACTAGCCTCATATATATTTTATCCCTGTACATACAATTAAATGTTACGATCGCGGTCTCAATTGGACGACATTCGACAATGAGCAAAGTATTGAAAATAAGCTTTGCTGATGGCTGTGGCTCTGCAAATATCTGTACCACTCTTATGACTTTACTCTTCCCTTAGCTACCACAATATTCCATGTCAAACCCATACTTCTTTATGACTGGACATAGTCATTTCATTTGCACATGTCGGAACACACACACATACTTTATAAGCCTAATGCTCATTGCGAACCTATCACACACACCCTACTACTACGTGTAATACTTCGCCAATAACTGATTGCCTGCTATACGAAATAGTACTGACCGAAAATCAGCGATGGGTCGACAAGCCTCATAAGTTTTTCTTGTCTTATAAAGAGAGATGTAATCATCTTACAA
Source organism: Schistocerca nitens (assembly GCF_023898315.1). Classification (NCBI taxonomy): domain Eukaryota; kingdom Metazoa; phylum Arthropoda; class Insecta; order Orthoptera; family Acrididae; genus Schistocerca; species Schistocerca nitens. Next base: position 304,853,723 of record NC_064621.1, on the reverse strand, counting down.
ACCGACAGATGTTAAAAAACATGACCATATTACTATCGCAAGCAGTCCTGGTTCTACAGATGCCTACAAGAATCCATGTTAAAAGCTATACTGGCGTTATAAATCGAGATATGACATTACCTCCGAATGAACTGGTTTTTCCAGACAAATACCGCGACACTGAATATAGACGGTGATCGTAGGAGAGTATATTATGAGACAAGTAGTGCTGTTACTTGTAGCCCATTACCCGTCCTTGTGATAAGATCGCTGAATTTTGAAAGTGATTCGGCTAAGGAACGTGGTAGGAAACCGCTATTTGCAGCTCCCTTATGCTGCCACTAGATATTTCTCAAGTATTCGTAATGTATTCTGTCTCGATACCATGTCAGAAATTCTGCGATATATCCAATGGATTATAGGTGATGGTTGATTGAGAAGGATCACAAACAGTAGTTGGTGTGCTGATTGGGGTCATAAGAAATGTATACAGGTTTCTCAGATTTCTACTGTTACGCTATCCACTAGAAATGATGTCTATGATTTGGAATCAAGTCTTTCCATTCAACCACATACCGGCATTGGATCCTATGGAGAAGTCCTTTAATGATTATAGCCACTAGTGAATCATATTTCTGGCACTCTCATCTCTTGAAACGAGTCAACTTTCTCGAACTTGTCTGCTACAAAAAAAATTCAAACTCGGTTTTAGGTAGTTCCTACAAATATTGCAACTGCTGTCATTTCTGCAGCATTGTGCAAGCTGTCATAGCTCTGCCAACAGTGTACAACGTGTACGGTCAGCGCCAAACGAAACCTGCTCCTGCAGCACTAGATAGTATAAAAGACAGTATGGGGACTGGGAGAATGTGGTGTGCGTACTATAAGACCTTCGGTACACACACCATCATATTATTTGACTTGTCGCTCTAACGAAGTAGGCAAGTGTCAGCAATATGTCTCGTGGTCTTATCGTGGTGTGTTTATCTTCTGCCGTTAGGTCAGATGATAGAAATGCCACTTGAACGCTTAGAGTAGTAGATTGACGGTAACCAACTTTAAACAGAACTTCATTAATTTTCACACACTTTTATTAAAATAATAAAAATCATAAATATTACGTAACTTGCCGGCCGCGGTGGTCTCGCGGTTCTAGGCGCTCAGTCCGGAACCGCGCGACTGCTACGGTCGCAGGTTCGGATCCTGCCTCGGGCTTGGATGTGTGTGATGTCCTTAGGTTAGTTAGGTTTAAGTAGTTCTAAGTTCTAGGGGACTGATGACCTAAGATGTTAAGTCCCATAGTGCTCAGAGCCATTTGAACCATATTACGTAACTTGATTCTGGATGCTGTTTACAATTGACAATCTTAAGTTCCTTTGGTATTGGTACGTTAATCATTTTGTCGCATATATCTCGGATAGTTGACAAAAGTGTCTATACATTAATCTTCATGTCTATGTACAGGAATATGATAATCTTATTTGGTGCAGACTGAAACTTGACTATAGACTGGTACAGACTAATGCAGACTGGTACAGACCAATGCAGACAAATGCAGACTGACTAATCGGAGGTCTGTACACTCGTTATAATACCTCGCGCGTTCATGTATCACTGCGCGAGTGTGATCTGCGAGGAGAAAAGGTTCTACGTCAGCAGCAATCTCATTGGCTGCGTTATATATTAATACGCGGATCGGCGGAAGCAGAATTTGGTTCGTCTCTAAGGCAGCGCCATCTCGTAGTGTGGAGACGGACGACCGCTGTGCCTGCGCTGTTGTGCGTAGCGGGGCGAGCTCTAGTGGGAAACTTGTGTACGCACTGACTACGCGGAACTATGTACACAACAGAGAAAGACAGGGATTTTGCTGCTGCACTGTGGTGCATCTCCAATCTACATACAGATACTACAGTCTGAAGCAGATCCGCATCCCTCAGGGCCCATTCTCATCTATCAGCCCAACATGCTATCTTCGTTATATTCACCCATTCAATAGAGAGAAATTACCCCCCCTCCCCTGAGACCCTGCACCCCATACTTGCCTCTCTCCTTCCCACATCCCTCCCTACCTGGCCCTCTTCCGCGCGCCCCCCGCTCACCTCCCCCATCTCTTCCCCTCCCTCCCTTCTCCATGTCTCCCTCAGCTCCTAGCGCCTGGCAGATCCTCTGTGTTGCTCTTCATCAGTGTGCCACATCAGTGTTGTTTAGTGCTGTTTCTCGTGTGCGTCAAGAGGTGTGTTTTAATTGTGTCCTGCCTTGAGGTTCGCCGCCAGTGTTACGTTCTGTGCTATGCCGTCCGTCGCTACCTTTATGCTCCAGTCTTACTGTGCCTTGTGTTCTTTTAACCGTCGCAGTGTGTGGCTTTTTATGTGTGCTACTTTTAAACAGTTTTTTCTCTCCATTTTACAGTCACCCCGTTTTTTGTCTATTGCCTTCCATGATGTTCCCCTTTTTTATATCTATGTTCACCTTATTCTCTCCTTTGCTGTTTTTAAATGTCTTCTATTGTTTTGTTCTATGTCTTTCGGCTGAAGAGCAGCGCCTATGCTGCTGCCAGCCCGCCCCGATGGGGAATTGAAATACAATAAAGGAAAAAAACAATAGAGAGAAATTACGAACTATAAAAGCTCCACTAACTTCAACTGATAGAGAAATCAATAAGATTGATATCGCCTCTCTCTCTCCCATATATCGAAATCAAATACCATATGCATGCTGGTATCGAGCACATGTGACGATTCTGTTAAATACACAGATATTGATCCACTGCATAGACCAGTTTAAAGTAAGTAAGATGTATTAACTCCATAATATCGTTCGGAGAGAGAGTGCGCTCTTGTTGTCGCTGCTCGTAAGTGCAGCAACTAGCACTGCCCAATGCCGCCGTGATTTGTTTAAGTTGGCTGAATGTGGACACTGCAGCAGACGCTTCGCTTTCATGCATGCAGTAGTAGCACACAAGGAAATATTATGTCTTGGAAGCATATATTTAATTTCCTCTTCTCATATCAACGTCCTTGTTTTAGTATGAAGTGAAAAAATAAAGACGAAAAACTGAGAAACACATAAGTCATTTCCTCTTCCCATATCATAGCTTTTGTTTTAGTATGAAGTAAAAAAAAAACAAACATTTTGGTGTTCTGAAGCATAATATGACACCAGATTCTTTCCGTAGGCGCTATCGGAAAAGCAAAAAGCAGGGAGCTGCCCATTCTTTTGTCCAACAGTATGTTTCCTTTCATGCATTACTACCGCTCGAAGATTCTTGTTTAAGGACTTGTGGACATCAAGTTCTTCAGCAGAATGAGCCTTATGTTATTGTGCTAATTACAGTATGGGAAAATTGCAACAAAGACAAGCAGTGAGGATATTTGCACATGTTTATATTCAGCAATGACTGCCAACTGCCAAAACATTTTACAGAATTTGAACTTGAAAGAGTATTCATCTTAAGTCTTGAAGTTTTGAGCAAATGCAGAATACCCGTCAGAAACGCTGACAATAAAAAGCTAGGCCATGCCTGTCTTCTGGCAACCTTAAGTTCAGAATGCACGACGGTTTCAATTTTTTTTTTTTAGTTCTCATTTTTTTTTCGTTTTAGTTCGTTGCATCTGCTCTGGGTGGACGTCGTAAGACACCCTTTTAAGTTCATTGTTGATCTATTAACTCAGATTTTATTACAGAGGGCAAATAACCCTCTTACCGAACACACTGAGCTACCGTGCCGGCGTACTAGACCACGGGCTCCCACAATTCAACAGCATCTCGGAAGCAGACAAAAAAGAAGTAGAAAAAAAGAAAAATTACTGGTATTTTATAAAACAATCTCTTCAATGGCTTTTATAACAAGTTCAATATGACAGGAAAACAGTTTGCAAAACAGGAAGTCAATAAACATGTTTAGAATTTGTTTCACTAAAATGCAAAAAAGTATTCACGTTTACCTAAAAGGAGTTTATTTGCTGTGTACATAGTTGCCACTAGAGCGCGCCCCACTAAGCGCAACAGCGCAGGCGCAGCGCTCGTCCGTCTCCGCACTACGAGATGGCGCTGCCATAAAGACGGACGAAATTCCGCTTCCGCCGATCCGCGTATTAATATGTAACGCAGCCAATGAGATTGCTGCTAACGTAGAACCATTTCTCCTCGCGGATCACACCCGCGCAGTGATACATGAACGCGCGAGGTATTATAACGAGTGTACAGACCTCCGATTAGTGAGTCTGCATCCGTCTGTGCCAGTCTGCATTTGTCTACACCAGTCTGTACCAGTCTGCATTAGTTTGTACCATTCTATAGTCAAGTTTCAGTCTGCACCTAATAAGATTATCATATTCCTGTACATAGCCATAAAGATAAATGTATAGACACTTTTGTCAAGTATCCGAAATATATGTGACAAAATGATTAACGTACCAATACCAAAGGAACATCAGATTGTCAATTTTAAATAGCATCCAGAACGAAGTTAAGTAATTTTTGTGCTTGTTATTATTCTAATAAATGTGTGTGAAAATTAATCAAGTTCTGTTTAAAGTTCGTCACCGTCAATCTGCTACTCTAAGCGTGCAAGTGGCATTTCTATCGTCTGACCTAACGGCAGAAGATGAACACGCCACGATATGACCACGAGACATATTGCTGACACTTGCCTACTTCGTTAGAGCGACAAGCCAAATAATCCGATGGTGTGTGTACTGAAGGTCTTACAGTACGCACACCACATTATTAAAAGGAAATAAAGAAATATAGCTGCTTCATATCAAACCTCTATGCATCGGGCAATGTGGTCCGGACGAACTGCCGGAAAATACTTCGTGCAGTCCCGATACGCTGCTCACCATACTCCTCCTTTTTTAAGCAGCCTGAGGTTATGCGGTTCGAGGAACAAACATACAATGATAGCCTCATGAATAGAGAAGTAGCTTTTAATTAAAACGAGTAAATACTTAAGTCATCAGATTCCACGCTGTCAGCATAGACAAAACAGTTGTGATAAGTCGCTAAAAGATAGTAAGGTAATTGGCCAAGGCAGCCATCCCCTCTTACACCCGATTGCAAAGAAGCTCAGCCAAAGGAGATTCCGTTTCAAAACACGCCACGAGGCGCAAACGGTAAATACTTAACCCTTGACGGCAAACAGAGGTAGGACGAGGTCAAAAAAATTGCTCCGAGCACTATGTGACTTAACATCTATGGTCATCAGTCCCCTAGAACTTAGAACTACTTATACCTAACTAACCTAAGGACATCACACAACACCCGGTCATCACGAGGCAGAGAAAATCCCTGACCCTGCCGGGAATCGAACCCGGGAACCCGGGCGCGGGGAGGGAGAACGCTACCGCACGGGACGAGGTCAGACACAATCTTTGGTCGGAAATATAACCCATCAAATACATGCAACAAGACTTGACCACATAAGACACATAAGCTTGTGTACTCCAAATGACTAAAGAAAGCGACGAAAAAGAGTATTTTGAACGTAACAAATAATGACACACTGAACACAAATAAATTCAAAACTCAAATAATTAAAAACGCGTACTCAAATAACAACTCTGTGGCAATTACCAAATTGAAGCTACTATGTGTTCATATGAGCGACACACTCGAATCCCCTGGCCATTCCCAGGAACAGGAAATAACAACAACAGGAGGCTGAACCGAGCCCAATATACAGGGTGTTTCCGTATAAGCGTGTAACACGACATAGAGAATGTAGAGAATGCTCTACTGAACAACTTGAGATGGGGAACCTGGGGTCGGAGAAGCCAGTTTAAGGAGATATGGAAGTAAACTTGTCTACCGCTCTGTCTTGCATTAGGGCCTACAGTTTTCCAGCGTTTTTACAACTAACATGCGTACAAGTTTACATGTACTGTGCTGTTTATTTACATTTTTTTATTTGCTGCAAGGAAACAAGGAGGACGAGCCTGATTACCAGGAAGGCCTGAAGCAGGTTTTATTTACTTTGCTTGTCCATAAGGTGGCTCTATTGCATCGTGCCGCGCGGGATTAGCCGAGCGGTCTGTAGCACTGCAGTCATGGACTGTGCGGCTGGTCCCGGTGGAGGTTCGAGTCCTCCTTCGTGCATGTGTGTGTGTGTTTGTCCTTAGGATAATTTAGGTTACGTAGTGTGTAAGCTTAGGGACTGATGACCTTAGCAGTTAATTCCCTTAAGATTTCAAATACATTTTTTTGCATCGTATTTACACTGTCCCATGACAGAACGTACTCAGAGTCAAGACAGACCTATTCATTACTGAGTGGCATTCAGAGACGTACAGTATAAAACGATGGAGCAGTACCTGTACAGTATTTCCTCGTCGCTGGATTGGAAGCCGAGGTCCTGACCTGAATCCCCCTGATCATTTCCTATGGGGATATCTAAAGACCCCAGTGGATACGCAGATGGAACTAGTTCCCAGAATTGTAGTTGCCTGTGATGTGATTCGAAACACACCAGGGATATTTGTCAGGGCGTGTCAGAATCTTGTTCGCCGATGTCGTGCTTACATTAAAGTTGATGTAAGATAAAGTACAAATGATACGTTCATTGTTACAATAATGGTATTTGCAGTTAACTAATGTAAATAAAAAAACACAGTAATGTGATTTTATTCGTATTATAATAATGGTATGTGCGGTTAACTAATGTAAATAAAGAAGTACACAGTAATGTGATTTATTCCTATTATCTCCTTAAGCTGAATTATCCGGCTCCAGGTTCCTACCTAAAATTGTTCAGTGGAGCATCCTCTAAGCATCCTCTACGTCCTGTTAAATTTTTGCACGCTCTTGCGGAAACACCCTGTAGAATGTAATATTGTGTGTGTCCATCGACTGAATTTAACTGAATAAGTGCGCCAGAGAATGAAAGACTGAATGAAATTGTAAAAGTCGAGTCATATGACGTGACCTATTCTGGCGCAGAGCGCCGGAGATTACGTTTGCGATCAGATGTACTCAAAAGCAGTCAAAGACATTTTTTAAGCCCGACCGCGGTGTAACAAAATATGAAATACAATGTGAAAACAAAGTGTATAATAAATACCATACCACTTATGTTTTGTCTGCCTGTATGTGTAGACGCACGTTATTACAGTTCATTGTAATTTATAATTAAAAATATGTAATGTGAATAGTTCCGATATGAAACGTCTCAATATATCAAGAAGTACAACATATAAAAAAAGCAATGGATATTTGCCCGTTTCTGAGGAATTGTAATTATTAGCATAAAAACTGGTTTATGTGGCATTGTCAGCTACGTTAATGTATGAAAAAATGTTTAAAGTATGTTTCTGTTTAGCTTATTAAAACTTAATTCTACACTGAATGCAGTTATCTGACTTGTTATTTAAATAGCAATCACCAGTCAATTTCTCATGCCCTATGTTCATAACTGTGTAATTGTCATTTTAGTAAAAATGTTCCGGTTCCACAGGACGAAGGAACTTGAAAGAAATTGTCGAATGGTTATTCGGTGTACTTTATTTCCAAATGTAGGTCTTTTCGGTAATCTTGTTGAAATACAGGCTCAGAAGCTATCTGGCGAAAATTTAATTACAATCCCCATTTTTGTTTCCCAGAAAAGCGTATCAAAATTATTTTTTCATGTATCCGACACGTCACTGCGCTTATGTCGAAATCCGGAGTACTAGCACAAGGCTAAAAAACGACATCTTCTAAAAAAAAAGGTACCATAGTTAACAACAAAATACTCTCGCCATATCCTCCCATTCAAAGTATTTAAAATAGTATAAGAAGCAGCAAGACACAAACACATGCAGGAATCGAACCAGTCACAACTACAACGCTAAAAGCAAAGAGCAATATCCGTTTTTACAAATGCCGAATGGACTAGGCTCGGAAGCAACGAATTACAAGTAACTCACACAGCATCCAAAGCCGCTGTGCGGTGACAAACAGTCGAAAAGCTTGCAGTCGCCAGGAGATGCGTGGATAAAGACGACCCAAAATCTAGTCGGCCAAAGGAACAGTATGTCGAGTCCCGTTTCCGGTGCATGTCCTCCGTTGCGGAAGGTGCTAGCCAGACACTTGGAAGTCACACAGATGACGGAACGAACAACCAACTCATTGTCCCGCATATCTGTGCTGTCTGTGCTGCTTCATTCACTGCTTCTCCAGTAAAACCGAGCGAGGTGGCGCAGTGGTTAGCACACTGGATTCTCATTCGGGAGGACCACGGTTCAAACACGAGTCCGGCTGGATTTGAATGCTGTTTAATCTGTGGACCATGTATCTGAAGTTAGCTTTCTAGCTTGCCTGCGTGCCACTACATAATAACCTTTAAAAATAAAGGTTGTGGTAACTCGCCATTAAAGCTCACATTGACATCTTTTGGTTGCAGATGGCAAGCTATCAGTATATAACAAGACGAAAATACTTGGAATGAATTCTCTGTCAGACAATCAGCTGTTTAATGGAATGAAAACAACGAAAATTTGTGTCGCACCGGGACTCGAAAACGGGTTTGCCGCTTTACGCGATTGGCCGCCTTAACCACTTTGGCTAACCGCGCACCTGTGGGCCGCACCCAAACTTCCATGTGTCCTCGTTCCTGAGCCACAACCAGTACTAGTGCACAATTCGCAATTCCCAGACAGGCGAGAACATTTTAATTGAAAGTCGGTGGCTGTTATCGACGGACAAATACAATACTGAAGGACCTGCTTGCTAAGAAGAATGATGCAATGCATGCATGTCAGGAGGAACATTGGACCGTTTTTCTTAACGGAAGACATAAATGGTTCTGCAGAAACATATAATGCAATATTAAGGTAATAACAAAAACATACTAAAACAATATTTAGGCCTAACTTTCTGAGATTAGTTATGACTGAAAACATGTTCACATTTTAAAGTCTCGAAAAAAGAAAACTCACTGATGATGGCACAGAGGTGATGAAACGTGTTTGGATCACATGAAAAGTGTTTTCATGAGAGGTGGGCGTTACGTCCAATAAGTTTTACGAAAACAAGGCAAATACAACAGCTGCAAGTTCGAAAGATGAATATTATAATACTTCTTTGTTTTCGGGCCTGCAGCCATCATGAATTTATTAAGTAAAATTATTTTCAGTGGTAGGCTGTGTTTTATCAAGCAGACAGTTCAGGTTTCGCTTTTGCTCAATTGAGAAATCTTTGTCATCATCCATAAGAACTACGATCAAGAATTACACCTTAATGGACCACATGTAGCGATCGTCAAATAAATAGCATATGGTATACTCATATACCCACGCCTAAAAGGATCACCAACCCGCTGACGCAACATAACATGAAACAGGGTACAGTACTCTGAGGCACAGTGACGTACTCGTACATACAAAGTCCGTTCATGTATTGTACACCGGTTGGCCTGCTAGTACGTTCCTGTATTTCAAAGCTTTGAACGTACACCGTTGTAGGTTATGTTGTGACTAAGATTTTTGTGGTATTCCTTTGATAAAGGTGAAACATATAAATCATTTTTAGGGTCTTAGAACAATACATACAATAACTTACGGCAATATGCTCGATCGTCAACAAATACGCAAGGTGATGAGATTGACAATGGTAATGAAATTGTTTTATTTCATTTTTAACAACTTTTTTCTGCAAAAAAAAGTAATAATCGTTTGTGGTATGAGAACTGTAATAAGGCTGGGTTACTAAGTGCGATGAAACTATAATAAGAAATTTTCGGAGGTCAGGGGAAATAGTTTTCGGCACGGAACACTCTTTCAGTTTATTTAATTAGACTTGCACAGGCAAAGAATTTCAAAGAAAAATTTCAGTGAAAACCATCATCTGAATAATGAATTCTTAACGACTTCTACTCTTGTTTTCTTTAGCTTCCACGGAGTAAACGAATACTGGAGGATGTCTTGCCGTTGTTACGTCGTGTGAGAGCTGTTCAGTGAAGAATAGAGATGCATGTTGGAAATTCTTAGGGAAGAAAGGAAAACAAATATCTAGGGTAAAAAACTGTATTTGAGGACGTGTGTATGACCATAATCAAATTGAAAGAGACATTGTTTTTTCCCGTAGCAAAGTGAATTTAAGGGAAAGAAAACAAGGTACTTCTCTACTGGAATCGCAGGACTTAGGATAAACCGAGACGATGATATAATGCAAAGTGATTGGGTAGCAGAGAATCTCAAGATCAACATGTATGCAGATGGATGGAAGCTGTAAAGCTGTAGAATTGCTATACTTCATCCGGAATTGAATGGCAAATACTTGTAGTTGGTGATAACAGTTATTATAACAATAAAGCTGATAATTATGAAGATGCGACGTAGGTGTGTTAAGCAGGTTTTACAAGTGTTACGCTCAGCCATCGAGCTCAATGAAAACACATCGCACACTATTGAAATTTATTGTAAATCTCGGTAAGACACATGAATTTATATTTCCTACATAAGTACGATATCCATACAGGTATTATCAATGTGAAAGTAACTCTTTCTGTTAGACACTCCCTGTAGCTGGTATCGGTCTGTTACGTTTTCACAACTTAGCCGTTAAATCTATTTCAATGTAATATCGTTTGAGATAGCTTGATCCCTGAGGAAGAACATAGCTGCTTTACAAAGTGTGTTGTGCAAGATATTTATTGATCTCAACCAAAATACGTGAATTAGAGAAAATATTTTTTCTTTAACAAAGCAATTCATTCTTTTGTATTTGTACGTAGTCATATTTTTGAAAATGCTTCTATTGTTTAATATATACTACGCAGTGTGATTCAACGTAATTAATACAACGCTTTTATAATTCTCGACATGTTTAATCCATATTTCCATACTAATACTAATATTATCAAAACGAATATAGCTGTTTGTTACATTTCTGCCGCTGAATCGATTCCAGAGAAATTTTGTATGGAGATAGCTTAGAACCTCAGCAACAACGTGGACTACTTCAGTAAGCTGTATTATCTTGCTGACTTTTATTAATGTTTTGAAATGTGTTATACGTGAACTGGATGCAGGCCACACTTACGCGCTGGTCAGGAAAAGTTATTGTGTGTGAGGATTATGACACTGAATAGCTCCACCACCTGCCATAGATAAACAATTCTGGCGGAGATACAACAATAAATAAAGCCAGAGAACCATATCTAAAGCTACTGAGATATGTATCGAAAACATGATCTATTTAGGACATAAATCAGTGAGAGCTCAAGCTGCGAAAGTTACTCGAACGCAACAAACCTCGGAGTAACCTCAGGTCCGCCAGACCTTAGATGCAGAACGTCATGCGACCTGAAAAACTACAGAGACATCAGAATAGACATAAGACGGGACATTTCAGACGCTGAGCACCACGCATTCCCTTATATCTTCTGAGGCAGCCAGTGATTGTCATCAACTTCAGAAACAAAGACTTTTCGAATCCAATAGATGAAGCACAGACACATTAGCCCGGCTTTTACGTCAGTAGCAACGAAGCCGTGTGGAACATCTAAGTTTCCCGTTACACGAATGACATCCTACGGTAGCACACCTCAGCGTTCACTTAGAGGATGGTGAAAGGGTGCATTTTAAGAATATAGTTTTTGTGAGTGAATATTAAGTCCTCCGAAAATAACATAGACCGCATTTTTTTTATCCTTGGGCAAGAGACGATTTTGAAAATGTTCTTCCATACGCTGAGGCGATGAGATAAAGCGCCTGTACTACAGCAAGAGAAGAGTGCAAATGTAGAATACAAGGCTTCGCTGTTAACAGCTGACCAGGTATTAAATGTGGAGACGCTTTAGGTAGAGTCTAAACGGTACTTAACAACATGAAATGCTTTTGATTGGGAATGATGCTACGGCATGTGCGAAGACAACTTCCATGAAAGATTTTAAAAGACGCAGTATTCAGGAATTATTAACATTCAGACAGGTTCAGAGGCAAAAGGGTTATTAGAAAGTGATAATCATTGGGATGTAATAGTGGAGGAGGCCGTGCAATACAGATCAGCGACCAAATTGAGAGTTTTGCCGTATTACTATCAATCTTTAGGCTTTCAAATCGACAACAAAAATTACATCACGGAAGTTATATTGCACAGATTTAAATCCCTTACTGCTGTATACAATGATTTTATTTATAACAATGCTCTCACGAAGGTGGTAGGTCTCTAAATAATAAGTGGATAAGAGTTATATGACTTCAGATTGAGTAGAGTAACAGAAACATTGGAATTTGGTAGTGTCATTCCAACAGCAATTCAAATGAATTATTATTTATTCATCGTATAGCATTACATATACAAAGATCACGAAACTACTACACTTCAACATTTAAGTACAGCTCTCCAGCATAAAATAATACAAATAACAACAGCTATGGATGGATACCAAGGACTTTCATGTATTTTATATCATCACTCGTCGCTGTGAGGAAATCTTCGGAAGAACCCATGTAGGCACGTGCGTGACATGTCGATACAACATGATCATCTGTCTTTCGTTCCGAACTGCAGTCACAGGATGGTGATGAAAATTTGCCCCATTTGTAGTGTCTACACATCGTCCATGGCTCGTTCGTATGCGGTTCAGGATAGTCCAAATTGTCCGAGGCTGGTCGAATATAGGGGGTTTCATCTGCATGCAAACCAGCTTCAGGCATTGTGGGGAACAGTTTTGTTGCCAGCAGCATTTACATTCATCGATGGGACTGAATTCAGTTTCCATGACAGTCCTGGCTGTAATGAGAGTGGGATGTCTTGATCTTAGTCATTTTCGCTCCGCAAGTAATATGTCTTCCAGAATTGGAAGGTCGATGTTATTAGCAATCTTCATGCACTAACGCGCTCTTCCGCCTGATATCAGGATGTGGAACGTGGCACAAGATATCTACCCAGTATGTGGGAGTAGATCGCATTGACCAACTAACAATGCACATGGCCTCGTTAAGTTGTACGTCTATATTGTTTGCATGTGGACTATTAAGCCAGAGAGGCGCTCAGCTCTATGCTGCCAAGTGTAACAAGCCGAGTGCTGATACCCGGAGAGTGTCTGCCGACGGTGTACAACGAGAGATGCAGAGTTTATGGAGAACGTTGTTTCTGGTTTTGAGCTTAGCAGATGTTCGTGTCAAGTGTTTCTTACGAGAGAGTGGCCTATGTAATGTGATCCCAAGGTATTTTGGATGCATATTATTATGAAGTTTGTCTACTTCAAAACAGACGTCGAAGGCCCTGTGTGGCTATGTATGGAACAGATGAAAACATAAAACTTCCATTCTGAGTTTGGTTGTAACCTCCATTTGCGGAAATAGTGGCTTTTGACTCAGTTAACAGGGAAAGACTCTGAGAAGAAATGAAGAAGATAATGATAATAATAACGAGAGTATGGTATTGGTGGCCGGGAGACCCCTCGTGGAGCGGTTCGGCTGCCGCTCCACAAGTTCTTTAACGCCACTACGGCGACTTGCGAGTGAATGAGGATGAAATGATGATGAAAGACGCACAACACCCAGTCATCTCGAGGCAGAGAAAATCCCTGACATCGCCGGCAATCGAACCCGGGACCCCGTGCGCGGGAAGCGAGAACGCTACTGCAAGACCACGATCCGCCGACGTGAGGAAGATAGATATTAATGTAATAAAGACAATGTACAGAGGACACTATTGTACAATTAGAACATCATTGGAGAACTCTGAATACTTCGAAATAAGATAAGGACTTAAGGAAAGAAGTATTCTATCTCCTGCACTTTTTAATGTTGTGAGGGTGGGAATGAATAGGGCAGTTAAAGATAAAGCAAAAGAAAAAGACAAAAAGATGATTTTTGCAGATTATATGGTAATATGGGGTGATAAAGAGGTGGATGAATAGTTACAACTTGATTCGTGGAAGGAAATAATGAAAAGGTATGGATTAAAAATAAATAAAGATAAGAGTGAAGCAATGGTATTTGGAACAGAGAAAGGGATCAACGGAAATATTACCTTGAATGGAGAACCCCTCAAAGTGCTAGGAAATTTCACGTATTTAGGGAGTGAAATATCTAGGGATGGAAGAATAACCAACGAAATTAATAGGAGGTTACAGAAGGGAGGCAATTTCTACCAAACAATAATTAATTAGGGAGTGAAATATCTAGGGATGGAAGAATAACCAACGAAATTAATAGGAGGTTACAGAAGGGAGGCAACTTCTACCAAACAATAAAACACCTGATTTGGAATAAGGTAGTTTCAGAAAAAGCAAAACTCCTTGTGTATAAGAATTATTACATCCCTATTGTCACCTACGGTGGAGAAACATGGACAATGGCAGAAAGGGACTGGAGCATACTGAAAGCGGGAGAAATGAAATTTCTCATAGCAGTTAAGGTAAAAAACAAGAATGGATAGTGTAAGGAATGTAGAGTTTAGAAAGGACCTTAAACAAGAATGTATGAGAGACGAAACTGAAAAAAAAGAAATTAATATGGTATGGGAATGTTAAGAGGATACATGGGCAGAGACTCCCCAACACTATGGGAGAACTAAAGATGGATGGAGAAATACTTAGAGGGCGCCCAAGAACACGGTGGAGAATGGGAGTGAGAATATCTGTGGAAAGCAGAGGTGGACTTGGCAGCAAGTGGAGGAAGAAAAGTGGTGGGAGGACCTAGCCAAACGGAGGGGACTCGTCAGCACCCAGACCGGGCAGTAGCTGGAGGGGGATCCGGATAGTGACTTAAGATACATAAATCATAAGTCAGGATTTCTTCAGTTCTTTCGAAAGTTCCGTGTTGGGTAGCTATTGCTCTGTCTTCTGCATAGCCAAACTTTCTGGACTATGTTGGATGGATATCGGAAATATATACACTCCTGGAAATTGAAATAAGAACACCGTGAATTCATTGTCCCAGGAAGGGGAAACTTTATTGACACATTCCTGGGGTCAGATACATCACATGATCACACTGACAGAACCACAGGCACATAGACACAGGCAACACAGCATGCACAATGTCGGCACTAGTACAGTGTATATCCACCTCTCGCAGCAATGCACGCTGCTATTCTCCCATGGAGACGATCGTAGAGATGCTGGATGTAGTCCTGTGGAACGGCTTGCCATGCCATTTCCACCTGGCGCCTCAGTTGGACCAGCGTTCGTGCTGGACGTGCAGACCGCGTGAGACGACGCTTCATCCAGTCCCAAACATGCTCAATGGGGGACAGATCCGGAGATCTTGCTGGCCAGGGTAGTTGACTTACACCTTCTAGAGCACGTTGGGTGGCACGGGATACATGCGGACGTGCATTGTCCTGTTGGAACAGCAAGTTCCCTTGCCGGTCTAGGAATGGTAGAACGATGTGTTCGATGACGGTTTGGATGTACCGTGCACTATTCAGTGTCCCCTCGACGATCACCAGTGGTGTACAGCCAGTGTAGGAGATCGCTCCCCACACCACGATGCCGGGTGTTGGCCCTGTGTGCCTCGGTCGTATGCAGTCCTGATTGTGGCGCTCACCTACACGGCGCCAAACACGCATACGACCATCATTGGCACCAAGGCAGAAGCGACTCTCATCGCTGAAGACGACACGTCTCCATTCGTCCCTCCATTCACGCCTGTCGCGACACCACTGGAGGCGGGCTGCACGATGTTGGGGCGTGAGCGGAAGACGGCCTAACGGTGTGCGGGACCGTAGCCCAGCTTCATGGAGACGGTTGCGAATGGTCCTCGCCGATACCCCAGGAGCAACAGTGTCCCTAATTTGCTGGGAAGTGGCGGTGCGGTCCCCTACGGCACTGTGTAGGATCCTACGGTCTTGGCGTGCATCCGTGCGTCGCTGCGGTCCGGTCCCAGGTCGACGGGCATGTGCACCTTCTGCCGACCACTGGCGACAACATCGATGTACTGTGGAGACCTCACGCCCCACGTGTTGAGCAATTCGGCGGTACGTCCACCCGGCCTCCCGCATGCCCACTATACGCCCTCGCTCAAAGTCCGTCAACTGCACATACGGTTCACGTCCACGCTGTCGCGACATGCTACCAGTGTTAAAGACTGCGATGGAGCTCCGTATGCCACGGCAAACTGGCTGACACTGACGGCGGCGGTGCACAAATGCTGCGCAGCTAGCGCCATTCGACGGCCAACACCGCGGTTCCTGGTGTGTCCGCTGTGCCGTGCGTGTGATCATTGCTTGTACAGCCCTCTCGCAGTGTCCGGAGCAAGTATGGTGGGTCTGACACACCGGTGTCAATGTGTTCTTTTTTTCCATTTCCAGGAGTGTAGATTAAACAGGAGCGAAAACAAATCCCTGTGTTAAGCCATTATTCAATACTTTTGGGCAGTTAGTGTCTGTTTCTGCAGTTACAGTAAATATTCTTCCATTTAACATGTTGTCAATTAGTTTTGTTAGCCGTTTGCATGGGACAAGTTGCAATAATTTATAAAGCAGTCCATCTCACCAAACTGTGTTATATGCTGCATTTAGATCGTCGAAATCAACTGATGTTTCCTGCCTCATATGGTATCCTGTTTCCATAAATGTTGTTAAACATAAGACTTGATCAGTGCAGCTCCATCTTAGACGGAATCCAGCTTGTTCAAGAGCGACGTTCTGAAAGATTACTGGACCAGTCCGATTGTACAGATTTCTTTCAAGGAACTTACATATAGTGCTCAATAGTAGTTACTTGGCTGGTGTGGTACTTTGCTGGACTTGGGTATTGCTATGATTTTTGATTACTTTATTTTTTGTGGGACTGAACCACATATCATAATGTCAGAGAAGAAATCCACCAGCCACATTTTGCGTAGTTGCCACTATCCATAAGAAATTCTGGGTGGATTGCGTCACCTCCCGGCACCTTCCCGCAATTGAATCCAATACTGGCAACCGATTTCAACAACGTTATGCACAAGACTGATAATGATGAAGGTGGGTTTGTTCTATTCAGATACTCCGTGAGGAACTGAAAAGATATTTCTTTTAATTCTGGTCTTAGTCGAAATTCGGAAAAGTGATGCTATTTCAGTGGCCTACTCTTGAAAAGTTGCCACGCTACTCGATGATGGGCGAACGGCACACTCAGTTCTTAATCTGCCGTTGAGCTTAGCTCACGAAGAAACACGTATTTGTAACGCCACTAAATATAGCAATCGTGGAAGGATGTTGCAACAATATAAGCTGTTGGTGTCCTGCAAAACAGAAATGGAACTACTATACCGTACCATGCAAGATATTAAAAGAAACTAAACTGTCGTAGGACATATGGTCGTATTATTGGCTGGCTATTTTATACACATTCTGCCCGTAATAAAGCCACTCCGGCAAATAAAGTAAATACATGTTTAAAGACATTAACGTTACGGAAAATGTCAAAAAATTGCTCCTGCTACTGCGCAATGACATAGAATCTGGGCATTATGCATACGCTCTTCTGAAAATTGGCAAAGATACAGATTCCAACGGCATGATTGCGTTCATTGTGAATTGTGTAATATTGTTCACAGTACAGGACAGTTGGTGGGCAAAGTTTTATCCTAAAATGCAAGTAAACATTGAATATAAGGAATGGTTGTGTGAAAGGACAACTTTTTGACCAATAATAAATTTGTAGGATAGATAGCTGAGGAAAAGAAATACGTCTCAAGTAGAAGGAGATGTTGTACAGTATTTCTCTATCGATAACACACTGAAGAGCCAAATAAACTGGTACACCTAACTAATATCGTGTGGGGCCACCGCGAGCACGCAAAAGAGCCGCAAAAAGACGTCGCATGGACTCGACTGATGTCTGAAGTGGTGCTGGAGAGAACTGACACCATGAATCCTGCCGGACTGTCCAGAAATCGGTAAGACTAGAAGGGGGTAGAGATCTCTTCTGAACAGCATGTTGCAAGGCATCCCTGATATGCTCAGTGATGTTCATCTCTGGGGAGTTTGGTGGCCGGCGTAAATGTTTAAACTCAAAAGATTGTTTCTGGAACCACTCTGTAGCAATTTTGGAAGTGTGAGATGTCGCATTGTCCTGCTGGAATTGCCCAAGTTCGTCAGAATGCTCAACGGACATGAATGGATGCTGGTGATCAGACAGGATGCTTAGGTACATGTCACCTCTCACAGTCGTATCTAGACGTATCAGGGGTCCCGTATCACTCCAACTGCACAAGCCCCACACAATTAGAGCCTCCATCAACTTGAACAGACTCCCTGCTGATACACGCAGGGTCCATGGATTCATGAAGTCATCTGCATACCCGTACACGTCCATCCGCTCGATGTTTGAAGCGAGACTCATCAGAACAGACAACGTGTTTCCAGTCATCAACAACCTAGTGTCGGTGTTGACGGACCCAGGCGAGGCGTAAAGCCTTATCGTGCAGTCATCAAGGATACACGATTGTACCTTCGACGCCGAAAGCCCTTATCGATGATGTTGCGTTGAATGATTTGCCCGCTAACACTTCTTGATGGCCCAGCACTGAAATCTGAACGCTATGGTCGCAGGTTCGAATCCTGCCTCGGGCATGGATGTGTGTGATGTCCTTAGGTTAGTTAGGTTTAAGTACTTCTAAGTTCTAGGGGACTGATGACCACAGATGTTAAGTCCCATTTTGCTCAGAGCCATTTGAACAACTTTTTTTTTTTTTTAATCTGCAGATATCTGCGGAAGGGCTGCAGTTCCGTCACGTTGAAGGATTCTTTTCAGTCGTCCTTTGTCCCGTTCTTGTAAGATCTTTTTCCGGCCGCAGTGATGTCTGAGATTTGATGTTTTACCGGATTCCTAATATTTACGGCGCGCTCTTGAAATGGTCGTACGGGAAAATCCCCACTTCATCGCTGCCTCGGAGATGCTCTGTCCCATCGCTCGTGCGCGAACTATAACACCATTTCAAACTCACTTACATCTTGATAACCTTTCATTGTAGCAGCGGTAACCGATCTAACAACTGCGTCAGACACTTGATTCTCACATAGGCATTGCCAACCGCAGAGCCGTATTCTGCCAGTTTACATATCTCTGTATTTCACTACGCATGCCGATAACAGTTTCTTTGACGCTTCAGTGTATGATGGGCACCGAACAAGTCTGCTCCTGCCCTACTGAGTTTCTTAACTCTTTTGGAGTTGTCAGAAAGGTCTTCTCTTAAACTGAGATTGGCGTTCCGGTCTTCTTAATGAGAAATCCGAACCTGACCAGATTGTGTAGCTGTTACACTCTTACAAATTACACCATTTGGGCCAAAGTATTGTTCATGTTATTGCAATTAGTGGATCAGCTAAATACAGTTTTACGAATCCCTACCAAACCGACGGATTCGCCTTTTCAGTTTAAAAGATTGAAATAGTTTTCGAATTTGGAAATTTGTGGTAAGTTACTGCGGGACCAAACTGCTAAAGTCATCGGTCCCTATTTTTACCCACTACTTAATCTAATTTAAACTAATTTACGCTAAGGACAGCACACACACACATACCCATGACCGAGAGAGGACTCCAACCTCCGACGGAGGGAGCCGCGCGAACCGTGGCAAGGTGCCCAAGACCACGTGGTTCTTTTGGAATGACCATAAATAAAACAAAAGGGCAAAACCCAAATATTCCAGTGTCAACTCTGTGGCATGTTCATATGTACTCAGTCCACAAGATCTGTTCGATCTTGCAAAAGCAGGCAAGACCAAAAACGTGGTGTATACAACTGTGTTAAAATATTGCAATAAATAACTGTCAAGTTAGAAATTTTTTATGGTTTTTAATATTTCTTAAATAAGATTCGTTATTCGATGAAAAATAAAAATAAGAACAGAATCATTATGTACCTGTATACCAAAACTACAAACATTTATTAACATAGACATAAATATCTACACCACTACATTAAATACTTTTAAATTAATAGCAAACTTCCTCACCATCATACACCATAACAGAACTACTGATATGTAGCGGGTATCAGTATTGCATAAAATTCATGAAGACGGACGCGTTTTCTGTTCTTGGTAGGTGAAAAATCAACTGCTTACCGGAGATTTTAGTCAACTGCATCTTTTTGTACAAATATTTTTTACTTCACCGTCTCTAACAACAGTTCCCCGTTGTTCTCTTCCAGCCTCACGAGTCTTTTGTCACATTTGATGCTGTCGGTTGCCTTGTCTAAAGCTACCTCGGGATTTAGAACTGTTTATCGCGCCTGCGCTTTATGCTGCCCGAGAGAACGGATTTCCCAAAGCCGCTTGTTAATTGGTCTCGCATAACAAAACGTGGCGGGTTAATTGTGCTTCTCGACCGTTCAAATTTAACGAACTTGGGCGAAACCAAACAACAGAACTTGTGCTTTGACGCAGCAAATTGCGGATATTCAAAGAAACTGCGTTTTCCGTTATTCGTTTTAGTGGAATGAAAAGGTGGAGAGCCTTACTATTGGTATATGACTTTCACTTATTGGTCTCTAGAAGTAAAGATTATACTCAATTTTATACAGCTGTGAATTTCCTTATTGTTCTTTTCAGGTATGGCTGGTATACCTTTACAGTTCCATTGATAAATAACTAACAAATAGCATGATTAAGGATATATATTGTGTCCTTAAATACGCTCTGTGTGTTATCGTGACGCATTCCAAGCCAGCAGTTAAATGACTCGTTTCATGTACAGCGTAAGCAATAAAAAAAGTGGCTCTGAGCACTATGGGACTTAACACATATGGTCATCAGTCCCCTAGAACTTAGAACTACTTAAACCTAACTAACCTAAGGACGTCACACAACACCCGGTCATCACGAGGCAGAGAAAATCCCTGACCCTGCCGGGAGTCGAACCCGGGAACCCGGGCGCGGGAAGCGAGAACGCTACCGCACGACCACGAGCTGCGGACCGTTAGCAATAACTGGCTTACATTTTTCATGTTCAATCTGCGTTTTGACTCTTCGATCAGAATCAGTACGAATTTCCATATCACAAATTGCATTATACTAGTTGGTTAGTGCGCTGTATGTCGTTGCGATTTTATTCACCTACAGCTTATTGTTGTTTTTGTTATTTAGCCATCGTAGCATAGTTACAAGTAATTAATCATTTCTATACTAGGAAATGATTCTTCTGAGAACTTACGTTGATTTCTTTTTTACCACATAATTTTTTACTTGTTATGCTAATGAAGATCAAATTGTCGTTATTTGATCATTTCTGTGGCAAATAATTTTAGATCTTTGAGAATTGAAAGATTCTTGTTCAAATTCAAAAGGCTCTGAGCACTATGGGACTAAACATCTGAGGTCATGAGCCCCCTAGAACTTAGAACTACTGAAACCTAACTAACCAAAGGGCATTACACACAATTATGCCCGAGGCAGCATTCGAACCTGCGACCGTAGCGGTAGCGCAGTTCCAGACTCAAGCGCCTAGAACCGCTCGGCCACAAGCGGCCGGCGAAAGATTCTTGTGTCTTGGCGTTATGCTATTGATAATTCGTATACAGTGGCAAAAGATTCTGTGTTGATTAATCTCATGTGTCTGCGAATTATTGAATCATTGTCCCAAATATGGGAAAATAAACCTATGTTCAAAATTATTCAATGCTGTCATAGCAGCATATGTTTCTTCTTCTTTACAAGTAACGTCGTTCAGTGAGTTCCTTTTAAGTAACTAATTGTTGATTCCTTATTCTCTTTGACTTGTGAGACTTCTATGTAACAAATTTCAAACAACGCTACAGTGCTAAAGGTACACTAATGGCAATTAAAATTGCTAAATCACGAAGATAACGTGCTACGGACACGAAATTTAACCGACAGGAAGAAGATGCAGTGATATGCAAATGAATAGTTTTTCAGAGAATTCACCCAAGGTTGGCGCCGATGGCGACACCTACAACGTGCTGACATGAGGAAAGTTTCCAACCGATTTCTCATGCAAAACAGCAGTTGACCGGCGTTGCCTGGTGAAACGTTTTTGTGATGCCTCCTGTAAGGAGGAGAAATGCGTACCATCACGATTCCGGCTCTGATGTCGGATTGTAGCCTATCCCGATTGTGGTTTATCGTATCGCGACATTGCTGCTCGCGTTGGTCGAGACCCAATGACTGTTAGCAGAATACAGAATCAGTGGGTTCAGGAGGGTAACACAGAACGCCATGCTGGATCCCAACGGCCTCGTATCACTAGCAGTCAAGATGACAGGCATCTTATCCGCATGGCTGTAACGGATCGTTCAGCCACGTCTCGATCCCCGAGTCAACAGATGGCGACGATTGCAAGACAACAACCATCTGCACGAACAGTTCGACGACGTTTTCAGCAGCATGGACTATCAGCTTGTAGACCATGGCTGCGGTTACCCTTGACGGTGCATCACAGACAGGAGCGCCTGCGATGGTGTACTCAGCGACGAACCTGGGTGCACGAATGGCAAAACGTCATTTTTTCGGATGAGTCCAGGTTCTATTTACAGCATCATGATGGTCGCATCCGTGTTTGGCGACATCGCGGTGAACGCACATTGGAAGCGTGTATTCGTCATTGCCATACTGGCGTATCACCCAGCGTGATGGTATGGGGTGCCATTGGTTACACGTCTCGGTTACCTCTTGTTCGCATTGACGGCACTTTGGACAGTGGACGTTACATTTCAGATGTGTTACGACTCGTAGCTCTACCCTTCATTCGATCCCTGCGAGACCCTACACTTCAGCAGGATAATGCACGACCGCATGTTGCAGGACCTGTACGGGCCTTTCTGGATAAAGAAAATGTTCGACTGCTGCCAGCACATTCTCCAGATCTCTCACCAATTGAAAACGTCTGGTCAATGGTGGCCGAGCAACTGGCACGTCACAATACGCTAGTCACTACTCTTGATGAACTGTGGTATCGTGTAGAAGCTGTATGGGCAGCTGTTCCTGTACACGCCATCGAAGCTCTGTTTGACTCAATGCCCAGGCGTATCAAGGCCGTTATTACGGCCAGAGGTGGTTGTTCTGGGTATTGATTTCTCAGGATCTATGCACCCAATTTGCGTGAAAATGTAATCACATGTCAGTTCTAGTATAATATACACTCCTGGAAATGGAAAAAAGAACACATTGACACCGGTGTGTCAGACCCATCATACTTGCTCCGGACACTGCGAGAGGGCTGTACAAGCAATGATCACACGCACGGCACAGCGGACACACCAGGAACCGCGGTGTTGGCCGTCGAATGGCGCTAGCTGCGCAGCATTTGTGCACCGCCGCCGTCAGTGTCAGCCAGTTTGCCGTCGCATACGGAGCTCCATCGCAGTCTTTAACACTGGTAGCATGCCGCGACAGCGTGGACGTGAACCGTATGTGCAGTTGACGGACTTTGAGCGAGGGCGTATAGTGGGCATGCGGGAGGCCGGGTGGACGTACCGCCGAATTGCTCAACACGTGGGGCGTGAGGTCTCCACAGTACATCGATGTTGTCGCCAGTGGTCGGCGGAAGGTGCACGTGCCCGTCGACCTGGGACCGGACCGCAGCGACGCACGGATGCACGCCAAGACCGTAGGATCCTACGCAGTGCCGTAGGGGACCGCACCGCCACTTCCCAGCAAATTAGGGACACTGTTGCTCCTGGGGTATCGGCGAGGACCATTCGCAACCGTCTCCATGAAGCTGGGCTACGGTCCCGCACACCGTTAGGCCGTCTTCCGCTCACGCCCCAACATCGTGCAGCCCGCCTCCAGTGGTGTCGCGACAGGCGTGAATGGAGGGACGAATGGAGACGTGTCGTCTTCAGCGATGAGAGTCGCTTCTGCCTTGGTGCCAATGATGGTCGTATGCGTGTTTGGCGCCGTGCAGGTGAGCGCCACAATCAGGACTGCATACGACCGAGGCACACAGGGCCAACACCCGGCATCGTGGTGTGGGGAGCGATCTCCTACACTGGCCGTACACCACTGGTGATCGTCGAGGGGACACTGAATAGTGCACGGTACATCCAAACCGTCATCGAACCCATCGTTCTACCATTCCTAGACCGGCAAGGGAACTTGCAGTTCCAACAGGACAATGCACGTCCGCATGTATCCCGTGCCACCCAACGTGCTCTAGAAGGTGTAAGTCAACTACCCTGGCCAGCAAGATCTCCGGATCTGTCCTTCATTGAGCATGTTTGGGACTGGATGAAGCGTCGTCTCACGCGGTCTGCACGTCCAGCACGAACACTGGTCCAACTGAGGCGCCAGGTGGAAATGGCATGGCAAGCCGTTCCACAGGACTACATCCAGCATCTCTACGATCGTCTCCATGGGAGAATAGCAGCGTGCATTGCTGCGAAAGGTGGATATACACTGTACTAGTGCCGACATTGTGCATGCTCTGTTGCCTGTGTCTATGTGGCTGTGGTTCTGTCAGTGTGATCATGTGATGTATCTGACCCCAGGAATGTGTCAATAAAGTTCCCCCTTCCTGGGGCAATGAATTCACGGTGTTCTTATTTCAATTTCCAGGAGTGTATTTGTCCAATGAATACCCGTTTATCATCTGCATTTCTTCTTGCTGTAGCAATTTTAATGGCCAGTAGTGTATTAAGCACTAATTCCTAAATGAAACCGGAAACTATGAACGCTCTAAAATTTTTATCATACCACCTTTTGTTTCACAAATAGTGGAATCGTCAAACATCATTCTTAAAGACGGTAGCACGCAGGTGTGCCAGTTTCCAGAACGCGTTATAACCACTCGTGTGCTCCAACCCGCTTCTTACTCGTTGTTCCCAAAGTCCTGGAATATGTTGTCCAGCACCAAATTACTGAACACTAACACTAATTCAGCTTACAGGACAAATGTATCCCGGCTTTCGAGAACACCAGGGAAGAAACCTCTTATTAATGAAAGTAATGACCTGAAATATGCCATTGACAACCATGAGGCCACAATATCAACGCTACTAGACAACAACAAAGAATTTCATACCATCAGCTTCGGCATATTTCTTAGAAAAATGTTACATCTAAAATTTTCAGATATCAAACTGAAGTATTTTGAAAGTTTTTCAAAAATCACATAGCAATGTTGCCTGTGCGAATGAAAAGTCGTCCTGGAAGCATAATTTCTCAGAAGTGCCGCAAGGTTCGTTCCTGGACCCACTACTGTTTTTCTTCTATGTCAATGATATCTTGTGTACGCCTACACCTACATCATGCTCCGCATACCAACGCATGGCGTGTTCCGGAGGGTACCTCTCGTACCACTAACTGATTCCCGCTACCCAGTTTCACTCGCGAATGTCGCGTGGGGAGAGTGATTGTCGGTAAGCCTCTGTATTGGCTCTAATTTCTAGACTTCCCTCGTCATGGTCACTACGCGAGATGTATGTGAGAGGAAGCAATACGTTATCCGACTGTTGCCGGAATGTGCTCTCTGGAAATTTCAATTGTGAATCTCTCTTCAATGCACAACGCCTCTGTTTTAGCGTCTGTCAGCGGTGTTTGTTGAGCAGCTCCGTAACGAATCTTTTTCTTTTTCTTTTCTTTTTTTTTTCTAATCTTCGTTATTCCTTCTATCAGTCCTACCTGGTAAGGATCCCATACTGATGAACATTACGCAAGAATGAGTCGAACAAGCGACTTATAAGCCACTTCCTTCGTGGATTTTCATTTTCTAAAGATTCTTCCTATGAAATCTGATTTTCCTATTCTTTGATTTACGCGGTCATTCCACTTAAGTTCGCTCTGGGTTGTTATTCCTATATATTTTATGGTAGAAACGGTTTCTTATCAATATTATAGTTGTACAGTAGTGGCTTTCTTTTCCTGTGTACGCACAAATTGTTACATTTATTTACTTTCAGGATCAACTACCAGAGCCGGCACTATTCAACAATTATCTTCAGGCCATTCTGCAAATCGACACTGCCTTCTGATGTTGCTACTTCATTATAGACAATTGCATCGTCTGCAAACAATCTTAAAGAGCTACCGACGTTTTCTGTTAGCTTACTTACTACACTTTCTAAACAGTACCGGTCCTTTCACTTCCTTGGGCCACTCGGATAATTAATTTTACTTCTGTCGATTTTGTTCCGTTAAGAGTGACGTGTTGAGCTCCGTCGGGAAAGAAATCTAGAATCGAGTCGTAACTCTGGTTCGACAGTCGATAAGATCCTTTTTTGCCACTAAATGGCACCACAGGTCGTTATTAAATGCCTTCCTGAAGTCAAGAAACTCGGCGTCAACCTGAGTGCAGTTGCCAAGCGCGCTATGGACCACATGGAGGAGCAGAGAGAGCAGAGTTCCGCACGATCTGTGTTTGGGCATACCATGTTGATTTTTGTAGAGGAGATTTTCATTCTCCAAAAATGTCGTAATTTATATGTCGGTTTCATCCTCTTGCAAATATCATCTGTATGCCGACGATCTTCAGATTTACTCAAGTGCTAGAACTGAAGAAATTAATACTGCGATCGCCAGAATGAATCATGCTCTGTCTGCAGTGGTTACATGAACGCAAAAACTGAGACTTATCCAATGTTCGAAAACTGGACAGTATCCGTAGTAGTTTTTGAGAGACTTCGTACTCAACAGTAAAAACTTTTTTTTTTTTTTAGAATGGATTTCATTTATTTCCACCAATGATCACAAAGTTTTTGCTCCTTAGACTACCTGTTTCGGTTAGAAATGATCATCTTCAGATGTGCTGCAAAACATGCGAAATGGAATATATCTAGTGAACAGATTACGTCTTAGGACAATAAAATACATCATAACAAAAAATTATTACTTCCGTGGACGTGAAAACATGTACTTAGAATTTGACGAGGCATGCCTGTTTTATAATGTATCTTAAACAAAGCAAAGCCATAGTGGCATCGTCACAAAGTATATACAAAATCCACATTGCATCGTAGCACATATTTAAAATATGATGTAAACTAGGTCACAGTTCTAGCAGAGTCATACTGCCTCTATCGCTACTGGACATCATCATCATCATCAGTTATCTGCTAAATTAGCAGGTCCTTTGCCTCTCCATTTTCTGCGATCCATTGCTTCCTTCTTAAGGCTGCTGTATGTTGTACCGTCCATCATGTCATCCAGTATCTAGAATCTCTTCCTTCCTCGCTTCCTTTTCCCTTGTACATAACCTTCTAAAACTGTTTTTATCAATCCGTCATTCTTTCTTAATATATGCCCAATCCAATTTCTTTTTCTTCTCTTTATTACATCTAGTAACTGTCTTTTCTCTCCCACTCTTCTCAGTACCTCCTCATTTCTTACTCTGTCCATCCAACTTATTCTTTCCATCTTCCGCCATGTCCAGATCTCAAAAGCTTCCAGCCTTTCTCTGTCTTTTTTCCTCATAGTCCATGTTTCAGCGCCATATAGAAGAACACTCCATACAAGACATTTTATGAGTCTCTTTCTGAGTTCTCTGTCCAGACCGCTGCAGAAGATTCTCCTTTTCTTATAAAACGCCTCTTTTGCCATTGCTATCCTTGTTTTAATTTCTGTGGTGCACTTCCAGTCGGTGTCTATCCTGCTTCCAAGATACTTAAAATTTTGCACCTGTTCTAGTGTTTCTCCATTCAGCACAATTTTTATTTCCTTATTTCCTCCTCTTGCCAATACTTTTGTTTTATTTGTGTTAATTTTCATTCCATATTTTTTTCCGTTAGTGGCAATGGTGTCCACCAAATCCTGTAATTCTTTTTCCCCTGTGGCTAGAAGGACCATGTCATCAGCAAATCTCAAACACCCTACTCTTCTTCCTCCAAATTCTACTCCTTTGTCATCTAATGAGCATTGGTCAATCATATTTTCCAAGTACAGGTTGAAAAGAGTAGGTGATAAACAGCATCCTTGTCTTACTCCTTTCCCTAGTCTGATCCAGTTTGTACTTTCTCCTCTCACTTTAACTGAAACTTTTTGATTAAGGTATAATGAGTTTATAAGTCTTCTGGTTTTCCAGTCCACTCTCTTTTCCCTCATAACAGTCGCCAGCTTATCCCAAACCACATTGTAAAATGCCTTTTCCAAATCGATGAAGCACATATATAGGTCTCTTCCTTTTTCAATAAACCTTCCTCCCAAGATTCGTAGGAGCCCTATTGCATCTCTGGTGCCCGTATTCCGTCTATAGCCAAACTGCTCCTCGCCGAGATTCTCCTCTATTACTTTTTCAAGTCTTTTATTAATTATTCTTAACATCACTTTGGCTGCATGTGAAATGAGGCTGATTGTCCTGTGCTCGCTGCATTTCTTGGTTCCTTGTTTTTTCGGTAATGGAATCATCACTGTTGTCAAAAAGTCCTCAGGCCATTCACCACTGTCATATATTTTATTACATAACCTCAATATTTCTCTTATTCCATTGTGGTTCAAGCATTTTAGTATTTCTCCCGGTATTGTATCTGTACCTAATGTTTTGCCATTTTTCATTGCAGCAATGGCAGACTTTACTTCTTCCATTATGATGGTCGGTCCTTTCTCTTCATCACTTACACTGTTGTGTGATTCAAGTTCCAGAGTTTCTGGTTTGCTATTTGTGTCATATAGCTCTTTTATATATTATTCCCATCTCTGGAGGACATCGTCACGATCTTTGTACACTACCTCTTCGTCTTTACTCAAAATTTCCATAGTAGCACTTCCTGCTCTGTTTTGTTCCCATGTCATAGTCTTTACTCTGTTGTATAGTAAGTCGTATCTTCCCTTCCTGTCCAGTTCTTCAATTTCATCACATTCCTCTTTTAGCCATTTTTTCCTAGCCTGCTCTGTTTCTCTTCACAGTTCGTTATTTAACCTTCGGTATATCTTTCTTGTTTTTCAATTTTCTTCTCTCCTCCATCTTGGAAATCATTTCTTGTGTGACCCATGGTTTTTTTGACCTTTTCCCTTTTACATATCCTATATTTTGCTGTCCTGCTTTAATGATTCCTACTTTCAGCATATTCCAGTACTCGTTGGCATTATCAGGTGCTTCTTTGTCTCGTAATGTGTTTAGAAAGTCCCGAGACAGCATTTCTGTAATTTTTCTTTGTTGGACCTTATCTTCTCTAAATCCCACTTCTTCACCATGGTCGCCTTTTTCAGTTTTTTCATTCTTATTTCTATTTCTGCCATAAGTAAGTTGTGGTCACTATTAATATCTGCACCTGGTAATGTGTGCACCTTCTTGATTCCATTCCTGTATCTTTCTTCTACCAGTATAAAATCGATTTGGTTTCTGTATTTATCCCCTGGTGATTTCCAAATGTAGAGCCTCCTCTTATGGTTCTTGAACCATGTGTTTGCCGCTCTCAGCTGCCTTTCCCTGCAGAAGTCAATTAACCATTCACCTCTGTCATTTCTCTGTCCTAGACCATGACTGCCTACTATGTTTCCCTCTTTCCCTTCACCCACAATGGCGTTCCAGTCTCCCATTACTATTTTGCAGCATTTTTTATTTTCGTCCATTATTCTCTCTATTACATTGTACGTTTCCTCTACAATTTAGTCATCATGTTCTGAAGTTGGCATATACACCTGGACAATCAGTAAATCTTTTTGTGCTCCTTTCAGCCTTACACCAATAACCCGGTCATTTGCATAGTCTACATATTCCACACATTTAGCCAATACCTTTGTCATAATCGTTCCTACTCCATTAATTACTTTTACTTCTCCTCCTGAGTAGTAGAATACATATTCATCTGACTGCAACTCTCCATGTCCATTCCATCTTACCTCAGCAACTCCTACGAGGCCCATATGATTCTTTTCCATCTCTCTTTTAAGGTTTTCTAGTTTTCCTGCTTGTAGCAGAGTTCTGACATTCCAGGTACCAATTCTCGTTTTGATTTTTTGCCTCCTTTCAAGTTGTCCCCCCCCCGGGAGATCCGAATGGGGGACTATTTTACCTCCGGACACTGATTTAACATGAGAGGAAGCCATTTTTGTGCATAAAATGGAGACTGCATTATGCAGGACATAACAAGCTGCAATACAGTAGCCACAACATATATTTGCGCCTAAGCGCGTTAGATGTCGCTACTGTAGGTATACACATATTCGTCAATTATAAAAATTGTACAGTATGCAGTAAGTGAAGAGTACAATGGGTAAAATCTATAGAGGGCTTGCCAAATCTATAAATTATCACAGTGATAAAATGTGTTAGTTAAGAGCAAGAATAAACTTCAACTTAAAATTGTTAAAAGGAAATGGTTAAGTGATAATATATGATTTTGAGACGCTCTTCTGATCATTTTACTGCAGATCTGATGATGGTCATTTCTAACCGAAACCGATAGTCTAAGGGCCAAAACTTTTGTGACCATTGTCGGAAATAAATGAAATTCATTCTATACTTCCGGAATCACTGTTTTAATCCGCGATCATGTAGCAACTTATGGAAACATTGTTTGGCACGACAGAAGAAATGCAGGCATCTGTGTGTGGTACGTAATGTTGAATGCGTCGAACAGATTCTTTTCTTGACATATCTCGTCACTTGTATTCAAAGCTTAAGGGACACCAGGTATTTAACATTCTACTCTTGTAGGCAGGAGGTATTCTGCGTAGCCGTTTGGTAACTCTCAGCACGGAAACAAAGCCGTGAACGGCGACTGCGAACATGCCGCAGCAGACACTGCCGATGTCGCCGCCTACAGCTCACCTTTATGGCCGGCCGTTTCCCAAATGCGCGACAACTACGCGACGCAGATTGCGTAGCTTGTAGTCTCGTCCCGCGGTACCACCTACCTGCCGGGCGTTCGCCAAGCCGAGCACAAAGAACGCGTTCGATAGCTCGCGCGTCCACCAAATGGCACCGCATCGCTTGCTCTACTAATAACGGTGTGGTGCCGGTATGCCAGGCAACGGGGCGCAACCGTGGATTAAATAAAAGCCGCCGTTTGCCGTTCTGTCGCTGATGCTACTGAGGAGAGAGAGAGATTGAGTTAGAGCGAGAGAGGGGTGGTGGGGAAGGTGAGGGAGGGAGAGACAATGCTGCGCTTTGTGTACGAGGCAGTAGGCTCACGGCTGCGCTCGGCATGATCCGGGAAACAAAGCACGACGAGCCGCCTATCACGCCTAGCGCCCGTCTCGTTAACCAAATTAACACGACGCGACACGAGGCAGCTACACGGTTCCCGCTAAGTTATGTATCTCTGTACAAGGAAACCAGCTGCAATAACGTAAATAGTCGCGATCCATTCTGGAAGGCTTTTTTGTCCTTTGGTACATTATCTCGTCTTTCTTAAGCGGGGTTATTGTGATAGCTACAAACATCTGCCTAACGTTCACATGTTACCAACAATATTGCAAGTCATTTGTGATCCATTACTGCACATAACCCTTCTCCATGCTTTATAATCCTCAGCTTTTCGTATCCAAGTCTCTCCTGCTAGTTTCTGTCACCATTCCATCTTGTACTGGGACGTCTCCCAGGTCGTTTTTCATCGTGATGAGTCCAACACAGAGTCTTCTTCGTACATCTTCTATCTTTTCAACTCTGTATATGTGTGCCCCATCACCATTTCAGGTATTTAAATCAGTAGCACGTACTCAAGTCATGTCTTTCCTCTTGTCGGTCTTTCCTCTTGTCAGTTTCTTTGTTTTTGTTGTTGTGTCCACTATGCATAATGACATTGCAGGTAATAATTAATTTTTTTATCTGTTGCGTATCGACAGATTGGAAAAACTATAATATACTTCTGTAGATTTTCCATTTGAGGCATATTACGAATTTACCTCTGAAATAGTATTTAGTTCCCACCTCTGAGCAATTTCTACTCTGGTGTTAATGTCATTAAGTATCCATCCATGTTTCTCTAACTTCACCAATGATGTTTACTGCTTTTCTATCGGTGTACTGATTTTACTTTACTTTCGTCTCACTGTAGTTGAACTAAAGGCCTACTCTCATTCATTACCTTTCCAACCCCTCCAACCTTTGTTGAAGTATTTGCGGATTCAAATGAAACAAAACAAAGTTCGCCGCAAATCAGCGGTGCTTCAGATAAGATCTGTTTATACGTGTTCCGTCTTCACTCCAGATCAGTGGTATGAAGATCTTTTCCAAAGAAATTGAGTCCCCTTCCCTATCTCGTTCCTCAGTTCTAAATTTTGGGCTCTCTTGATGCAGTCGAATAAAAGCTATAGCCCCGTTGTTTATATTCTTCAACAAACTGATGTAGGTAGATTCCTTGTTTCTCAAGGGATGCTAGCACAAATTCTGTTATGAAAGAGTACACAGTTTCAAATGGTCTATAAAAATTGAAAATTTTTAAGTTACTGGTTTTTCTTTTATAACTTCGTTGACAACCATTAGGTACTCAGTTGTGCTGTAATCACTGATCTTCTCAATGATTAGCAAGTTTTCGTAGCCCATTATGAAGGATTTATGTTGTATAACACTGACCAAAGATTAATGGACCTATCATTCTACGTATTTTTCTGGCTATCTTTCTTATGATAATCACAGCGTTGTTCCAAATACGTAGTATCGTCCCTGTAGACAGATATCACTGGGCAACAAAAAAATTATTTTTGAATGTTTGCAGCACTTCATGAGGCAATTCCTACTAATTTTGGGTTAATAAAAACAAATATGACGATGAAAAACTTTTATTAGCTCTAGTTTCTATGATATACACAAAGTGGAAGTATTACATATTAACTGATTGAGAGAAAAAGATACATTTTAATTACATACATGCTAACAACAATGAAAGTTCATTTGAGTTTTTAAACTGGTAGTTACATGCTAAGAGTTCTAAATTGTTGGAAAAATACTTCGCAGACGGTCGTGTCTGAAGAGAATCATGTGGTGGCCTCTTGACTTCGTCATCTTTTAGCTTGCCTCTTGTAATGGAGTTCCGCAGAATCCCTACACAAAGACCAACAGTAATCCGCAAGCATCACTTCATTCCAACGGCCCTGATATCTTTGTCCATAACAGAAATGTCCTAATGGAATCTCTCACCATGTTCATCACTAACAGCTCCACAACTAGGAGGAAAAATGTCTAGGTGGGAGTGGAGAAAATGGATCTTAAGGGACATGTTGCATCCAAGGGTACGGTATTTTTGCAGGAGCACTGTCACCAAATGCTTGTAGTTACCATCTTTTTCGTTGCCTAAAAATCCATGAACAACACCCTTGAAGGCTTCCCAAGCTTCCTTTTCTTTCCCCTCTAAAACTTGGTCAAATGCAGCATCCTTTAGAAGTTCTCTTACTTGTGGTCCGACAAAAATGCCTTCCTTAACTTTTGCAACACTTAATTTAGAAAATTTCTCTCTTATGTACTTAAAGGCCCGTCCTTCTCGGTTCGTAGCTTTGACAAAGTTTTTCATCAAACCCAGCTTGATACGCAGGGGTGGAAGGAGAACGTCTTTTGGGTCCACAAGAGGCTTGACAAAATTTTTCTCGCTAGGGTGAAGATTCCTTGGAGGCCAGTCTCCTTTAATATAATGCAATTTCCTGTCTCTACTGCCACACATACATAACAGGCAGCAATGCTTTGTGTAACCCAGTTGCATTCCTAAGAGTATGGCAATGACTTTTAGATAACCACAGATTTTCCATTTGTGTTCATTATATTTAATTGAGTCCAAGAGACCTGTCATATTTGCATATGTCTCTTTCTTGTGAACAGCATGACCAACAGGAATAGATGAGAGAAGGTTCCCGTTTTGAAGTAACACAGCTGTCAAACTAAGCTTGGAGGAGTCTATGAATAGCCTCCATTCAGTTGGATCATGGTTCAGATTCAAAGATTTCATAAAGTCATTAATGTCGCAGCAAACAACAAGATTATTTTTGACGACTAACTGACAACCTCAGCTGCCGACAGGAGTTGTTGATATACCTCGATGTGGACCGCTGAAAATGTGTGCCTTTAACTATATATATGAAGATAGCAACTTGTTCTCGAAAGAACAGTTACTGTTGATGACCGTGCAGCTACCCAGCCATTGACCTTCGTCTGTGCGAACGCGCACAGGTTGCCCAAACTCTTACGGGAATCGCCAAAGCGTGCGCGAGGAATGAGTGGGTGGGCAAATGTCTATAAGGTACAATACATTTGTAGAATTGTGGACCGTTGGGAATGTGAGTCTCACGGGAAGCGTGCAAGGGATAAGTCCCTGCAGTCGCGCTATTCATCTGTGTCCTCGGTGGCTCAGATGGATAGAGCGTTTGCCATGTAAGCAGGAGATTCCGGGTTCGAGTCCCGGTCGGGGCACACATTTTCAGCGGTCCACATCGAGGTATATCAACAACACCTGTCGGCAGCTGAGGTTGTCAGTTAGCCCTAATTTATTCCAGGGAAAAGCTGCACGGTCATCAACAGTAACTGTTCTTTCGAGAACAAGTTACTGTCTTCATATATAAGATTATTTTTCTTCTCAAAACATAATACCCAAGAACTTCGCATTCTCCTTCGACAGGCCAAGGTCTCTAATGAGATCACTCAATTCCGCTTCACTCAGTCTGTGCGGTTTATCATATTTTCCTTCAAAATCAGGGTCATGGGATAAGGAAGCCTTGTTTGGTTCTTCTTGTTCCACACTATCTTCATTTTCTACTTCAAACACACAATGTTCAGGTGGAGTAGGAACTGGTAAACTATCCGAATGTGGATTGGGTCGAATAGCAGATGGAAGATTCGGGTACTGAACTGTTCCTCTTTTCTTCACAGACAGTCCTGCCTTTATAGGTGGAGTCAGAAGTAGCAGTCATCTGTATGGTTTGTAGGCTCCCGCCAAATCATAGGAGCAGCGAAAGCCATGGATCGTTTCTTCTTTTTCAGCCATTCTCGCAGTGTAACTGAACATGCGTTGCAACATATATGTGGAGCCCAAGACTTATCCTGGTTCCCTACTTTCATACCGAATTAATACTGATAGGCAGTCTTTACAAAAGGCGTCAGATTGCGTTTCTGTGAGGAAAATGTTATTTCACCACAAATATGACAAAAGTTATTCATCATATTTACACATTTTCCTGGCATCTTTACAAATCTTACACTAAAAAAACACTCGCGAACCAGAAATTTTGCATTAATTTGAGTAGAAACTACATGTAATTCACAGTCACAGCAACAGTATCTATGTTTATGACTTACAAACAGCTAAAGAGCATTTGTATTTTGTTATTTGACAGGTGTGCCAACTCCAAAAAAAAATTCCCCCAAATTTAAAATCTTCACTCTAAAAAATGAATGTCTCTTTATCTTCAAAACAAGAGCTAATCTGTCACTTTTATGGTGATTTTTGAATTCAGCAGATGGAAATACATGTAAATTCACTATTTGTAAGCAAGAAACATTTTCATTGTTGCTCAGTGTATTCTGTGAATAACTGAGCGAATTTGGTTGTTACCGACATTCGCGTAACTTTTATAATCTCTCTATTATTCCAGCATTTCCAGGGGACTGTTCTCATGCGCCAAATTACTTTTCCGAGTTCATTTGTTAGAATTTCTGGTA
Source organism: Schistocerca nitens (assembly GCF_023898315.1). Classification (NCBI taxonomy): domain Eukaryota; kingdom Metazoa; phylum Arthropoda; class Insecta; order Orthoptera; family Acrididae; genus Schistocerca; species Schistocerca nitens. Next base: position 304,818,347 of record NC_064621.1, on the reverse strand, counting down.
CGCAATGTCATCTTCTACATTTTTAGAGATTTCGTTCTCTTATGTCTGCTGTCAGATATTTTAAAAAAGCGTCAGACTTCTTTAACATTGTCTGTCGATTCGTTGTAATAGGGCTGACATTTGACTGATGGGAGGTGTCTATGGAAAATAGGTGTCTCTTTCGTTTTCTTTGGACATCTGTTAATCTCGTTTTCCTCACTTGTAATTTTTGGTTTATTCTCTCTGGCATTTTCTCGTAAACCTCTCTGGTTAGTTTTTTTAGTTTACTTAATTCTATCTAACTCCCACCGTTATTTACGTTTAATAATTTTCTCTTCTTCATCTATCATGTGGCCTTAAATTTTGTCTTCACCGTTGCAACATATGTATTTCTTTCTAGCGTAATATTTGTTAAAATATCACTTCTCATGTTTAAGACTACAATCTACTCAGTCTCTACAGCATTCAACATGTTTGTTAATTTTTACTAATATTTTATGTCTTTAATACTTAAATTTTATGACTCAGTGAAATATAATTTCTGGATAATGTGTATAGTTATTTCAATTTAGCCTGGAGTTTTATTTTGCACCTTAGTAGCCCCTGCTCACTATAATTCATGAATTGGTTTTAGATCGAAACTTCCTGGCAGATTAAAACTGTGTGCCCGACCGAGACTCGAACTCGAGACCTTTGCCTTTCGCGGGCAAGTGCTCTACCATCTGAGCTACCGAAGCACGACTCACGCCCGGTACTCACAGCTTTACTTCTGGCAGTATCTCGTCTCCTACCTTCCAAACTTTACAGAAGCTCTCCTGCGAACCTTGCAGAATTAGCACTCCTGAAAGAAAGGATATTGCTGCAGAGTGAAAATCTCATTCTGGTTTTAGATCGATGGAATCTGCACATTTCAATTGTTCTTTGATAGCACGTAGGAAATCTCTTTTTTAATCTTGTTTGGTTATTTTCCTGGATTTTTGTTGAAATATGTATATAGTATGCACATTTGGTTATTCTTAGCCGATTCTACTATCGTGTCTCTCCTGCCATTCCTGGTGTGTGCACAGATAAGACGCAGTAATGTCAACATCTTGCTGTGAACAAATTTAGGAGTTACTTGTTGACTTTCTCGAAACGTATTAGCCTTGGTTTTGTTTGTCCTGGACTTGTAATACCTAATGGAGTTTGTTGAAAGAAAAAAAAAGACATGTCTTGTAACTAACCTCATGACTGCACAGGCTTTCACATAACTGCCACTTCAAGTAATCTCGACTATGGAGGGGAATAAGTCGGTCTAGTTTTGGCAACTGCAACAGAACTAAATTTGCATAAAAATGTGTCTGTGTAGAACTGATTGTTCCTGGTAGCTCACGACTGGCTGCGCCAATTCCAGCCAAAGTTGGTATGTACACCACTTCCTACCTGAAAAACCGAATGTCAGTTTCACATAAATCTAGCGTCCGTAGTAGAGGGAACGAGAATATGGATTGCACTCAGAATAATGTGATCTGTAAAAGAAAGCATTTTTTTGGACTGGTTACAGCAGTTTCAAACAGACTTATAGTTTACTGCCTAGAGCAGGGTCGGCCAAAACGGGCAAAACTTGACTCGTGCTCCCCACGAGCGGCCAGAGGCTTGGCCTATCTCACAACTATTCGGTACGGCTCGATTTTGATCGGTTCTTCTCGTTATAGCGGGACATTGTATTTAGCAATGCAATGCGGCACTTCCGCCAGCGTTAGGTGGGGCTTATTTTGGTTCGGGCTACTTTCTTCAGTTTGTCAGATTTAACGAAATCGATTCTGAATGAGAAATTTCGTTAAAGAAGAATAAATTTGATTTTGCTTTAAGTTAATTTTCTTTACCTATACCTTACTTTCTTTGCGTGCGAACTTTGTTGTAGAACCTCACTCTTATTTACGTGTGGTAATAAAAATTTTCACTTTCAAAAGAATTACGTACATTTAAAAATTACGTGAACTCATATTAACTGATTAAAAATATTTGGTTGAAAATTAAATTCTTTACATTATTCGGCCTTGGCACACATTTTCTAAATGCAGTGGACTTTTTTGTTAAAATATTTACTGAATTTTTTCCCGGCGTTAGCTTTTGAACACAAGATTATAACTATTGCAGAAAATGGTTAATTATTACCAAGCCGACATTTAATTATCACTGATCAAACCTACTTCGCTATACATTTAAGTTATTTGAAGGAACCAAAATTGTTAAATTTCAATGTTAACTGACATTAACTGTCCGCCTACGAATGCACAAATGTATTAATAGGTTAAAAAATTCTTCAGTCTCAGGATCACTGTAAAAGAAGAACACTTTCTTAATTCACTGTTAATTTTTATCTATCTGTTCCCGATTTACGGGTTTGGTTGATTTTTTCTTTAGTGGAACAATTTTTTAAAAATGTGCCGCCGCTGCAAATCGATCGCTCGCGGCACAGCCCAGCAACACCGCTAAAAAATGCTGAAAATTCTTTAAATAAATTTTATAGATGACATGGGCAAGCTAATTTACATTAATAATACACACTTTTGATAAATTCTGATATATTTAGATCAAACAATAATTGAACTCACATTAATTTGTAACGCCTCCTCTAATGGCGGATAAATCTAGACAGAGACAAAAGACATCTACCCATTCACAAATCGCTTCAACACAGCTTCTTCTCGCATTCGCCTCTACCCAGCGAAGACCAAAGAATACGCTGTACATGGTTCTTTTATACGACTGCTGACTATTAACATTTCTTTGTAATTTGACAATATTATTCTCCTCTGGCTAAATTTCACATCTCTGTTATCGCAGATACTGACACATTTTACAATCACATAATAAATATAGAAAAATTACTATCCTAAATACAGAGAATATTACTACAAAAAATATTACAATAATAACAAATGTCTTTTACGCAAAATTCAATAATATTTTTTGTTAAATAATTACATTATATACAGATTGCTCAGAGCGGCGTATATGGTACAAATAAATTTCAGTTTGTTAATGTGTGAGTTTGCCAGGGAACGTTACATTGCCCCCTGGCAGCATTTGGCAAAGAGTTTCTATACTTTGACACAATGGTGCCAGTAACGTTCTTTACAATTGTGTATTTTTTATGGAATGGCTCTTTTAATAAGTCCCAGGGTTATATATGTTCATGGCTCCCCCATTTGGGCGAAGGCAGACAGGAAACCTGAGCAAAACTGTGCCGGAGCCCAGCCATCCCAGTTGCTTCATGATTAATCTTGTCTCTTTAACAGTCATTCTTTTGAATTGATTTAACAGTTTGTCATCAACGGTTACATAATATCACTGTCACATACAGTTCAACGATATACTGCAAGGTCACTTGTCCTATGATAAATCACTTAGGTTTTTGAAATCATTTAGCACAGTATCACTTTTTATAATGTTCCCACTACCTACGTGTTACCAATCCCAACTCCTACACTTGTTAGTGTTCATTTTCTCTTATCAGTTCACAGGTACACACAATAAATGTTCAATGTTTATCAAAAGTGGAGTCATTGACATGTTATGCAGTTTGTGTAAACATTTTGGAAAATGACAACAATGCTGTAGTCGGTGAGCGGTGCGGAGTGATCGTTGAGCGGCGCTCGGCGCGGCGTGTCGGCTCCGTGTAGGTCACCGCCCCCGGTGTTGACAGCTACGGCGCGAAGGGGCGTGGCTGTCTGGTCTGCTACGGGCTGCTGCGGCCGCTGCATGGCTGATGTAGCCGGATGCGCGTTGGATATCAGCTCGCCCGTGTGACGTCTTCTTGCAGTGCTCCAGCAAACATTCAACAAGTTCACAAACAGTGTACTATCCTTATGGGCATTTTTCCTGCTGTGGGAAAAAACGCACACAGTTATTGGCAGTTATTATTCAGTAGGCCTTCACTAGTCTGGTTTGCACAATGTTTCGTTGACATAGTAGCACGTTTTATGGGCACACAATATTTTTCACCATGTCATGACTTGTCATTAGTCACACGCAAGTTTTCACCTTAGGACAAATTGTATCTCTGTAGTCAATGTGCTTTTCTGGCGTCCCTTGACACACAAAGAGTTAAAGTTTGACACTAACTTGATCCACCGTTAGTTATCGGCTCACTGTTCGTGTCGTGCTAGTTCCTTGTCCACTTGCACACAAGGCGATGATACAGTTTCTTATTGCTTATACACAACAACTTCGTGACGTATTGCTGCAGGTTTAACAGTCACTGTCTGTCTCTGCCACACAATACTGTACTTTTTGTTTAGGTTCCTTTATTTTTATTTACAATGTCCGCTGTGCAATTTTTGTAACAGCACATTCGTAACTCTTTTCCAAGGTGTGTGATATTTGCGTACATGGTAACAAATATTAAAATTTCGTATTAGTTTGCCCAAAAATCATCTATATTCGTGTTCGCGTAGATTTTATTTGTGCATTCCAGCCGGATTCAGGCATATTGTTCAATAACTCCTTTGAAATTATGTCACACTTTACTATCAAGGTCCTACGTAACTACAGTGTAGTCTCTGTAGGTTAAAATTGACTTGGACTGTATCAGGCTAGCTCTTTTTTTACTGATTGAATCTGCACATGCTTCAATTGAAGATTCTTTGTGCGTAACTTTGTGCTACATAAATTTGCAATAAGTTTGCCTCCCATGGTGCCCTCGGGTCACTACTGGGTGCATTATTCTCTCTGATAACATTGGTTAGATAATAAAGTTCTCAGGGTCTCATATTACTGATATTATTCTGGATTCGAATCTGTCAATCTGACAGCTACACATATATACATACATACACATAATAGAAAGGATTGTGCGAAGAAATATTTCAATTTTGACACACATATAGAAAATTATGCAGTACACTAACTAATCATTACTAAAATGTTTCTCTTGATTGAACTCTGTCACAGCTTAACACTACAAATAATTGCACTAATCAGATTATCTGTGCAGACATTTAGAGAATGTTTTAGATAGCACAAATTAAAAGAAGACATAACACAAATATTCATAAACACATGAGAAAGTCAATCATATTCTTATAACTAAACACTTCTACATTAGTACATTATTTCTAAGATCACACATCATTAATGTTCATTATTTACAAAAGAATGGTGTCCACTTAGGACTATTAGTCTTTTACTGTAGGAATATTTTTACATCCTTACACGGATACAGTCCCCGTACTCTCGGTGATTGGGGATCTGCTAAGAGATAGCTACTACTTTCTTTCTTCGACTAAGGAATGGAGTATGAGGCTCGACAGTAGGTTTTGTGAGGTTACACCTCGATATTGTACTGATATCCCTTAACAATTCCTATTCGTTCTGAAAACACATCTGCATAATTAGATAAAAACTGTACCAAATCCTGCTGTTGCATTGAGTTCAAATTTTCGGACTGTGATACTTTGTTCACAAGTGCGTCCACATTTGCTTTTAATTGATCACTTTGTACGTCTGGATAATAGAGATTTTGTCCTATAGAATGATTGTCTAGATTTAGTATCCACTGATTCCTACATTTTATGTTAATAGTATTACAATTAGGCACAGGTACCTCTTCAGATCTGAGCATGGACAATTCTATCCTCCTACCATTATTCATCAAACAAAATTTTCCCCGAGAAAGGTCGATTATTGCGTCCCTTTCTCTCAAAAATCTACCCCCAAAATTCAGGCTACCTTCAAACCCTTTACTACCAGGAATGAGCACTCTATGGCTTCATCCCCTAAATACATCTCTACCCGCACTTGGAGTTTAATTATTTGTCGCTGTGCACTTATGGCTCCAGTGACTTTACAATTATTCACGGGAAAAGTCAGCATACGCTTTTCTTTCCCCAGTACTCTGAATAAGTCCATACTCATGACACTGACAGTAGCACCTGTATCTACGATTGCTTGCACGTCAATATTGTTAATTTTGATATCTAGTATCGCTTGTACTTTGTCTTTGTGCTCCTTTATGCACGTGGATGGTTCAGTTATTAATTCATGTCCCATCTGTACCCCGTCATTATACCTATGGATACAGATTCCCGATGTTTTGTTCTGTGTCGGGCTGCTCTCACTCCAAACCTCAGCCGACGATGGAGAGCGTATCTCGGCTGAATCTAGTTTGTTGGATTATTGCTGGTGGATGGGTGTGGCTGCTCTGTGTCACTGACCTCCACTATATGTAAGTTGTGTTGCGTCGGCCGCCACGGTTGCGCAATTGGCGCATTTTGTGGTGGCGGTCGGTTATTGTCATATCTTTCACTGTTTTACCGGTCCGGACTGGGCCTCTGGTTTTGTGGCCAAGTTCGGTTTGCATCATTGTAAGTATTAGTGTTCCACGGCCCCCTGGCATTTTTCCATCTACTATTGCTTGGTGAGCCTGTTTCATATCGGTCATCAGACCTCCTTTTCCGGTCATTATTCACCGGCGGACTATTGCCGTTCCGGTCTCTACCTCTATTCCCGTTTTGTACATAATCTTGTCTCCTATTGTTGCCTCCGCCGTTTCCATTACTTGGTGGAGGCGTGTCATTTCTACCATTTCTGTAACCGTTTCCGTTACTTCTAGCCTGTTCAGTGGCTGCCTTAACATCCTCCTGAATCAGGTCAATTGAGTCCAGAACAGACAAGAAATGTTCCATATCGTTTTCAGGCACGTGTATAAGTTTTTCCTTTACGTGTATCGGCAAATGTGATTTCAAAAGTCTGATCAAATCCCGGGATGAAATCTGCTCGTCCCAATAACGGGTCTTATTAATGTACTTCTCAAAATATTTTCGCAAATTGCCTAATCGTGGAGAATACGGCTCTGGATTATATACCTCCTTCCGTAATCTCTCCTGAATACATGTTGACCAATATTTGGCCAAGAATGCCTTTTCAAATTGCTCATATGTATCGCAACTGTCAGCTGCTTCGGTTGCCCATAATGCAGCATCTCCTTGTGTGTAAGACATAACGAACTGTATTTTCTGTGTATGACTCCAAACGCTAGGCAAAATGTTTCTAAATCCCTTGATAAACACTACAGCGTGAACAGATTTCTTCTCCGTTGTAAAGATCTGAAACTGTCGGTTCCTAATCAGGCTTTCTTCAATCACTACTTTGGAATGACATTTATTTGTTTCGCTTACATTGGTTGCCTGTTCTGTCTCGCAGTCGCAATTTTTTATTGCTGTATTTATATGCCTATCATTGTTGGACCTGGCTGGCGTGACACACGCCTGCGCGTCGCCGTGCAGCAAGCTGTTTTCTAGCTTGGCAAGACGACGGTTGACATTCCGCTGCCACAGCGGAATGTCAGTGTGCACCGCCTTTTTTAGGTCCTTAATTTCCGCGTTGGAGCCCGGGTCTTTGGCTACAATCGCGGCGTGCACTTGTTCGGACACTTTGTGCTCAATTACTTGATTTGTGTCAATCTATAATTGGTCCACTCTGTTGGTCAGTACACTGATTTCCTCTACGATACTGGCGTTAGCCACTTGGATACTATCTACTCTTTCGCTTAGTTCTTTCACCGCTTTGGGTATGGTTTCATAGTTTTGCTTCATACTAACAATCTCACTTTGCATAGCTTCTAAAGATTGCATTATCTGCAAGTCTCTCTCATGCAGGCGTCGGTCACGCTCTGCTTGTTGAGATGCAAATTCAGCTACCAATCTCTGGTCACGCTTTGCTTGTTCAGCATCACGTTCTCTTTCACGCTCTGCTTGTTTAGCATCACGTTCACTATCGCGTTCTGCTTGCATACATGCAAATTCAGCTACCAATCTCTGGTCACGCTTTGCTTGTTCAGCATCACGTTCTCTTTCACGCTCTGCTTGCATACGTACAAATTCAGCTTGGAAATTGAGCATGCGCTCGAACATAACTCTTAATGATTGCACTTCTGACACCTCACCACTCTCTGGTCCGTGTCCAGTGCTTGCGGGTGGCACAGTATTTCGGCTATCAACTGAATCACTGGGTGGAAGTGGCAACATTTCTTGCCCTTATGCCCCCAGATTCTCACATTGTACTTCCTGAACTACGTCACTAACATTACTTTGTGTCCCACTTTCTAACTCGGTATCAGTACTTACTGACTGTTGTTCATTATCCATGTTGATATCCTTCTGACTACGCAATCTAACCATAGTAAACAAAAGAAATAAAATCTGAACTAAATATCCTAACACTCAGGTTTCACTGACATAATCACACAAGAAATGGTCATTTGTTGAAACACACATACTATATACTACAATGACTAACTACTCAAATGTCCTGTTATTTTAAAACACAGCACTAACAACAAGCTAACCACTAATGATCCGAGAACACTGCACTGAGGCTACTTTACTACCCACAGGACAACTACACTGTAGCTTTACCTTTTGGTGATCTATCTTGGGTGCAGCTACCCCCTGATATTGTGGTAGGTAATTAATTTTTCAATATAATGAGCTCTCTTCTTCAGCTTGCCTCTGGGTATATAGTGTTCTCATGCAAAAAATCATATATAGGTATTACCACACAATATTGGTTATGCAATACATACAATACATGGAAAAATTATTAAATGTTCTCCAACAAAGTTCGACTATAATAATTCCCTAGTTATCTCATGGGCATTTAGTGGCCACTGCATATTCGAGCCCCACGTTGGGCGCCAATTTAACGAAATCGATTATGAATGAGAAATTTCGTTAAAGAAGAATAAATTTGCTTTTTCTTTTAAGTTAATTTTCTTTACCTTTACCTTACTTTCTTTGCGTGCGAACTTTGTTGTAGAACCTCACTCTTATTTACGTGTGGTAATAAAAATTTTCACTTTCAAAAGAATTACGTACATTTAAAAATTACGTGAACTCATATTAACTGATTAAAAATATTTGGTTGAAAATTAAATTCTTTACATTATTCGGCCTTGGCACACATTTTCTAAATGCAGTGGATTTTTTTGTTAATATATTTACTGAATTTTTTCCCGGCGTTAGCTTTTGAACACAAGATTATCACTATTGCAGAAAATGGTTAATTATTACCAAGCCGACATTTAATTATCACTGATCAAACCTACTTCGCTATACATTTAAGTTATTTGAAGGAACCAAAATTGTTAAATTTCAATGTTAACTAACATTAACTATCCGCCTACGAATGCACAAATGTATTATTAGGTTAAAAAATTCTTCAGTCTCAGGATCACTGTAAAAGAAGAACAATTTCTTAATTCACTGTTAATTTTTATCTATCTGTTCCCGATTTACGGGTTTGGTTGATTTTTTCTTTAGTGGAACAATTTTTTAAAAATGTGCCGCCGCTGCAAATCGATCGCTCGCGGCACAGCCCAGCAACACCGCTAAAAAATGCTGAAAATTCTTTAAATAAATTTTATAGATGACATGGGCAAGCTAATTTACATTAATAATACACACTTTTGATAAATTCTGATATATTTAGATCAAACAATAATTGAACTCACATTAATTTGTAACGCCTCCTCTAATGGCGGATAAATCTAGACAGAGACAAAAGACATCTACCCATTCACAAATCGCTTCAACACAGCTTCTTCTCGCATTCGCCTCTACCCAGCGAAGACCAAAGAATACGCTGTACATGGTTCTTTTATACGACTGCTGACTATTAACATTTCTTTGTAATTTGACAATATTATTCTCCTCTGGCTAAATTTCACATCTCTGTTATCGCAGATACTGACACATTTTACAATCACATAATAAATATAGAAAAATTACTATCCTAAATACAGAGAATATTACTACAAAAAATATTACAATAATAACAAATGTCTTTTACGCAAAATTCAATAATATTTTTTGTTAAATAATTACATTATATACAGATTGCTCAGAGCGGCGTATATGGTACAAATAAATTTCAGTGTGTTAATGTGTGAGTTTGCCAGGGAACGTTACACAGAATAGTGGTTTAAGCGCTGTTTATCCTTAGCTATTTGTTCGTTGTGGCGTATGGTGGAATTGCGTGTGTTGTGATGTACAATTTCTTCCAGATTACAATAAAACTAGTTGCTTATTATTAACGTAGCATGAGGTTTTATTTAATCACTGCTTTTCCCGACTAATGAACGTTATTTTGTTACAGAAATCTCCACCTGGCAACGTGTAGCAATGCTGTCTGTGAAGCAGTGTAAGTGTCACTAAGATGATTTACAAAAGTAATCATTTTTAACCAACAAACAAAGTAAATGTATGATAAGTAATCTGAACTAAACAAGAGTAACTATTTTTAGTAATTTCAATGCTGTTATTTAAAAGACTCTTTGCTAGTTGCAGATCGTTTATCAAAATTACCGCAACTGTTATCTCGAGGTAGCAACGCTTTTCTTTAAGTAGAATGAACAGTTTTGTCACACAATACCACACATACACACCACTAATGTATTTTCCTGTCGAAATTTGTTACGAAATTGCCAGGCCTCCATCATCAGCAGATAAGAATTTATATCAGGTAAAATGCTGTTTGTATTCATAGAAGTTCGATATGTTCAGAGTCTAACTGGAATTATTAACTCAGAGTGGGTCTTCGGCCACTAGTACACAAATATTATTGCAATTATAACCAACAACATTTCAGCCTGTATAGAAAATCAGTTTAAAACTGCCGTTGCAATATTTCACTAAGATGGTGGCTAACGTAAGACAATCACTTATCGATTCTGCTTCAGGCTGTATTTTACTCGTAATGAGTAATATATATTATTTATTTTCTCCTTCACTATATGCATTAACATTCGAAAATATTTCTCAGTGTTTCGTGTCACATTAATATTCGCTATTTACCAATAAACAGCACTGTAGATAAATAGCGCCAATGGCTGTGCTCTTTGGTAGCTGAGCCGAAAACTTAATATTTATATAGGACGAGAATTACAATGAAATAAAACCCCAACAAAGAAGAGTAATTTCAAAAACACATAATCTATATCTTCAAATATCGTTAGCAACATAACAATACTTTAGTACAGTGTTTTAGTGATCTCTGTGTTACGAGATATCAGTCAATGCTATCAGTACAGCAGCATAAACAAGAAAAAGGATTTTTCTACAAAAATCGTAGATAGCAAAAGATTGAGATTTTCATTCTTTTCACATGCGTATTGTTTGAAACATAATTCTTTATAAAATATTAAATTATTTCGTTGACAATAATTATTATTTTACTAGTGATTAAGTCCCTTTCACCAGTATCAAGAGAATATGACCAAAGTTCTGTCATATTCCATACACAATGCTGTCGTAGATATTATTTTCAATAAAATATGGACTTGGATATTACATCGTGCTACAAAAAAAGTTCACTGATTTAGGACTGTTTGCGCAAAAAGAGGCGGTCTAGGGATGTATCCTGGCAGACTTACAATAATGAATAGGAATCACAGAGGAGAAGGATAAAAACACTTAATATCTTCTACGTAATTGTATAATAGACGTATACAACAATTTTGCTATGAAACAGCATTGCAACACCGTGCAAAAAGCATTCAGAGATTTACCTGACGACGTAATTAAACTATCGATAGACGATTTGTACGGGATTCCCAGTTCTGCACATCAAGAATCATTTTGTGTGAAATACGCAGGAATGAAACACTTGATGGACTTTGTGGCGCGAATAATAGATTTTCAACGCGTTATTACGTGTCAGGTGCAACGTTTCTTGGTGGAACTGAACGAAGAGTATGCAGACCTCATGTTTTACAGCAAAGTTCGTTGGTTATGTCGAACGAACGAGTTTTGGAGTTAAGACACGCTGTCAATGAATTTCTGAAGGAAAAAAGAAAGCAAGAATGAAAATTAGAAGACTTGGAATGGATTGCAGTCCTTCCATTTTAAATAGAGTTGACTGCAGACATCCCTAAATAAGACTCTGGAAATGAGTGGCAACTTATTTTTTATTTCATGTTGAAAGTGGATACCTTTAAAAAGAAAATCCCATTGTGGAGTCGACAAATCATACGTAACGCCATTCGCTTCCCTAAGCTCATCAACGCTTAGGAAAACGCGATTTTTGAACAGTTCATTGTGGCGCTGAAAGAGTTACAATAAAAGCGTTGTAGATATTTGATGACACTGCCAATCCTACATCTGTTTTAAGCTGCTATCGAGACCATCTGCCATTTCAGTTGAAAGCGCCCACGCGCCTCTACAGATGGAATTGTTCGATCTGCAATAAAATCCCCGTTTAAAAGGCAAATTCTTTTATGTTAACCCGTCCGGAAGATATACGTTGTGTTCCTCTGGAAGTGTTTCCACGTTTGCATAATGAGGTTGCAAAGGAGATACTAGTGTTTTGATCAACAACGTGCATTGAGACTATGTGACAACCTCAATGAGGAGAACCTGTTCAAAATGTCTGAATATATTCATATGTCAACAGTTCTTTCCAGATGTAAGTTTCAGCCGGCCGCGGTGGTCTCGCGGTTCTAGGCGCGCAGTCAGGAACCGTGCGACTGCTACGGTCGCAGGTTCGAATCCTGCCTCGGGCATGGATGTGTGTGATGTCCTTAGGTTAGTTAGGTTTAAGTAGTTCTAAGTTCTAGGGGACTGATGACCACAGCAGTTGAGTCCCATCGTGCTCAGAGCCATTTTTAGATGTAAGTTTCATTAGATTTTCAGCGCACCAAAAGTAATTAAATAATACTAAAAATTTGTTTTGTTTGTGACCTGTGTCTTCGAGAAATACGAAGTAGGAAACAAGACTACATGCTGCATGGTGTATGCAGCGCTTCCACTATTTACCCGCCTTTCCACTCTTTCCACTAAGACAACGTAGTGTGCCCTCAGGCGAGAGAGACTGGCATGCATGTACAACCAGCACCGAGCTCTTGGCCGTGAATGGCCTAGAGGAAAACCCTCTCTAAAAACTCTATCCCTAGCACCTTTATGCATAAACAGGTAGGGAGGAACTACGGATCGGCAGGAACAAGTTATTTCAACTAATCTTGGTACACATGTGTCTTAATAGGTGTGACAATGTGCTTTGGGGTAAAGAAACCAATAGAACCCACTGGAAGGGAATAATAATGACAGTAAGGGGCGAACTGTAAAACGGAACGCTGTCGAGGTAAGACGAACGTAGCAGTCCAGAGAGCGCTATCATGTCACTTTTTAAAATTTGTCGGAAACGATCAATTTTGGGGTCGCATCTACTGTGTTCGGATTACCTAGAAAAATGTTTGACGGTTCCTATGATATTCAACTCGAATTTTACCCGAGAACATCCAATAGAACTCTCGTGAAGCTCATGAAGTAAGTCACGAACAAAACAAAACAATATATAAGCGAACGTTTCCCATGCCTTTACTTATTAATGAAATAAGTAACTAAATAACGCCAGAGTGGTATTTGAAAGATTTTCCACTGTAATACGAACCTACTATCTTGTCAAATAGGTCAACTTACTTAGCCAGTGTACATAAAAATTAGCTACTGCTTCAGGATGGCAAATTTCTGTTTCACAACCCTTCTACTACCAATCAGTTTCTAAAATACAGTCTATGGTAGCAAAGCTCTGTGGATTTATTACTATGGAACATTTTCTTCTCACTTATTTTCAGATATGTGCATACATTATTTATCGTGATGAATTCAACTACTTATTATCCATGTGCCACTTTCTCTCTTTCTGATTTAATTTTCTATCCCCATAAATCGTAACCCAAAGTTATTTGCGTAGTCATCTCCACTATCTGTGGCGAACAGACACACAAAAAGTACTTGGACGCTAAACGTTTTTATAAGTTAGTACCCCGCATGGTAGAAGCTCTCTGAGCACTATGGAACTTAACATCCATGGTCATCAGTCCCCTAGAACTTAGAACTACTTAAACCTAACTAACCTAAGGACAGCACACAACACCCAGTCATCACGAGGCAGAGAAAATCCCTGACCCCGCCGGGGATCGAACCCGGGAACCCGGGCGTGGGAAGCGAGAACGCTACCGCACAACCACGAGATAGCATGGTAGAAGCTTCAACATGTAAAATTTCCGTACGTAATTTCTCTTTCTAAAAATTAATTTGTTCGAAGAAATTACAGAGCGAGCTCTAGAGTCTATAGCGTCGTTAGAAAATTCATTGCATATTCTAGTCAGTAAGGAAAGGAATGAAATTTCAGCCGCCACGAATAGCAGAATTTAATTTGTAGGACTAAGGTTCACAAGAATTCGCGAATAGCTGGTGCTGTGCGTAATGAAAAATTCTTGAAGCACGTATGTGGACCCCAAATGAGAGGACGCGGCCATTGTAAATCTATAACGCTGTTGCCAGGAAATTAAAGTTTATCACCAGCAGTACGTAGTGTTTCTTTTTCGTACTTCCAGGTGTTATTTCTATCACACTAATAGAAAAAATTTCTAGTAGTAGTGATAGGAGCAGGGATTTTATTTGTTGCTCGAAGTTTTTGGTTTCTCAACTTCAGTAACTGTACTTTTTTTTTAATTTGTGGGGAGCTCTGTGGGACCAAACTGCTGAGGTCACACTATTTAATCTAACTTAAGCGAATTACGCTAAGGACAACATACACACACAGCGATACCCGAGGGAGGACTCGAACCTCCGACGAAGGAAGCCGTGCGGACCGTGACAAGGCGCTCCAGACCGCGCAGCTACCGCGCGCAGCTAACTATAATTTTTTTTCCAGCACGTGGTGCATCTTGATTCAGGTTCCACGACTCTAGTAATTGCTCTGCTTGCTTACTTAACTGCCCGATAACGGCCATCTCCCATATTTAAATACCCCCTCCTGCCAGGTCTCAACAGTCGTTCGGTGTTCTCCCTGTAAGTCGCATGTGACATATATCGATTCCCTAGACCTTGATCCACTTTATATAATACTGATTTTTTATGGTATTTTTATGATGTTTATTGTCAATTTATTCAGTTTACATAACATGCATCTACTTCAATAGAAGATGAGTTCAAGCTAAATTATTTTTTTGTTTCTTGCTTTAGTGTGGTGTGTGGACGATATGTTTTGAATGCTTATCAGTTTGTTGTTGATGATGCCTACTTCTACATTCGTATTCATTTGCTAATTCAGTTGTATGTTTTGTTGTTCATTCCTACATAGATAACACTGGACAATGATCTTGGGGGCCGAAAACTTTCATGGTTTTTAAAACAAAATGGAAGGCGCTACTGGTGCCAACATTTTAATCTAAATTCAGTGACTTTATTAATAAAATTTTATGTATAACCGTACTCTTGTTAATTATTTGAGTCGAGCGTGGTTTACCTTCGTGTCTCGTTAGAATCCAACCTTCTTTGCAATCAGGTGATTATAAGTTATGAATTACAATAAACTAAACATAATTTTCTGTATCAATCGCTATTAGCCATTTTAATTAGCACGACATTTTATTTTCTCCTTGTGTTAACATTTTACGATTTCCAATCAAACAAGCGCTATTTTCTGTCATTTGAGAACGTTTTGTTCGTAGGCTCTTCGGGATATTGTGTTCAGTTTTTTTATAATTTGTCGAAACAAGCACTGGCCTGAATGAAACTTCTGTTTTCAGAATGGAGAAAAGTGATCTCATGTTAATCCACTACTTGCGTTTCTACATTCGAGGTGGATAAACATCTGGACGTTTCCTTACAATTTAGAAGCAAGATGTTTCATTACAAATCACAGTAGTTTGTAATGCGTCGCGAAATTTACCGTTTCGTGTTTTGTAATCTCTCATATGTAGAACTGTTGTCTCACTTTTTAAAATCATGAACATTGTGTTACAAATAATAGAGGGTTGTTCTATAGGATAAATCTGCGATAGAGTATTAAGTTAGAGAAGTACTAGACAGCAATTCTCGGTTGCGGCTAATGCCAGAGTCGTCTCACGGTAACTTTCAAAATCGGATTTTTATTTTTGTGTCTCCCTTTGGTACAACTGATTTAAAAGTCTTTTTATGTATGATCAAGTGGTACAGTATGTATTACAGAAGAGCAACATATAGTCAGGATATTTTACAATATTTAGAAAGCTATCTTAATTTCAAAGCAGTTTTCCATGTAAGGTCAGCTCTTCTGCAGCAAACTGAGGGGCTACTTGACTGTGAAGTAGCAGCTCTGGTCTCGTAGACTGACATACCGCCGGGAGAGCGGTGTGCTGACCACATGCCCCTCCATATCCGCATCCAGTGACGCCTGTGGGCTGAGGATGACACGACGGTCGGTCGGTGCCGTTGCGGTTTCATGGCCTGTTCGGGTGGAGTTACTTTCCGTGTAAGAGCGTGGCACAGCCTTTAAAAGTACATCGTAAAATAACCTTTCATACCAAAAAATATAAATTTTCTTTTCCAATGGAAAAAATAATAAACTGTATTAACAGCGTATAACTGAAAGCATAAATGTATTTATTTTATTAATTTACAAACTGAAAATAAATAAAAATAAAAATATGTAAGATATGAAACAATAACAACCAAAAAATTGATCAGATAAAGAATAAATTTAAGTGTTCACTCAGAAGGTTAGTTCACATAAAATTCCCGATGTTACACGTCAAAGAATTTGCACATACCCAACAAGTTCTTCTCTGTCAACAGAGAAAGACGCTCTTCATACAACAAAGGAAACCTCATAAATTGTAAGGGGATGTTACACTGTATTTGATTTCCTCTTTTGTTTTTAACAAAACAATTACATAAACAAGCTTGACTGACATTGTGACTAAGCCCTACGTACACTGTATTTAGTTATCTGCATTGACCATCTCACATAGAACTGTACGAAATTTCAAGTCTGAGTCACATTTCATAATTTCTTAAAGAATATTAGTAGCAACAAGTTATTCTGGCTCATTTTCCTTAGAGTCAAAGGTGTGCTTAACCCTAGTGAGACACACTTAGTAAATGCTAACACAACAGACACCCCAAGTTTAATTTTACCGGTATGTTGTCATATAAGTACACATAACTTTACCCAAGTACATATTATTTGTCTGTAGGTTATTGTTGTTGTATGTGTATCAGATTATTATATTATAAGTAATTCTCGATGTATTGTTATATAATAAACCCATTAGTGTACTATTTAGCACAATATGTGCATGGTAAATTTTGGATTTTTTTGTTATTGATTTAGGGCAGTAATAAATTAATAAAAGTATGTAATACAGAGTATATTTACATAAAAAATACAAAATTCAAAGGCATAAACAATAGTGTGGCTTATCCTGGACAATAATTATCCTACAATTTCAATTATCGCACTCGTAGCAGAATTTGAGACGTGGATAGTCACACGTATACCTTTTGCTGGAAATACATCTAGTCTTTCTTTTTCTGTCTCTATTTCTGAGGCAGAAGTCACGTCGTCTCTGAACAGTTGCTCCATCATCTTGTGGGTGTATCACTGCTTCATTATTTTGCACACCCAGTATTTCACAAATTGAGTAGCGGATACTTCGCCTGAGTGTAGGAACTTCCAATTTTGCTTGGATATAAGGTTTTATCATTGACAGTGATAACTACTTTAAGATCTTCAGTGTCTTCATCTTTGTGTTTTGTGGCCGCAAATTGTAAAGGACCTACACCACTTTGGTCCATCACTCCACACCACATTCGTAATGGCCATGTGTTGGATTTTCTGCTGTGTATGGTTGACATAACTGATTCAATAAATTCGTCCTTCCTTTTGTTGAATTATAAAATAAAACCACTTTTCGTTTTTGTGTGTTTTCATCAATCGCTTTGCTGAGATGCGTAGAAGACAATAATAAAACGTTTTTGTTAGGTTGTGGGCAATATGAAACAAGCATCTTGTCATTATCAAAATCAAAGTAAGACGCTCCCTCTGGTTTTCTTGCCATCAATGATGGAGGTTTTCCCATTTATTTGACTTCCAGGTTCCCACCATAGTTAATTTATGATCTTGAAGCTTATGATGGAATAAAGGCACAGAACAGAACCGATTATCAACTGTTATATTACGATAAGTTCCTTGGACTGGCTCAGACAAATTTCTTTTAATAATTGGAAGGTATTGGTTCTTTATTTGGGGGTTTGAATTTTCCTACATATGGCGATGCATTTAGCATATAAAATGTTTTAGCATCGTTCACCATAACAAACGTCAGGCCATATTTATCGGGCTTCTTTCTCATATACACTCTAAATGAACAACTGCCTCTAAATCCTAGAAACTATTCATCTATTGTCACGTACTCTGACGGTATATACTACTATTTACAGTACGCTACAAATTTTTCCCAAATTTATCTGTCGATTGCCTTTCTTGTCTTGAGGTTTTATCATCAAATCGCAGGCACGATGCTATGAATTTGATACGGTTGAAAGACATAGTAATGTGTTAAGTAGATGATCCAAAAGCAACGGACCACAGTTATTCTAAATTTTCATGGCAAACTCGTTGTGCCCCAGACTAATATAGTGAACCTAAAAATACCAAAGCTTTTCTTTGGTTACAAGCCCGTGATAGGTTTGTTTTGTATTAATTTCTTGGACTTTTCGTTCCATTTCTTGATTTGTTCTTAGTAGAATTTCGCATAAGATTGTATTATCTATTAGTAAATTCGAAGATGAGAAAGGACTACTTAATCCTTAGGCAGTCCTTTCGCTCCAGGCACGTGTGTGACCAAATTTCTCGCAAGTATTCGGCCTCGTTGCTCAGGTTCCTGAACACTCCGTATATGTCAATTTCTTCCAACGCGAGCAGCTGCATTTCTAGTCCTTGCAAGGGGCACTGAAGCATTCAGAAGTCCAGGCACTAACTTTTTGTTACTTTCATTTTGTGGTGGTTCTGGGTCAGCTTCTTCATTGACGATTTCTTCGTCAGAAAATTCACTTTCTTCAAACACAAAGCCTGGATCTTCATCTGCATCATCACCACCATAGATATCCTCAACACATTGATTATCGCTGTCCTCGTCCATGAGGAAGTATCTGATACTGTCACTTCCTAAAGGCATATTATCACGAAAACTACACTAAACACACTATGAGAATAGTGTTACGTAAAAGACACATGGGGCGTTTAAAACCCCACTATGAGTACGTAAAGGTACACTGGGGTGTACTACACCACAAATTGTCACTTCTAACATGAATAGTCGCGGCAAAATGCAAACTACAATGCGTAATGTATCAGGTTGCTGTGTCTTACTGGTGTGGAGGCAGTGCAAAGTAAAAGCGGTCCGCACGAACGACAAACAGAGACTAGCTTGCTGGTGGAACGGAAGTTTTCCATGTGGACAGTTTGATGTCCTAAATTCATGACTAGATTCGGTAAGTCGCTAACTTTCGAAGTTAGAATATGACACAATTATATTTCTACTAATCCAGAAGCATATAAGCAATCTAAATTAGATGTTAGACGTATTAAAAGTCTGTATTTTTCTCGCTCCTAGTCATGAGGATATGATGTCACACTGTCCACACCGAGGCCGACTAGCAAGACAGTCAGGCGCGCGTGCGTCACGAAGGTAGGCGTGAGCTCGCTCGTTCGCTCACTCGCTCAGCTCGAAAGACGAACTGCTTTTCTACATCTGTTAACTCGTAATTGCGTGTTTACGTACAAACGAGAATTGCGTCGTCTACTGGAATGTGCTTTATGGAGCATTATTGTTAATTAGTCCTGCAACGATGGGAAATCCATAGGCCTACTAATACTGTACTAGATATAAAAAACGAAAATAATTCCAAAATATCAAGCACATCATCTTATATGAAATGAGGGCTATTATGCAGAAGAGACTAAATGCTATAAACGAGCTTTTATACCATTTATCTCGAGCATAGATATTAAAATACAACATACTGCACAGTTTTGTATTTCGTTGTAGTAATAGCAGTGTAACCTCCCCACAATGTTATATAAATGAAAATGAACCATGCGTAAACTTCTCACAAAAATAATAATTAAATGAATTTTAAATATTGTAACCTCTGAACAAAATTGGCTCCCAATTATAGTCCCCGTGCAGAAATGCATTCACATTTAATGTTCCCACAATTTTTTTTTTCTCATTTAATGTTAAGTTCGAAACAGAAAAATTACTAAACACCAAAATAATTAAAAAAATTTAGTAACCTGGTAAATTTTATGACGACAGCCACGCTGCGCCTCGGCCCTGTATTCTGAATATAAAAAAAGGCAAAAATTCTTACCTCAATAAAAACTGCAAATATATCTGCTCTTACATAAAAATTTTCGGCACAGCTCCGTGCAATGCTGGCCTTTGCTTTGTGACTCGTGAAAGGAATTAATTATTCATTGGATAAAATCTTTAAATTGAAATGAATGTTTTTTTTAAATTACTTTATTTTATGAAAATTATTATTGGGGCATTTTTTTTGAAAGAAATTAAATGACAATTGATATACATTACTAGATGTGCGCAAGGCTGCTTCTTTACCTTCTACAACAATACTCATCCTCCAGAGTCCTGACCAGAGTCCCGAGCAGAGCAGACAGCCGACACGTGCCGACTACCGCCGACTCACGCAGACTACTCAAGACTACTGTCGACACGCGCAGACAAGCACAGACAAGCGACAAGCAACAACTAACGACATACTGCTCTCTGGTCATAGACTCTCCTATGCCTTGCCTATTGCAGGCAGCGCATATAGCGCATACCTCACCTCTTACAGCACTCAGTAAGATCTCTTAAAAGCAGATTCCAGCACAATACGAAGTTCTCGTTAGTACGTAAACACGCAGATATGAGTTAACAAGTGTAGAAATGCATTTCGTCTGCCGAGCTGAGAGAGTGAGCTAGCGCTCCGGGCTACCATCTTGACGTACGCGACGCAGACCATGTCTCTCTCATTCGCCTCGGTCCACACGAACAGCGTCCGTTCTGCCAGCCAACTAATCTCTGTCGTTCGTGCCGGCCGTTTTTGCTTTGCCCTGCACCGAGCTGCCCTGTCGACACACGGTAAGATTCTGCCACATGACATGGTACACATAGTAATTTGCCTAGATCCGGAACTAGTCATGGTAGCAGTGACAATTTTTTCATATACTTATACATCATATGTAAGCGTAGGCTTCCGCGGCCGTTGTCTTCTTCAATAAAATTCTTCAGGGTATCAGACCGCATCGTCATAATTTAAAATGCGCCAACGTTTCGGCCAGCGTTGCAGCTAGCCTTCATCAGGGCCTTACGTTAACTGCTAAATGAACACACTTGGTTCCTTAAATAGCTGCACGAGAAAACCGTGTCGTTACTTGATTGGCTGTAAAAGGAGGAGGAGGAGGGGTGAAAGGTATGCTTTATTGGTGTTTCCTTTATTATCTGTCATTGGCTGAAATAGCTGTTTTCTATTGGTCTTTATATTAATCCACCCCATTGGAGGAGACGGACGAATAGCGAACAGGTGATGGCTGTGACGTCACACTGTTTCCATGCTGTCCAGAAGCCGGCTGCGGCGTGCCATTGCTTTGTGTGCTCGCGACCACTACTGTGGCTCTCCGCGTGTCTGCATGGGCCGCCTCGGCTCTGCCGCCGCTCCGTAGCCCTGCTATTGCAGGCAGCCAAGACCTCGGAAGCTTGTACCCGTCCTCTCTATTCATGTTGGCGGGTCTTTTGGCTATTTCTATTTTATGAACAAACTGATGGTGTAGCTATGGGCTCACCCCTATCGCCTATCGCAGCAGAAATTTTCATGGAGGCATTAGAGGAAACAGCCCTCCAGTCCGCACCATTACGTCCAAATTGTTGGCTTCGCTATGTCGATGATACTTTCGTCATCTGGCCCCACGGAGAAGAGGAGTTACAGAACTTCCACAAGCACCTTAACCAACAGCATAGGAAAATTCAGTTTACAATGGAAACAGAGAAGAATGGGGTGCTGCCTTTTCTCGACGTGGAAGTTTATCGAAAACCTGATGGTAAACTTGGCCGCAAAGTGTACAGGAAACCAACCAATACGGACAGGTACCTTCACGCCTCCTCCCACCATCACCCCACGCAGAAGAAGTCCGCCCTGCACACGCTAACGAAGAGAGCGTACAGGATAAGCGACGAAGAACACCTGAAGACAGAACTTGAACGCCTCAGGTCCATCTTCGGAACTAATGGCTGTGGGAAGCAGATGATAGACAGCACCATGTCGACAACGGAGAAGACTAATAGGGAAGAGGATTTATTTAGCGTATGGCATTTAGACACAATTGTTATTACAATCAATATGCAAAATTGTAATAATTTGGCATTAGATATTCTTACAGTTATTACAGTAGTTATACAGAATTATACAAAATTATACAAAATTACACATAATACACATGTTACAGTAGTTATACAAAGTTATAGTAGTTTGGAAGTAATTACAAACAAACATCTAATGAGTTAATATATGCTATTGATTCTGGAGTCGCCATCAGGAAATCTTGTGGGGTCCCATCATAGGCTGTCCTGGGGCAGTCTTCTATTATGTGCTGGATAGTTTGATTTCCTCCACATTGACATAGCGGCGATTCTGTCATGCCCCACTGGTAGAGGGAATAGGCGCATCTGTCATGTTTAGTTCTAATTCTGTTTAAAGTTGCCCAGGTTTTGCGTGGTAAGTCAAAACCTGAAGGCTTCTGGGAGATACATGGAAGTTTGCTGATGTTCTTTAAGGACCATTCTTGGTGCCAGGCGCTGGTTATGTTGAATTCTTCCTCTGTTGCAGATGTGGCTATTGCGGTTCTGATAGGTGATCTTCTGGAGCGGAGGCGGCTTTGGGTGGCATCTTCAATATTCTCATGGATGGGTAGATTCCGATTGCTCATTATCTTTTTGTACTCTCTTATAAGAGCGTTTGTGCGGCGTAGGTTAGGGAGTGGTATGTGGCTTAGTACTGGGAGCCATTCCACGGGTGTAGTCTTTATTACACCAGCGATCATTCTCATTGTGTTATTGAGCTGTGCATCGATTCTATGGGTGTGGGGGCTGTTTAGCCATACCGGCGCACAATATTCGGCAGCTGAGAAGACGAGACTTAAGGCTGATGTCCGTAACGTAGTAGCTGCCGCTCCCCATGTCGTTCCACAGAGCTTCTGTATAATGTTATTCCTTGTTTTTAGTTTCTCTGCTGTTTTCATTAGGTGATCTTTGAAAGAGAGTGTTCTATCGAGGGTCACACCTAGGTACTTTGGAGTTTTATTGTGGGTAAGCCATGTGGTCCCGAATTTTATTCTGAGCTCCCTCTTAGCCGCTTTATTGTTTAAGTGAAAACATGATACTTCTGTTTTGTTGGTGTTAGGTTGCAGGTGCCATTTTCGGAAATATTCTCCCATCTTCTCCAAGTCAGCTGTTAGGGTCTCCTCTGCCCCTTCAAATGACTGACTTCTCGTTGCAAGGACCCAGTCATCGGCGTAGCCAAACTTCTTTGATCTTGTTTCCGGTATGTCTGCAATGTAGAGATTGAAGAGGAGTGGTGCAAGCACCGATCCTTGAGGTAGGCCATTTTTTAATTTCCTCGGTGAACTAATATCTGAACCCATGGTGACTTGGATCGTTCTGTCATTCAGCATGTTGTTTAGTAGGCGAGCTGTTAGTTTACATGGGATTATACGGAGGAACTTATAAATCAAGGGAAGAGGAGAAGGAGGCATAGAGCATTGCTGTGTTACCATATGTACAAGGGGTCACCGAACGTATTGGCAAAATTCTACGAAAAGCCGACATCAAACCAATTTTCCGAAGCAGAAACAAAATATCAGACATGCTCGGTTCTACCAAGGATGCAGTTGACAAACTACACACAGCTGGCGTGTATGAAATTGGTTGTGCGTGTGGATAAGTCTACATAGGTGAGACGGGACGTCCGATTAGCACAAGGCTCTCGGAACATGAAAGATATATCCGCCTGAAACAACACACTAAGTCAGCAGTGGCGGAACACCGAGACGAGTGCGGGAAACCAATATTTTTTCAAGAAGCCCGCGTCCTGGCGAAACAGCCTCTCACTTTCAAAAGAAAGATTAGAGAGGCGATAGAAATAGCCAAAAGACCCGCCAACATGAATAGAGAGGACGGGTACAAGCTTCCGAGGTCTTGGCTGCCTGCAATAGCAGGGCTACGGAGCGGCGGCAGAGCCGTGGCGGCCCATGCAGACACGCGGGGAGCCGCAGTAGTGGTCGCGAGCACACAAAGCAATGGCACGCCGCAGCCGGCTTCTGGACAGCATGGAAACAGTGTGACGTCACAGCCATCACCTGTTCGCTATTCGTCCGTCTCCTCCAATGGGGTGGATTAATATAAAGACCAATAGAAAACAGCTATTTCAGCCAATGACAGATAATAAAGGAAATACCAATAAAGCATACCTTTCACCCCTCCTCCTCCTCCTTTTACAGCCAATCAAGTAACGACACGGTTTTCTCGTGCAGCTATTTAAGGAACCAAGTGTGTTCATTTAGCAGTTAACGTAATGCCCTGATGAAGGCTAGCTGCAACGCTGGCCGAAACGTTGGCGCATTTTAAATTATGACGATGCGGTCTGATACCCTGAAGAATTTTATTATAAATCATACTCCGCAAGCAACCTAATGGTGCATGGCGGAGGGTACTTTCGGCTCTACTATCTGATTCCTCCAACCCTGTTCCACTCGCGAATAGTGCATGGGAAGAATGATTGTCGGTAATCCTCTGTATAGGCTCTAATTTCTCGAATTTCCTTCTCGTGGTCAGTACACGACATGTACGTGGGTGGAAGTAATATATTGTCTGACTCCTCCTGAAAAGTGGTGTTCCGAAATCTCAATAGTAAATATCTCCATTATACACAACTCATCTCTTGTAACGTCTGTCAGTGGAGTTGGTTTAGCTTCTCCGTAACGCTCTAACTCGCCAGCTACACTATCCCGTGATGAAACGTGCCGCTTTGGCACGTTGGATCTTCTCTATTTCCTCTATCAGCCCTACCTGATTGGGGTTCCAGATAGATGAACAATACTCAATAATCGGGCGAAGACGTGCCTTATGAGCCACTTCTTTCGTGGATGAGTTACATTTCCTTAAGATTCTTCCGATGAATCTGAGTCTGGTGTCTGCTCTCCCCACTATCTGTTTTATATGGTCATTCCATTTAAGGTCGTGCTAGAACGTTATGCCTAGATATTTTACGGCAGACATTGTCTTCAGCTGTTTGTCTTCAGTAGTGAAGCTGTACAGTAGTGGATTTATTTTCCTGTGTACGCACAATATGTTACGTTTATTTACGTTGGGGGTCAACTGCCAGAGTCTGCACCATTCATCAATTCTCTGCAGGTCGTTCTGCAAATTCTATATTTTACCGCCAATCCGACCCCTTTTACAAACCTTTAGGGTCTGCACACTACGAAATATTTTTATTTTTTTTTTATTTTTATAATGACACAAATGTTAAAGAATGGAGCACGTCTTTGTTACCTTTCGCTCGTCATAGTATTGAGAATATTAACTGAACAGAAAATTTTGACTGGGAGCAATGAGTATACCTATACTCTATTAACTTTTGAGTATATTTTAGACATTTCTATAGTAATTTTAATTTGCACAAAATATGGTGACACTGATATTTACCTTGTAGGCTGCAACCGTTGATTCTGCTTTAGGCCGCATAACCGGTTGTGTTTTAATAAATAACAGTTTTACTAGGTGCCAGCGCTTCCCGAGACGACTGGAAGGTATTGTGAATGCCGATGGGTTTCCTACACCGTTTTATGCGTGGTAAAGTGTTGTGTTTTTCCGTGTTCCCATATTTTTTCCCAACCCCTGTACACACAAAAGGACGTTTTTCATTGATGACGCTTGAAATAACAAAAGGGAAAAATTGTAGGACATTGAAGACAATGATGGGAGAGAAAAATTCTGTACTGCAGTACACTTAACTAGCACTTGATTAAACAATAAATGCATTGAGGAAGAGTAATGGTGAAAGGAAAAGCTGATTGGGACCTAGCGGTAGCTCAAGTATGTGTGACGTTAGCGCATTCAGATGGGTTTGGTTTTGGGGATGGGTACAACGTGGAAGGGCGGTAGATAGCAAAAGCACTGGATTCTGGACACAGATAGCTGAAGGGGGTGGGGGAGGTCAGGCCTAGGTGAAGATGAGATTTATTAGACTGAAGTCAACTGATTGGTATTCCTGCTTAAAGAAAGTCTCTCTAACAAAAGAATCACTTTCGACAAAGGTTAGGTATCCAAGTAATTAGGGAATTAGCACATTTCATTAAAATACAGAAGGTATTAGAGACAAAGTTGCAACGTACGGGGGTATGATATTTATAAAACATCCTCACTTCTTTAGCGCTATCCGACTCTGGCTCTGTTTAACAGCGCGAATAATACCCCCAATACCGTTTGCATCAATTTTATATAATTTATTCCTGTTAATAAAAGCTCTTATTCTTAATAAGTGGTTTGCTACCTACGGAAATGATAAAAAATTTAATTATGGTATGTAATAAAATCACAAATTCATTAATTAAAAACAGGATGAGCAATGTTACTAACCTAAGACATTACAACACCAATCAAATTAACTCCCAACTTACTATGCTACCATTGGCACAATGGAAACTATTCCTTATCGTGCCCTCTTTCCCTAACTTATGGTGGTTGATACTGGTCACGCAAACAGAATCAGAGAGCTCAAGCAAAGAGCTAGTAGAACACGTACACATTTACAATTACAGTGCCCTACTTTGCCAGCTGTTTCCGCTAATATCACCGCAGTTCAGTCTGAAAATCACTACGGTCGTCACAGGCACCGGCGTGATGTCTTTCCCCTGTGAAATCTCGACTTTATCTGAAAACGTGGACGTTATTTCCGTCCTAAAACTTCTGACCGTGAGTTGCTCAGCTGCGGAGTCCGTCAAGAGTCGATACGAAACCTACTTGTAGAGATGCCAGCAGTAGTTGGCAGATTCAAGTGCACAGCAGCAAAGGAACACTTAATGTTGCATTCGAGCGCCACAAGTGAGCACAAATCTGTTTTTCTTCTCAGAGCAACAGATGATTCTGATTTTGTGGAGATGTATGAACTCTGAAAAATTGAAGAGGGATCACTGGTAATGCCAGCAGTATTTCCAAACCTAACTATATCCAGGCCTCCACTCGCATACCAGATCCTCCGTGTCTGCCCAGCACCACCCCAGACACCATAGTCCTCGACCTCTTGTTGCCGCCAAACTTTCCAGTTCCTCTCACTTGCATCCCTACGCGTTTTCGTCCAATCAGGACTCTGAAATTTCGCGCGGCTCTCCCACCTTTCATAGGCGTGCCGTATTTGTGTCCCGCCCCTACGGTTGTATAGCCGCAGCGGCGAGAAGCTGTTTCTCTCTCTCTCTCTCTGTCTCTCATGGCCGGCCCGCGTGGCCGAGCGGTTCTAGGCGCTTCAGTCGGGAACCGCGCTGCTGCTACGGTCGCAGGTCCGAATCCTGCCTCGGGCATGGATGTGTGTGATGTCCTTAGGTTAGTTAGGTTTAAGTAGTTCAAAGTCTAGAGGACTGATGACCTCAGATGTTAAGTCCCAAAGCGCTCAGAGCCATTTTTTTTTTTTTTTTTGTCTCACATGCACGCTCTCTCTCTCTCCATTCACCTGTGAGGTCTCATGCTCGCCCGGTGCCCCCTGCGGCCACTGACCACCTCTCTTGCTCTACAGCTAAAAACAGCTCTTTCATGTGTCCGTCCAAACCACCTTCCCAATGATAACATGCAAAATTCTCAAAATTTTACGTACCAGTATGAACCTAGGTTTTGCTATTAGTATTATTTTGCCCAACGGCTATACCTGTCTGCGTGGTATTTGTCATTTACTTTCTGAATCAATCTTATGTAAGGTACTAAAACCTGCCACCTTGCAAAGTTAGTAAACTGCTTACAGATGTTGACGTTACTAGCATTTTAGAGCAATTCGTAAATAATGTGATAATTGACGGGCTTCCTTTATCAGGATAGAGTTTAGCTGGTTGCTTTTCTAGGGGTCTTTACGGTGTGTGGGGACTGTCCATGTACTGAAAAACGGTATTCTATTGGAGTCCACTGATGTTTCAAAGCACTGCACGGAACAGGTATTTGGATGTTGTGCAGGCGAGGTTGAATACAGTGCAACTAAACTTGTAATTGTTGTTATTTATAAGTCCCTTGACTCTAATTTCAGATGATTTCTGCTCAAGCTAGAGAAGGTTTTTGATTAATTTGATAGAAAATACAAACTAATTTGTGTATGGTGACTTCAGTAGTAATTGTGTAAGTGGGTGTGAAATGGAGAGGACGCTTGTGTATGTCTTTCATTCCTATCAACTGATGCAAACTGTGTTGTTTCCAACGAGAGTGCAGGGGAACAGCAGCACAACCACATACCACATTTTTGTTCATTCTTCATTTTTAGAATGGCAATCTGTTAGCAAGAAAGGTGAATGGCCTTTCAGATCATGATGTACAAATTTTAAGGCTAAAGGGTTTTTTTGCTCAATTACATGTTTAATATAATTGTAAACTATTTAGAAAAACTAATTCAGTTGCAATAGAGACCTTTTAATCATTGTTAAGCAACAAGAGTGCCATACATATAATACTTTCCTAAATACATTTCTCATTCTCTTTGTAAGCTACTTTCCATTAGAACGATCAAAACAGGCTACAAGCACTAAAAAATAGTTTGGGTGTCTGACTAGGGGGATAAAACCATCATGTAGAATAATTTGGGAATTATATTACAATGTCATAGGCAGTCACAATAAAGATGCGACACACCATTATGTTTAGTAATGTAATGAGCTCAAATACGTTATAAGGAAGGCGAAAAGTATGTGGTATGCAAATCGAATAGCTAATTCTCAGAATAAAATTAAAAGCATATGGTCAGTCCTGAAGGAAGTGTCTGGTCAGCAGCACCAGGTTGAGGGTGTAAAGTCATTGGGTAGTAGATATGTTTCAGGTACTCGCATGTATGTACAGTATTTAATAATAATTTTCTAAATACAGCAGGTGAACTAAATAGAAACTTTTTTCCTGCAGGGAATCATAGTTAGGAAACAGCTTTCCGAGACAGTTATCTGAAATATTCCTCCATGATGCTTGTAAGGAGGAGACTGAGTCAATAATTAATTTACTAAAGACCGAGGACCCTCATGGATATGATGGCGATTCTAGTAGAGTACTAAAGTGCTGTTCTGCGTATGTTAGGTCGGTACTTAGCAATCTCTGTAACTTTTCCTTTGAGAATGGTCAGTTTCCTGACCGAGTAAAGTACTCTGCAGGGAAGCCGCTGAGTAAAAATGGAGGAAGGGATAATGCAGACAGTTTTAGACCTATTTGTATGCCATCTGTGTTTGCTGAAGTTAGCCTACTGCTTGTTCTTAGATCGGCGGGTTTAATGGTGTCATGGCTGTTGTGTTTCCTTTAGTGATTTCGTGTGTTCCCTATGCAGTATGGGGATGACCTGTGTATGACAGAGATGTGGTCTCAGAATTTCTGTTGAGTACGGCTAAAGATGTAAGGGACTTGTAGTTCGTTGTACGGAAATGTTTCATGGCTTTTGATGTTGTTTATGAACGTTTCCAAAGTTATTCAGATTATCTCATGTAGTACTAAGTAAGGCTGTATTTACAAGGGTAATTGATCATTTCATTGCTATAATTTGCTGTCAAATGTACAGTTTGGTTTCAGAAGTGGTTTAACAACTGAAAATACTATATTCACTTTCCTCTGTGGGGTTCTGGCCGGATTAAATAAAATGTTGTAAACGCTGGGTGTCTCCTGTTATTAAACTAAGACGTCAGATTGTATTGTTCAAAAAATTTTATGGTAGAATTTGGACTTTTGTGGAATAGTTGGAGTAGCTCATAACTGATTCATCTCTTACTTTAAGAACAGACAGTAGAAGGTCATTCTCCGCAGTATTGAGAATGGCCACGATTTGCAGTCGTAATGGTGCACAGTTGAATGGGTGGGGCCCCTGGGATCGCTGCTGGGGCTGCTACTGTCTGTTGTTTGTATAAATGATATGCCTTGTAGTGATTCTAAAATATTTCTGTTCGCTGATGACACGACCTTGCTAGTGAAGGGCGTTGTGTGCAATATTGACACGGTATCAAATAATGCAGTTCAAGGCATAAGTTCATGACTTGTAGACAATAAATTGGTGCTAAATCATAATGAGACTCAGTTTTTACAATTTCTAACGCACTATTCAATAATAACAGATATTTTGATTCCAAAGATTTGGCATATGATTAGTGAGACTGAATAATTCAAATTCCTACGCGTTCTGGTGGACAGTAAGCCGTCGTGCGAAGTCCATTTTAAGAATATTTCTTAAAAAACTAAATACTGCTTTATTTACCATTAGAACTGTATCTGGTTCAACACAAATAATAGTCGACATTTCTTATTTTCATTCAGATTTGACTTATGGTATTATTTTTTGGGATAAGGTACTTTTGGGTCACAAACTGGCAGTTTGAGCAATATGTGGTGCAAGTTTGCGAACCTCTTGTAGACCCATGTTCAGTAGCTTGATAATTCTGACATTGGCTTTCAGTACATATTCTCTTTAATGTCTATTGTTGTTAACAATATCATCTTATTTCCAAGAGATAGCAGTTTTTGCTCTGTTAATACTAGACGGAAATCCAATCTGCGTTTCTAACGAAATTCATTGTCTCTTATGCAGAAAGGTGTGCAGTATCCTGCTGGATCCAATTTCAATAAGCTGCCTCAAGAATTCAAAAATCTTAGAAATATGCGCACTTTCAAGACTAATCTGAAAATTTTCCTCATCGCTCGCTCCTTCTATTCTGTCACAGCAGTGAGAGTGGGAAGATTGTGGGATGAGTGCAGTTGTTTGTCCTCAGGTGTTATAGTGGTGAGAGGAGCTAGGTTGGCATGAAGACTGAAGGTAATACGAGGGAGCTTATAGAGGACTGTGTGGATGTAGGGACTGGGGCACTTGGTTGAGACTGCATACATCCTAGGGATGATTTGTTGGATGATACAGATAGTTCAGTATTATTTTTTAAATAGAGGGTTAACGTTTGGGGTTCAGGAATTTTGATTCGGGGTGGGAGAGGAAGGTGTGGGACTCAGGAGAAGGTATAAGAGGGATAGGCATTGCATCCAGGTCTTCAGCAGTGTCTGGTTTGGTTCGGTTTCTTTGGGTGTAATGTTAGAATTAGTGTCTTTGTATAGTTCCAAAGGATTTTTAGTTACAGTAAAATGGGGTGGGCTCTGGGATAGAAACTGGTGGAATACATCACTGATCACTGTTAGAGATTACCAGAAGGTGGTGTACGAACTGTCGATGGAGTGGGTAACGTTTTTGCTACTTTTGGCGTATCTACTTTTGCTGGGGTAGCCACTGGAGGTTCTGAAGACATTGCTGTACAGGGAAATATTGGCAGGGGAGATAAGCAGAGGACAAGGGAGAAGTTGTAGAGAAGATTCGAGAGGCAGAAAATGTAAAGAGTGACGGGCGGGAGGATATGATCCACGTAGTGATTGCGGGAGCAGTGGAGGGTGATGTGTAGACAGAGGTTGTAGCTGGAGGTCCCACTGGCCGGTGAGAGGTTAATGGAGATGAAAAGATTACTTTGTGATCGGTGACGAGATAAACAGCAGCGCAGACCAGCTCGTCCACGGGTGACAAGGACACAACGCAAAGACACAAGGAGACAGAAATGCCAACAGTTGGTCGACGACGCATCGCGGCAATGGAGCAATCAACTTGTAGGCAGCAGGCGAGGACATATGGCGGCCACAAGGAGACGAATAAATAGACCAGCAGCTGACGACATACAGCACTGGTAAGGGGATGGACACATAGATGAGCAGGTGACGAGACACTGTGACGACGTGTAGATGTACCCTACAGGACCACACTACGATACAGAATAGCAACACATGGTGGTGATGGAGATATGCATGAGCAGATGGGCTGCTACAAGGCACGGACTAGAGAGTACCTCCAACCAGTCTAGGCAACATAAACAATAACAATAACAAATAGCTACCACTGAACTAGTACCAAAGACTGGGTCTGGCCAGTCTAACAGTAGATGCTAGGTGGAATTCAAACAGAATTATGATCACAGTTATTTTCTTCATCATCATTGCAGTCCTCCACATAGAGATAGACTGGCAGCCAATGAAACCACTCTTCAGCTTACGGTTATATCCATTTAAAGTAAGTTTTAAAATGTGTAAAAAGTAGATGATGATGAAAGACATTTTTAGTTAATACTTTGGTGGTCAACGTTTACGATTTTTAATACTTTATGGCTGATTTTGTACTCCATTAAAAAATTCAACCACTGTTGATGATGTTAATGGTGCTATGGTGTAATGTTGATGCTGGTCGTGGATGAAAATGACCATGGTCATGATATAAGTGGAATGATGGGTATGGATGTGGGACCCCGTGAAAGTTGCAGAAGTCAAGAAGGTGGAGGAAGAGGGAAGAAAGATGATGAGTGGTGTAGTACTCCCAGTTTTGAGCCAAAAAATCTTTTCAGTCACAAGAGCTATCCCGAAAGCTAACACCATACATCATAAGCGAATGAAAGTAAGCAACGTAAACTACTATTTGTGTTCTACTACTACTTATTTCAGATACTCTTCTAGTTGTAAATAAAGCTGCATTTAGTTTTTTAACAAAATCCTGAAATGGCCTTTTCACGACAGCTTACTAGCTAAACACCTAGGAATCTGAACTGTTCAATCTCACTAATCATACGTTAATTCTGTGTGATTAAAACGCCAGCTTTTATTGAATTGTATGTTAGAAACAATAAAAACTGAGTCTTACTGTGATTTAGCGCCAATTTATTATCTACAAGCCGTGAAAGTATGTCTTGAACTGTATTATTTGATACCGTGTCAATATTGCACCCAGCATCCTTCACTACCAGCCTGGTGTCGTCAGCAAACAGAAATATTTTAGTACCACCTACAATACCAGAAGGCACGTCATTTATATAAATAACTAGGTATGGAAAGAGGGGTATATCTTAGGACACATTTCATCGCTGAGACGTGGGAATCGGATGAAATTCCGACAAGAAAGAATGGATAAGTCATGCAGGTCATCGAAGGAGGCATAAGGATGTAATGGCACAGCAGTGTGCTTGGACTGGTGAATTGTGGGTTGGATACTGGGTGTCGGGACAGGGTATTTCAATTAATTTATTGGATCTGAAGGAGCTCTAGGAAGAGAAGAATAGATAATAGGATGCGAGTCAGGGCAGTTTTAGAAGGCGGGTCGAAGTGCATCCCATTCCAGGATATTCAGGAACTTGTAGAATGTAAGGGAGGCAGATATACAGGTAACACTGGCATAAGAATGGGTCAGTAATAGATTTATAGGTCAGGATAACGGATATAAAGCACAGATATTTGCTGTTAGAAATTTTAGTTGATTTCAAGTTTTGTGCTGGATGATTTGGATTGTGCTTTCCAAGTTAGTTTTCTGTAGAAGGTTAGACGGATAGGGCGGTATTAGAGAGAAATGGAGATCTGGATGATGGAGACACACAGTGGTGCGACGAAACATGGTGTCTTGGCTTTTCTGCAGATTTATTTGAAGTTTCAGCGTATTACACCACTCGACCAGGAGATTCAAGTGCCTTTTGGGTGGAGGGTGGATTGTTAGAACTGGAAGATGTAGCGAGTAGCTAGGAAACAGTGCGGCGTTGGTCTGAGAGTGCCTGCAATGTATGGGTGTGAAGCAGAGTGAACAGGACGGAGCTTTGAGGCACACCTGCGTGTGGTGAAACATGTAGAAGGAGGTATGGTCGACTGTGAGAGATATAGGACAGTGATTAAGGAACGGTATTATAAGACAGGACCGGATATGTTTGAAGTAAAAGTCTTTTCGATGTCAACGGATCAAGGGAGACTAATATGGCTGATTTTCGTTTATTTGTTTGATGGGAATTAAGGTGAGTAAGGTAAAGATGTTGGTCATCGATGGACGAAAGCCACATTCGGTGTTGGGGTGACTAAGTGGGTTGCAAGGTGTTGATGGTGTTATGGGCTAAGGATGATCTCAAGAATGTTGCTGTAAGTGACGCGAGTCTTATAGAGCAATACAATGACGTCTGTGAGGCTAGTTTATCAGGCTCCAGGAAAAGAAGGTATTCTGATGTTTTCCACAGCTCTGCATAACAAACTATGTTGAGGATGGTACTGTAAATGAGATGAGGGTGTCGTGGTAGATCCCTGGACGTTCCTTGAGGATGTAGTGGGTAACTGTATATCTACATCTACATCTACATCCATACTCTGCAAGCCACCTGACGGTGTGTGGCGGAGGGTACCCTGAGTACCTCTATCGGTTCTCCCTTCTATTCCAGTCTCGTATTGTTCGTGGAAAGAAGGATTGTCTGTATGCTTCTGTGTGGGCTCTAATATCTCTGATTTTATCCTCATGGTCTCTTCGCGAGATATACGTAGGAGGGAACAATATACTGCTGGAGTCTTCGGTGAAGGTATGTTCTCGAAACTTTAACAAAAGTCCGTACCGAGCTACTGAGCGTCTCTCCTGCAGAGTCTTCCACTGGAGTTCGCGATTACTAAATTATCCTGTAACGAAGCGCGCTGCTCTCCGTTGGATCTTCTCTATCTCTTCTATCAACCCTATCTGGTACGATCCCACACCGCTGAGCAGTATTCAAGCAGTGGGCGAACAAGCGTACTGTAACCTACTTCCTTTGTTTTCGAATTGCATTTCCTTAGGATTCTTCCAATGAATCTCAGTCTGGCATCTGCTTTACCGACGATAAACTTTATATGATCATTCCATTTTAAATCACTCCTAATGCGTACTCCCAGATAATTTATGGAATTAACTGCTTCCAGTTGCTGACCTGCTATTTTGTATCTAAATGATAAGGGATCTATCTTTCTATGTATTCGCAGCACATTACACTTGTCTACATTGAGATTCAATTGCCATTCCCTGCACCATGCGTCAATTCGCTGCACATCCTCCTGCATTTCTGTACAATTTTCCATTGTTACAACCTCTCGATACACCACAGGATCATCTGAAAAAAGCCTCAGTGAACTTCCGATGTCATCCACCAGGTCATTTATGTATATTGTGAACAGCAACGGTCCCATGACACTCCCCTGTGGCACACCTGAAATCACTCTTACTTCGGAAGACTTCTCTCCATTGAGAATGACATGCTGCGTTCTGTTATCTAGGAACTCTTCAATACAATCACACAGTTGGTCTGATAGTCCATATGCTCTTACTTTGTTCATTAAACGACCGTGGGGAACTGTATCGAACGCCTTGAGGAAGTCAAGAAACACGGCATCTACCTGTGAACGCGTGTCTATGGCCCTCTGAGTCTCGTGGACGAATAGCGCGAGCTGGGTTTCACACGACCGTCTTTTTCGAAACCCATGCTGATCCCTACAGAGTAGATTTCTAGTCTCCAGAAAAGTCATTATACTCGAACATAATACGTGTTCCAAAATTCTACAACTGATCGACGTTAGTGATATAGGTTTATAGTTCTACACATCTGTTCGACGTCTCTTCTTGAAAACGGGGATGACCTGTGCCCTTTTCCAATCCTTTGGAACGCTACGCTCTTCTAGAGACCTACGGTACACCGCTGCAAGAAGGGGGGCACGTTCCTTCGCGTACTCTGTGTAAAATCGAACTGGTATCCCATCATGTCCAGTGGCCTTTCCTCTTTTGAGCGATTTTAATTGTTTCTCTATTCCTCTGTAGTCTATTTCGATATCTACCATTTTGTCATCTGTGCGAAAATCTAGAGAAGGAACTACAGTGCAGTCCTCCTCTGTGAAACAGCTTTGGAAAAAGACGTTTAGTATTTCGGCCTTTAGTCTGTCATCCTCTGTTTAAGTACAATTTTGGTCACAGAGTGTCTGGACATTTTGTTTTGATCCACCTACCGCTTTGACATAAGACCAGAATTTCTTAGGATTTTCTGCCAAGTCAGTACATAGAACTTTACTTTCGAATTCATTGAACGCCTCTCGCATAGCCCTCCTCACACTACATTTCGCTTCGCGTAATTTTTGTTTGTCTGCAAGGCTTTGGCTATGTTTATGTTTGCTGTGAAGTTCCCTTTGCTTTCGCCGCAGTTTTCTAACTCGGTTGTTGTACCACGGTGGCTCTTTTCCATCTCTTACGACCTTGCTTGGCACATACTCATCTAAAGCGTATTGTACGATGGTTTTGAACTTCGTCCACTGATCCTCAACACTATCTGTACTTGAGACAAAACTTTTGTGTTGAGCCGTCAGGTACTCTGTAATCTGCTTTTTGTCACTTTTTCTAAACAGAAAAATCTTCCTACCTTTTTTAGTATTTCTATTTACGGCTGTAATCATCGATGCCGTAACCGCTTTATGATCGCTGATTCGCTGCTCTGCGTTAACTGTTTCATACAGTTCGGGTCTGTTTGTCACCAGAAGGTCTAATATCACCACGAGTCGGTTCTCTGTTTAACTGCTCAAGGTAATCAAAATATCCACGGGTGTACTGCCGGTCTACAGTGTCCAACGGGCACAATATTTCGGCGATCATACATGTCGCCATCATCAGGTGAACTGACGGACTGAGCTCCTGTGAACGTGCCGGCACGGAGATCCGTACACTATGGCTGCTCAGGTGGAACTGGGTTCGGTCGCGGCGGCGGCGGATTTAAATACCCTCCGCCCGCGGCGCGCTCACTCCGCCGTCCGCGCCCCGTGCCACGGTCGCGCGGTGGAACAGATTGCGACGGCGTCTGAGATGACGTCGGTGTGATGGCTCCGTCCGCCGTGGTCGTCACAACTATACATTTGCTCGATTTACTCTTGATTAACCCAATCGCTGGTTCCCAAGCCTTGCTAAGATTATAGCCACAGTCACGATTTATGAGGTCGTCATTGGTGCGAATTTCGATGGCCTCTCTAACAACGCTGTCCCAGTATCTCGACGTCTGTACCAGAATCCTCGTGCGCTCATACTCCATAGCGTGATTTTCCGACAAACAATGTTCAGCGACCGCCGACTTGCTCGGATACATCAGTCGAGTGTGCCTCTGGTGTTCACGGCATCGATCCTCGACGGTACGCATCGTCTGACCAATATACGACTTGCCACATTGACACGGAATCTGGTACACGCCGGCCTTCCTCAAACCGAGGTTATCTTTGGCGCTCCCCACCAGTGCACGAGTTTTATTCGGAGGACAAAACACCGTTCCGACCCGGTGTTTCTTCAAAATGCGGGCGATCTTTCCCGAGAGTGCGCCTGTATATGGGATAAACGCAGTGCCTACCTCCTCCCTCGTGATTTCATCCATATCCACAGGTTGTGCTGTAGTGGTTGGGCGGAGAGCACGTTGAATCTGCCACTCTGCTCAAGGTAGTTTTCAGATAAAGCACTTACAAAAATTTCACTGGATTCTTTGTCCCTGCCACCCGTTATGAACGTTTGAGTCTCCCAGTCTGTATCCGGCAAATTAAAATCTCCACCCAGAACTATAACATGGTGGGGAAATCTACTCGAAATATTTTCCAAATTATCCTTCAGGTGCTCAGCCACAACAGCTGCTGAGCCAGGGGGGCCTATAAAGACATCCAATTACCATGTCTGAGCCTGCTTTAACCGTGACCTTCACCCAAATCATTTCACATTTCGGATCTCCGTCAATTTCCTTCGATACGAGCGGTGTTTTACTGTTTAGTGAGTATTTTTGTAGTGCGTTCAGCCGTTATTTGCGTGTTTAACCATATTCGTGAAGTGCTGTGTAAGTACTGGATGCTTGGTGCGAGAGGTGTGATTATCCATGTACGTTCATACACATAGCGTTCCATAGACTTATTTAAGTTGGAACGATATAGGATGGAGACCTTCATTGCCAAGTGGGTTACTTTGACAAGCTTTTCAGGTAGATATAAATGCAAATACTATGCCTGTATAAGTATACGCCGACTCCCCTTCTGCAGCTGAGTTGTCATCTGCTTTCAGTGTTTCCACCGAGAATTCGTCAGGAGATTTCGATTAGCTCGTCCAGTGACAATAAATTCCTACAAACAAATTTTGTTAGCGGCACTTAATGGCAGTCCCAGAAATAGCTCACTATCTCCTTGCCTGATCATGGCTGTCTCTACAACTTCTTCAGCGGTGCTTATTCCACACGTTTCTGGTACCAGCTTTGTCCATTGTTCCGGTGTTATAGTGTTAAATGCACGTGAGCAGTCCCAGAACACAATGCTACCCGTGCTAGCCTATGTGATCAAAAGTGTCAGGACACCTGGTTGAAAATGACTTACAAGTTCGTGGTGTCCTCCATCGGTAATGCTAGAATTCAATATGGTGTTGGTCCAGCCTTAACCTTGATGTCAGCCTCCACTCTCGCAGGCATACGTTCAGTGAGGTACTGGAAGGTTTCTTGGTGAATGGCTGCCTATTCATCACGGAGTGCTACACTGAGCAGAGGTATCGTTGTCGATCGGTGAGGCTTGGCACGAAGTCAGCGTTCCAACATCCCACATCGAGGATTCAGATCAGGACTCTTTGCAGGCCAGTCCATTACAGGGATGTTATTGTCATGTAACCACTCCGCCACAGGCCGTGCATTATGAACAGATGCTCGACCGTGTTGAAAGATACAATCGCCATCCCCGAATTGCTCTTCAACAGTGGAGCAAGAAGGTGCTTAAAACATCAATGTAGGCATGTGCTGTGATAGTGCCACGACAAACATCAAGGGGCGCAAGCCCCCTCCATGAAAAACACGACCACACCATAACGAACGCCAGTACCTCCGAATTTTACTGTTGGCACTACACCCGCTGGCAGATGATGTTCACCGGGCATTCGCCATACCTAGATCCTGCCATCGGACCGCCACATTGTATACCGTGATTATTCACTCCACACAACGTTTTTCCACTATTCAATCATCCAATGTTTACGCTCCTTACACCAAGCGAGGCGTCGTTTGGCATTTACCGGCGTGATGTGTGGCTTAGAGCAGCTGCTTAACCATGAAATACAAGTTTTCTCACCTCCCGCTTAACTGTCATAGTACTTGCAGTGGCTCCTGATGCAGTTTGGAATTCCTGTGTGATGGTCTGGATAGATATCTGGCTATTACACATTACGGCCCTCTGCAACTTTCGGCGGTCTCTGTCAGTCAACAGACGAGGTCGGCGTGTACGCTTTTGTGCTGTACGTGTCCCTTCACGTTTCCACTTCACTATCACATCGGAAACAGTGGACCTAGGGATGTTTGATGTTTAGGAGTGTGAAAATCTCGCGTACAGACGTATGACACAAGTGACACCCAATCACCTGATCAAGTTCGAAATCCGTGAGTTCCGCGGAGCGCCCCATTCTGCTCTCTCACGATGTCTAATGACTACTGAAATCACTGCTATGGATTACCTGCCAGTAGGTGGCAGGACAATACGCCTAATATGAAAAACGTATGTTTTGGGGGGTCTTCGAATACTTTTGATCACATAGTGTATGTTGAATATGTCGTGTCAGATGTTGAAAACTGACATGAGTGGTTTTCACTCTTTCCACTACTGATTATCTTAAGATTCCTGGTTCTTCTTTTCAGAGAGATGGTCTGTCACTTCAATATTCGTCATTGAGGCTCGTCTGACCTTACTGGAAGCTGTAATACGTCAAGTCATGGTTCCACTAACAGAGTGTTACTGCCTTCTTGCACTTTACATCAAACCACGAATTAGTGCACGATTCTCCGCTTTATCATCGAGCAGTACCGTTTCATTTTGCTCCTCGGGCGGCTTGCTACGGTATTGTCACGCTAAGATATCAGTGTTACTGGAGCTGCATACATGTAACTGCAAACAAATGTAACAGTAACATTATTTTTCCGTGGAAATTGTTATAATCATAATACTCTCTCTTATATTTCGTAACCAGTGCGCCAGAATCATATAGGTGGGAACGGAGCATGGAGATCGCCATTAATTTTCTTCCTTTCTTACTACTTCCTATTCCAGTAATAGGTTATTATCCTGTAGCGACCTGTTTTCCTACAATGTCTTTATTGGTCGACCAGCATGTGTTCTTTCGGTATGTTGTTTTCTGAAAGCAAGTCTTCCATCCTAAAAATGGTAGGATAACCTCTGTGAGGGTGGTTTATGAGGTTTCAGGAAGAGCAGGTCTGGTTAATGATCTGTTTCGAGGATGGTATTGTAAATTACGCCCTAAGATATCGTGATAGGCCGTTGGACGTACCTTGAGGTTGCGCCAAGAAATTCTGTCATGATGCTGAGTAGTTTTTCGCTTTTTAACGAGTGTCTGTGATTGGCATGTTCACTCTTGTGCGTGCAGTGCTGTGTAAGTATTCGATGTTTGGTGCGAGAAGTGGATTTATCTATGTACTGTCATACGTACCGTGTTCCATCGAGTTACTGAAGTTGGGACCATACGGACGGTGAAAGTATCTTCCAGAAAGGATGTGAAGTGGATGGCTTTGTTGTGTAGGTTAGATAGCTCTGAATGCAAATATGTATGGTTGTATAAATATACCAGAGATTTCACACCACTTGTGAGTACGAAACTAGAATTTATGTAATTACTGCCTTATCTTTTCATTGCATTTTTCGACATCTAAAGAGTATCCTTTCACTGATCAAAAGGACCCGTATATCAGATGACTGTATTTTGTTTCTACCTACCCGCGTCTTACTTATGTACACTAATGCCAGATACACACAGTTTTATAAAATTTGAGTCTCTTCTCTCACTTTAACTTTTAGTGTCCGCCGAATTGTTCCATGCATACAGTGAAATCGCTGAAGCTGTTTCTTCATTTCCTCATCATCGTTAAAAGATAAACCAGAACAACGGTAACTGAAACCTGAAAATCCTTCTGCTGGTTGATCGTCAAATTATTATCTTGGCTCTAATTCGATAATTTCCTTGCTATACAGTAACTTTTGTTTCTGTACCAGATATCTGAAAATTATCTTTCACAAATGGCAGCGAAGTGGTTATGTGCATACTGTTAGTTTTATAACAGGGTGTACATTTTCCTTCCAATTACAAATTATTTCGTCTCAATATGATGTCAAGAGCATTCGAGAGAGACTTCAACGCTGGTGTACTTCTTGATTAATTAGAATTTCTTCCGTTAACCTGTGCATCAAATCTGAAAAAAATTTTTGCCTTGGCCTATATATCTTAA
Source organism: Schistocerca nitens (assembly GCF_023898315.1). Taxonomy (NCBI): domain Eukaryota; kingdom Metazoa; phylum Arthropoda; class Insecta; order Orthoptera; family Acrididae; genus Schistocerca; species Schistocerca nitens. The sequence continues at coordinate 304,777,169 of NC_064621.1, read as the reverse complement.
ATAACTTGTATCAAGTGTCTGGGGTATCCATTCTTTTTCATTGTGTTTCAAAATTGCTCCCGATCTACCAGATTCACAGCTTTCACATTATCAACGAAGGAGATATAAATTTTCTTCTCCAATATTTGTTTTAAGCTACTACTGAAGAAGAAAACATACATCTATATTAACTACTCAAGATAACCATTTTCTGAAATCACATTGTTCTTCCAGTGAAAGAGAGAGTGCTACAATCTTAAGCTTATTTTTCACTGTTTAGCAGACTTAAGTTTTCGTCTTGAGGACTGTGACTTCTTTTAGTACTGGGCGAAACGTGGGGCTGTACGTGACGCCGGGGAAAACGTGTAGGAGTGGTGCGCCCGGCTCTGCCAACAGGGGGGAGGGGGGGCCGGCTGTGTTTGCTGCGCACACACGCCGCCTGATTGAACTGCCGCGCCACTCTATAGGTGTTCGCGCCGGCCTACACGCTGTAGGCTGCCGCAGCAAAAGTGGCTGAGAAAAAGGCAGCAGCTGGGCCTCTTCCGCAGGTTCCGTCCGTCCAGTATTTCACACGTCTACGTAAGATTGCAGTTGTGGTATTCACTCCTTAAACAGCTCTGCGCAACTAGTCTGTCCTATGCACGACTCTTCATCCTTGTATAACTACAGCATTCTAGATACATTTCAACCCATCGCAGTACTCAAGTCTTGGTCGCCCTCAACAATCCCTCTCCCCCACCACACTAACGTTTCCTAATTGACGATTCCTTGAAGTCTCCGGATGAGCCAGTTGTCCGATCAACGCATCTGATCTTCTGGATATTCCTGTAATACCATATTTCTCTTTTTGTCTGTTCTGTTTATCGACTACGTTTTATTTCCTTAAAAGGCTACACTCCAGGAAAGTCTTTCAGAAAAGAATTACAAACAATTAAGGTTATAAAATTACTCATTCCAGAAAAAGCTTCTCTTACTGTCACGCAAAGTCTGGATTTTGTATTGTTTTCACAGCTGCCACCATCATCTATTATGCTATCCAAATAGCAAAACTCTTCTACTTGTCTTACTCTCTAATCTAATTCCCTGTGTACCATCTTATACAGTTTGACTACACTGCGTGACCTGTATATTACTTTCATTGATAATCATAATCATTTTTCTAAACTTCAAGGATTTCTATCATTGGTCCAAGTCCTTGGCTATCTCTGACAGAATTACCATTGTCAACGGCAAACCTCAAAGTTTGTGTTTCTTTCCTTCAAATTAAATTCAAGTCCTAATTTCTCTTTGGTTTCAAGTAATGCTTTCTCAATATACAGGTTAAATAACCTCGAGTACAGGCACAAACCCTGTATCACTCCATTTTCATCAGCCGCCACTCCTTAAACGTCCGACGACAAAAATTATATATTCTTGGATTTGAATCGCCGTAGTTTGGAACCCGTGTCCGGTGACATACAAAACAGTGCCACTTACCATTTTAGGCAGCAAAACGGTATCTTTTACTTGTACAGAAAGTAAATTACAGTTACAGGTACTAGACACGTATTCTAAGAGTTGGCGATACACTGAAGAATATACTAGAGAATATAATTGCTCTCGATGGTTTCACAATATTCTCTACGCCAACAGACTTTTTATATCTCTAATAGTATTTCATTTAGCTATTTTACGTCTTTCATTCCCTTCCCATCAGAACAGAGTGCACAATTGTAGAACCGTGTTCCTCTTATCCAGAACTGAGCATGCTTGAAAAGAGGGATCCGAGTTTGGAGGGTATTTCCGGCTCAGGAATCTGCCTGATGACCTAGGGAAACCTCACGAAATTGGGTATGGCTATGTGTGTAAGTGTGTTTGATCGTGAAAGACACTGTGAGAATTGCCTTTGTCTGGCGTATTATGACTTCAGGTTTTCAGGTCAGCTATTTATTATTTCGTTGTTTCCGAAGAACGTAACCAACCAGAACTACTTTAAAAAGCTTTATTTTATGCTTTTAACTGTTTCAGGCTAACATTACAATCTTGAGACGGTTAACTATTGCATTTCCAGAAATGTATTCCTCAGTGGCATGGAGTTTCATCGTATTTTGGTTCTTATCCTTTTTCAGGACGATGTAGAAACCATACCAGTGCAGTCAGCACACATATTCTAAGCAAATCGTTGTGGCAAAGAAACTCTCCCCAATATTTCTCATTTCAGTTGCAGCCTTCAATTGAAGCAAAAACATCGAATTTGAAGCACATGGAAGCTGGAACTGAAATGAGGTATGTTACGAACTGTTTTGTGCCACAGTGACGTGTTTAGAATACGTTTTCTGCATGCGCTGCAACACTTTGCGCATCCTCCATAAGAGTCATAAGGACCAAAGCAAGACGACTTCCAAAGGAACATACTGCGGACGACGTACTGCTGACGTATACATTACCGTAACTGCAAAAGTTAGCCATCTGGAGATGGGCTTAATACCCTGAAACCGACATCGGCACATAGTAACAAAGTAAAACTTTTTAAAAAGATGTGTCACTGTTTGCGTTCTTCGACAACGATCACGGCCGCTGAGTGCAAAATATCCAGCACGTTGAATTTAAAATTCATTATTTCATTGCACTACATTTTCACTATACAGACGCAATTGGTAAGTCTCTCACCTTCTGAATAACGTTGCTCTTCCTTTCCTAAGCTTATAGATACTGGAACATTCGCTTGAAGAAACGCGTAATGTGTCCCACCGCTTGCTTAACATTTCAGGTAGTCTCGAAACATTGTTTCCCGTATGGATGAAATTCGTATAAGAAGGGATAATAAATACAGGTTATCATAAAATGATTCTCTATATGAGTAAGTAATGAAAATATACATACTTATTTTTCATTGTTGGATTGGTAACTGGTTCTATCTCGTCATAAACGAAATACAGGATCACTCCAATGAACGGGAATTTTTGGAATCCAGATTAATTGTTGAGCAAAATTCCTTTATATATACTTATTTATCTAACTGTAAAAAATTTCTAAGGGCAAGATAGCATAAAAATTTCCTTATTTGTTTGTAAACAAAAAAAACATTTATGCGATCTTGCTTTCAGAATGTTTTTACCAAGTGCAACAGATCGCAGCTTCTGATGTCTCGGCATGAAAAAATTCAATCTTATGCCAATGTACAATACTAGGTGCGCCATTATTGAATGTCACAAGCATTTTTATATCTTGAATATCACATACGATAGATGAGCTTTGCCTCGGCGCACACATTCCTGCAGCATGATAGGGACGTTATGCACGGTTGGACCTTACATTTCAATAGAAATCCTGGAAATTTCCTCTCATGTTGTCGCTTTAAGTTCTTCGGAGGTAGCAGGTCGAGTGCGGCAAACCACGCTCTTAATGTGGCCTCACAAGCAAAAAGACGGCCGATCCTGGCGGGCCATTCAGTGTCACCTGCCTTGAAATGATTCGGTTACCAAACAGTCGTCGCATAGCTCCCATCGATATCCTCGTCTATGTGCCGTTGCTCTGTCATATTGTCTGTTGGCAGGAAAATGGGCCAGTTCTTGCACACAAAACTTACCAACAGGCCAGCATGCGGAACAGACGTTACAGCGATTCCACAGCTATCAGAATCTTCAAAAAAGGAGAGGCATATAACGCAACCCGGTGACATGCTGAACCATACAGTAACCTTTCTGCTGTGCAATGGACACTCGCGTAACTGACGTGATTTTGCTGGTACCAATAGCAAAAATTCTGTCTATTGACAAAGCCACTGAGATGGAGATGAGATCCGTCCGATATGCACAGGTTTTTTAATGAAACTATCGTCATTGGGCACTTTTGCCAGCATGCGTTCAGCATATTGTCTACGCATTAGCCGATCTTTAGGTTGAAATTGCTGAAAGATCTGCAGCTTTTACGGATGGAACTTTACATCCTTTTTCATTATTCTTTCTAAACTTAGAGGCTGTGCGTGACGCCGACACAACGCTGTAGACTTCTTACGAAAACAGATCGCACAGCCTCGATATTGTTTCCCGTACGAGCAGTTCGGGGTCTCTCTGCTTCTTCAGTTCAGAACGCGTTGCTTCAAATCTGCGGACTCAGGTGTTGATTGCATGTGCTGAGGGAACAGGACCATGCCTTCCCATGTCGAAATGAGGCCGAAACTCTTAACACACGGCTTCCACACTTCCATTCTTGCAGGGGGCCATTATCGCAAAGGCACGCAGCACACAGTTCCATTGCTCTATGTTTACTGTTTACTAAGCGCCATGATAGTGCGAGGAGCATACTACATATGTCATTCGACGCCACATACCTCGCAGCATTGTAGCAACACTTTCCCAAAATCTCAAATTCTTTTTGAGTCACTCCCTAGTTCGGTCGTGTAGTGAAGCATTTCGTTGACAGTATCAGTAGGAAACCCTGACTTTTCTCGGATGATGCAGCGATCTAAAGTGAAGTACTACCTGAAATAAGGCTCACGGATATCTTGTCGAATCTTGAAAACATCAAGATTTTTAAGAAGCCAAAAGATTGGCCAATTGTTATAAATCATCAGAAATGTCCACTTTTGCACTTGACAAAACGAAACAGCATCCTGTGACTGAAATATCTAGGACACACAGGTAGGATCGGTTATCTGACACAAATACCTGGGTGTAACAATCTGTAGGGATATGAAATGAAACGATCACATAGACTCAGTTGTAGGTAAATCAGGCTACAGACCCTGTTTCTATACTGGAATACTAGGGAAATACCAACCGTCTACAAAGGAGACTGCATACACAGTACTTGTGCGAAACGTCCTAGAATATTGCTTAAGTGTGTTGGCTCCACACCAAACTGGAGATACAGGAAGTATGTAACATTTATAAAGAAGGGCAGCACGAATTTTCACAGATTTGTTTGAACCTTGGGAGAGTGTCACGGAGATCCCAAAGCAATTGATTTAGCAAATACTTGAATGCATACACACTCTATCCAATGAATGCCTACTTTAAGCGTTTCAGCGGCTAGCTTTAAGAGATGAATATACTACCACCCGTCTTCGTATCGCTCCCGTAGATGGTCGTGAAGTCAAGTGAAGATCATTTACAGCGCACAGAGAGACTTTTAAGCTATTACTGTGAGTGAAACGAAAATAAGTCCTAGTAACTGTTTCTGTGGAAAGTAGCCTGTACAGTGAGATTCATAGTGTATTGTAGTGGGTGTACATGTAGAGATATTGGTGCGATATAATATCTGCGATAGGTAATGATCGGAGCGTCTGGAGCAAGGCATATGAATCTGTGTGTGTGTGTGTGTGTGTGTGTGTGTGTGTTTGTGTGTTTGAGTGCTTTGGTTGGTGTGCAGTAAGCAACACTGGCACCACTGCCTGCTGTGGATCGCTCGCCTGCCTGTGTGCTTCAGCTGCCTCAGGCAGGGCGAAGCTAGGCTTGGCTCGGCGTGGTGTGGCGTTAGCAGATGCTCCGGCTGCCAGCAGACGTCCTCCGATCTCCGCCAGGGCTCTTTTCCTCCTCCCTCGTCTTCGCGGCCCACAAACGACCCTCCCAACTGCCCATTGTTTCCCCTGAGGCGCACCAGGACTTATCGATCGGCCTCTGAACACGCTCTGCTGACGCCGTCGTCTGCCGAGGCGGAGTCCCCCCCACCCCCACCCCCCCCCCACCACCTCTGCCGGCCACTGGCCTTCCATTTGCATACTTACCAAACAAATAAGGAGATAGGAAAGCGAACAAAGACCGCTGAAAAAGGCGTTTGCTCCACATGGCCGGGAGGTATCGACAAACCCCTCAAGTTTTTCTCCCCTCATCCTATCCTCCACAATCCCATTCGAGATGCATTATCAGATTTAACATCACAATCGTAATTAGTATGTAAAATTGACACTGGTATGTGCAAACTGTAATAGAATTCTAAACAGTATTTGTTAAAAACAGTCTTGGTTGCAATTTTAGCTTTTTATTTTTCAACGACGCGTTTCGCCTTATTTAGGCATCTTCAGGTTATCTACATAGAAAACAGAGAACAAATACATCTATTTAAGAGTCGCGATGGCGTTGTGCAGACTTGGATAACCTATAAGCATGTATAAACAGATTACCTATTGAAAGAGCAAATACCTTAATTTGGTATTTCTTAGAAGAATCCTTTAGTCAGTGTAGCCAAAGGGCATCGTCGAATATATCAGGCCAACACCACCTTCGTTAACCTCAGTAAAAACTAGAAATTTAAAACAGTAAAATCATTACCTTATCTAGATGGACGTGAGAGGCACCAAGATCTGCATAATGCGTTTTTCGTATTATATACCACTAGAACGAGAACATTAAAAACACAGGACTGTAATTTCAGATAAATAGGCCGCCCATATAACACTCAATACTTCGCCATTCGGAGCTAGAACTTCTAGCAAGAAAATTTTTTATATAATACAAGTAAAATTATTAGGCTTAAAAAGATACACACCAACGTGGAAGACGGACGTTATGAGGCTAAACTCCTCCCCCCCCCCTTTTTTTTATAGCTACATTGAAATGTGTAAAATGCGTCATCATTTAAAGCGATAAACTCACAGGTATCCTATTTGAATGAAAAAAAAAACCCTGATGGCTTGGCTACGGAGACGACATAAGACCAGAGAGGAACAGGACTCATATTTAGGGAGAATTACGAGAGCTTAATAACATCGATTTCATAACTTCTAAAAAGGCCTGATTGGGGCCAAATATTTGGCCGTTAAGGAGAGACAAATATTTGTCTTCCATATGCCTAAATATTTCAATTTCTTCCAAAATGTTTAACTTCTTACCGTTTTGCGCAAAATGCCAAATCTTAAGCTTTAGTACTTGCAGAGGACTATGGCCCCTGGCTTTAAGGTGTTGGGCAAAGGCAGAGCTCTGTTTTACCTGTTCCCACCTATTGAGAAGATGTTCTTGCAATCCAATTTTGAAGGTTCTGACTGTTTGTGCAACATATCCTGCATTATAGTCGCGACACTCCAGCAGATATGCCCAAAAGGTTGATCATTTTAGGTGATTCATTATGTATGTACATAAACTGGAGATTGGTAGCCGCGGAAAATACTATACGAGAGCCCACTCCCCGTAAAGTTTTGCCAGTTCATAACTAAAATTGTCCGTAAATGGCAAATAAATGTAGTTGTGCTGCGCGACAGAAGGTGCACTGGGTGAACTCCGAAGGGGCATCGTTGTTTTGTCTTGGTATATCTTATCAACGAGCGCAACACTGTAACCATTATTACGGGCGATATAGGATTGGAAGAATCCTAAACGTTCTAATTATTGATGACCCGAAAACGAGCCATTTTCGAAATAATTTGGACTGTGTGGTTACGAGCCACCAGTTGTAAATATTGCCCTAGTTATTCCAAATATGTATTTAAATACAATATTTTCAGTTAAATCCCAATTAAAAGAAGTGGTCAGCAGAAAAAAGTGTTAGCCGACACAAGCTCGTGTGTCATATTGAGTGTTATGTGTCTTGTTAACTTCGAAGGCATAGACAGAAGGTTATGTAGTAGAAAGTACATTCAAATACTACATATGTTACTGATAGTTCTATATTGCAACGTGTACCTTAAAGAGTCTGATCCTTACTAAACTGACGCCGTTTCTTCCACTGACCAGTCCGCTTGGGTTCAAATTCAGTTGTAACAAAACGACAGAGAAGTAGAATGGCTGATTGATTAAGTGGGTTATTCTTAAAGTAATTTATGGGAATAACGACATAATGCGGTACTTAATAATAATTTTCACACAATGTCTCCAATTGAGACAATGTAAATAAGAAGAAAGTGATAGGCGCAATGTCCCAGTTCTTCTTTTTTAAAGAGCTTTGCTTTAGTTATCAAATTTTAACAAAAGTAACTTTTGTGATTAGGCGCGACAGCCAACGTTTTAAGATTACTCCGAAATTGCCATACAAAAATCAAGCGAAATCAGGAAGTCATTGTAAAATTATACAAAATCGGAGGTGGCCTTCAGCACCTGCTTCAGAAGGGGCGGGGGTCCTCTTTGAAGCTTGTAAAAAATCAATGTTTTTTCTTAAAATATTCGCTGGAGTTTCTATTGTGGTGCTCGCCCCAAGTTCGCCAGACTCTTCGTTATCGAGTTATAAAGAGACGTGTGAAAAAGTGTTTTTCCACAAACCATTCACAGCGGGAAAAAGGGCTACACCTAACAACGGACTATCACGCATTATGGAAATTGTGAATTGCCTTTATCTTGAAATCAAACCAGTCTGTTACAGCATCCGTACAAAAGTGGACGGAAAGCGTATCGAGTGAGCAGAGGAGTGAGTGACAGGAGCTGCCAAAGAGGCCCACAATACCACCATGGCCACGAACAAGGTGGATGAGGACCACCTATTGGATCTGTAATCCATTTTCCTCGAAACCGTGTTTATCAAATTGGCGGGAAACATATCTTGAGTACAGTTGAGTACAGTACATAAGATTATGATCGGAATTTGACGCCGGTATTCAAAATTCTCTGTCAGCGTGCATAACTGCTTTGCGATGTCATCAGGAGTCTATTTCCGATGCGCGGTTTTTCTCGAGTCTGTAGAGAAAAAAGTACAGTTGCTCTAACATGTCACCATTTTGTTTTTAACTTAATATTTTTCAATTATTCTATGTACTATGATAGGAAATATATTGAAAAAGAATCACATAATATTGTTTTATTACAGATCCTGTACGAGGGCTTCTGGAATTCCCAATAGTCCGACCGCATGGGATCCTTCCACTTGGAGCAGCGGTTACGGGGAGCGTTTGATGTGGACACAAAACTGATTTCTTAATGACGAAAGTCCAAGGAATATAACTGTATCACTACATTTATCAGTAATTTATTTTCTTGACAAAAAATCATGAACATCAGATATTTTTCATTTACTCAGGGAAGGCTACCCCGTTAAACAAAAATTCATCTGAAAGTTACTCGTTAGTAGCTGGAAGCTGCATGGGGGCTCCTCCCGTTGCCATGCAGGAGGGATCCAAGACACTCCGCAAGATACCTAAAGGTGACGTAAAGGTGAACCCGTTCACCGACCAGCAGCAGTCGACGGCGCGACATCCCATGCAGTGTTTTCCGTATCAGCTCGGCCCCATGTTTCGTAGTGACAGCGAGACAGCGAAAGTCTTCCCCCTCCATGACTCGCATTCGCTGCACTCCTTCTGTGACTCAGTAGGCGCTCGATGTGTCTGCCACGAAATTCTGATTTATTCAGCAGGCGCCGGTGGAACGGTGCCCTGTCCATCACGGCACACTAATCCACGGCCCACGATCGTATGGTGTATGCGTGACGGGACACCGGCACATTTTGCTGCTGATGTAGGACGACATCTAAGACACCACTATGGTCCAGAATGGACAGGTCGCACAAGGTCTATACTTTGGCCTCCGAGGTCTCCTGACCTCAGTCGTCTGGAGTTTTGTGCCTGGGTTCATCTCGAATGTGAGGTGTAGACCATTCTCGTTGTTACGGTTGAAGAACTGGAAGAGCTAGTGTGAGGGGTCCACTTGTACCCGGAGCCCGATTTTCTAACATATTTCATGAAAAATTACATGTAATGGTTATCACTTGTAGAAGAGATTGTATCTTTGACACACACTGAACCAATGATGTTGCCTGAGGGGTAAAATCGTTTGTAAGTTGGGGCGCGCGAAGCGCAGAGGCAGTTGCCGTTGTACTGTGTTGAAGGTAGGATGTAAGACTTTAAGCTAGTGGCTAGCTGTGAGAATAGCTGTTGGCCTATGGACGCAGCATAATATAGTTTTGCAAGGTGATGAAATTTTGTATATTTAGTTTTAAGTATATAGCAACGCAATGTGGGTTTTACTAATTCTAACAGTACCGTCCCTTGAATGTAGGAACCAAGTATCTTCCGCCATATTTAATGTATAAGTTGATTAGGTACGCCCGATTTGTAATTTTGTGTATTATGTAAACCTGATACAAGGAAGTTAAGTTTTGGAATCTATATTGTCAAACGATGTCAGACATTCTGTCATGCAACAATCCAAGTATTGTTAACTACGTCAGTAAGTGAGAATTGTAGAACAGTTGAGAAGTTAACTGATTTTGAAGTCAGTGTAAGCAATGTAGCAATAGTAGTTACATCTTTTTGGCGCAACGCAGTTTACTAACTTGTATAAAAAATTTTCCACAGTTCATCGGCATACTTATGCTCCACCTTGTTTTTTTTTATTATTTTTTTTATTTGCACCCTATATGTGATTTAAGATGCCGCGCAAAAGTGTTAAGGTTTCGGTGCGTAATCGCACAAATAAAGATACCGAAATAGACGATTTTTCTATTATTGACAACAATGTAGAAAATTGTAGTGACCACTCTGCTTGTACGATCTTGTCAAGTTTTAAGAGGTGGTCCCCGAGTGCTTCAAAGAATTTGTGGTTCACTGCAGAGAAGAGTGTAGTTTTGCATCGAAATGCGAGTACGAAGTGAGAAGCATCTTTAACAGGTATGAGTACGCAGTAAATTGTAACGACGTGTACATTGTAACAACGTGTTTAATTTAGTATTGTATTACTTTTTAAGGTAAACCATGGGTTAAATCGTGAAAATCTTAATGTGGACTTCACGTAAAAGTTTACATTTCAGATACAATTCTTCTAACTAGGACAATCCATACAGCAGTCATTGGTTGCACATAAACGCACGTTCGCAATTATACCGCAAATAACTCCTTTGTGGACCCTTGTTTTCTCGAATGTTTTTGTTTCTTCTATCGTGTACTTCAGTCTTAACAACACATGCCATTAATTATGATACACCATGTATTGTATTTCTATCCCCTTTAACTAATTTTATTAACTCCTCCATTTCTTGATTCCTGAACAAACAATATAGTAACTCACGCTGTATTCAAGCGGAAATTGAGTTATGTCGGCTACCACCGGCGTATCTTTCTCTCCAGTCTTATATCTGCTGTCATTGTTCTGTCCAACACTAAACAAGTATTACTGCCACAATGTCAACTGTGTCTCACTATTCCTCTACCCTATATTTTTCAAAATTCGTTCTTCAACATTGTCGTAACGTTCCCATTTCTCCACTTTCCGGACTAGTCTACTTACTCTTTGGATTGTTCTATTAGATGCACGTAAATTTCGCTTCTGCAACTACGTAGAAGACTGACTCGATTCGTTTATTTTATTTTCGATGCATCTTATTATATGGATAATGATTCTTTTTATATTCGTAGACTAGCGAACACGGCAATGCTTCGCAATGGTTAAGTATGTATGGGAATTGTACATACGTCCTAATTTCGTCGTTGCCCCACTCCCTTTTAATCTGCTTCTTCCCTCTCTCTGTCCACTTTCTGCCCCTCTCCCTCTCTGTCCATTTCCTCTTACCGTCTCCCTCTGGCTTGAGCCTTATTTACTGTTATTGCAAATGGAACTGCGATTGGGAAATTAAGTAAATGATTAAATAGGTGGGTATCAATAACATGAGGGCTAGAGGAGAGACCTCTCCAGTTGGTGGATCGGTGAAGATAGCAGCTGCAATTACAGTATTTCACAGTTTTCATCTGTGAACGAGAATGACAGCACAGTTCCGAATGATTGAGAGTCCGTAGTAGTATTTTGACGATAATTCGATAGCCAATAACTATAACATTCCTCTTTCCTCTTAAAAGTGACTGCGACAGAGAAAACAAAACAGCGCACTCTTTTGTACGCTGTTTGTTTTATAATTATACTATGTATATATAAGGAGAATGAATATATGTAGAAGAAACCATTTGTCAATGTGAGCGGAGTATTGTGTAACAGTATGAAGTAAAATAATGTTTCGAGATTTTTGCTAACTACGTTTGCCCTTTACGTATTACGTATGTATTCACATTTTTAAAAATATAAAGTTCATATCTGCCCGAAGTTGATAAGAACAACGAGTAAAAATTTCATGAAAACTGGTCAAAAACTTAGGAGATTTTTGTTAACTACATTTCCCCTTTATATATTACGTATATATTTAGTTAACATATATACTGAAAAATTAGATATCCTATATCTGTCCAAAAGTTTATTGAAGTTTAGTGTAAAAATAATAAAACATTGGTCGGGAACTTTTTGAGATATTTACTAACAGGGTTTCTCCTTTATGTATTACACATATATGTATGTACAATATATATTACGTAGCCTGTGTGTGACCTAACGTTTATTAAAGTTAGACTTTGCATATCATGCAAAAATATATGTAATAAATGTCCGTCCAAAAATTTATTAGATTATCTTGTATAAGTAGGAAAGAAAGTTTGTTGGAGTGTCATGTAAACATTCTAAATAAATCGGTGAAGAACTTTCCGAGATTTTTGCTAAATACTGTTTTCCTTTATGTGATATGTTATATACCATGTACATAAAATGTGTAGAGAATTTCTAGCTGAACGACTGTTAGAGTATCGTGTAAACATGTGCAGGAAATCAGTTAGGAACTTTTCGAGACTTTTGGTAACAACATCAAACTACAGCTCGTCTTAATATAGTAGTATAGATCACGAAAATGATAAAATGGTCCCTAAAACCATACTACGTAGTAAAAGGCACTGAATACGGTTCGAAAATCAAAGAAGCGAAACGGATTTTGCAGTCAAATAAACTAACTTTACATAGTCCCAATGACGCAGTCCTCACCCGAAGAAGATACCAATAATCAATTTCGCGACAATGGACAGACATAATATACATATTTTTCTCTTACGTCTTCCGTAGGCCTGCTGCTCCTGTAATTTATTAGTACGCCATCGCTCACCTTTACAAGCTAAACATACTTACACAATGTTACTAAGACTACAAGTATTACAGTACTTATATTCGTTATAATAACTATTACTTTCATCGTTGTTAACGTGTACCAATCACAAAGTTATGTCAGCCTCTAAAACGTCTGTTTCGAGTAAAATAATTTGCATTGACGAATAATTAAAAATTGTATTCATAATATGGGCATTTGTTACTGATCTTTAAGGAATGTTAATTTCACATGTGAGTGTCTGTGTACCTGTGTTATGAATATGTGATTGATTCTTATGCGTTGATTTCTCTTTCTAAATTGTGTACTCCTCACTTTCTAAAAACGCAGTCACGCTTCCGAACACCCTAATTAATCGTGGGACAGTAATGAGTTACGACATGATGCATCTGCGATGAAACCGCTGTTTTGCGATTTGCACAATATGCAGCCGTTGCGGAACCCAGCACGAACAAACTACTGTACAACTCTTCATACATATTTTCTTTTTCTTCTCATCGTTGTCTTCTATCTCTTACATCATGGTGGCAGTAGAACACGTGATTTTCACTGGATGTTCGACAACTCTGCCAATGCATTCCTGATAGTATATCGTTGCGTCAGTCATTTTACTATTTATGAGGATTCAGGATTTATGACGTAGTTTGTTAACAAGTTACCTAAATGTTCTTCAGTGGCATAGCCAAAGTATTTTACCTCTTTTTACGCCATTTCACTAATCTATATATTGTCTCATTTTGTCTGATACACCTGTCCTTTCTAAATGTTTGGGTATAGCTTTAATAGTGATTCTTCCCGCACGACAAAGCTAAATTGTCAGAATTACACATAATAAACATGAACCGTAAGTATGCTGAAGAGGTTTCGACAACACCCATCACAGAAATCTCAAGCCAGGAAGGCAGAGAAGGTATATGGATCTTTTTCCTTAATAATTTCACAATCCTATTTTAATCAGTTAATCTTCCTGTTATGACGATGAACTGCTATCCTGTAGGAGGTTGGGTACGAACTCTCATTCAGCCATATTGTCTCAAATTTCAAATTCTCCCATCACTACCTCATGTGGCTGTATCCTCCAACTAAGGGAGCTCGTTTTATCCAATGAGAGCTATGTCTCTGGGTGCATTTAACCAGTTTTCCTCTCATTCCTTGTTCTTCAAAAATCATTAACTACTTTCGTTCTCATACCAAAAACTTCATGACCACTCATCACCCTGCCCTCAACTTGCAGGTACATCTGCATCTACATACATACTCCGCAATCCACCATACGGTGCGTGGTGGAGGGTACCTCGTACCACAAATAGCATCTTCTCTCCCTGTTCCACTCCCAAAGAGAACGAGGGAAAAATGACTGCCTATATGCCTCTGTACGAGCCCTAATCTCTCTTATCTTATCTTTGTGGTCTTTCCGCGAAATGTAAGTTGGCGGGAGCAAAATTGTACTGCAGTCAGCCTCAAATGCTGGTTCTCTAAATTTCCTCAGTAGCGATTCACAAAAAGAACGCTTCCTTTCCTCTAGAGACTCCCACCCGAGTTCCTGAAGGATTTCCGTAATACTCGCGTGATGATCAAACCTACCAGTAACAAATCTAGCAGCCCGCCTCTGAATTGCTTCTATGTCCTCCCTCAATCCGACCTGATAGGGATCCGAAACGCTCGAGCAGTACTCAAGAATAGGTCGTATTAGTGTTTTATAAGCGGTCTCCTTTACAGATAAACCTCATCATCCCAAAATTCTATCAATGAACCGAAGACGACCATCCGCCTTCCCCAAAACTGCCATTACATGCTTGTCCCACTTCATACCGCTCTGCAATGTTACGCCCAAATATTCAATCGACGTGACTGTGTCAAGCGCTACACTACTAATGGAGTATTCCAACATTACAGGATTCTTTTTCCTATTCATCTGCATTAATTTACAATTATCTATATTTATAGTTAGCTGCCATTCTTTACATCAATCACAAATCCTGTCCAAGTCATCTTGTATCTCCCTACAGTCACTCACAGGTACAGTCACTCACTGTACAGTCACAAGTACAGATTTTCTTCGTGGTTACACATATGGTCAATATACTGAATAAAAATTATTTTAAAACAACTGTTTTACAGGTAATTTATTCCTGCGTTTAAGATAACTTACAATTTCAATCGTAAAAACAAGTTGAATGAACACCGAAAAACATCGTCGTTAGCGACAGTCCTAGAATGACCTGCATTCGTATTATGCGCTACTGTGACTATGATAGAATGTAGCTAAAAGCGTCATCGAGAGCGATCCAAGCCGTAAACCTGCCGAAATAATTTTAAAAAAGGCGTATACCGTGAGCCGTCGTAAGACGTCACGCAGTCACGGTTGTTTCTAACCCGCGCCACCGGCGCGCCAGTCATGGATGGCTTAGAGAGCCTGTATACAGAGAGAGTGGCCATAGGTGAAGTTGCCCGTGATTGGTTGATTAGCTTTGGCGCCATTTTTCTGCCAAACGTCTCTCGCGCTTCTTATGTTCGCCGTACTTTTGAGTTGAAGTTCAGAGGACTTTTGGAAACGATTAACGGGTATCTGAATTATTGAGAGACTTGTTATGCGTTGTGCATACGTGTTTGATTTAGTTGTGTATCGTTTTTAGTACGTAATTAGCGTTTGCGTGCATACTGGTAGCATCGTAAGCTTTTCTGAAGCCAATATCTGACAGTCCTTGCTGGAAACGGGAAGTTTCTGTAATTGTTGTGCCATGCTCATTCGACTTTATAGCGTCAAAGTTTATTTCGTTCCGAATCAAAACACTAGGCATTAATTTGGTTTCAGTATTATTGACTGACTGTTGTGTCAAGCAAGTTGTAAGCACGTTTTCCGCATTTGTCGTGGTTGCTGAAACATTATTCGTAGTAAATAATTGCAGGTACTCTTGAAGACAGTTTTTAATAGGCGTACTTACTGTGGGGTAGAAGGGATACGGTAGTTTTCTTGTTATATTTGGTCGTTATTACAGTAGCCTACATTTAACATTACCTGATTTTTGTAATCTTTTTCCTTTGTTATCTACGGGAGGTATTCTATATGAAAGAAAGTCGTAAGCAGTTGTTTACTTGTGACATGCAAAAAGTTTGAAGACGTGACAAGAAGTACTAATACGTCTCACACTTTTTGCATGTCTCAAGTAAACAACTACTTACGACTTTCATTCATCTGACGTAATACAGGTACGTTAAATCTTTAGCGTTATGCACTTCCGATACAAAACAAATGCTATACACCACATTTTTTTTTTATTTACGTTACCTTCATTGCAATATGTCTAGTAAACGATCTTTAAAGGAGATAAATGCAAGTAACGAATAATTTTTACAGCCACTGTATAAAATTTTCCTGTGCTCTACGTAGTAGGCTACTATGAGTAGCCTATTATAGCTATAAAGAAAGACATTTAACGAATGATTTCACCGCATTGTCTTGTACTTTTGATTCGGTGAGTGTGCGCTCCACTACTGGCCATTCAAAAATCTCACCCGTAGTTTGGCAGAAAAATGTTCGCCGTATCGTCTGGTTGGCCACTCTCTCCCTATACAGGCTCTCTAGGATGGCTGAGGAACACCTCGGCGCCGCAGCGACGAGGGCGCCGCGACATAGGCGCCCCTACGGAGACAGGCGGAGAAAAGAGGAAGCGGACGGGGACTCTCGAGTTGGAGAGCGAGCGGGCAACAAGCAGCGGACAGGCACAAATGATGAAAACGACCGTTGCATTTGATAGCACACCGTGGCTGCGGTGCCGCGACAGCAGCAACACGGAGGACCGAGCTGGCCGAACACTTACTATCGACAAATCTGGGCGCAGTTTGCGCAATGACCAGCTGGGTGGTCTTCTCCGCGAACAGAAATCTGGAGACAGCGAATTTTCCTGTTGTAAGACGAAGCCGTTCTATGCTGGTTGCGTGTGCGCTGATGTCATGCGCTCGCCGTTAAATTTTTGTCTGCGTCTTTGAAGTTTCCAGATGTAATATCGAACTTTGCCATTGCCAGTTCGTTTGGCCCCCTTTCAGTTTGATGTCAATTGAGCCTTCACTCATTTTTTTCTACATCCAATCCGCTGTCTATTTATCTGTCAGGCTTCACTTGAATTTTGAGCTACGTGTTCTAGACCACTAACTTTATTAATTAACGTTCTGACTGCTTGGGCATTTCCCCCAGAGGTCCAGGTGTTATTTATCTAGGTTCTTGTGTATTTCCTTTTGCAGTTATAGTGTATTTTATTTTAAAACATTTCATCGACATTGCTCCTTGCACAATTTTTTGTCTTACGAAAATTACTGACAGATTTATGAGCAAGTTATAACGAAATTTTTAACTTTTCCGTCCATGATTACGCTTGTGCAATTGTGTTGATATTCTTTTGTAAATTCCTTGTGCAGAGAGGTCAGTTGCGGCTGTTGTATAGTATTTCAGAAATTACTTTGTCCAGCTTGAAGTGAATTACAGAGTTATTTGTCACTGTGGATTTAATTTTAAATGATGTTGAGCATGGCGAAGCTGCAAATGTGCTTCATGTATCGTCTGTTGTAAGGGTTTTAAAATATTTCTCTGGCATCTGGTTGTTTTCATAGATTATTCTGTTAATCTTCTTCGGAGTGACTTTCTATTTAACGGTGAACTAGTTCTTTCTGGCAAGTGTAACTCCCATACAATTTACTTAAATTAGCTGTATGAATGGGCAAATAAATGTTGAAACCTTATTTTTTTTTATTCCAGTCTTTTATCACAATATCAGTTCCTTTGACGATGACGGGTTTCAGTCAATAGTAACCATCTTTAGATCTACAATGTAAAAATATACACACCTAGTGGGCAGTCTGTCTTTCAAGGAAAGACAACTTATTTAAAAAAATATATTTATTTAACAAAGGGCAAAAACAAGTCACAGCTCTACCCAGTCCTGCCAATCCCTCTAGCGGTATGTACCTAACGCAAGTAATTTCAAAAAATGTAAAACTAACAAGGGAAAGACGTAAATATTACAAGCCAGGAATGCTGTCTTACGCAGTATACTGTCGACATGCCATATGTAAAACACAAAGTCTAAGTAACTGTTAAATGATATAAACACCGATTTTCACTGTAACGCCAAAACATGATCAGCAGACCATAAGCTCAAAAGATGTAGGCAATAAAAAAGGAAAATGGCACATTGTATAAGTAAAATTTGGGTCAGAATCCCATTATATGCAACTGTACAGCCGATATTATATTGACAATAGGATTTTGGTACAAACTCTTTAAGATTTTTTTACTTTATTTCAGCAAGTTTACAAGCGGTCACTGACGCTTTTAGCTACATACTGTCCTTATCTCGTAGGCTCACGTTACGATTGCATGTCAGTGCTTGACGGTTGTTAATGATAATTTCTATCAACGCGTGTTCAACTCACTTTTATAATTGGAACGATAGGTAATCTTAAACGCGGAAACATATTACCTATACAACTTTTGCTATTGGAGTTGGTTTTCGTTATATATTTTATTCAGCTATTGTTTGTTTTTTACATTCTACTTTACTCTGCAAAATTTTCTTAGGGTTTTTCCTCTAGTTGTTTGCAGATCTGAAAACGGTTGTGGAAAGCTTCCGAAACTGTTCATCATGCTGTAATTGTATAATATATATTGCCGTCTAGGCGGTAAAAGTGTAAAAGTTTTTAAATTAAAAAATATTTTCTTAAATAAATTGCGCTCTCTCCTTCCGACGATGCGAGACCTCACTAAACTGAATGTATACTATTCATTTAGGTCATCACTGTAAATTACAGCCTTTGGTGCTCACTTGTTCATGGCAACCTCATGTCCTGCAACGATTTCCACTTAAGGTCTTGTAACCTCCCCACAAAAAATATAAATATAAAACTGAAATTTAGTGTCACCTCCCGACATATATGTATAACATTCAGATTTAGTGTAACCTCCCCACAGTAAAAATAATAAATGATTATCAATCGCATTCAGTGTAACCTCCCAACAGATAAATTCCGTAACCTACCATTAATACTATGTGACTAACCTCTCGATAAAATTGTGGCTCACTTATAACCTTTCAATAATTAAGTAGGCCGGAGTGGCCGAGCGGTTCTAGGCGCTACAGTCTGGAGCTGCGCAACCGCTACGGTTGCAGGTTTTAATCCTGCCTTGGGCATGGATGTGTGTGATGTCCTTAGGTTAGTTAGGTTTAAGTAGTACTACGTTGTAGGGGACTCATGACCTCAGAAGTTACGTCCCATAGTGCTCAGAGCCATTTGAACCATTCACTAATTGACTGTGAATCTAAACTGGTAAATTTGGACGGCAGCAGTGCTGCGTCATAGCCCTGAAAGATCATTATGAATAAATTAAAAATTCTTACCTCAATAAGGTCGCCGGATAACGCATATATATCTGCTCCTATAAGAAATTTTTCTTGCACAGCCCAGTGCAATGCTGGCCGATAGATTTGTCATGTACAAAAGGAATCAACTGTCTTTTCTTGACAATAATCGGGATGACCATGGATTGGAGAAATCAGTAAATTCTTTAAATTGAGATGAATGATTATCAAAAGTTAATTTTTATAAGAAAGATTATTATTAAGAGATTTTTTTTAAAACATTTACATGGGGCTTGACATAACAATACTACATATGCGCGAGGCTGCTTTTACCTTTTACTATAACGCTCAGGCTCTGCCATCGCTCCCCACGACCGGCCCAGCCAACTCCACACACACGACTGTTAGCCGCTACTACTACTACTGCTACACAGTTCCTACTGCTGACAACACATCTCTCTGGTCTGAGATTCTCTTATACCTTACATATCGCAGACAGCGCGTGAGCAATCCATCGAAATTACATCTGCTCGAGTGCGGTAGCAACAAATTTCTTAATCATGGACCTCTTACAGTCTGTTTGCGTTAAACTCACATTAGCTACTAACTGGCTGTCCACTACCAACTGTTGAAGTTCTTCGGTATTGCTTTGGTCAGTAACGGTCCCTTAGGTTGCTTATGTGGATTATGATAAATTTATTTAAGTGTAGGGTCAGTTGCCAGTTGCTGAAACAAGGGCTTCTCCTCAGCATAATACCAGCATAGCACTCGAATTTTAGGGGTGTTGTGACTTTCCTACACATTACACCACCTCCCTCATGCAGCTTCAAGGACTTTCAACATTAACGATTAGACGCACACACACTCACACACACACACACACACACACACACACACACGCGCGCGCGCGCGCGCGCGCCAGCTCGCGCCCGCGCGCACCTGTGTGCGCACATATAGGGTGATTCACTAAATGTGTTTGCCTCTGTAAGTTACGAAGTAATAGGCGACGGAAATATTTGTTGTGGTAGGCACCATAAAAAACGTTACGCTGTCTGCGGAGCTGTGAACACAGTTTATTGTGTTATTATCCAAAGAGAGTCAGCAGAAAGATACAATTTTAAGTGGAACAATAGTTGTTTCTATCATGCACTGGAATCAGTAACACCAGCTGTGTATACATCAATTTAAATTACATTCCTATCACTTTTAGTTTGGGAGCTACAACCCTTCAAAGTTTCAGGGGTAGATACCATACGCTCTACGTAATATATGGCTGTTTGCTGGGTGATGGATGTTCTGGCCGTGGGAAGATGATTTAAATGAGATGTTCAAATGTGTGTCCATGTTCCTGAATGCACAATGCAATGCATTGTGCGGACGAGATGTAACATCGCCGGTGTCACGGAGCAACATGCCTCTTCGATGGGCCGTTTCGGATCCTCTGGGGATGTGGGCTCAGTGGCATAAACGCAATCCTTCAGATATTCCCACAAAAAGAAATCTAATGGTGTTAAATCGGGCGACCTTGCAGGCCATGAATGAGGACCATGGCGCCCCAGCCACCTTCCTACAAACCCGTTGTTTAGTTCTTCCACAACAGCAAGCGCAGAATGGGCTGGGTGACCATCGTGCTGCATCCGCATATGGACTATTGTTTGTAGACAGACATGTTCAAGGAGACCACCCAAACTGTCGACTATAAACGCGCGATATAACTCACCTGTCAGTGTACCTGGGAAGTAGTGTGGACCGATGATTTCATTCCCAAGGATCCCACAACGTATATTAATAGACCACCTACGTTGACGGTCGACAGATCGTACCCACCGAGTATTGTCTGCGGCCCAGTAGTGTACGCTATGGCGATTCACTGCACCGTAATTTGTTAACGTGGACTCATCAGAGAACATAACTCCACCGTGAAATTACGCATGGCCCATTCACAGAATGTAACTCTCAAACGGAAATCGTTCCCATACAGCTCCTGGGTCAGTGACATGCGGTATGGGTGAAACCTCAGGCCGTGTACTATACGCCACACACATGTGAGACTGACACCAACGACTGCAGCAACGGCTCGTAAGCTGACATGAGGATCGTGGTGTACTGCAGCTAAAACGAACACCTCCGTCTCCTCACTTCTTGCAGTTCTTCGTCTGTTAATGCGGCGCATTACCAAGCTGCCTGTTTCCGAAGTCGTTGTCTGGCACATAAGAACGTAATGGCTGCCAGAGCTCTTCGCCTAGGATATCTCACGGCGTACGCCATGGCTGCTTGAGTGGCATCGTGTCGGCACTCGCCGGGCATCAGCAACATATCAACGTACTCGTTGTTCGTGTATGCCATCTTCATCTGATGTCAGTAACTGTGGTATATTGAGCCCTGTTTGTTTGTGTGGCTCGAACTGTCGGGCATACGGCCGTGTTCGGTGACAGTCGGCAGTCTAACAGTGCATCGAGGAAGCTTCTCGCCCCGTGACACCGGCGACGTAACAACTCGGCCGCACCACGTTTAGAAGGCGCAGTGCGTTATGCGCAGCTTGTGTGGTGCCTACCCCCGAAACTTTGAAGGGATGTAGCTCCCAAACTAAAATTGATAGGAATGTAATTTAAATTGATGTATATACAGCTGGTGTCACTGATTCCGGTGCATGATAGAAACAACAATTGTTCCATTTAAAAGATTGTATCTTTTTGCTGTAACTCTTCGGATAATAACACAATAAACTATGTTCATAGCTCCGCAGACAGTGCAACGTCTCTTATGGTGACCTACCGCAATTAATATTTCTGTCGCCTTTTACTTCGTAACTCACAGAGGCAAACACATTTAGTTAAACACCCTGTATATATATAATTCAAATCTAGAAACCCGATCATGGACAGTTTCTGTACGCTGGGCACAGATTCTGCGCGTGTCTGCATTGCGACTTTCTACACTTCTCTACGGTCTTAGCAATAAAGTATTAATCTATCTAAACTTCATATATGATGCGGTCTTTTTTTCATGTACCTCACTGTTTATGACGTAATAGCTGTGTGGCACCATGATATTCTATGTGCATTTGGCTGCGTCTGTGGATACCGCCTGCAAAATTTATTGCGAATACACTTAGTTGTACAGAAGTAACGCATCTGAACTTCATGCATGATGCTGAATTTTACCACGCATCTCATTGTTTAAGGCAGCTCAACTGCCAAGAAGTTTCGTATCAGCGCACACTCCGCTGCAAAGTGAAAATCTCATTCTGGAAACATCCCCCAGGCTGTGGCTAAGCCATGTCTCCGCAATATCCTTTCTTTCAGGAGTGCTAGTTCGGCTGGGTTCGCAGGGAAGCTCCTGTTAAGTTTGGAAGGTAGGAGACAAGATACTGGCAGAAGTAAAGCTGTGAGGACGGGGCGTGAGTCGTGCATGGGTAGTTCATTTGGTAGAGCACTTGCCCGCGAAAGGCAAAGGTCCCGAGTTCGCGTGACCGAGCGAGGTGGCGCAGTGGTAGCACACTGGACTCGCATTCGGGAGGACGACGGTTCAATCCCGTCTCCAGCCATCCTGATTTAGGTTTTCCGTGATTTCCCTAAATCGTTTCAGGCAAATGCCGGGATGGTTCCTTTGAAAGGGCACGGCCGATTTCCTTCCCAATCCTTCCCTAACTCGAGCTTGCGCTCCGTCTCTAATGACCTCGTTGTCGACGGGACGTTAAACACTAACCACCACCAACTAACCACCACCACCACTCCCGAGTTCGAGTCTCGGTCCGTCACACAGTTTTAATCTGCCAGGAAGTTTTATGATAAGAAGGTTTCTTACCTCCCACCTCCCTCCCCTCCCCACAGTAGTTGTTGCCTCACAGTAAAGAATTGTGTACCACGTTTGACTGAAATCGGTCCAGTTATTTAGGAGAAGATATGGAACATAACTGGACAGTAACGGCACTATAATAGTCCCTTGGAGTATTCCAGAAATTACTTTTAGCTCTGACGATTTCACTCACTGAAGACAGATTTCTTGAATTCTCTCTATTGATTTATAACCTTGGGAGAAGTAACAAGATAGTGTAAAATGTTGAACTAACTTTTAGATTTTTATCTGCCACAAGCGTAGAAATAGCTGCTTCCGTTTCATATTGTAATGTAAAAGAGAAACTGCGTGCAAGATGTGTTGTGATTTGCCTTAACATTGTTTTCAGAACGTTTGCAATGTTGTGCATTTTTCAGACTTGCGATTGTTTGTACGAAAATTATTTATCATAAAAAATCAATTAAAAGTCACAACACCACAGCCACCCCGTTTTTCAGCATTTTTTTTTAACGAATGAGCACACTTCTAGATTTCCGAAACATTGGTAGCGAGTACATTTATGAGACATCTTTTGAAACATCTGAGGGCACGAAGGTCAACGTTACATTTTCTAGAAGTTTCCAGTCCTCTGGGTTTTATGTATTTGTTTGTTCCAGAATAAAGCCTTCGCGTGACATAACACAACCCAAGGCGTAAAATCGCTGCATGTGATTTAAGCTCCTTCTTCTCCCACACATGTTATATCTCCCGAGAAGCTCTGCAAACTCCGACCTTTCACATCCAGGAACAGAGCGAAAAATCTCGCCGTTTCCACCCTGCTTCACTAAAAGGCACCACACGGAGAACTTTTATCAGAATTTATTCGCACGAGAAAAGTCGGATGAGCCTTAGTTCCCTCGCAAAGGAAGAAATTTTTGAAATTTAATTAGAGCAAAATCAACGTTCATTACACGAAAATCTACCAGAAAGAGTTGAGGAGTTTCATTTGAACTGCACGTTGCGTGTACGTTGTAGTAACATTCCAGCCACAGTCTAGACAGCAGACAGAATTTCACGAATAGACTTGTGCGAAACTCCAAATCAGCACAGTGTACTAAGAAAGAATTTCAAAAAATACTCACTTATCGACTTTTTTATGGAATAAAGTCTATTGCTGCTAGAAATTCAGGAGCTGTAGGTACAGAATTGCGAGTAGCGAGAATCTGTACTCACTATTTTTCTGTATTTAGAGCATCCGTAATATTGTTGGTCGAAACGAGACAATTGATAGAGATTAAAAGAAAACTGTTTCCACCCCCGTCGTTAATGTCCTTAAAGTTAATTTGAGTGTTATGTTTTGCGTAATACTCCATCGTTTCGGTTACCTTTTTGAGTGTTCTTTCCCGTAATGACCAGGTAACGGAATGGCTATTTCAATCGGGAATGATGGGGAGTCCAACTGCTTATTGCTACCCCAAGACTGGAAACGCGATTAACTTTTATAATGCCACCTGAGTACGTATGGCTTGCAAAAAAGTGCTGTCATTCCTAGCGTGCCTAATTGAAAATCTGAAATTCATATTTGGGTACAAAACACTACAACGTGTAATGGAGCGGATATATTAAAAGTTAAAAGAAATCTGATTAATGGAAGCAGAGATGAACTGAAGAATTGTACTCGATAATAATTTCTACTTCAACACAATATACAATGATCAAACCCTCCTCTAACAGCTGAACGAAAAGCAAATTTACAATATGAAATACAACATTCCCACTTTGAAAGTAACAAATGAGGAGTTTAAGTATTGACTCTCATTGGTAGCATATACACGCTGCATTCATATACGTAGATATGAAGCCATTGAAATGGATGTACACAATGCTATCGACAGGTAACAATGTTATTACTGTGCAATGTAGCTTTGAAATTACTTGCATTAGGTAGATACCGCTAGAGGGATTGGCAGGACTGGGTAGAGCTGTGATTGGTTTTTGCCCCTTGTTAAATAAATATAATTTTTTAAATAAGTTGTCTTTCCTTGAAAGACAGACTGCCCACTAGGTGTGTATATTTTTACATTGTAGATCCGAAGATGGTCATTATTGACTGAAACCCGTCATCGTCAAGGCCTTCAGTGTACTCTTTCCGCCTACCCCTCTTTGCTCTGCTTTCAACAGTGGAATTCCCATTGCACTCTTAATGTAACCGACCTTACTTTTAATTTCACAGAAGCTTGTTTTGACTTTTCTGTCTGCTAAGTCAGTCCTTCCAACAAACATTCTTTTTCGATTTATTCACATTTTTCGTGCAGTCATTCCGTCTTAAGTCGATGCACTTCATATTTATTTCATTCCTCAGCGACTTGTATTTCTGTGTTCCTGAATTTCGCTGAACATTTCATACTTTCTTCGTTCATCGATCAACTGGCGTATATCTTGTGTTACCAAAAGTTTCTTCGCAGTTATCTTCTTTGCACCTCTAAAAATGGTTCAAATGGCTCTGAGCACTATGGGACTCAACTGCTGTGGTCATAAGTCCCCTAGAACTTAGAACTACTTAAACCTAACTAACCTAAGGACAGCACACAACACCCAGCCATCACGAGGCAGAGAAAATCCCTGACCCCGCCGGGAATCGAACCCGGGAACCCGGGCGTGGGAAGCGAGAACGCTACCGCACGACCACGAGATGCGGGCTCTTTG
This sequence comes from Schistocerca nitens, assembly GCF_023898315.1. Lineage (NCBI taxonomy): Eukaryota > Metazoa > Arthropoda > Insecta > Orthoptera > Acrididae > Schistocerca > Schistocerca nitens. The sequence goes on along the minus strand of NC_064621.1, from coordinate 304,751,544 downwards.
CACCTCTGTTTTCCTTTCCAACTTCCGTGATTGCCCTTTTTAGAAATATCCATTTCTCTTCAATTCTACTGCTTATTAATCTATTCTTTATTGCGTATCTATAGCTGTAGAGAACTTCAGGTGTATCTTGTCATTCCTTAATACCTCCTTATCCCACTGCGTTGTGTACTGATTCTTCGTGATTAATGTCTTAAACTTCAACCAACTCGTCATCAATACTGCTTTGCGATCTGAGTCTATATCTCCTTCTGGGTACGCCTTACAATCCAGTACCTGATTTCGGAATCTCTGTCTGACCATGATGTAATCAAACTGAAATCTTCCCGTATCATCACGCCTTTTCCAAGTACACCTCCTGGTCTTGTGATTCTTGGACAGAGTATTCGTTGTTACTAGCTGATATTTACCACAGAGCTCACTTAGTCTTTATCCTCTCTCATTCATTGCCCCAAGCCCGTATTCTCCTGAACTATTTCTTCTATTCCTTCACCTACAGCTACATTCCAGTCCCCCATGACTATCAGATTTTCATCTACCTTGGCTTTCATATTAGCTTTACATTTCATTAATTGGAGCTTTATAGTTCAGTTATATTATTACCTGCAATACACCTCTTTATGGCTTCAATTAGTAAAGAATAAGGGTAATTAAAACTATTTACCAACATCATATACTGTATTTCGCTTTCAATATCCTTATGTACTTTCTCTGTCTCTTCTTCTTCAGCTTGCAACGTCGGCACGCATACCTGTAGCAGGTACAGTCCAATAATTCTCAAATTTTTCGTTACCGTCGTAGCACGACATTTCCAATGCTATAGCCCATTTAACGATAGACTGGCACCTAATGAATGTAATCAAGCTACACCGATTGTATAGTGCGAACACGAAGTTTCCTCTTCATTTACTGTTTCCAAGAAAAGCTATCAATCCAAGACGGACAACTCATAGTTCCTGCACGTCACCAACATCCTTAACATTGCGACAATATTTCATATGGCAGTCTGTATGGACAACACGGATATTGGAAAATAATTCTTCTGCTCCTATGCTAATTTCTTAGACAAATATGTAGCTAACCACCTGTGAACATTGCGTAACGTATACTTATTTGAATATTTATAGGACGCTTTCCTATATGTGCTTCAGTAAACATGATTGCTGGCGCTGTCTCAACCATCCAGACTCCTCACACAATATAACTATGAAAAACGGAACTATATTCACGAAATACCAATTCCGTGTAATATGACTTGTCATCTATTTGCTGAACGTGAGCTGAAAGTTCATGTGAGATCGTGAACCTGGCTCCTGTCCTTCAATATACCACCAGCCCATTAACGCCCATTAATATCGCAGCCTGACTACTATTATTGAGTTTGGGAGATGGCAAAACTTCCACAAAATGCAACGAAAGGAGGTGGGAAGGCTTGCGAGCAGCGGGGAGGAGGGGGGGGGGGACAGGAGGAGTGAGGAACAGGATTACTCGAAACTTTAAGGGGCGTTCATTAAGTAATGCAACAAATTTTCTTCTCTGCCAGTTTTTGTTGAGAGGAAGTATAATTTGCCATGGAACGCAGTAGAATATCCCCGCTTTAGCGACTTCAGTTCGTGAAGGTCCGATAGGCAGCGGCGATACTCGTATCCTTCAAAATGGCGTCTAGGAGGAGGTGCATTCCAAACAGAGAATTGTCATTGACGTTCTATTGGCGTGAAACCAGTGCATCGCAGGCATTCATAGGCGCTTGCAGCATGTCTACGGAGATCTGGCAGTGAACGAAAGCACGGTGAGTCGTAGGGCGCGGCGTCCGTTATCATCGCAACAAGGTCGCGCAAAACTTGTCCGGCCTCCCGCCTGCCGGACAGCCTCTCACATCTGCGATTCTTGCAATGTTGGAACGTGCGCAGAATCTCATTCGAGGTGATCGACGGATCGCAGTCAAACACGTCACACCTCAACTGGACGTCTCTGTAGGCAGCGCTGATGCACTCGTCCAACAGTTGTTCTTCCTCATCCACCTTACAGTCCAGATCTCGCATCTTCCGACTTCCCACTGTTCGGCTTATTAAAGGATGCACTCCTGTGGAAGCAATGCATAGATGTTGCGGAGGTTAGTAATGCAGTAAGACTTTGGTTCCGACGTCGACCAGTACAGTGTTACCATGCAGGCATACAGGCCGTACCAGAAACGGACGTAGAGCCGTCTCATTGATCGGAGGTTACGCTGAAAAATAGGGTTTTGTCGCCAAAAGAGTGGGTATTGGAATCCTGAACAAAACCAATCTGTCGTCAAAAAGAATTGTGTTGCAAAACTTATAGAAAGTCCCTCGTAGATTAGAATTTTGCCCATAAATGTTGTAGTACACTGCACCAAAGCGTAATAAATTGTGTGTTATAGATTCTTTTTGTGCAAGACGTATGTGTTTGTCATTTGTGAGCTACACTCACTAATAACCTGAAATATTGTGAGCTCGTGTTCCACGCATCTGGAAGTATTTCATTTAGATCCTATCGGATGTGCTGTAAAGTTCTAATGAAAGATAACTCCACGTGCTGTTTATTTAAGTGGTAACAATAATGAAAGAAAGACTTGTTTTGAGACCAATCTTAATTTCCACCTATGGATACATGTAACAAATTCATGAATAATGGAAGAGGTAGAAGATAAATTGGTGAAGACGAAATGCATGATGCAGTGTAATGTCTGAGTAAGAAATTTACATTAGTTACTCATCATGGATACATATACTCCTGGAAATTGAAATAAGAACACCGTGAATTCATTGTCCCAGGAAGGGGAAACTTTATTGACACATTCCTGGGGTCAGATACATCACATGATCACACTGACAGAACCACAGGCACATAGGCACAGGCAACAGAGCATGCACAATGTCGGCACTAGTACAGTGTATATCCACCTTTCGCAGCAATGCAGGCTGCTATTCTCCCATGGAGACGATCGTAGAGGTGCTGGATGTAGTCCTGTGGAACGGCTTGCCATGCCATTTCCACCTGGCGCCTCAGTTGGACCAGCGTTCGTGCTGGACGTGCAGACCGCGTGAGACGACGCTTCATCCAGTCCCAAACATGCTCAATGGGGGACAGATCCGGAGATCTTGCTGGCCAGGGTAGTTGACTTACACCTTCTAGAGCACGTTGGGTGGCATGGGATACATGCGGACGTGCATTGTCCTGTTGGAACAGCAAGTTCCCTTGCCGGTCTAGGAATGGTAGAACGATGGGTTCGATGACGGTTTGGATGTACCGTGCACTATTCAGTGTCCCCTCGACGATCACCAGTGGTGTACGGCCAGTGTAGGAGATCGCTCCCCACACCATGATGCTGGGTGTTGGCCCTGTGTGCCTCGGTCGTATGCAGTCCTGATTGTGGCGCTCACCTGCACGGCGCCAAACACGCATACGACCATCATTGGAACCAAGGCAGAAGCGACTCTCATCGCTGAAGACGACACGTCTCCATTCGTCCCTCCATTCACGCCTGTCGCGACACCACTGGAGGCGGGCTGCACGATGTTGGGGCGTGAGCGGAAGACGGCCTAACGGTGTGCGGGACCGTAGCCCAGCTTCATGGAGACGGTTGCGAATGGTCCTCGCTGATACCCCAGGAGCAACAGTGTCCCTAATTTGCTGGGAAGTGGCGGTGCGGTCCCCTACGGCACTGTGTAGGATCCTACGGTCTTGGCGTGCATCCGTGCGTCGCTGCGGTCCGGTCCCAGGTCGACGGGCACGTGCACCTTCCGCCGACCACTGGCGACAACATCGATGTACTGTGGAGACCCCACGCCCCACGTGTTGAGCAATTCGGCGGTACGTCCACCCGGCCTCCCGCATGCCCACTATACGCCCTCGCTCAAAGTCCGTCAACTGCACATAAGGTTCACGTCCACGCTGTCGCGGCATGCTACCAGTGTTAAAGACTGCGATGGAGCTCCGTATGCCACGGCAAACTGGCTGACACTGACGGCGGCGGTGCACAAATGCTGCGCAGCTAGCGCCATTCGACGGCCAACACCGCGGTTCCTGGTGTGTCCGCTGTGCCGTGCGTGTGATCATTGCTTGTACAGCCCTCTCGCAGTGTCCGGAGCAAGTATGGTGGGTCTGACACACCGGTGTCAATGTGTTCTTTTTTCCATTTCCAGGAGTGTATATGTATCGGATTAAACCACCTAACATCCCCTACAATCACCATAGCACAAGACTGCTCAAAAATTAGGTTATCCATTTCTGAAACGTAACATGTCCTGACCAAATAAACAACAAAGGCGTAACATTTTCCAAGACAATTTCGAATTGAAAACGCAACACGATAAAGACATATTTCTACATAAACCCTAAGTATTAATACAACTCGAATGTTCAGCTCTTGCTGTAACATCACCACAGAGCTGGAAGCTATCGGTATCCGTTTCGAACGTACATGTGTCAAAATCTCCTCCACTCGATGTGTTACACGTAACAATAATGCTTTGTGCTCAAACAGCGGGCGGGCGTCCAACTGATAAATACGTGCCCAGCACTCTGAATGGCCGGCGCCGGTCAAAGCTTTTGCTCGTCTACAAGAGATGCCTTCCTATTTCTGTCACAAATTTGCACTGCTCCAGCAGGCAGAGACGGTTAGCATCGTATCCTCTTCGAGTTGACACGTGACTCATTTTTAATTATAAATGAACAGTACTTATGACTTACTCGTGGCGCTCGAGAATGTTGTTATAAACAGGCTTCTGCTAAAGCGGCCGTCTTGCAGTCTGCGTCTCTAAGCTAGTCGACTTGTGGTTTCCCTAGCTTAGCCCTGTGAAACACATGATTAAATCATGATACCACATGAATTGCTCTTCCAAAAATGAAATGGTTTAGGATGCGGGGACCAAATTTCACAACTTCACTTAACACAAACAATTTACATCACTCACATTGTGATACACTGAGCACATTTATGTATTCAGTTAAGCAGACATAAATCATCACCAGATATTCTACCATACATCAGATGCAATTGATATAGAGGCATCAATAAAATACCTCATACGGCAACATAAAAAACATACATTTAAAGTGCCACTGGTGAAAGCACTAACTTAACAACAAACTTTATTTAAAATCCCAAGTATTTAAGCATGTGGTTTAATATCAAAGGAATCTAAAGCGGCGCCAATGATTGTAACAGAAATCGCTATTAACAAAATACTTTACAACCACCGTTAAAAAGATACTTTGGCATCAAGACCATTAAAAACACTAGATTCAACAATGTAATAAACTTAATACAAACTGACTTCCAATGACATAGGTTAAACTACAGCCCAGATTTTATGCCGACGAAGAATGCGAAGGCCCCACTGAGAAATTTTGCCCAGAAGCTGGCATTTACATTAGATACCAGTCGCGGCTTGTACTACACAGCTATAATACGTACAATACGTTTTACAGCTCTAAAACAGAAAAAGAGATGTTCCACTCACACACACAGTATCAATGTTAAAACAGTTTAAGATAAAGAAACAGTTTCGCATTTTTAGCATCCCATAAATGCATAAATAATTTTAGCAGTGAAAAATCAGGTGCTGCACGGTCCCTTTGGCCGAACAGCACACATTCATGCCGATTGGGGCAAAATACTGCCTGCCGGTACAATAATTACGTGCATATCGAAATCGCCAAAAACACACACAGGTTAGCGCTGACACTCCCTTAGAAATCTGAATAAAAGAAATGTATAAATGATAGAACAGCCTAACTCGCACAAGAGCCAACGAATTTACTCACCTTTCACAAAGTTCACTTATAATGCAGTACAGTAGATACGAGCTCACCATTAACTTCAGTTACATGAAGTGATAATTGCCATACAGCCTCGCAGTGGGTAAACATGGTTGCGCTACATTCTGGGCAGAAATGTGTACAGACAGAACCGTTCCTGACGTTCTTCGGCCTCAGAAAACTGCGGAAGCCCACAGTCAAAAAATCGTAGAAGTAATTGTTATCGGCACCACTAGAAACGGTTAGCTTAGTCGATTTAACTAAAGCAGCTTCCCGGCCAAAACCCGTTCGCACTCGTCCGCGATCCTTTCAAGTTGGTGCTCGCCTCCCCACCATGTGCGTACATAATAGTGTCTGGCTGTAGTGAGCAATACGTGTTCCACGACCACTCACGCCAAATACGTCTTATAAATATCATAAGTTCCTATTTTATAATTAGCTTGTTAACAATTTCAACATGTATTACAAACGTACATTCGCTACAATCAAATGAAATATATGATTCCAGAGACCGTTTCAAGTGTCAAACATGATGTATATATGCAGACGGAACTTACGAATGAAAATTTGTACGTAGAACCCGGGTCTGTTGCTCACTAGGCAGAGGCACTAACCAGTTAGCCACCGTGGCCCAATGGCTTTCCACAAAGGCACCGACTACACTAGCAAGCCCCTCTCTCAATCCAAATTCCAATTCACGCTTCAGCCCATTTTTTATTTCACCTAGAGTCGATCATCATTGCAGAGGCTCTCCACTTCTATTGGAATATCACCTTATCTTAGATGTGTGAGACTTAAGAACGTCTCTGCAACCATATTGTTTCGCTTGATTAAAGCACTTTTGCCTGGGCTTCAGACAGAAACCCCCGTGGAGCCTCTGCAATGCTGTTCGAGCTTAGGGGGAATACCAAGGGGACCGAGACATGAATAGGAATTTAGTTTGAGGAAGGTGGCGTGCTAGGGTAATCCGTGCAGTTGTGCGAAGCCACTGAGCAGGGTGGTGTAGCGTTAGCGCATGTGCCTGTTGAGCAGCAAACGTTGATTCAAATCCGAGGCTTGGTACAAATTTTCAATCGTCGCTTTACTCTGCAAATATGCATCATACATTCGCAACATTTTTATATCCTATCTTGTATGCGTTGTTTGTAATTCACATACCTGGTTCATTTGTCATTATGTTACACCAACGTGTTTATTTCCCCAACTTGTAATGGCGTGAATCGTCGTATCCGTGGAAAAAATGGTTAGCAGAAGAAAAAATATTTCTTAAGCGCTTAACTAATCCTATTGCATGAAATCAAACGCACGAATTCATATGGAAGCTGCGGGACAGGGTAACATAATAGTGCAGATAGTGCAATTTGCTGTCAGTCTACGACTGAAGGAAAAAAAAATAGATACCTCTAACCATTCTCAGCATATTTCCAGCAGCCTCGAAGAAGCTCGTGAGACAAAATATTCTGAACGTTATGACCACTGACAATGGAGAATCTAGTGGTGTTACGGGCACGTGAAGCGGTAAGCAAAGATTGTAAGCAGAGCATAGGCGAAAGGAGAATCATCCCAGCAACGATACGGACCTCAAGTAGGGAAACCTACAGACCTAAATGATTCCGAAAAAAAGGTACATTGTTACTGCCCAGGGCCTCGGAAAGAGCATCATGGAAACGGCGAAGTTAGTCGCCTGTTCGAGAGCTACCGACGTGAGCATCTATGGAAAGCGCTTGAAGAACGGTGTCACCACGAGTAGGTAAGAAGGTGGCGGACGTCCACGCCTCATCACAAAACGTGGAGTTCGGAGGCCTCCCTCGCCAATAAAGCACGATAGGCAGCGATATGTTGCAGTTCCGACGATAAAGTATAGTTGTTGTGGAGGCATAAGGTATTAGGCGCACGCGGTTGAGCGCACGTTGTTGAACCCCGGTCTCCGCAACAGACGACTGCTACGTGATCCCGTGTGGTCAACTATGAATGCTGTGGGCACGAGATCTACATCTACGTGATTACTCTGCTATTCACAATAAAGTGCCTGGCAGAGGATTCAATGAACCATCTTCATGCTGTCTCTCTACCGTTCCACTCTCGAACGGCACGCTTGAAAAACGAACACTTAAATTTTTCCATGTAAGCCCTGATTTCTCTTATTTTATCGTGATGGTCATTTCTCTCTATGTAGGTGGGTGCCAACACAATGTTTTCGCTATCGGAGGAGAAAATTGGTGATTGAAATTTCATGCGAAGATCCCGTCGCAACGAAAAACGCCTTTGTTTTAATGACTGCCGCTCCAATTCACGCATCGTGTCTGTGACACTATCTGCCCTATTTCGCGATAATACAAAACGAGCTGCCCTTCTTTGTACTTTTTCGATGTCATCCGTCAGCCCCACCTGATGCGGAACCCACACCGCACAGCAGTATTCCAGAATAGGGCCGACAAGCGTACAATAAACAGTCTCTTTGGTAGACCTGTTGCACCTTCTAAGTGTTCTGCCAATGAATCACAGTCTTTGGTTTGCTCTACCCACAGTATTATCTATGTGATCGTTCCAATTTAGGTTATTTGTAATTGTAATCCCTAAGTATTTAGTTGAATTGCATCCCTCACATTTGTGTGACTTATCGCGTAATCGAAATTTATCTGATTAGTTTTAGTATTCATGTGAATAACTTCGCACTTTTCTTTATTCAGGGTCAATTGCCACTTTTCGCACCATACAGATATATTATCTAAATAATTTTGCAACTCGTTTTGATCATCTGATGACTTTACTAGACGGTAAATGACAGCATCATCTGCAAACAATCTAAGACGGCTACTAAGATTGTCTCCTATGTCGTTAATATAGATCAGGAACAATACAGGGCCTATAACACTTCCTTGGGGAACGCCGGATATTACTTCTGTTTTATTCGATGACTTTCCGTCTATTACTACGAACTGTGACCTCTCCGACAGGAAATCACGAATCCAGTCACACAACTGAGGCGATACTCCGTAGGCACGCAGTTTGATTAGAAGACACTTGCGAGGAACGGTGTCGAAAGCCTTCTGGAAATCGAAAAATATGGAATCCATTTGGCATCCCCTGTCGATAGCACTCATTACTTCATGAGTATAAAGAGCTAGTTGTGTTTCACACGAGCGATATTTTCTGAATCCGTGCTGACTATATGTCAATAAATCGTTTTCTTCGAGGTACTTACTTATGTTCAAATACAGTATATGTTCCAAAACCCTACTGCAAATCGACGTTAGTGATACATGCCTGTAATTCAGCGGATTACTCCTACTTCCCTTTTTGGGTATTGATGCGACTTGAGCAATTTTCCAGTCTTTAGGTACGGATCTTTCTGTGAGCGAGTGGTTGTATATAATTGCTAAATATGGAGCTATTTTATCAGCATACTCAGAGAGGAACCTGACTGGTATACAATCTGGACCGGAGGCCTTACCTTTTTTAAATGATTTAAGCTGCTTTGTTACGACGAGGAAGTCTACTTCTATGTTTCTCATCTTGGCAGTTGTTCTTGATTGAAATTCAGGATTATTTACTTCGTCTTCTTTGGTGAAGGAGTTTCGGAAAACCGTGTTTAATAACTCTTCTTTAGTGGCACTGTCATCAGTGACTTCACCGTTGTTATCGCGCAGTGAAGGTATTGATTGTGTCTTGCCACTGGTGTGCTTTATGTATGACCAGAATCTCTTTGGGTTTTCTGCCAGATTTCGAGACAGAATTTCGTTATGAAAATTATTAAAAGCATCTCGCATTGAAGTATGCGCCATATTTCGAACATCTGTAAAACTTTGCCAATCTAGGGGATTTTGCGTTCTTTTGAATTTTGCATGCCTTTTTCGTTGCTTCTGCAGCAAAGATCTGGCCCGTTTTGTGTACCATGGGGGATTAGTACCATCACTTATTAATTTATGTGGTATAAATCTCTCAATTGCTATCGATACTATCTCTTTGAAAACATTCCACAACTTTTCTACACTTACATGATCAGATCGGAAGGAGTGAAGACTGTCTCTTAAAAAGGCGTTAAGACCATTTTTATCAGCTTTTTGAAATAGATATACTTTGCGTTTCTTTTTTATAGTTGTAGGTGTTACGGTATTCAGCCTAGCAGCAACTGCCTTGTGGTCGCAAATCCCTGCCTTGTGGTCGCTAATCCCTGTATTCGTCACAACACTCACTATTTGTACAGGATTATTTGTTGCTCAGATCATCGAGATTGGACCGTGGATAAATGGAAAGAAGTCGCGTGACTGCATTAATCACGTCTTTTGTTGCACGAAATCAATGATCGTCTCTGCATACGCCGTCATCGAGGAAAACATGTACCACGCCACGAATATAGGCCGGTAAGGGAAGTACTGTTCCATGGTGCCTCCCAAGGGACTTGTAATCAACGTCATCATGACAGCTGTGGACTAAGTGAAGGTTATTGTGGACACCCGCGTCCCTTCATACTTCAGTCTTCCCCGATAACATCTTCCAGTGGGATAATTGTCTGTGACACAAGTCCAGAATCGTGCTGTAGTAGTTTTAAAAGCATGATAGTGAACTCACGCCGATGTCCTGGCCCCAAAAAATTCACCTAATCTGAACGTGACGGAACATATCATTACAGATTTCGGACGTCAGCTCCATGTTTGCCAACCACTGACCCATAATTTACTGCAATTATGTGAGGTCTGCTTAGGCCTCTATCTGGTATCACACACCTCCAAAAAACTACCATGGACGTGTGAAATCGACCCCACGCGTCGCAAAGGTGGACCAATACGCTATGAATCATGTGACCCTGGCGTTTGAAGTTGTCTGTGTATAAAATCACCATCCAAAAACGAATCAGCTAAAGAACCCTCAGACTATCGGTCAATTTGGATGGTATCAACACTGTCTAAAGCCTCAAAATTCATTGTTCACGATCTCCTTATTTATTACAGAGATTCGAATAACTATGTTGACCTCCAGTTCTCAAACGTTTTTGCCGATAGAACTTTTCTGAAACACTAAATATTTTACAGAAACTTAAAATAACGAAAACTGCTACTTCATTCATTTTTTAATTATAGTACTGTATAGTGTAATTTTATAATGCTTCTACATCAATACACAAAACAACACACAATTATACAACACACAAAATAACATTGCATTGATCCTGATGTAAACTGATGAAATTGTTTACATTTAAGGGCGATATTAAGGTTTAAGTTTTTTTTAATTACCAACTGCTTAATGTCAGACTTAATAGAAGAGAGTTGATGAAGTCTGTCCAGCTTTGTCACCCAGGCTATTGTGTTTCTTGTCTTTGTAGCTGCGTATGCTGAGTACTCCCTTTCACACAAGAATGTTGTTAGGAGTAGAACAGTCAGAGTCTCTGTGGCAGATTATGGAAATTCGTCACGAACCTTAGAATCTTGCACCATAAATCATCAAGTGACATTGTTTTAAACGCTGAGTCCATGCTTGAATCTGATGTCATTGCCAAAAAATATTCATGGGTTTCGTTATATGTAATACCGAAGCTCTACAAATTTGAAAATGATATCGTAATACAATAGAGACATAAATGAATAACAAAAGGACGTTCTGATGCTACCATCTAGCCTCGGTTCCATTTGAAAAATTGTGGAGTTCAAAATTTAAGATGTCGTGCTAAGGATTTTATAGAACTGAACAAAGGACAGATTTACTTAGAGAAAAATCGGTATTGTTGTTACTCTTCAAGTAACAGCGAAATAAATAATTTTGTTGAGAAGAAGGCTGCCGACTGGTCGCTGCTGCCTAAATTTGAAACGATTTTGGAGCGAGTGCTTCGTTCACTGTCGGTGCCGAACATATATAAAGTACGAGGTCTCTGCGCATTAGAAGTTATTCGATGGTTGTTTCTCATAAGGAAAGGCGCTGTGCTCCGCTACAGAATGTCCCGTAATTTTGTCCACGACAGTGGCCGTTTAAGTCTCGCATAGTGTTAAAGGTGAGTGACATTATTGTGTTTCGGTCACTTATATCTTGCGAAACTGTGCAATAGTGAACTTAATGTTATTAAGAATTTATCTGGGAAATCCGTGTTTCGTTCTCGGTGTTCTGTTTTCTGCGCCCCCCGCTGTATTATAGAAAGCAGTATGGCAAATGTCCCAGATTATTCTCTACTTTTAAAACGAATAACTAACATTATGTAAATGCGAAATCGTTTCCGAACGGTGTCGAGTGCTGAGTACGATAAGACAAGCTATAATGATTTTTAAACTGGGACCATTGCGTGAGAATTTTAGATACAGTATACTGGTTACCTATCGTCATGGATCATGATCTTTTTGCATTATCTTTAGAGGGTTATAATATTTTATTGCAGTTTCGGTGAATTGAGTAGACTGAAAGGTTTGAATACCGCATTCTCCATCGCGTTCTGGCAGTTTGTACAAAAAGCAAGCGAGATGCAGTTGTTAGCACACTGGACTCGCATACGGGAGGACGACGTTTGGAACTAGCGTCTGGCGATCATGATTTCGGTTTTCCGTCATTTCCCTAAATCGCTTCAGACAGATGCCAGGATGGTTCCTTTGATAGGCCACGGTCGTTTTTCTTTTCCATCCTTCGATAATCCGAGCTTGTGCACCGTCCCTAATAACCTAGTTGTCGACGAGACGTTAAACATTTAAATTACGAAAACAGTACTCGGAGATATATATATATATATATATATATATATATATATATATATATATATATATATATATATATATATGCCTTTCATTGGTATGGTGTTCTGATCAACATATTATTTATTTGTTGTTGATGTGCCTCAACGGACTCAAATTTCACACCGTTAATAGTACATAATTCTACAAGGTTTGTCTGTTACTTTTTCCTTCATCCCACCGAATGGTTCAAATGGCCCTGAGCACTATGGGACTTAACATCTTTGGTCATCAGTCCCCTGGAACTTAGAACTACTTAAACCTAACTAACCTAAGGACATCACACACATCCATGCCCGAGGCAGGATTCGAACCTGCGACCGTAGCGGTCGCGCGGCTCCGAACTGAGCGCCTAGAACCGCGAGACCACCGCGGCCGGCCATCCCACCGAGGTACATTTAATTGGCTTAATACATACGCAACATTATCTCAAGTTGTTCCGCAATACGCACTCTTTAAAATGTGTTGTTTTGTATCTCCTAAAATTTGCAGTGTGATCTTAAATTACAACAGTCTGGCGGTCGTACTCACAGTCGCCTGACGGAAAAACGCATCGAACCCTGTCCACCTCATATGTGTGCTTTCTGTGTGTAACGGCCAAGGACGAAGTATCGCAGATCTAACAATCATGAAAACTATTACAAATGTCAACGGTTTGATACAAAAACTTCATTTCATTCTTCGATGGAAAGCTTCAGAAGCCATCAAACAGTGAACAATCGCAGTAGTTTTCTGTGTTTTAGGCAAAAGATACCAAGAACGGTAAATATCCAGCTTGGAAGTTTCTAATCTTTTTCATTCACTGCAGCACGAAATTTTCGCTATGTTTAGCTTTAAAATGGCTGAATGTTGAAATTGTAACAGTAAATATAAAAAAAAACTCAGCAGTCAATGGCAACAATTATGTCTCTTAAAAAGTTTTAAATGGCTGTGAATTTCAGTCAAAAAAAAACAATAGTGATAATGCAGCCAACTGTTCAGATATATGCGTTTCGTTTCAGTGTACATACGTCAGCTCTTGTCAGTTCCCACAGGAAATCCTATAGGGTCAGCTCTTGAAAGTTTCGTAGCGGATGACTTGTGCGCAATCCATCAGAGATTATTAGATTCAACTGACGAAGCACTTCATGTCTGCAGTGAATGATAACTTCGTGCTGATGGAGGAAGACGAATGGCTTCCTAGCTAATGTGACTTCTTACAAGGTCTGCAGAAAGACATTTTCTATAGACTTCCTCCTGAATAAACATGTATATTCCGTCAGAAACTTTACTGTGTATGGCTGAGAGGGTATATTGTGCTCCTCTATTGTTTCTCCTCTTCCTCTTTCTTGTTCTGTTTGCAGTTGCTACAGGGAAAGAACGACTGTTGGTAAGCCTGAGTATGAACTTTCATTGTGTCAGTTTTACCGTAAATTACTGCAAGATCATGTGGAAGGAAATGATATATTCCTTGAACCTCCTCGAAAGACATGTTCTTAGAATTTTAGCAGCAGGCTTCCTCATTAAAGAAACCTCTCCTTCAACGACTGCCACTGGAGCTGTATGAGTATATAATTGATCGCTGTAAGCGGGTTTAATACGACATTTCATTTGCTGTGGTGAGTGGTATCTACCATGGTAGCAACTGCATGGAGGTGGGGGGCGATAGGTACCGGGCTCCAGCAACGTGAGGTATTAATGCAATAATTGCTTTTACTTTCCAGAGGTCTCCATGAAGGAAATTTGACACAATCATTTTAAAGGGCATATTCAAAGTGATTTAACACAGTTAAGTATCAATTGAAAAAAAATTCTTTAAAGATCTTCACCATTAAGGATTCAGCATTAATTAAGCCATTACAATTATCAAAACTCTTTTGAAACCAACATAAGAGTAAGATAACACACTTCAGTTACAACTTTAAACTTATTAGCATAATTGATAAACTGCTGAGTGTCAAAAGTATGAACAATTCATAATCAACTCATCTGTAGTAAGGACTTGCAGACAACACAGTAATTAAGCTCTACTCCGTACCGATGGTGCTGTGGGGTGGTGGGTAAATAATACAAACTTGGTCGTTACTTCGTTTCGTTGGTACGTCGTTAGTAAAAAAATAAAAAAAAATAAAAATAAAAAAACACTTCAATTGTCTCTGCGTGCTTTACACCTACCTTCGCAATTTACAAGAGCCTACAAACTATTTTTGCGGTTTGCCAGAAAGCGATGGAGAACATATTACTCACTGTGCTCATTGAAAGAAAATGTTCCTACTGGCTATTAAGGCAGCGGGATCAGCAACAATGACTACTTATAAAAGTTTCAGTTTTATCTGATTGATATAATCAGTAAAAGTTCAAACGCACCAAATGCAATAATTTTTCTAATAATAATGTCCCCATCGGAAACAGCACTATTAGTACGAAATTTCCAGGTAAAATGGTCTATAGCCCTGAGTTATAATCACTGAAAGTTAACTGCTCGCCTTAAAGGTGGAAAATGATCTCGCCACTTGCAACCCCTACTTCCGTGAAATCTAAGCTATCTAGGACGGTGTACAGTCCACGCGATTTCACTTCCTTTCACGGGAAATGCTTTTTGTAGATGCCCAGCTCTGATGCCATCCGAGGCACAGCACACACAGACACACACACACACACACACACACACACACACACACACACACACAGACACACAAATATACATGGTGGTCCATTGATCGTGACCGGGCCAAATATCTCACGAAATAAGCGTCTAACGAGAAAACTGCAAAGAACGAACCTTGCCTAGCTTGAAGGGCGAAACCACATGGCGCTATGGTTGGCCCGCTAGATGGCGCTGCCATACGTCAAACGGATATCAACTTCGTTTTTTTTTAAAAAAAAAACATATGGCTCACAATTTTAGACGAACAGTTGGCAACCGCTAGGTTTTTTAAATTAAAGTACAGAACGTAGGTGCGTTTCAACATTTTATTTCGGTTGTTCCAATGTGATACAAGTACCTTTGTTAACTTATCATTTCTGAGAACGCATGCTGTTACAGCGTTATTACCTGTAAATACCACATTAATGCATGATGTCCCTCAACCTCATTGCATTTGGCAATACGTGTAACGACATTCCTCTCAACAGAGAGTAGTTCACCTCCCGTAACGTTCGCACATGCACTGACAATGCGCTAACGCCTGTTGTCAGGCGCTGTCGGTGGATCACGATAGCAAATATCCTTCAACTTTCCCCACAGAAAGAAATCCGGGGGCGTCAGATACTGTGTACGTGCGGGCCGTGGTATGGTGCTTCCACGACCAATCTACCTGTCCAGAAATATGCTATTCAATACCGCTTCAACCGCAAGGGAGCTATGTGCCGGACATCCATCATGTTGGAAGTACATCCCTATTCTGTCATAAAATGAAACATCTTGTAGTAACATCGGTAGAACATTACGTAGGAAATCAGCATACATTGCAACATTTAGATTGCCATCGATAAAATGGGGGCCACTTATCCTTCCTCCAATAATGCCTCCTATAATTAACCCGCCAAAGTCGCTGATGTTCCACTTGTCCCAACCATCGTGGTTCAAATGGCGCTGAGCACAATGGGACTCAACTTCTGAGATCATCAGTCCCCTAGAACTTAGAACTACTAACCTACGGACATCACACACATCCATGATCACGGCAGGATTCGAACCTGCGACCGTAGCGGTCGCGCGGTTCCAGACTGTAGCGCCTAGAACTGCTCGGCCATTTCGGCCGGCCCAGCCATCGTGGGTTTCCCGTCGCCCAATAGTGCATATTATGCCGGTTTACATTACCGCTGTTGGTGAATGACGCTTCGTCGCTAAATAGAACGCGTGCAAAAAAATCTGTCATCGTCCCGTAATTTCTCTTGTGCCCAGTGGCAGAACTGTACACGACGTTCAAAGTCGTCGCCATGCAATTCCTGGTGCATAGAAATATGGCACGCGTGCAATCAATGTTGATGTAGCATTCCCAATACCGACGTTTCTGAAATTCCCGATTCTCGCGCATTTGGTCTGCTACTGATGTGCGGATTAGCCGCGACAGCAGCTAAAACACCTACTTGGGCAGCAACATTTGTTGCAGGTCGTCGTTGACGTTTCACATGTGGCTGAACACTTCCTGTTTCCTTAAGTAACCTAACTATCCAGCGAACGGTCCGGACACTTGGAAGATGTTGACCAGGATACCGAGCAGCATATACAGCACACGCCCGTTGGGCATTTTGATCACAATAGCCATTCATCAACACGATATCGACCTTTTCCGCAATTAGTAAACTGTCCATTTTAGCACGGGTAATGTATCTCGAAGCAAATACCGTCCGCACTGGCGGAATGTTACGTGATACCACAAAGCGAAAAAAGTGATCCGCCTAAAACTTTCATAATTCCTTACATACTTCACGGATATGTAATAAAAAATGGGGGATCCTATTTCAAAAACGCAGCCGATATCCGTTTGACCTATGGCAACGCCATCTGGCGGGCCAACCATAGCGCCATCTGGTTTCCCCCTTCAAGCTACGCGAGTTTCGCTCTTTGTAGTTTTTTCGTTTGACGCTTATTTCGTGAGATATTTGGCCCGGTCACTATCAATGGACCACCCTGTGTAAATATATATTAGTTAAGCTTGCTTTAGTTTCTGAAAAAGCCTTAGCTCGACTGCAATTAAACTTTCCCAGCTAGGATTTCTAGAACGGAACCGACAGTAAAACACGACGTATGAACTGCCTCTTTACG
Organism: Schistocerca nitens; assembly: GCF_023898315.1. NCBI lineage: Eukaryota > Metazoa > Arthropoda > Insecta > Orthoptera > Acrididae > Schistocerca > Schistocerca nitens. Next base: position 304,734,300 of record NC_064621.1, on the reverse strand, counting down.
ATTCCTTGTAATGATTGTTACTTGCATTAAAGTCTTGAAACTTGGTTGGGTTGGGTTGTTTGGAGGAAGAGACCAAACATCGAGGTCAGCCGTCTCATCAGATTAGGGAAGGTCGGGGACGGAAGTCTGCCGTGCCCTTTCAGAGGAACCATCGCGGTTCAGAATGGTTCAAATGGCTCTGAGCGCTATGGGACTTAACATCTGAGGTCATCAGTCCCCTAGACTTAGAACTACTTAAACCTAACTAACCTAAGGACATCACACACATCCATGCCCGAGGCAGGATTGGAACCTGTGACCGTAGTAGCAGCGCGCTTCCGAACTGAAGCGCCTAGAACCGCTCGGCCACATCGGCCGGCCGAACCATCCCGGCATTTGCCTGGAGCGATTTAGGGAAATCACGGAAAACCTAAATCAGGATGGCCGTACGCGGGATTGAACCGTCGTCCTCCCAAATGCGAGTCCAGTGTGATAACCACTGCGCCACCTCGCTAGGTGAAACTTGGTATAGCTATATTATTTAATGAATATAATCAAGCATTGTAATTATATTTTTCTATTGTAAGAGGTATGCGCTGCCTGCGATATGCAAGGTATAAGAGAATCGCTGACCAGAGAGCAGTGTTGATTGAGTACGAACTGTGTAGCTGTAGCATTAAGTTGTTGCTAGTCTGCGTGTGTCTGGTCTGGAGTCTGCTCTGGTCGAGTATAGTGTATCGTGTTGGCTGGGCCGGTCACGGTGCAGCGATGCCGGAGCCTGAGTATTATTGTATAAGGTAAAAAGCAGCCTCGCGCATATGTAGTAATGTTATGTCAAGTCCCAAGTAAATGTTTTAAAAATTCTCGTAATAATAATTTTTCTCATAAAAAGTAACTTTTAACAACCATTCGTTTCAATTTAAAGAATTTACTAATTTCTCCCACCCATGATCATCCCGATTATTGCAATAGAAAAATCAGTTGCTTCCTTTCATAAATGACCGATAGGTCGGCCAGCATTGCACAGAGCTGTGCCGGAAAAAGTTATTGTAAGAGCAGATATATCCTGCGACTTCATTGAGGTAAGAATTTTTCCTTTTTTTTTTTTATTCAGAATGATCTTTTAGGGCCATGACGCAGCACTGCTGTCGTCCAAAATTTACCAGGTTAAATTGACAGTGAATTATTGAAAAGTCAATAGTGAGCGACAATTTAATAAAGAGGTTAGTTACATTGTTATTACCAGATTACTGAATTTATATTGTTATTGGGATGTTATACTGAATGTGAAAGACATAATTATAATTTTTACTGTGGAGAAGTTTAGGAATTTTTCTGTTTTGAGGTTACGCTAAATGTGAATGAATTTTGAGCTTAGATTAAATCAGAAAGAATTTTGTGTGGAGGCAAATGAGAGAAAGAATTTTGTAGCGAGGTTACACTGTGAAAGAATTTTGTTTTGAGGTTACACTAAATTAGAATAATAATCATATTATTTATTTTATCATATTTTTGTGGGGAGGTTACACTTGGCGACAAGCTGCCAGGATCGTATTTCTTTGTGAATCTCTGAGAAGTAGTCATATATCTGCTCTTATTTACTTAAATGTAGTTTGCATCTGGCGCAAAGCATTTACTAATTTGTCACTCTTTCTTTCACACATCATCGGCAATTTACTGCTCTTTGTTGTAATTTTATTTGATCCATTTTTGCTTTGACTTTGTTTCATTTTGTTCTTAATTTTGATTTGTGAAAAATGCCGCAAAAAACTGTCAACAGTACATCGCGATGTGCAACAAGTGAAATAGCAGACTCGAATAATTTGAACCGATAATATTTGTGACACTCAGTGTAATAGTGATAATCGTCTAATTACAGATAATCAGTGCCTACCGATCACTAGTAATGATTTTGATCCTAATGATGAACAAACAAATTCAATTATGTCCACAGTAAATGTAACAATTGATGACGCGGCACGTTCCGATACAACGAACGTTGCCCAGTTTGACACACCCGGTTTGCAAAATTTGAATTCTGAACAAATAAATTTTTCTCACGAAGATGAACAATGTAGTCAAAACACGTCAGATTTATTTGATTCCGAGGTAGTGACTAAGAATGCACATCCGATTGGCAAACCTACGTGTGAATCAGAGAATGACCAAATGGTTACACAAAACGTAAGAAATGCAGATACACCATCACACAGTACAGTGAATAGATTTGCTAATTTGGCTGGGACCAAGTTATCGCATTATTACTACAGCTCACTGAAAAATTCGACAACCATTACAAACAACTTAATGATAAACTCAAACTACAAACTAATGAAAGTTTCAAACAGCGGAATGAAATACTAGATAACCATTTCAAACAACTTAATGAAAAGTACGACAAATTTAATGAATCGAGCGAACAACTTAGCCAAAGTTTCAAACAGTCGAATGAAAAACACGACAACCTTAACGAACAGAACAAACAACTTAGTGAACAAGTTACAGCCGTTACCGTGCAACGTCATGATACTAAAGAACAATTACGTGAGGAAATTAAGGCTTGTGCTAGAAACAGTAGTGAAGAAATTAGATCTGCTGCACAAGAATTAAGTAATACACGTGTAGCCACAACGAAATTACTTAGAGATGAAAGTACTGCAGTCACTGAACAATGTTCTGAAAACGCAACACAGTTACGTGATGAGTTTAAATTAATGTCAGCAGAAGTTTCACGCACTCTGGATACGGAAGTCGATAAGAAATTTGAACAACAGATCAGCCAAATTGACGAACGTTTTAAAGTGACAGAAATGAATAATGTTTCAGTCACTAACACGTCACAGCATACGCCACGTTCCGAACATTTGTCACACTCACACAGCCACTATAACTTAAGTAATTTACAGAGACCACGCGACTTAAAATCCGAAGAGACACAGACAAAGATTCTCATGCAATCCTGAACCTGCTAATACATACAGAGACGGTAATTTTTATAACAAACACTTTCTATCCGTGAGAAAATTTAAGGTATTTAAAAATGACAGAGCACAGGTACACGCTTTGGACTGGATACGACAATTTAGTTTTGAATTTTCACCGCCATTGCCTGTAACGCAGAAACTAAAATTTATTTGCAGCGCGTAATCGACCTCAGTGGATTCATTACACTTCGATGAATATGTGACCTAGCGTGCACAGGGCCCCGAGCCGTAGAAGTGCTATTTCATCCTTAGTTTTCTGCACTGCTGCCTCCTCTTTTACTATCCTTTATATCTATCAAAACAGCTCTTCAACTATCGATCTATCTAGAATTAGAAATGTGTAAAGAAAACCTGATATGACAAATTTTACCGAAAGTGACAGTTTTCTTTAGACACGCCCGAAGCGACAAGAACTACCAGCGTAATTTTAATAACAGGCAAAATTGTAATCATCAGTATGTACCAATTTTTCACCTATCGCAGACGCATTTTGGTAACAATAGAGGTTTTTCTCCACAACAGCAACAAAACCAGCCGGTTAGCATACCTAACCAACAATGTAATGTGCAAGGTCAACCAAACTTTAATGTTTCGCCGCCTACACATATAGCGTCAGCTCCACCAAATAGTAACGCACAGCAACAAGGAAATCAGTAGGTACAGAAAACACACCATTTCAACTCATATCGCAATGCACCGTATAGAAATGAGTATCATGACAGACGTAAAAGTAATGAGCACAATTTATTGCGTACGTTTAATAACAGTCGGTCTTACCAGCAGTAAAATCATCCACAACAACAGATTATCATGAATGAACCAGACAGTCGGTATCATCCCGAACGTAATGCGTCAGGACGAAATAACAAAACAATACAAATAGTCGAAATGCCACAGCATCCTCCCGCAAATAATAGCACGTCAGATAGAATTTGACTAGATACAGTACAGGTTGCATCTTCCAGCAACGCAAGCAATACTTTTGACACACAGAATCTTGTTCACGAAAATGTTATTAGTTTTGACGACATCCGAGACACGCTTTTGCAGGAAAAACCAGTTATTCAAAAAACCATTTCACACCCTGTCCTTGAAGTAAAGATTGGATCATCCAAATTTTCAGCAGTAATCGATTCTGGATCACCTATGTCAGTTATAAATGAGGAAACTTTCAACGAATGTAACAAAGAGAATACCTATCCTACATTACCATTAGGCAAAACTAAAGTAAAAGGTGCAGTATCTGGTAAAGGAGTAGATGTAAAATTACAGACATACTTATCATTTTGTATTGCAGGTCATACGTTTCACTCAAATTTTTGGATTGTTCCCTTATTGACAACAGACGTTGTTTTAGGTACGAATTTTCTAGTACAACACGACGCAATAATTGACTTTCAAAATTCCTATTTAATGTTAAAGGATGAAAATGTACAACTGGCTTTAGAATTTCAGCACTCTTTATCTGCAGAAGAACAAACAATTAATCGGACAGAGGTCATTTCTGCATCACGTAACATAGACTGTCATTTGACATTGTTCACAGATACGTACGTACACAACTATAATTCTCCAGACGACAGCGATTATGACGTCATACAGATGATTACTGATAAAATTAAACAGAGCAGTGCAAATACAGACGACGAACGTTCAGAGCTACGCAAAATTCTTTTACAGCATGCTCCAGGTTTTGACAACGTCCCTGGTACTATGTCCGGATTTATGTATGAATTTCAAGTTAAACAGCACGACACGTTTAAAGCCAAACATTATCCCATTCCGTATATTCACACAGAACAAGTTAAGAAAGAATTACAAGCTATGCTTGACCAAGGAATTATTGAAGCGGCAGTTAGTCCGTACATAAACCCGCTCCATATGTATGAATTTCAAGTTAAACAGCACGACACGTTTAAAGCCAAACATTATCCCATTCCGTATATTCACACAGAACAAGTTAAGAAAGAATTGCAAGCTATGCTTGACCAAGGAATTATTGAAGCGGCAGTTAGTCCGTACATAAACCCGCTCCATATCGTTAAGAAAAAGGATGGTTCACTTCGCCTCGAACTTGATTCGCGTCACATCAATGGCATTATTATAAATGAAACAGATCGCCCTCAAACACTAGAAGAACTTCTACAGAAACTTCATGGTACTGCTATTTATTCCACATTAGATTTGAAATCGGGATTTTGGCAAATTCAGCTCCATCCGAAATGCAGAATGTACACGGCTTTTCTCTGTTTTGGTGACTGTTATCAGTTTTGCAAATTACCGTTCGGTTTAACTATTTCTTCAGCAGCATTTGTTCGCGGATTGAATACTATACTTCCGACAGAATTAAAAGACAGAATCACAACGTATGTAGACGACATTCTTATTGCAGAAGCTAACTGGCCGGAACACAATCTGATTCTTGAACAACAGTTACGAACTTTTCGTGCACAAGGACTCACAGTTAATCTCAGTAAATCGCACTTTGGCAAAACTTCTATAAAATTTCTTGGACATGTAATTTCAGCAGAAGGCATTGCGCCTGATCCGAAAAAACTTCTAGCTTTTTGTGACATTGCTGTTCCAACGACCAAGAAACAACTACGCAGCTTTCTGGGATTAACTTTTTCAGTTAATTTATTCATTACTCTGCTTTAGACACCCCTAGATTATGCCAGTTGACGGGTAAGAACGGTATTTGGTCCTGGGATAGCCAATCACAGTCTGAATTTGCTAATCTGAAACAAGCTTTCTTGAACGCACCACTTTTATCACACCCAGATCCTACCAGAAATTTTTCCATTGCCACCGACAGTTCTAACACCGCTTTAGGCGTACACATTTTTCAGGAAATTTAAGAAAATGGCACTACAGTAGTTAAAAACATCGCCTTTGCAAGTCGCATTTTGTCACATGCTGAACGCAATTATTCTGTAACAGAATTTGAAACATTATGTGTTGTATGGGCATTTACCAGATTTAGGCATTTTCTTTATGGAGGACATACAACCGTTTACACAGATCATACAGTTTTTATTTTCCGCTAAATTTACACACGACAGATTAAGCAGATGGAAACTTTATTTACAGGAATTTAATTTTACAATTGTTCACATTCCCGGTACACAAAATATTGTAGCAGACGCACTATCCCGTTATCTCAGCAATAATCAGCAAGACATCGCAACCAACTTCTGAAAAGCAAATTTCAGCGTCATGTACATCCACCAAGTTGCATTTGAAAATTTCATTTCGTCGTCATTACGAGACATAGCACAAGAGCAGAGTAAAGACAACGTGTGGAAAGAAATTAAACACCTTAGGCAAGATAGGAATAATGTTCCCATTAGAAACCATTACACTATACGCAATAATATTCTGTTTCGCCGCTCTCACCCTGACAGCAACAATTGGTTATTATGCATTACTGACGAGCTTGTTAACAAATTAATTTGGTATTCTCATTTAAGTTACCCACATTACGGAGCCAGAAAATGTTTTCTTATACTGAGACAGAACTGTTATTTTGTCAACATGGAGAAACGTATTCGACGAGTTTTAGCGTCACGTAAAATCTGCCAGAAAGCTAAGTCAGAAACGACTTCACATATTCCTCCGTTACATCCCATTGTACCTGTTAAATTGAGACACATGGCCGCTGTAGACATTTTTGGTCCGATTCCCACAACTAATAGAGGTTTTTGCTACATCTTTGTCGCTGTTGAACTCACTTCAAAATTTTTTACCTTCACTCCGTTACGCAAAGCTACTGCTAAATGTGTTTCGAAAGCATTTGTAAAACATTTTCTATTTCATGTAGGACAAGTATTGAAAGTAATTTCCGACAATGGACCACACTTTCGATCTGCTATATGGACACGTATGTTACGAGCTAGAAACATTTCTCCGATCTATATATCCAGGTATCACGCTTCTTCGAACCCTTGTGAACGACTAATGAAAGAAATTGGTAAACTATGTAGAATATACTGCCATAAAAAACATATTGATTGGGATAAACACATACTGTCATTCCAGGATGTAATTAACTCGATACCAAATGAATCTACTATGTTATCTCCGACTGTTATACTGAAAAATGTTGAACCACCTAACAATATTAAAGAATTAGTATCCTTTCCTACATCTCGTCGACTACGACACCATGAAATAATTGACATTGCGCTGAACAACATCAAACGTGCCGCAGAGCGCCGGAGAAGGCAGCAAAAACAGGTTTGTACACGCTGTGACTTTCACATTGGACAGAAGATATTAGTACGTACACATTATTTATCCAACAGAGGAAAGAATAGATGTAGTAAATTTGAGCTTCTATACGCAGGTCCATATCGATTTCGCAGCATTCCTTACCCCAATGTAGTACACGTCGAAACTCTGAGAACCAGAAAAAGTAAAGGCAATCACCATGTCTCCAATATTAAATCCTTTATTGAATGAACATGCTTTATGATTTGTCGCACTGTAATGCCGTTTGCAGATATTTATATGAACACTTACTGATGATTATCGTATTTTTTCTTGGCAAGTGCCCGGTAAGGTAAGGTCAGCAGGTCGTTTTTCTTGTCATTACACATCAGACCGTGCACATTTTTACAGATACACTTACATATTTTATGACCACTTATGCAATTCTATCTACGTGCCTACTTATTGATGATTATCGTATTTTTTTCTTGGCAAGTGCCCGGCAAGGTAAGGTTAGCAGGTCGCTTTTCTTGTCGTTACACATCAGACCGTGCACATTTCTCCAGATAAACTTACATATTTTATGACCACTTAAGCAATTATATTTATGTGACTACTTACTGATGATTATCATATTTTTTCCTGGCATGTGCCCGGCAAGGTAAGGTTAGCAGGTCGCTTTTCTTGTCGTTATATATCAGACCGTGCCCATTTTCCATTTTTTGTGTATATATGATTGTTTTCCTGTTTTTTCTGTATGCACTATGAAATGTTTAAGATATAACAAACACCAGTTACCTTTGATATTTTGCCTTATGATATCTCAACTTCGTGACTATTTGACTTTTTTTTTTTTTTTTTTTTTTGCTACTACATTATGATACTCTGTGTACATTTTTGCACCTGAACACTGTCTATGTTTTTGACATAATACGTTTTCTGTCATGCTATGCTGTATGGTTAATTACATCACTAGAAACCAGTTTTTATGTAATGGGTATATGATTTAAATGCAAGATATTAATCCTTATTCATCATTTTCAGAAAGCAATAACGTGTAAAAGTAATAAATTAAACAAACCACAGTGGATTACTATGAAATGGGAATTTCACCTTCGGAATGAACGAAAGAAAATGCAATACCTCGTCACGAAGAGTAAATGGATCAGAATTAACAAACATTAACAAGAATATACTATACACATCGTATGATAGCAGTCTTAACTAATTATTTCTCTTTCAGAATACGAGGCGATTGATGCAGGCTGTCAGACAGAACTACACATCTTAGTTTTAGTGATGAAATATGCTAGAAATAAGAAACTCTATACTATGGATAGTTGTGTGAAGTAAATGATAATATGAATAATGAAGTGTCTATTTTTTGCAGATGATAATGAATGATGATGAATAGTTATATGAAGAATATGATAATATGAATAATGAAGTTTTTCTTTGCAGGTGATGATAGTGATGAATTTTATATGGCCACTTAACGCACCACTTTTAAGTTTTCCTTTGCAGATAAGAATAACGATGAAGTTTATATATTTACTGTTAGTTAAGAAATGCTATGTAGTTATTTAAGTATTTGTTGCAGTTCGTTTTGACAGTATGTCTTATGTCGCATTGTATAATGATTGAATGTTTTGGAAAGGACAGCTAGAGTACATACATATTGAGTACACGTTTCATTACCTGTTAATTCGAAGTTCACTACTTTTTAGCATAATATGCGATTCTTCTTTCAGCTGAATAATCCGTTTTGTATTTTTTCCAGGAGAAGCTATTCATGAAATTAATGTGCTATAAGCAGTTAGTTATTAAACCTGTTCTAGTACTTGCATTTTTTTTTACCCATTTGTGTGTGTCATTCATGAATGTGATCACATATACTCTACTTGTTTCATAACCTTGCTACAGCTGACTCATGACGAATGACGTTACTAATCCTTATTTGCAGCAATAAGTCAAACGCAAATATTTTTATGCCCCAGCAATTAATTATCGATCCCAACACAATGCATTGCTAGCACAAAAAAATGTATTACCAGTCCCAAATAATGCTACCAGTTTAAGAGAGTTCTGAGTAATACTGAATGATGTTTTCTAACCACAGACCTTGAGTAATAGTTACAGTGTGTTACATTTTAAATATGTCCTATGTCACTTGAATGATGAGTTCTGAGTAATACTGAATGATGTTTTGTAACAATGTATAAATGCTATGCCAATAATTTCTGTAAATAATATTTTTGTTATACTCTATAAATGCTATGCCAATAATTAACTCTCATTTTGAATGATGACTTCTGAATATTACTGAATAATGTTTTATAAAACTATATGAATACCTTATAACTGGCCAATGAATGCCACTGTTTCTTATATTTTAAATTTGTCTTATGTCACATACATGCTATTATATATGAATACCAGTAGCTTGATGCTACACTCATTAACTCCTGTTTTGAATGATGACTTCTGAATTACGCATAAAAATGGTTTGTAACTGGCCAGTGAGTGCCAATAATTATTTTTAAATATGTCATATGTCTTTTGAATGATGAAAAATGTTTTGTAATATTCAATACTTGCTATATGTTTAGTTACTGGCCAATGAATGGCACTGTTTCTTATATTTTAAATTTGTCTTATGTCACTTACAGGCTATTATATATGAATACCAGTAGCTTGATGCTACACTCATTAGCTCCTGTTTTGAATGATGACTTCTGATGGTTTGTAACTGGCCAATGAGTGCCAATGATTACTATAACTAGATGAATTATGTAAATGGTATGCCATTAATTAACTCTTGCTTTGAATGATCACTTTTGAATAATGCATAAAAATGGTTTGTAACTGGCCAATGAGTGCCAATGTTCACTGTAATCAGATAACTTATGAATAATATTCTGTAATACTCCATACATAATACAGAAATATTTAATAACTAGGCAATGAGTGCCACCAATTACTCAGATCGGTTGATAGACTAGTGTAATTCTCAATGATGGCTAGCATACGACTTAATGTCCTTCACCTTCTGACCTAATTACCAGAAATTACTGCAATATCCGTTTGTCCTGTCCATCCTCATGACCATGAAGCATTATACTTGGTTTTTGCACTAATTCTAAGTTGGTGAAAGAGTATGGACTCTGCAAGAGTGTGGTGTTGACACATCATGCTATCCACCACCTTGAGCGATGGAGATGTTATTATGGTCCCACTGTTTGGTGCACCTAATGCACTACCAAATTGATAACATTGAATATTAATACGACATTTCAGTGTTTTGGCTACACCGATTAATACTTCAGGGAAGAGAACTTCAGATTGTCTCACTTGGAGTTGTGCTTCTGCAGAAAGATATGGACTTTCAGTGCAGCTACGTGCAACCTACTGTGCTACAACCATGATGCAATCCTTCCCTTTCCTACCCTAGTTCTTGTAAAATGGTAAAAAAAATATACAGTGCGTGTGCACTTTATGTCATTTGTTAATATGTTTTGTACTCATTGCGTATACATTTTGTCATTGCTTGATATGTTCTGTACTCAGTGCATGTGCACTATATTTCATTTCATGTTCTGCACTTCTATATATGTATATATTCTGTGACTGTACACTTAGTTAATTAAGAAAAATTTGTTGCTCATGGCAAGTCCAATTGACTCACCATCGCTACCAAATTTTTGCCCCCCCCCCCCCCCCCCCCTAGTGGAGGGTTATGTAAGAGGTATGCGCTGCCTGCGATATGCAAGGTATAAGAGAATCGCTGACCAGAGAGCAGTGTTGATTGAGTACGAACTGTGTAGCTATACCAGTAAGTTGTTGCTAGTCTGCGCTTGTCTGGTCTGGAGTCTGCTCTGGTCGAGTATAGTGTATCGTGTTGGCTGGGCCGGTCGCGGTGCAGCGATGCCGGAGCCTGAGTATTATTGTATAAGGTAAAAAGCAGCCTCGCGCATATGTAGTAATGTTACGTCAAGTCCCATGTAAATGTTTTAAAAATTCTCGTAATAATCATTTTTCTCATAAAAAGTAACTTTTAACAACCATTCAATTCAATTTAAAGAGTTTACTAATTTCTCCCATCCATGATCATCCCGATTATTGCAATAGAAAAATCAGTTGCTTCCTTTCATAAATGACCGATAGGTCGGCCAGCATTGCACAGAGCTGTGCCGAAAACAGTTATTGTAAGAGCAGATATATCCGGCGACTTCATTGTGGTAAGAATTTTTCCTTTTTTCTTATTCAGAATGATCTTTCAGGGCCATGACGCAGCACTGCTGTCGTCCAAAATTTACCAGGTTAAATTGACAGTGAATTATTGAAAAGTCAAAAGTGAGCGACAATTTAATAAAGAGGTTAGTTACATTGTTATTACCAGGTTACTGAATTTATATTTTTATTGGGATGTTATACTGAATGTGAACGACATAATTACAATTTTTACTGTTGAGAGGTTTAGGAATTTTTCTGTTTTGAGGTTACGCTAAATGTGAATGAATTTTGAGCTTAGATTAAATCAGAAAGAATTTTGTGTGGAGACAAATGAGAGAAAGAATTTTGTAGCGAGGTTACACTGTGAAAGAATTTTGTTTTGAGGTTACACTAAATTAGAATAATAATCATATTATTTACTTTATCATATTTTTGTGGGGAGGTTACACTATTAACAATTACAAATGATACGTCATCTATTACGAATAAGGACGTTTTCGTTCCAAATTTTGTTTTCAGTAAATAACTTGAAAACCAATAGAAGTAGCTTACTGGTGTTACAGATATAAGGTTTATAGATAAAACTGAAGCTACATTCGAATTTTCATCCATCTGAGTCCAATATTTAGCATCTTCAATTTTTCGTAGAAATGGCGATTTTGACAAAATATTGCTCTGATCAAGCTGGGCCTTGCAACTTTTAATTGTGACATAAATTTGCAGATTCTGATCAGGTTCTAACTTTGTAGCTTCGTTATTTAACGCCATTTATTTTTTTCTTAAAGTACTGTATTTAGCGAAACAGATTCATTTGATCATTCTGAGAGTTCGCAATGTTAAATTTAATATACTCAAGCATACACTGACAAAGATGGGAAAACTTATTTTAATTTCTAATTTCACTCTTAGATTATGGTGCAATCCTTTGTATGCTACGCACAGGCGCGTTATGATGATGTGGCGCCAGTAAGCAGTGAACTGTGGTAGGCCCCGGCACATTCGCTTGCTTCTGTACCTCTTACAATGATACAGCACTTGTTTTGCCTCAGTGTTTATGCTTTACAAACTGGAAAACCACTTGTGCCGAGGGGCCCTTGATAAACACACAGAAAGGAAGTTACAGACATGACATACACTTGGATAAGTAAGACATGTAACAACCAAAATTAATATACTCAAGCATACACTGTCAAAGAACAATGAACTTATTAATCGAAAGGCACGAATACCATTAGTTTATGAAACGGCAATGCTTAGTTGGCTCGTACTTTACATTAAGAGATCTCTGTAAACTAACCAGACTACAAATTGCTTTGGCCACAAGAAAAGACTTAAAAATTTTTCTACAAAAATAGTTCGAATAGCGCAAAGAGTGGGCAGGGAAAGTACAATAAAAATATGTTCCCCAGAGAAAAAACGCACCGACCCAGATTACCTACTGAAGGCACACCTAAGATTCAACACATTCCTACTGCTCACATGAGATGTCCACAAACCATCAGGAATTGCACCTCCCCAACCTGCTAGCGACGTAGCTCGCTGCCGGACGACACTGTTGGGCAATACAGTTCCTAATGGGTGTCACACTCTGACAAACAACCGGTACAGCCCGTCCACTGCAAAGCGTGGACCCTCTGCACTCTTCCACATGAGGCGGCGTGCCAAACGAGAGCTCTAGCCCAAGACCCGGCGTCCCGGCCCTGTCTCTGCCTCCGCCGTGCGGCGTTAAAGCTCACTTTTCCTCTGCGCACCTCCTATCAGGGCCGCTTCAAATAACGTCAAGCCGCGGTGCAGCAACACTGTCTTTGACCACTCTCATCAGAGACCACACATTTACATATCAGTAGCATTGTCAACAGGGTTGTCGTTTTCATGTTAATACAATTATATAAATACCGCTTTTTCTGACGCTGTAATCAATGTCCAAACTCCCATACTAACAATGAAAACGAAGTACGTGCGAGTGGTTCCCTGCCGTTGTCAGCAGGAGAGCGATCTCTGAATTTAAAAAATATAATCTTCTAACAAGAGAAGTTTTTCTATGCCCAGGTCGAAATAAATGTATTTATAGACTACTAGTTTCAACGATTTAATTGTCATCTTCACCTTTGTGTCATCCAATCATAAACATATTTGGCAGCAAATCATTGAAGACGACGCAACTGTGTAACGTCATACATCATATAATAAAATCATACATATGGTGAACACTCACAGAAGTTTCTAATAAAATACCCTGTGAACGATGCGTATTTTATTAGAAACTTCTGTGAGTGTTTATCACATGTAGGATTTCATTATATGACATATGGTGGTAGGCTATTGCGTCGTCTACAGCGAATTCCTGCCGGAGATGTTTATGATTAGATGACAGTGCACTGAAATGAGTGGTGCAATGGTTGATGTATGCACATGATCTGAAGATGGAAATTTAAACTGCAGTATACAGGGTGGTCCATTGATAGTGACCGGGAAAAATATCTCGAAATAAGCATCAAACTACAAAGAACGAAACTCGTCTAGATTCAACAGGGAAACCAGATGCCACTATAATTGACCCGACGGGTGGCGCTGCCATAGGTCAAACGGATATCAATTGCGTTTTTTTTAAATAGGAACCCCCATTTTTTATTACATATTCGTGTACTACGTAAAGAAATATGAATGTTTTAGTTGGACCACTTTTTTCTCCTTTGTGACAAATGACAAACGTGTATGTACGTGGTATCTCGTAACATTCCATCAGTGCGGACGGTATTTGCTTCGTGATACATTACCGTGATAAAATGGACCATTTACTAATTGCGGAAAAGGTCGATATCGTGTTGATGTATGGCTATTGTGATCAAAATGCTCAACGGGCGTGTGCTGTATATGCTGCTCGGTATCCTGGACGACGTCATCCAAGTGTCCGGACCGTTCGCCACATGTGTAACGTCAACCACGACCTGCAACAAATGATGATGCCCAAGTAGGTGTTTTAGCTGCTGTCGCGGCTAATCCGCACATCAGTAGCAGTGAAATTGCGCGAGAATCGGGAATCTCAAAAACGTCGGTGTTGAGAATGCTACATCAACATCGATTGCACCCGTACCATATTTCTATGCACCAGGAATTGCATGGCGACAACTTTGAACGTCGTGTATAGTTCTGCCACTGGGCACAAGAGAAATTACGGGACGATGACAGATTTTTTGCACGCGTTCTATTTAGCAACGAAGCGTCATTCACCAACAGCGCTAACGTTAACCGGCATAATATGCACTACTGCGCAACGGAAAATCCACTGTGGCTGCGACTAGTGGAACATAGTGACCTTGGCGGGTTAATGTATGGTGCGGCATTATGGGAGGGAGGATAAGTGGCCCCCATTTTATCGATGGCAATCTAAGTGGTGCAATGTATGCTGATTTCCTACGTAATGTTCTACCGATGTTACTACATGCAAGATGTTTCACTGCATGACAGAGTGGCAGTATACTTCCAACATGATTGATGGCCGGCACATAGCTCGCGTGCGGTTGAAGCGGTATTGAATAGCATATTTCATGACAGGTGGATTGTTCGTCGAAGCACCATACCATGGCCTGCACGTTCACCGGATCTGACGTCCCCGGATTTATTTCTATGGGGAAAGTTTAAGAATAATTGCTATCGTGATCCACCGACAACGCCTGATAACATGTGTCAGCGCATTGTCAATGCATGTGCGAAAATTACGGAAGGCGAATTACTCGTTGTTGAGAGGAATGTCGTTATACGTATTGCCAAATGTATTGAGGTTGACGGACATCGTTTTGAGCATTTATTACATTAATGTGGTATTTACAGGTAATCACGCTGTAACAGCATGCGTTCTCAGAAATGATAAGTTCAAAAAGGTACATGTATCACATTGGATCAACCGAAACAAAAGGTTCAAAGGTACCTACGTTCTGTATTTTAATTTAAAAAACTTACCTGTTACCAACTGTTCGTCTAACATTGTGGGCCATATGTTTGTGACTGTTACAGCGTTATCTATCACAAAGCGAAAAAAGTGGTCCAACTAAAACATTCATATATCTTTACGTATTACACGAAGATGTAATAAAAATGGGGGTTCCTATTTTAAAAATCGCAGTTGATATCGGTTTGACGTATGGCAGCGCCATCTAGCGGGCTAACCATAGCGCCATCTGGTTTCCCCCTTCGAGCTAGACGAGTTTCGTTCTTTGTAGTTTTTTCGTCTGACGCTTATTTCGTGAGATATTTGGCCCAGTCACGCTTAATGGACCACCCTGTATACATGTGTTTGTATATATTGCGATCTGTCGCAAATGCAAATTCTCTATTAAAAACATTACGTTTTTCATACACGTAAATACTTCCTTTAACAATGCAGCCATAAAGGTCTAGGAAGGCTGTTGACCACACCGTAAACCAGCTGCTTCTACATATCTGCTCGACAAGCTACAGTGCAATTGATGGTGGAGGGTAGATCCTTCGACTATTAAATGTTCCGAAAACAGAGAATAATATGCAACCACTTCTTTCTTTCCTAACAGATGCTCTTTATATATTGTTTTCACAGCTCTATGTAATTGATCAATGTAACAGCAGGAGCAGCTATTCATTACAGGTCAATTTATAGACGCCTCCAATGGAAAACAGATCACTAATATTTACCCCATGAACAGAAGTTTTTCTTTAAATTGTTGTACGTAGGGAAGGAAACATAGCAGTTAGAATTTTGTAAAATGTAGGCCATAGATATCGTAAAACACCCCAGGAATTTCAGTGGGATCGAGGAGGGCGTGAAGCTGAATGACATCGGGATTCCGATGCTGAAGTAGATGTATACCCGTCTTCCGCCATGGGGTGGTAGCAATAGCAGACAACAGCAGTCGACAAAGGCCAATTGCGCTCGCGCATTGAAAATATGTGACGTCACAGCACTGCGCGCTGAGGCCCACGATACGTGGTCCTCGACTGCGCGGAAACTCGCGGTAGTCAGTAGCGAGCCAGGGTATGAATCGGACATTCAAAGAAACTAATATCCCTTTTGAAAATGTCCTCCGCAGATGCAGACGAAAAGTTGGGTTTTAAGGTGAAATCCATTCGCCAAGGCATAACAGTCCGAAACATTTTATTAATTGTGAGTTATAATTTTTCACTAGAGGAAGCTTAACCCTATAAAAATATTTCACAAGAATGGAATGGTTATGAATTTACTAGCATCTTTGTTATTACTGGAGGAAGTGTTGTTCCTAAAAGTCGAGCATATTGAGAGGTTTTCTTACCGAAGACATAATCTACCATGCCGTGGTCATATCCGTTGTTTACTGCGACAGATCTATTCACATTTAGCTTATCTTGCTGACTGACAGGCGATAGAGGAGTGGTCACCATATTGACATGTATGCTTCTGTGTTTGTAGTTATCACTGTTAGGTTTTCAACAGGTTAGATGTATCTCTGAAGAACAACTTACATCAGTCGGAGCCATGGTCAAAGGTTGAATAAACCCACCTTTGGTTGCATCGGTTGGCTGCTTTGGATTCATTTACCTCGATTATGGGTTTTAGGCAAACTCTTTATCCAGATAAGTTGAAGGCAAAGAGACCGAGAAAGTTTCATGGAACCTATTTTATAGTAAGTTATATACTTTAAAATGTAAAACAAATACTAATGCTGAAGGTTACTTTGAGAAAAATGTGAATCAAATATCATCATAATAATGATTGGGTCGTTACGAAGCAATTGCTATTTTCGAGGAAATATCATGTTGATAATCATGAGGAAAATACGCAGCGACCTTTTACTAATGGAAAATGGAAAATGTCCCTGTTTCGACTATGTGAGAAACAGAAGCAAATAATCATTCTTGCTGACAGAGTTAATAAATTATATTTAGCGTAAAACAGCTGCAGGCGTTATACGCACATGAGGAGGATATGAGGTCGCATTATGAAGGTAATAAATGACCGAGACGATTCAGATATCGCTAGAAGATAGTTGTAGACGTTGTCGCAGCTGGAAGGCAGTCAGTTGCTCCCAGTGCGCCGTTTTGTCAAGATTGGTTTCTTTTCAAAAGTGATGGAAGCTGCAAGACTTAGTTAAGACGAAAATACTAACGGTTTTGGCGATGGACCGGTAGTGCAGTCATATCCCGCTCTACGCATCTATCCGACGTTGTGTGTGCTAACTGACCTCGTTCGTAACTACTGGTTTTGTTAATAAACAGAGTGTTTAATTAACGGCGACGTCAAAATTTACACTCCGTGTTTTTTATCCTCAACCAAGCTCAAAGACCATTAGGCAAGACAGCAATATTACCAGGGCATCTTCAGACAACAAGAACGACTAATCAATGACGAATTGTGACTGGCAGTGGTGCTTGTGACGCATCATGGTCTGAATCTCCAATGTTGATAGCGCTCTGTTTTACGGCATGAAGAAGCAGTACACGAGGATTATTAGAGGACTGTGAAGTGTCGTATAGGCTTTGTAGAAAGGAGTGAAATGAGTGAAATGGGTACCCCGGCTGCGAACTTAACATAGCAACAATAAACGCCAAGGCGAGTGGCATTTGGTACTGTTGTATGTGAAGCAGTCATGGCTTTCTGTCGAAGCATCTGCGTGAGACTCGGTGGTAATAAAATGTGACATTGTAATTTTATTAAAATATTGTAGTATCACTTCACAAATGATTTGCTTAAGAGAAGCTCCCAAACACATAATAGAAACAAACATGGTATGTTGATAGAAATAGATCACCATAACACTTTCTACATTGTGCTCTCATCATTAATAACACATACTAAAAGAATTTCATTAAACGTTTTTGAAACGTGACAAAATAGTCCCGTATTAGACTTTTCAATGTGGCTTCTGCTCTTGCTATGGTGTCAAGTTTTAAATTTTTTGTGCTGTTTGTAACGTAAAAACACCACAGACGCACTTATATAAATGCAGTGTGCGATGGGTATAAATGCATAAGTTTTTATATGTGGAACCTTTACCTGCTAAGTCAGTCCTTCAGCTGCTTGAGGTGGAAAACGTTTAGAGCCACCCAGTTCAATGTATAATTTAAGTCTTCTGTTTGTGAGGTGTTTCAATAGTAATTATTCAATAGTAATTCAATAGTAAGTATTATTAATGTAAGAGAAACTTTACCTCTGCAATAGCTGTAATCAGTACTGTAATGTAAGTTTAAAAAATTTTTCAAGCAGTACTATTATTTGTAAAACCGAGAACTGTGAGTAAAAAATTTCAAACAGTAACAAGAACAACAAGAACAGTACACTTCGTGTATTGAAAAACAACAAGATTTGTGAATGTTAAGTTCTATTACTACTGTGAATATTAATGTCTGAATAAAAAAATTGTTTTTCGTTACCATGCGTTTTTGTTGTTATTTCACAAATCCCTACCTTTGTAGCTGTATGTAAAGGCTGTGAAAGATTCACAAGGTATTAGTTTGAAAATGAGGGAAGTGACGTTTAAGATGGAGGACGACAAAATATATGTAATTACTGCGTGGGCTTTTGCCTATCGTGATGCCATATAGGTTTTTGGGAACAGGCGGTGCGTCCCTTCCAAAGACATGTGGCTGAAATTATATGACCTGTTCTTGGACAGAGCCAGAGACGTAGGATCTGGACACATCTACATACTAAGTGGGAACTAGGTAGAAAGAAAGAAAAACACAAAATGTGAGGTAACAAATTAATTTATTTTCTTTAATCGAACTAAAATGTAATTTTACATTTTCTTAGGTAAACACAACATTATTATCACACATCTTCTTCTTGAGCTGACGGATAACAGCACACCTGTAGAATTCCAGGTCATGAATAGATGCCAACTTGAAGATTCGCTGCATCCACATGATGTTCTCTGAGCCTTTGACGTAGATGATGGTATAAGGATAATCGAATATTCGAAGTGTCGTCATCATCTCTGTATAAGGTATACCAGGATCGTCCCTGTGGAGTCCACGGAAGAATATGTTAGCCACTATACACTCCTCCATGTCTTAGGACAGTTCACATCCTCGAAAGGCGTCAGTGATGCAATGCTTGCTGAGAATGTCTCTATTATATCAGCATCTTGTGTGTATGCTATGAATGCAACATCTTTTAATATGAATTGTCTGCACTCATCATCATAGAAACTTTGAACTGCACAAATGATGTTCACACTTCAAGGTGCCATTGTGAAATGCTCTGGGTATGACAAAGCACTTGGTCATCTGCACAGCGCGCTCTATAACATCAGTAAGTGAGCAATAGTTAACCATATGGTCATGTAGAAATAGAGCTTAAGCTGCAGTGTTCTGGGAAATTTGATAAGCATTAAGATTTGATCCGTACATCTGTTGGTCCTGATTTAATTATCTCATTCTGCTTAGAACAGTCTCTTACGATGATTTGGGCCAGCTCCTTGAATTTCCATGGACTGAGTAGGCACTCTTCTTCTTCGGCACCTTCATAGTAAGAAGCATAGAGGCTTGCATACATTTCAAATACCAGACTGCAGACATTCTGGTTCCATTGTAGCAGCAAATTGTCATATGGATAGAATTCTGTATTCAAGTAGACTCTAGCATAAGAACAGTTGTTAAACATGATGGAATCATTAGCTAAATTCCCTCCTCTGTTTGTTTTAAATGCAAGTATGATGAATCTCGGTGTTTCCAGCTGCATGAAGGTTTAAATATTCCATGCTTGTCTGCTCCCTGTCGATAGCAATAGATATTCAAAAACCTCCAATGAGCAGAGAGCTAATGGCAGGTAGGTACTGGTGTTCAGAACTTACAACAGCGTCAAACGCTTATCGTCTGCCACAGTGATGTTTGGCATTTTCCACATAATTTTATTGATAATGATCTGATTCTCCTCTTGAGCTCCTTGAATACACGAGTTGCACTCATTACCATAATAAGTTCTTATTTAGCATTCATAATAATTCGCTGCATTTGTTGTCAAAGTACTTTATACATATTTTTAGACGTATGCATGAACTAAATCGGCGGTACTCTTCCGCTGTTCTGCCCACAGGCTCGTCTATGAAACATCGTGCATCAAATCCGAAGTTGATGATGAAACGATGTTTTAATAGTTGATACTATGCATACATACGTGTATGATCAATCTCTACCCCAGTAAGTTTATATTTTATTTCCTGGAACTGGAATGCAAAAGGATTACGCATAATCTTTCAACCCACTGTATGACTACAATTCTTTTTCTAAAATGATCCACCCAGATATATGAAACTCTGGCATGGAAGAATTTAAGCGTCTTGGTGCTGGATGACAATCATAATTTCATCGTTCTTGTTAAATGTCGTAGAAGCATAAGGTTTATGTGAGAAGTATTCCTGGCGTATGATTCACTCATCATATTCTACTGCGTGAGATGTATTGAGCAACGACATCATTGATAGGTTTCAAGCTTACTGATGTAAGAAACTCGTAGTTCACACATGTTTTAGCATCCATCCAGTCTTAGGTGTAGGCGTACAATGATTTCCTGACGACGAAAGTTAACAAGTTGGTTATTCTGATCCATAAAACGCAGCTCAGGGCTGTCCAATGTCTGAACTGTCATTGGAGGGTATATAGTGTTGATAGGAGTCTCAACAATCTTATACTCAGTTCCAACTGATGGGAAGAATCCGTAAATTGAATGAATCAATCTATCGTTGAGATATGAGTTCGTTCCAATGTTTTATTGATCACGGACTGTACTGTCAAGGAGAATATCCACCGTTTAATCAGAATTGTAAAATTTACTGGTATCCGTCTTCAAAACTTGTCCCTTCTTGAAACCCAGTAGTAGGCCTACTGAATCTTTCTGGTTAAAGTCAATCGATGCATTCACCGCCCTTATTTCAGACGGAAATGTAATAATTTTTGCGCGGAGCTCAATACATTGTACACACTGTTTTAAAACGTCGTTTAAAACGTCATTATCTTATGCACCAGTTTCAGATCCCACAAATTCGTTTTCACCATTAATTTCCAGATGTAGTTTTTTGTCAGCCTGTGTGGTATTTGGGACAGTGTTATGCGTCTCCAGTCAAAGTAGCACGATACTCTAATCTCCAATGCTTAAATCAGTTGCTGGGAAGTAATTCGCATGTAATACTGACCATCGTTCTTTTAAAGTCCGAGTGTACGATACTGCATCTAAACATCAATTGGTGAGTGGATGCTTAATGCCCATCCTTGTATACCATTTGTAACTGTAAAGAAGAACATGATGCATAGATGACCACAGGGGTATGTATTAAAGTCTTGGTAGCGTCTAAAATTGTGGAAACATGTCTTCTGCCTGTGAAGTACGTTTGTAAGTCTTCTGGACGTTGCAGATCGCCGAATAAGTCGAAATAGTAGACGTTTCCAGAATGAGATTTTCACTCTGCAGCGGAGTGTGCGCAGATATGAAACTTCCTGGCAGATTAAAACTGTGTGCCCGACCGAGACTCGAACTCGGGACCTTTGCCTTTCGCGGGCAAGCGCTCTACCATCTGAGATACCGAAGCACGACTCACGCCCGGTACTCACAGCTTTACTTCTGCCAGTATCTCGTCTCCTACCTTCCAAACTTTACAGAAGCTCTCCTGCGAACCTTGCAGAACTAGCACTCATGAAAGAAAGGATATTGCGGAGACATGGCTTAGTCACAGCCTGGGGGAGGTTTCCAGAATGAGATTTTCACTCTGCAGCGGAGTGTGCGCTGATATGAAACTTGCTAGCAGATTAAAACTGTGTGCCCGACCGAGACTCAAACTCGGGACCTTTGCCTTTCGCGGGAAAGCGCTCTACCATCTGAGCTACCGAAGCACGACTCACGCCCGGTACTCACAGTTTTACTTCTGCCAGTATCTCGTCTCCTACCTTCCAAACTTTACAGAAGCTCTCCTGCGAACCTTGCAGAACTAGCACTCCTGAAAGAAAGGATATTGCGGAGACATGGCTTAGCCACAGCCTGGGGGAGGTTTCCAGAAATTTTCACTTTGCAGCGGAGTGTGCGCTGATATGAAACTTGCTGGCAAGGTTCGCATGAGAGCTTCTGTAAAGTTTGGTAGGTAGGAGACGAGATACTGGCAGAAGTAAAGCTGTGAGTACCGGGCGTGAGTCGTGCTTCGGTATCTCAGATGGTAGAGCGCTTGCCCGCGAAAGGCAAAGGTCCCGAGTTCGAGTCTCGGTCGGGCACAGCCGGCCGAAGTGGCCGTGCGGTTAAAGGCGCTGCAGTCTGGAACTGCAAGACCGCTACGGTCGCAGGTTCGAATCCTGCCTCGGGCATGGATGTTTGTGATGTCCTTAGGTTAGTTAGGTTTAACTAGTTCTAAGTTCTAGGGGACTAATGACCTCAGAAGTTGAGTCCCATAGCGCTCAGAGCCATTTGAACCATTTGAACACCATGAAGATGACGTGCTACAGACGCGAAATTTAACCAACAGGAAGAAGATGCTGTGATATGCAAATGATTAGCTTTTCAGAGCATTCACACAAGGTTGACGTCGGTGGCGACACCTACAACGTGCTGACATGAGGAAAGTTTCCAACCAATTTCTCATACACAAACAGCAGTTGACCGGCGTTGCCTGGTGAAACGTTGGTGTCATGCCTCGTATAAGGAGGAGAAATGCGTACCATCACGTTTTCGACTTTGATAAAGGTCGGGTTGTAGCCTATCGCGATTGCGGTTTATCGTATCGCGACATTGCTGCTCGCGTTGGTCGAGATCCAATGACTGTTAGCAGAATATGGAATCGGTGGGTTCAGGAGGGTAATACGGAACGCCGTGCTGGATCCCAACAGCTGCGTGTCATTAGCAGTCGAGATGAGAGGCATCTTATCCGCATGGCTGTAACGGATCGTGCAGCCACATCTCGATCCCTGAGTCAACAGATGGGGACGTTTGCAAGACAACAACCATCTGCACGAACATTTCGACGACGTTTGCAGTAGCATGGACTATTACCTCGGAGACCATGGCTGCGGTTACTCTTGACGCTGCCTCACAGACAGGAGCGCCTGCGATCGTGTACTCCACGACGAACCTGGGTGCACGAATGGCAAAATGTCATTTTTTCGGGTGAATCCAGGTTCTGTTTACAGCATCATGATGGTCGCATTCGTGTTTGCCGACATCGCGGTGAACGCACATTGGAAGCGTGTATTCGTCATCGCCATACTGGCGTATCACCCAGCGTTATGGTATGCGGTGCCATTGAGGTCTCGGTCACCTCTTGTTCGCATTGATGGCACTTTGAACAGTGGACGTTACATTTCAGATGTGTTACGACCCGTGACTCTACCCTTCATTCGATCTCTGCGAAACCCTGCAGTTCAGCAGGATAATGCACGACCGCATGTTGCATGACCTGAGGTGGTTGTGGTCTGCTCGCCTTGTTATGTAGCAAATCGCAAGCGTCGACCTAGCTATTTTGTGATGCAGGAAAATCAAGCCTTGAATGTGAACCAGTAATCCAGCTACTGAAAGCCACTCTACCCTTCACATCCAATTCGTTGATTGAACACATTGTGATGCTTCCACGACAGCTTTGCACCGACTGCAGCTTTCCAACCAATTTTGGTCACGTGAATGGAGAAAAAAACGCCCACCCAAATTTGAATTTCCTACCAACTTCTGAGGGATGGGGTGGGGATGGGACGTCCTCACAGCAAAGGGAGAAAAAAAAATACCCGCCATTTTGAATTTCCAGCGTTACCACCAAAATTCGAAATTCTCGTCAGTAGGGTAGGTGAGGGAGTGGGATGGGGAGGAATGGGATGGAGGAGGGGCCGGGACACATGTGCTGGCTGTGGAAAACACATGATCTCATGTGACTTCTGAAATTTTCCCGGCGTATTTCTTCTTCTAATAATTTCCGGGTATGCAGCCGGATCCCGTCGACATTCTGCCACGATATTTCGGCCCAGAGACGTCCGGCCATCATCAGGTGAGTACACAACTACTGAAGAGCCCAGGTGCAGTCGCGGTATTTATGCCGATTCTCGCGCATGTGAAATGTACTGGCATCCTACAGCGCATGCGTCAGGTGTTGACATGCGCAGCATAGCCGAGTTGTACGTGCTGCCCTCGGTGGTGAAAATAAAAGTTCATCTAGTCATTGAGTATCGAATGACACTGTCGATTCCGCTGTGATTGTATAATTTTAATAACAGGATTCCAATTTTTATCCAGCTGAAAGCCGTTGTCACGATTTATAAGATTATTGGCAAGACGTATTTCCACTGATTCCTTGATTACGGAATCCCAAAAACCGGAAACCGGGGATAAAATTTTTGTTCCATTGTATTCCATTGAATGTCCCAATGAAATACAGTGCTCTGCTACTGCCGATTTTGACGGTTGCCGCAGACGGGTGTATCTTTCGTGTTCTATACATCGTTCATGGACAGTTCTTGTCGTCTGGCCAATATATGCAGAACCACATTCACAGGGAATTTTGTAGACGCCTGCTTTCTTCAGTTATAAATCGTCTTTAACGGATCCAACCAGGGCCTGGTTCTTTGCTGGTGGACGGAAGATAACCTTGATTTTATTTTTCTTCAGTAATCGGCCTATTTTCGACGACACATTCCCGGCGTATGGAAGGAACGCAGTTGATTTAAAGTCGTCATCTGCGTCCTCAGTGCGTTGCTTCTTGTTATGATAGTTGCGCATGGCCTTCCTTATTTGGCGAGAAGTGTAGCCATTTTCTTTGAAAACCTTCTCCAAGTGTTCTAATTCTGCGTGGAGGTTTTCATCATCCGATATTATATGCGCTCGATGTATTAAGGTACTGAGAACGCCGGCTGTTTGTGCTGGGTGATGGCAGCTTGACGCCTGGAGATACAGATCTGTGTGAGTCGGTTTCCTGTACACAGAATGTCCTAATGACCCATCATTTTTACGGCGTACTAGCACGTCTAGAAATGGTAAAGTGCCCTGGAGAAATTCCTTCATCACTTAAACTCATTACATGAGAACATCAAATTTACGATGGAGATTGAAAAAGAGGGCACTTTACCATTTCTAGACGTGCTAGTACGCCGTAAAAATGATGGGTCATTAGGACATTCTGTGTACAGGAAACCGACTCACACAGATCTGTATCTCCAGGCGTCAAGCTGCCATCACCCAGCACAAACAGCCGACGTTCTCAGTACCTTAATACATCGAGCGCATATAATATCGGATGATGAAAACCTCCACGCAGAATTAGAACACTTGGAGAAGGTTTTCAAAGAGAATGGCTACACTTCTCGCCAAATAAGGAAGGCCATGCGCAACTATCATAACAAGAAGCAACGCACTGAGGACGCAGATGACGACTTTAAATCAACTGCGTTCCTTCCATACGCCGGGAATGTGTCGTCGAAAATAGGCCGATTACTGAAGAAAAATAAAATCAAGGTTATCTTCCGTCCACCAGCAAAGAACCAGGCCCTGGTTGGATCCGTTAAAGACGATTTACAACTGAAGAGAGCAGGCGTCTACAAAATTCCCTGTGAATGTGGTTCTGCATATATTGGCCAGACGACAAGAACTGTCCACGAACGATGTATAGAACATGAAAGATACACCCGTCTGCGGCAACCGTCAAAATCGGCAGTAGCAGAGCACTGTATTTCATTGGGACATTCAATGGAATACAATGGAACAAAAATTTTATCCCCGGTTTCCGGTTTTTGGGATTCCGTAATCAAGGAATCAGTGGAAATACGTCTTGCCAATAATCTTATAAATCGTGACAACGGCTTTCAGCTGGATAAAAATTGGAATCCTGTTATTAAAATTATACAATCACAGCGGAATCGACAGTGTCATTCGATACTCAATGACTAGATGAACTTTTATTTTCACCACCGAGGGCAGCACGTACAACTCGGCTATGCTGCGCATGTCAACACCTGACGCATGCGCTGTAGGATGCCAGTACATTTCACATGCGCGAGAATCGGCATAAATACCGCGACTGCACCTGGGCTCTTCCACCCTGGCCAGGCTCTACAATGTAGTCCTGTCCACCGGTTACTACCCCGACCTGTGGAAAACCTCCCGTATCCTCATGTTCCTTAAACCTGGCAAACCGCCGTCAGCCGTCTCCTCCTACCGCCCCATCTGCCTTACCTCGGTCTTCAGCAAGGTCCTGGAATCTATCCTCACCCGCCGCATGCACCAGCATCTCCGCCAGCACCGCCTCCTTCCCGTTACCCAGTGTGGCTTTCGGCTGTCCTTCTCTTCCGACGACCTTCTCCTTCACCTCACTCATCTCCTTACCGAACAGCTTAATTCCCGTCGCTCCGCAATCTTCCTCTCCCTGGACCTCGAACGTGCCTATGACCGCGTATGGCATTCCGGTCTCCTCTTCAAGCTCCAAACCTTCGCCCTTCCCATTAACTACGTCCGTCTGATCGGCTCCTTTCTCTCCCGCCGTCCTTCCTATGTCACCGTCCATAACACAGATTCCTACACCTTTTTCCCCTCTGCCGGTGTGCCCCAAGGCTCCGTCCTCTCCCCCCTTCTGTACCTCTTGTACACGGCAGATATGCCGCCGCCGTCAGCCCCCGTCCACCTTCTCCAGTTTGCCGATGACACCGCCTTCCTTGCCCTTGCCCCCACCCTACAGCGCTCCCAACACCTTCTCCAATCCCATCTTGACCGGTTCACCGCTTGGTGCAACCAGTGGTTGCTCAAGGTCAATCCCTCCAAAACCCAGGCGATCATTGTAGGCAAAACCACCCCTTCCTTCCGCCTCCTTGATTTCTACATCACCATCTATGGCCGTCCTATCGCCCTCACTCCCACCCTTAAGTACCTTGGCGTCACCCTCGACCGTCGCCTCTCCTGGACTCCCCACCTCCGGACAATCCAAGCCAAGGCACGCTCCCGACTCAATCTCCTCAAGCTCCTCTCTGGCCGTACGTGGGGTCTGGACCCCTCCACCATCCTCCACACCTATAAATCCCTCATCCGCCCTATCCTTTGTTATGCCCATCCGGCTTGGATATCCGCCCCCCCTCCCTTTTATAAATCCCTCCAAATCCTTGAACGCCATGCTCTCCGCCTCGCCTATCGCATCCGTCTCCCCTCCCCCACGCGGATCCTGTATGATCTCATCCCCTTCCCCCACCTCCTGCTTTTCTTGAAAGGATACGGATCCTGTACACCTCCCGTAAACTCGACCCTCCTCACCCGCTCGTCTCCCCGATCCTCTCCCACCCCCGCCCGCTGCCGCGCCTGTATGCCCACGTCCCACCTGGTCTCCATCTCTCCACCCTCCTTACCCTCTCCCAAGGTGGCTTCCGCCAGCTCCCCCTCCCTGATGATGTCCTCCTCCCCTCCATCTACCCCTCCTATCAACTTTGACCCTGCCCCCCCCACTTCCTGTGTCCTTTCCTTTAGGCACCCTCCCTCCCTTCTCTTCCCTTCCCTTCCCTTCCCTTCCCTTCCCTTCCCTTCTCTTTCCTTTTTCCCCGTCACCTCCCTCCACCCCTCTTCCCCCGGGCTTCCCCTCCCCCTTCCTCCCTCCCCCCTTTTCTCCTCTGCCCATGGCATCTCTGCTCTCCCCTCTCCCACTCCCCTTCCTCCTCCTCATCTCTTGGCAGGTCCCCGGACTCGCACACGCATAGTGAACATTCGCGCGCCGGAGATCATCGCCATCAGTGTCTAGTGTGTGTGCTTCGTTTTGTGTTTCGTGCAGTTACAACTCAACTGTTCACATGTGCTGTCGCCTTTCTCCGTGTTTTGTGCGCCGTGTCAACAAGTCTTAGTGTTTTTATCGTCCAACGTGAACGGCTTCTTGTTTATTGTTTTTTGTATCTCCATTTTTTGCCCGCCGTTTTTTTGTATTGTTTGTATCGCCTCTGTGTCATGTTATTGTTCCACTTAAGGCTGAAGAGCAGCGTACTATGCTGCTGCCAGCCCGCCTGTATAGGTGATTAAAATTACAATAAAGGAAAAAAAAACAAAAAGAAAACTGGGCTCTTCAGTAGTTGTGTACTCACCTTATGATGGCCGGACGTCTCTGGGCCGAAATATCGTGGCAGAATGTCGACGGGATCCGGCTGCATACCCGGAAATTATTAGAAGATGATCTCATATCGGTGTGGGGAGGCGTGGGGATAATTAATTGGACAACTTAATTAATTTGCACATCTAATTGATGTCTATAGCGTCCTCATGCCACCCTTACACCACAACTAATGCTATGTGCTGCACCACAATTACTATCCAACCTAGTAACTTTATCCTTTAAAAAGCAGACTCGCACACTCAGGTCATGAGAAGAGCACCCTCATCAGACATAGCACTTAATTTGAGGAAGAAATTTCTCAGAATGTATTCTTGGGGCTCAGTATTCTATAGTAGTTAATCATTCACTGTGGAAAAACTGGAACAGGAGAGAATAGAACATTTTGAGATCAGATGCTATGGAAGAATCTTGAAAACTAGGTTCACTTACGGAGGCAGGAATAAGAACATTCTCTACAGAATTGTCGAAAAAAGGAACAAACATACTGATCAAAAGTTTTCGATCATCCATCACGACTATGGATATCTGTTTAAAACAGAGATTTGGTTTTAATTATTCTATCATATTCCCGTTCC
This sequence comes from Schistocerca nitens, assembly GCF_023898315.1. NCBI lineage: Eukaryota > Metazoa > Arthropoda > Insecta > Orthoptera > Acrididae > Schistocerca > Schistocerca nitens. The sequence goes on along the minus strand of NC_064621.1, from coordinate 304,705,278 downwards.
GATAATAAAACAAGAATAAATAGGTAGAGGCTAAGCGCCTTTGTTGTGTATTTGACTAGCAGTTCATCTAGAAGAACCATGACGTGCCATAACTTAAGATGTTTCCATTCGAATAGGTTTCTTTCCTTCAACTGTCTGCTTCGCAATCAGTTCGCATTAGTTTACCACTGGGCCGAAAACCTTTATTAGGCAAACAAAATAAAGTGAAAATACGAAATGGGCAAAGCAACATAAAACTGGAGCGTCTAGCAATAGGGCCAAGGTGTTATTGACGGACAAATCTCAGTTCGAAGTATTTGGACGCCTTCGTCGAATGTTTGGTCATCGACCTCATGGAGAACGTATAAAGGGTTAAGTGAATGACGCCAACTGTGAAGCATAGTGAAAGATCGGTCATGGTGTAGGATGTTTTGTGGGTGATAAAGTCTGTCTAGTGAGAATTAGTGGAACATTACAGGAGGATGGATACTACAGGATACTGATCAACAGCACAGTTCCATCTGGCAAGAGACTTATTAGTCCTGGATTCTTTCTGCAGCAGGACAACAATCCCAAACGTGTCTGTAAACTGTGCGGAAGGTGTAACTATTGAGAAATGTGAGGAATTGAAAACTATGATTAGGCCAGGTCAGTCACTTGACTCAAATCCCATTGAGCTCTTATGGGATGAACCTGACAGGTAGGTCAGTAAAGGCACGCCATCTAAAGTGGAAGGCTTATGGAATAATTTCCAGACGTGTTGCACTGCAATACCTGCAGAAACACTACATAAAATCATTTCCAGAATGCCACGTATCTGTGCAGCTACTTTGAGGACAAATAGTGGATAATTTGTTAAGAGGCTAAGATCTGAACCTGAACCATATTGTACTATGTGCAATGATAGAAAGAAAAATATTTATTTTGTTTGCCTATTAAGTTTGTACGATATTTTTGTGCATTGAAGTAAATTAGATAGCTCTCCTCAAGGCTGATCGAAAAATTTTGACCGTTTGTCTGTGGGAAACCCAGATAATAAGAAGGGACAGGATGATAGGATCTGTGTTAAAGTATCAAATGTAGGCACCCCAGTGGTCCCGGTCGCCTACGGTGGACTGGATGGCCGAGCGGTGACCTCTCCAGTTGTCAGGATGCTAGTAAATGTCTGTAGAAGTGTCAGAAAGGCCAAAGAAACATGATTAATTCATAACACCTTTATTCCTGCCGAGTACAATGTGACTTGGTGATATCAACGACCTTCCCCAAGTTCTCGTTGACTCGTAGCGATGACACCAGATCCGGGCCACACAGTCTTGCTAGCGCAGCGCCGCGTGCTGTGACGTAGCGGAGGAATGCCCTTACTTCGCCGCTCGTGGCTGGCGGCGCCCAGCTGGGCGGCGGCTCGGCTGTGGACAGCAAGCTGCTGCGCGTGGAGGCTCCGGGTTGAAGTCCCGACGCTGTCGGCACGAGAGGCGTTCTCGTATTGCGGAGTGTACTCTATCCCACCCCGTCTTCTTCCCTGCTACTCCTGGTAGCTCGTCCGCGGTGGACAGGCGGAACGGGCTGCAGCCCCCAACGTCGTCGGCTCACCCGGTTGTGACAGTGGATGCACAGGGCCTAGGCCCCGCACGATCTCGACGGCGGCTCACTGATGTGGTCTGCATTGGCGGCGAGCGAGTCTGCCGCGATGTCTGCTAATCCTGGGTTGATGATTGACAGCGGCAGCAGAGAGTACCAGAGCTGGTACTGTCCCCTCATTGCTGCTGGATGGGCCGCCCTTACTGCAACATCTTCTTAATAAAGAGTAACATGTCGATCACCGAGCTGAGCGCTACACAGCGACCCAGTACACATCTAACTGCAAGTCTAACTGCGAGTGCCTTGTTGCTATCAAAGCTGGCGTATTTAAAGGAAGCACGAGCGACGTCCTGACGTCATGCTCGTTTGTAATGAACGCATTCGTTCCACTTATACTGCTGATTCATCTGTCGTACTCGCCCCTTAGGTGTTCTTGCGACAGAGTTACGTGTTGTTATGGCAGACTTACGCGAAATTATGAAATGCAGTACAGCTGACGCTATACCTCTGTCTTGCACTCTACGAAAGTCTCCGTCTAACACAAACCCGCGTGCTAAGCAATTCTCTCTCGCCTGTTGTATGTAACCAGGCCATTGCCCCTGCGTGACGACAAATTCCGATATGTGCAATCCTCCTACCTCTTGGCTAACGTACTGCCTCTGGCTCTTGGCATAGGCAACGAAACTTTGGCAATACTCTACGTTTCCAACTCTTTACTATTCCACGACACTACACATGTAATAATCTACATGGTACTCGATCGAACTACAGGGGAAGACAGGGCCTGAAATACATTTAGCAAATATCTAAGGACATGGGTTGCAAATGCTACTCTCAGACTAATACTGGCACTGGAGAGGAATGCATGGTGGGCCACTTGAAAGCAGTCAGACGATGATGACTAATAGTGTTGAAGCACTGCTTCCAGTCACGTTCGGAATAAAAAAACCGGTTTTTGGTACTGTAGTAACTGTTTAGCTCGGCCTCCAAGAGCACAGCCCACAGTTCTCCTCGCCATGCATAAGCAACTTTGTTGCTGCAACCAGCATGTCAAAACCTCAGCCAGTCGGCACCCTATGACCACTATAGCTGCTGTAATTGAGCTGTTAATTTTCGCAGTAACGCCAAAAAGTAATGACGGTGCTACAGTGTGAAGTAGAGAGAAGAAGACCGGCAAACAAATGGATGTTCCAGTCACAGACAGTGGTTAGAAACTGGAGAGGATGATGATGACGACTCACTGTTTCAGAAAATATGATTGTGGTGCTGTTTTGTGATAATTGGGACAGAGTCACAATTTTGACACTATATATGTTGTTAATAAATGTCCTTCAAACGTAGCACGGTACAGAAACACTGCAGCAGCGTTACTTTTTGCCGCTGTCTGGACGGTATGCAGGAGCTGCCTGTTTTTGTATGCACGTGACTTTCCACGGACCATCAGTCTCGCCAGAGTGGTATAGACCGCCCTGCTGGCTGGCAGAGGCCGGTGTTACGACCTCTCCTCCGATGCGGGCTGAGCCGGGCCGTTCTGGCGCGCCATCTTGTGGGTGGTGGCGGGGGTGGGGGTGGGGGGCCAGGGGCAGCCGATATTTACTGCTCCATAAAGGCGGCTCCTCCGTCTCTCAGTGCGGCCGCCGCAAACGCCACATCAGGAAAGTGTTCCGCTCCTGCTGCTGCTGCGGCTAGAAACAAAGTTCCCCTCTGGAACCTCGCTCTCCCCCGCCTCCAACCCCCTCGACACGGACCCACAGGTGATAGCTCCTACAAGCAAATTGTTCACGTCGATGGTTACGCTACAAGACACACGACCATGAAGAATACGCATCGAATGCTTCAAAAACAAGCGACCTTCAATTCAGTCTGCTAGTTCACTGCAGTCTAAGCATAGCATCTTTGACGTCTCGAATTCAATTTCACTTATTGCTTAGATGTTGAATGAGAACCGTTACCTATGGATGCCCTTAGGTTCTGAATGAAAATCATCAGCTATGGAGGCCAAAGGTTTCTGGAGCAACGAGTAGCCTTCAGTCTACCAGCAGCTTTTAAAAGTTTCGTTGTTGATGGCTGACATGTGCTCTACTAAAGGACACGTGTGGTCTCGTATCTGTCTTGTGCTACCATTTAGCGAGAAGTTTCGTAACACAGCTAAAAATACTACAGACCGTGGGATAGATACATAGTAGGCTGTGAGTGGTCAAATAGGGCGGCAGGTGTTTATAGCTGGTATAGCGCAAATAGTGTCCCTTTCCATATATTTGACATGAACAATATAAATAACGACAAAAGAACTATACATGTGTAATGTTGTGTGAACTTTGGTGCCCAATTGTGATACGGACAAAGTGACGAAATAACTTCAAAGACAATCTATCGATTCTGATAATAGAAAAAAGACATTACTCTCTGTGATATAAGATCATATGTGTAAACTAAAGAACTGAACACTATAATCTTTGTTATATTATAAAAGGACTGGAAGACAATGAACTTAGTGGTCTTCTGATGTTTTCTTGTGTCTTAGCTATTGTTTGAGTGCAGAAGGTACGATTGTATTGCCATAGCTTTTGTCTTGCTCTCGTTTAATTGCTATAACTTAAATGTAAAAGAGTTACGAAAAAATAATAAGCTAATCTGGAGTGCAGTGTAATCATTTAAGGAACCCACGCCACATTTGTTATAACGCAAGAGTTTGTGTAGCATGTTTTGCAGCTGCTGCGGAGCTAACTGCGATCATTTTTGACTGAGAAAGTTGGCCGCCATTACGGGGCACACTTAAATTTTGTATTTCCACAGGAAATACGACGAAGCCGGAGCAGAAGAACTTATTTAAAAATACGATCCAAATTAATTAGCATCAAATCACAAGATTTATTTTATTATAAAGTTACTATTTTCAGTGATACAATTTACTATAGGTCAGGTACCTCTTTGCATAGGTTTTATTACGCTAACGCATCTGATATTGTTTGTAGGTTGCCTGGCGCTCGTTTTCAATCATAATTTAAAGTTTATTTTGGCAACCTGAAAATATAATATTTCTTATTTGTAACTGTTTCTTACGATGTTTTATGAAAGATAGCTTTACGAAATTTAACTTCACGAACTTAAAAGAATCCTCATATAACTTATAGCAGAAAGAGACACTACACGCACCTACTTCAGGATGACCAAATCATCATGTTCTCCGTTGTAAGAATGTCGGAAATAAGTAGCTGTGTTATTTTGCACGACGTAGACGTTCTCTTGAAGCGCTGGTATAGACATCAGTAATTCTATTACTTTGTACATAATTTGTATGTGGCAGGATGTATATGTCCGAGCAAAACACCATGGGATGTAGGAAACGTTGGCGTTTGATAAAGCAAGGGCCTTCTTGAAATTTTGTGTTAAAATTTTATTTGAAAACTTCATGTCTATGTTTGCAAGTGGGATAAATTTGTTTGGTAATGATTTGTTATAATTCTTTCGGTGTTTCTTTTCATCCGAGTATAATCACTCTACAACCAAAAATTTGGCTTTCAAAATTCTGCGACCACAAGATATCATGGTTCTAGTTAGAAGCGTGTGACACATGTGTGCGACGTCAACAATTTTAGGAGAGGTCAACGTAAGTTGTTTTTCATTGTGATTATTGATCATAACGCAAGTAAGTTTTTTTACCCTTTGTTTATCAAATAAGTGCTACATGAAACTTAAGCCCTGAAGCATTACAAAAAGGTGGAGGAGCAGATACAGCCTCAGGGTGACCTCTTGTTATTGGGTGGGAAATGGCCGCGAAGCCGGCCGTAGTGGTCGAGCGGTTCTAGGCGCTTCAGTCCGGAACCACGGGGCTACTACGGTCGCAGGTTCGAATCCTACCTCGGGCATGGATGTGTGTGATGTCCTTAGGTTACTTAGGTTTACGTAGTTCTAGGGGACTGATGACCTCAGATAACAAGTCCCATAGTGCTTAGAGCCATTTGAACCATTTTGAATGGCCACGAAAGGCCAAAGAATTGACCTTGATCTAAGGCGTGGTGGTACAAAAGGCAATGGAAACCTCCACATTAAAACTATATAATATGCATCAAGGGGAAATATGGCCTACAATGCAAAAAGACTAATTACCAATTCTCCAGTGGAAACAGATTCCGGATGAATTACCCGTTCATAACATTAGGAGTGGACTGCCAAGAGGGTGGTCAGCGTGAGAAAAAGACTGAAAAACAGACAAAACGGTGAGATTACGGTGGTCAGAATGCGATACGTCAGAATTCTGAATATGGTAGAGAATCTACACCATCTGAAAAAAAAATGTAAGGAGTTTGAATGGAATGGAAATAAAGATATCTCGTCAGCCGAAGACACAGAAGAAAATCAGTTTGCTTACACTGTGATGAGATAGAGATTTCCAAATCAGACACTACATTATAGACAACAACAAATACAGATTGGGATCACAGGAAGTTTAAGAGGATAAGCGGGAAGAATCTACGTGTACGGAAAGATGATACTGAGTTATTGGGTAATGATAATGCTAATTTTTACACAACCTTTTTGGGTATTAACCTGTGTCAATTTTGAACGTTAAAGCATCTGTAAAACAGCTCCTCTTCAGTGTGACGAGACTGATATGTTGTGAAGATTATGGCCTCAATACACTGTGAACCAGAACTTCATGAAAAACTTTCATAGGTGGAAAGATAGACTGAAAAAAGAAAAAAAATATTCAGTAAACATGAACAATAGGCACGGTCTCATCTTCGCTACCGTCCAACACATCTCTTCTACTGAACAAATGCTCATAACTTTTGTGGTATGCATTTTAAAGCCCATGTTCGCAGGACATTTTATTCTTGTTTTGGTCTGTACAGCCTCCAAAAACATTGAAAGATAAGTGCTAGGACTAGAAGAGCTGTGTCTCATAGTATCGAAAGTGAACAAGTGCTTATAGCTCTTCTGTTATGGATTTTTGAGTCCTTGTTTACTCGACACTTTTTCTTGTTTTGTTCCATACTACGACAACTGAAAGTCAGTAAAGTTCTTCTTCACCCTGTATATGGTTCTCATATCAGTCGCCACCGGATAAGACTTGCTTCCCTGAACGCCCCTACATATCCCAAGTCCAGAAGACTGTGGAGGGGTTGTGGGTGTAACTCTAGCAGATGGTTGGTAGGCAAGAGATATTCGATTCTTTGCACTCAGAGGTAGCATTTCCCTGCAGGCAAGCGACACTGCTCGGCGCATTCCTCTTGTGGTTGCTTGTTTGTGCTTTTGAACCATGCACTTGAGCATCTTATGGCTAACGAGCACTCGTGGCCCTTTGGCCTGAGATCGCTTGAAATCAGGCAGTCGGCAACGTTCGCAAACCCTACTCATGGTGTTGTGGCCTTTTAAATATCTCAGTAGCCTCTCTTGCTTACAAGGGGAGGCGGCCAATGCCGGCCGCGGTGGCCGTGCGGTTCTAGGCGCTCCAGTCCGGAGCCGCGCTGCTGCTACGGTCGCAGGTTCGAATCCTGCCTCGGGCATGGGTGTGTGTGATGTCCTTAGGTTAGTTAGGTTTAAGTAGTTCTAAGTTCTAGGGGACTGATGACCACAGCAGTTGAGTCCCATAGTGCTCAGAGCCATTTGAACCATTTTTTTTGAGGCGGCCAATTGTGAAATTCAGATTCGGTTCATACTGCGCATAATAAAAGCTCATGGCCAGAGGTGTAATGTGGCAAAGAACCAAGATGCACTTCTCAGCCGTTGTCGAGAAAATCTACAGTTAAAAGAAACCATTGCGGTGAAATACTCTCTACGAGTAATAGTTTTCCACAGCGTCGTGGCGCAGCGGTAAGCGCTCGGGTTTGTAATCCGAAAGTCACCGGTTCGAATCTCGCACCATGCAATTTTTCTTATTAATTTTTTGTAATTCAAATATATATATATATATATATATATATATATATATATATATATATATATATAAACTATTAATGAATTGCTTATGCATGTTGGTGAAGGCGGATCGCTCTCCAATTGTTCCGCCTCCATTTTTCCGTTTTTTTAACAGGGTGTACCAAAGCTCTCCCGTCGGCACTGATTTTCGACGATGTTATAAGTTGCGCTAGGGACCGCATCTACCTTCTTTCGAAGTTAGCAGGCAACTACGCTGTTATGCGGCGGCTCGTTTCGGCCCATTCAACATCTGTCCTTGAAGTGTAACGAGCGAGTAACGAAGTTTATATTTCATACCTGCCACAGCGTGTGTTCGTGGGGTCTCTATTCTAATTCGAACGTTTGACTTACGCTATACGTATTCGTTTCGGAATATCGTTTCTACGTCTTCCGTTAACTATACGTGGTTAACATTATGAATACAATTAATAACATTTGTGAAATACAATTTTGTTTGCGGAAAACATAATGATGTTCGAAGTCGTTAGTTTTTCCACGACAAACGACTTTCAACAACTTATTATATGCATAATTGTTGCAGCTGATTGCCGGGATATATATATACATTTGAATTACAAAAAACAAATACTAAAAAAAAAAGTTGCATGGTGCGAGATTCGATCCGGCGACCTTCGGATTACAAACCCGAGCGCTTACCGCTGCGCCACGACGCTATGGAAAATTGTTAATCGTAGATAGTATTTCACCGCAACGGTTTCTTTTAACTGTCGATTTTCTCGACAATGGCTGAGATGTGCATCTTGGTGCTTTGCCACATTACACCTCTGGCCATGAGCTTTTATTATGCGCAGTATGAATCGAATCTTAATTTCACAATTGGCGGCCTCCCCTTGTTAGTAACGCTGCATCCATGACTACTGATCACGCTCACGGCCTTCTTGAAATGGCTCACTTTCCAGACTGTGCTCGAGTATTATTAATTTACTGGGTTGCACCACTAGTAAGTAGTGATCATGTTCCAAAACGCTAATGCTAATCAGTCACCAGTTTCACTCAACAAAGAAGTCGACGCATTCACACCGTAGTTCGTAAAAATCTTCTGCTTAGAGAGTTTCTACGAAATAGTTCGTGGATCTCCTTACACCTCGGACGAACCGGCCACTCTGAAATATTAAATGTGTCTTCCGCAGTGCAGCACCTCGCCTACGCGATCGATGACGCCTCACATGTATGCAACAGAGAATGGGTCTCCCGTTTTGTCTTAGATATACCCCATAGCTCAATTTATCGGTACACCTAATAAGTTCCACAACGCCGCGCATAAAAACGTAATTTTTCAGGGATTCATACCTCTGGTTCTCTGCGTGATAAAAAGGTCCTGGATAGCGTGAATTACATCATATCTATTCACAGATTGCGAATACGAATAACCATAAATTGTACCAGGGAATGACGACAGTGGCCGGCCGAAGTGGCCGTGCGGTTAAAGGCGCTGCAGTCTGGAACCGCAAGACCGCTACGGTCGCAGGTTCGAATACTGCCTCGGGCATGGATGTTTGTGATGTCCTTAGGTTAGTTAGGTTTAACTAGTTCTAAGTTCTAGGGGACTAATGACCTCAGCAGTTGAGTCCCATAGTGCTCAGAGCCATTTGAAGCCATTTTGACGACAGTGAAAATTTGTGCCGGATCGGGACACGAACGCTAGCGGTGGCCTTAACCTCTTTGGTTATCCGTGCACGACACATGACCAGACCAAGACTTCCATATGAAGACCTCGAGGGAAAAACGGCCCAAGTCCATTATATTAGAAATGAGTTTATCGCACCATCTGTTGAAAAGACTTTCAAATAACGTGGGAGGTCACTGAGATACAAATGACTTCACTTTTCGTGGGAGATGAAATTTTAAACAGAGTTATTACTGAAATTAATGTTAAATTGGGTATGGATATAAATAGTTTTTTTAGTGTGCTGGATTTTATGGCCAAACTATTCTTTCTAATGAAAAGACTGTCGCTACTGATTTTTAAAATTATTGTGTCAAATTAACTAACATACATTTTATTCTAGTTGATGGAACGTTTGTGAAGCATTCTTATCACTTTCGTCAGGAAACTAATATTATTGATTCATTTAAGCCTAGTGCAGAATTTGGGAGACTGCTAATTCATGAACCGTATTATCCTGTATTTATTTTTGATCACAATAAAATTCAAGACTTGGAAATAATTATGGGTATAACTAATAAAATTTATTATTTGATTAACTATGGTGGTGCTCGTGTACAGTTGGTTAAGAAATGCTCTAACAAAACTTTATCTGTATTAAATGAACGAACCTGAAAGCTATCAGCTTTATTCATTCCCTGTGAATGAGAAAGTAAATAAAACATAAATGTTCCTAACAAACCTACTGGGATTAACGTCCATATTGGTGATGGTTGGGTTCTTCCTGACCTTGCTAAATTGTACATGAGCTTTAGGTTTATTAAAATTGGGGGATCAGATTACCCAAGATATGATGGAAAAATCAACAACATATTAATCAATAATTGTGTAGCAAAGCAATTTTATTTTAACACAATAAAGAAAGGAAATAATATTTGATCCAGAATTGAGCAATAATTTTATTTCACTATCTGTTTCGTTGCATTTGACTTCATGTCTTGCTGGTAAAATAAGAATGGAAGCACAAATCGTCAATGACAGGAAGATAAAAAGTAAGACAAATAAAGTACTTTTTCCACTAGACATGCTTTGTGGATCCTTTAAAGATTACAAAGAAGCGCTGACCATAATTGAATGATGTTAAAGATCTACAACTACATTTACCTGGATACTCTGGAAATCACAATGAAGTGCATGGTGTAGGGTTCATTGAACCACTTTCACAATAAACGTCTATTATTCCACTCTTTAACAGCGGACAGAAAAAACGAACACGTATATCTTTCTGTGTGAGAGCTGATTTCCCTTATTTAATTATGATGGTCTTTTCTTCTTGTGTACGTCGGGGTCAACAAAATATGTTCACATTTTGAGGAGAAAGCTGGTGATTGAAATTTCGTGAGAAGATCCTGCTGCAACGAGAAACGCCTTTGTTTTAATGATGACCGCCCCAAATCCGGTATCATGTTCGTGACACTCTCTCCCCTATCTTTCGATAATACAACTTTCTTGATGTACTCCATTACTCATATCTGGTAAGGATCCCACACCATGCAACAGTGCTCCAACGGAGGACAGACAAGCGTAGTGTAGCTAGTCTCTTTAGTAGATTTACTGTACCTTCTAAGTGTCCTGCTAATTAAAGGGAGTCTTTGGTTTGCCTTCGCCATGACATTTTATGTGTGTTCTTTCCAATGTAACTTGTTTGTAATTGTTATTTGTAGATATTTAGTTGAACTTATGGCTTTTAAATTTGATTGATTTATCGTGTAACCGAAGTTCAATGGATCCCTTTCAGCACTCATACGGATGACCTCACACTTTTCATTATTTGAGGTCAATTACCAATTTTTGCTCCATACAGATATCTTTGCAATTTGTTTCGATCTTCTGATGACTTTACTAGACGATAAACAACTGCATCATCTGCAAACGACCTAAGATAGCTGCTCGGATTTTCTCGTGAATCGTTTATATACATAAGGAACAGCGAGAGGCTATAATAAATATTACCTTGGGGAACGCCAGGAATCCCTTCTGTTTAACCTAATGACTTTCCGTCAGTTACTACGAACTGTGAGGTCTCTAACAGGAAATAACGAATCCACTCCCATAACTGAGACGATATTACATAATCACGCAATCTGTTTACAAGCCACTTGCGTGGTACAGTGTCAAAGGACTTCTGAAAATCTAGCAATACGGAATCAATTTGAAATCCCTCGTCAACAGCAGTCAGTATTTCGTGTGAGTAAAGAACTATGTTTCCTAACTAAACCCGTGTTGACTGTGACAATAGACTGTTCTCTTTGAGGTAATTCAGAATGTTTGAACACAATATGTGTTTCTAAATTCTCCTGCATATCGAAGTTAATTATATGGAACAGTAATTTAGTGGGTCACTCCTATTGCCTTTCTTGAATATTAGCGTGACGTGTGCAGCTTTCCAATTTGGATACGGATCTTTCGTCAAGCGAAGTGTTGTATATATTGTTAAATATGGAGCTATTGAATCAGCATCTTCTGAAAGGATCATAAGTAGTATACACTTTGGACTGGAAGACTTGTTTCATTACGCGATTTAAGTAGTTTCACTACTCTGATGATATATACTTCGATGTTACTCATGTTGGCTGTTGTTCTTGACTCGAATTCTAAAATCTCATGTTGCTTTTAAAGATTATGAGTCACACTATTGAATGGTGACATTAATATGAACTCATACAATTCCATAACTAATTATCCTGTCTGTATCATAAATATGCCAAGAAGAATGACTGCAGTGACCACACAGAAAATATAAATGAAGATGTATGCAGCATACAATGATGAAATTCCGAATTAAACTATTGTTTACATGCATGGTAAAAGAAATCTTACATATGATGCTGAGTATAGAATTTTTATTATAAATTTTTAGCTTATATATTGTTGTATTTAGGAACTGTTAGTGACCAATACAGATTCTTCAATAACATTAAGAGTTTTCTGTGTATAAAAGAGGATACTTTACTCAAGAAACTCAACAGTCGTAGCAATTCAAATTTGTTTAAAATATTAGTGAGATATAAGTAAATGTTGTATGTAGTATTACAGGTTGTCAGCGTTTCCATACTACATTTGGTGGAAAATTTTGTATGGAGATTAAGTCAATTGGTGGCTCGGAATTTCAGTTCCTGGAGATTAAAGTATTAAACTAAGATATACAGGAATAAAAAACTTTAAAATAACAAGATGAAATTTATAATACTCGCTTTCTGCAATACAAACTAGTGTTACGCTCTGGGAAGTATTTGGGTTTTGACCATGTGTGTGTGTCTAATGCATGAGGGGTATCAGACAGTAGTTTTGAATATATTGTAATTAGTAGAAACACTAAACAGGCTTTTTCTTTGGCGATAATGAAAGTAGTAAAGTTCATATACGAATGAAAAATCTAACTGTCGCCAACCCAATTAGGCACTTTAATTTGAAATATTATGTTCAAGAAAAATGAATTTTAGTTGTAGTGACTTTCATTAAGATTCCCTTTGTGTAGCACACTGGATACACAGGAATACAGGGCAGTCTAAGTTGTGGGCAGCAGTAGATCATTAATGCACAAACCAGTAATCATAGAAACCAAAATTGTTCCTCACTCATAATAATAACAGTTACAATCACGATCATTACGTGACTTAGTACTGAGATGTTACTGCAGGAAGTAATGAATTAAAGTTGAACATGGAAAGATTTCTGACTAAACTGACATAAAATTATCACAAATAAAATTAAATAATACCACAATTACACTGGTTATATTCCCATTCACAGAACTGTATCTGATTTCTTTAGCAGCAATAATATTCTAATTATCTTTCTAATATGAGAAAATTATGGTGGGGACCCATAAACTGATACTGTATCACTAATCAAACTCTATGATTATTTCAGTAGTAAGATTCAATCAACTAAAGTTTATTCTTAGCCCCACATGGAATAATTTATGTTTTCATCCTTCAGAGTAAGTTACTCAACACTGAGCTCGATTAATCTCAGAAAATCGTTCATGATAGCAAGCAAAGCTAAATAACGTTTCAAGTAAGTTTAACTTGTGGGCCTTTTTATTCGTCTGAGAAGCAGCTATTTTAGACAGTAACATTTACACAGTCTTGCACTGAATTTAAACCCATTTAATACATATAATTAAATCACTAATTCGTTAGAAATAGGATACTCGGTTTTCTGAACACTTAGGAGCGGATCCTTAGGTTCGTGATTAGAATAAAATTCATGGTTCTAAACTCAGCTTTATAGCCCATGGATTTTTTATTGAAAAAACTCACACAAATTAACTGGTCCATGCTCTAATGCATATCTGTTCGCATTGAAGTTGGTGGAGCAATGGCGAAGTAGTTGTGGCAAGCGACGTGGCAGTTAACTGTACTCACGACTCTTGATGTTTGAATGCTATTTATAATTTCTTCTTGGCGACAAATTTTTTACGCGTTAGAGCCATTAGTTATTAGACTACCGTGCAACAGCCAAATCCACATCCGAGGCAAAATTCCTTGCAAAACGGCTTCCAGATGCCACCGTGGGCATCCTCGATGTGTACGGTGCAATTGGTAGCCACTGACTGCGTACCGTTCCCACCAAGGAGCCTCCCAGTTCGACCGCCAAAACCACAGTTTACATCGCGCCGAGCCAATTCCGTTCCGGAGGGACTTCCCTGTACCTTTTACATTACACAATACAAGCGTCCTAAGTATAAACCAGCTTCCTATATACAACGTTTTCTTTAGAAACATATATTATAAAATTTCATTATTTTGAACATTATTTAGCTTTTTCTATACACACATCACAAACTTTACATTTCCTGTCACAAATCAGTGACCTTAACTAACAAAGAATAAACACTTCATAATCACAGATACACAGTTACATAGTATAAAGCTACTTCTAATCGAAATAGGTGTTACACATGCCCCATGTCTCATTGACGTTTTTCGACAGGGTGTCGAGCAGTCAAGAAAAATAATCAATCCACCCAGAGTTCGGCATAAAAAATATATTACAAAACATACTAAACATAATATACTTTTTACACATTAATACCAAAGACTGAATCATCAATGTTTAGTTCTATAGACCTGTAATGACTGACTCTCCTTTTATGAAACAGTAAGTTAAGTTATAATCAAAATTTTCTATATTAGCCATAATAGCGCGTAGCATGTTTTAAGCATTCAAAAAATGGAGGTATACACATACAAGTACACACCTAAGAATATCACAAGAAATTTTTGTCAGTGTTGTGAAATTGAACCTAGTATTATTTTATCACTGCAATTACTTGAAACAGACAGTCCCTGTTTGAAAACCATAGCGAAACGCATACAACATTAATCAAGATAATAACCAAGATAATAGGCCACTATGTTCGAGTATAATGACTTTTCTGGAGACCAGAAATCTACTCTGTAGGAATCAGCATGGGTTTCGAAAAAGACGGTCGTGTGAAACCCAGCTCGCGCTATTCGTCCACGAGACTCAGAGGTCCATAGACACGGGTTCACAGGTAGATGTCGTGTTTCTTGAGTTCCGCAAGGCGTTCGATACAGTTCCCCACAGTCGATTAATGAACAAAGTGAGAGCATATGGACTATCAGACCAATTGTGTGATTGGATTGAAGAGTTCCTAGATAACAGAACGCAGCATGTCATTCTCAATGGAGAGAAGTCTTCCGAAGTAAGAGTGATTTCAGGTGTGCCGCAGGGGAGTGTCATAGGACCGTTGCTATTCACAATATACACAAATGACCTTGTGGATAACATCGGAAGTTCACTGGGGCTTTTTGCAGATGATGCTGTGGTGTATCGAGAGGTTGTAACAATGGAAAATTGTACTGAAATGCAGTAGGATCTGCAGCGAATTGACGCATGGTGCAGGGAATGGCAATTCAGTCACAATGTAGACAAGTGAGCTACAAAATAGCAGGTCAGCAACTGGAAGCAGTTAATTCCATAAATTATCTGGGAGTACGCATTAGGAGTGATTTAAAATGGAATGATCATATAAAGTTGATCGTCGGTAAAGCAGATGCCAGACTGAGATTCATTGGAAGAATCCTAAGGAAATGCAATCCGAAAACAAATGACGTAGGTTACAGTACGCTTGTTCGCCCACTGCTTGAATACTGCTCAGCAGTGTGGGATCCGTACCAGATAGGGTTGATAGAAGAGATAGAGAAGATCCAACTGAGAGCAGCGCGCTTCGTTACAGGATCATTTAGTAATGGCGAAAGCGTTACGGAGATGATAAACTCCAGTGGAAGACTCTGCAGGAAAGACGCTCAATAGCTCGGTATGTGCTTTTGTTAAGGTTTCGAGAACATACCTTCACCGAAGAGTCAAGCAGTATATTGCTCCCTCCTACGTATATCTCACGAAGAGACCACTAGGATAAAATCAGAGAGATTAGAGCCCACACAGAAGCATACCGATAATCCTTCTTTCCACGAACAATACGAGACTGGAATAGAAGGGAGAACCCATAGAGGTACTCAGGGTACCCTCCGCCACACACCGTCAGGTGGCTTGCGAAGTATGAATGTAGATGTAGATGTAGATGGATTTTATGGAAGTTCATTACTGACACAAATTTAAATACATAAAACAATTAAAAGGGTTTCGGTTTCGCACACTGCCTATCACTGAGGTATGGCAGTCCATGATTGACAACATTTTACCATATTCAGACATACGTTCTTGTCCGAGTTTTGCAAGTCTTTTGTGCTGCCCACTCTGTATTTGAGGCAGTCCTTTGTTATTTTCATCATCAACACTTATCTGCCCATTAACACTTCTGGCAGTCCTACTGACCATACTGCTATATTCCATTATCGCCGTCCTTATATGTCATAGCCTGGAGTTGACATGTAATGTATATCCCATTGTGTTATACCGAATTTGAAACAATTCTTGTTTTTTCAACATAACAACACTTTGCAATACAACATCAAGAACATGAACATATTGATTAAAATACATCAGCACTTTTTTCACTTTTGCCAGTTAGTATTCATTCGATATTACGAACACAACATAGCTTTTTTGACTTAGGATAAACAAGACAACAGGCATTAGTGTGCGGAGATCCTTGCACTTCAAAGGGACCATTATAAATATATTTGAACTTAGAAATTTCTTGGTTTATTTCACGAGATTTTTCGTCAGTTTTTACGAGAACAACCTCACCAATTTTGAATTTGGCCACTTTAAGTCACTTATTGTGCCTTCTAGATCTGGCTTCTGCTTTTTATTTCATTCGTTTTCTAACTAAGTCTTTTTATCTTTCAGACCTAGTTCTACATAGTTTGGAAATCGTAAGGCTTCTTCAATTATACTTTTGCTCTTATAATTAAGTAGAATTTCCTCGGGTGTAAATCCTGTAGTTTCATGGTGGAGGGTATTCATTACATTTTCAAAGTCCACAATAAACCTGCCCCATGCCTTATGATTGTGGTGGCAGTAAGTTGTTCTTTACTGGCCAATCAGCTATGCCTGGTGGCTTCTTCAGTTTCCTGATTTCTACATTTTTCACGATTTATGGTAAATCTTGCCACCGTATCGAATTGTAACCTATGTCTGGTGACGTCTTTGGTTTTCTGATTTCGAAATCTTTCACGACTAATCAAATCTTTCCCCGGTATTGTATAGTCAGGTGGCTCTTTCTTTTTTGGTTGGGTGTTTATGGCCGGATTTTGTTTAGAAAAAACTTGCCTTTGCTTTTCAGATGTATTTTTCGTTATGCTTAGTTCACTTTACTCTGTTTCTAAGCTTTCTTCGTCTGAACTATCACTTATTTCACATTATTGTCTGATTCTAGAATGAACGCTACTCTAAGACCCCGAGCCAGCTCTTCTTTTGATCTTTCATTAGTTTCATTATTTTCAAGTTTCAAATCCTTTCCTAAAATATCTATTTCGTTTTCGGTCAGAGGGGTTTCTTCAGTATCACGTCGGATGTCGTCAACTTTAACTTCATATTTCTTATAATCGTCTGGATTTCAGTGGTTCGCATATCGTCGTCTGAATCTATATTTTCATGACCATCACCAGTATTTGCCTCCCCCCATGAACCAGGGACCTTGCCGTTGGTGGGTAGGCTTTCGTGCCTCAGCGATACAGATAGCCGTACTGTAGGTGTATCCACAACGGAAGGGTATCTGTTGAGAGGCCAGACAAACGTGTGGTTCCTGAAGAGAGGCAGCAGCCTTTTCAGTAGTTGCAGGAGCAACAGCCTGCATGATTTACTGATGTTGCTTTGTAACACTAACCAAAACGGCCTTGCTGTGCTGGTACTGCGAATGGCTGAAAGCAAGGGGAAATTACAGCCGTAATTTTTCCCGAGGGCATGGAGCCTTACTGTATGATTAAATGACGATAGCGTCCTCTTGGGTAAAATATTACGGAGGTAAAATAGTACCCCATTCAGATCTTCGGGCGAGGACTACTCAGGCGGTCGTTGTTATCAGGCCGGAGCGTAGAATTTCAGATCCCTTCATCGGGCAGGTAGGTTAGAAAATTTAAAAAGGGAAATGGATAGGTTAAAATTAGATATAGTGGTAATAAGTGAAGTTCGGTGGCAGAAGGAACAAGACTTCTGGTCAGATGAATACAGGTTTATAAATACAAAATCAAATAGGTGTAATGCTGGAGTAGATTTAATAATGAATAAAAAAATAAGAGTGCGGGTGAGCTACTACAAACAGCATAGTGAACGCATTGTTGTGGCCAAGATAGACACGAAGTCCACGCCTACCACAGTAGTACAAGTTTATATGCCAACTAACTCTGCAGATGACGAAGAGATTGATGAAATGTATTATGAGGCAAAAGAAATTGTTCACATAGTGAAGGGAGACTAAAGTTTAATTGTCATGGGTGATTGGAATTCAAAAGTAGGAAAAGGAGGAGAAGGAAATGTAGTTGGTGAGTATGAAATGGGAGTAAGAAATGAAAGAGGAAGCCGCCTGTTAGAAATCTCCACAGAGCAAAAATTAATCATAGCTAACACTTGGTTCAAGAATCATGAAATAAGGTTGTATACATGGAAGAGGCCTGGAGATACTGGAAGGTTTCAGACAAATTATAGAATGGTAAGACAGAGATTTAGGTACCAAGTTTTAAGCTGTAAGACATTTCCAGGGGCAGATGTGGACTCTGAACACAATCTATTGGTTATCAACTGTAGATTAAAACTGAAGATATTGCAAAAAAAAAGGAATTCAAGGAGATGGGACCTGGAGAAACTGACAGAAGCAGAGGTTGTAGAGAGTTTCAGGGAGAGAATGAGGGAACGATTGACAGGAATGGGAGAAAGAAATACAGTAGAAGAAGAATGAGTAGCTTTGAGGCATGAAATACTGAAGGCAGCAGACGATCACGTAGGTAAAAAGACGAGGGCTAACAATGGAAGAGGATGTAGATGAAGATGAAATGGGAGATATGATACTGGCGTGAAGAGTTTGACAGAGCACTGAAAGACCTAAGTCGAAACAAGGCCCCAGGAGTAGACAACATTCCATTAGAAGTACTGACAGCCTTGGGAGAGCCTGTCCTGACAAAACTGTACCGTGTGGTGAACAAGATTTATAAGACAGGCTAAATACCATCAGACTTCAAGAAGAATATAATAATTCCAATCCCAAAGAAAGCAGGTGTTGACAGATGTGAAAATTACCGAACTATCAGTTTAATAAGTCACAGCTGCAAAATACTAACGCGAATTCTTTACAGACAAATGAAAAAAATGGTAGAAGAATTCGGGAAAAATCAGCTTGGATCCCTTAGAAATGTTGGAACACGTGAGGTAATACTGACCCTACGGCTTATCTTAGAAGATACATCAAGGAAAGGCAAACCTACGTTTCTAGCCCTTGTAGACTTAGAGAAAGCTTTTGACAATAATGACTGGAATACTCTCTTTCAAATTCTGAAGGTGGCAGGATTAAAATACAGGGAGCGAAAGGGTATTTACAATTTGTACAGAAGACTGGAGCAAACCAACCAACCAAGAAAATATGAGGAAAGTCAAAAGGAAATGGTTATCAGGACTTATTTAGCATATAGAAAATTAAGAACACCTTTACGAGAAATAGTGAACAAAAGCTCACTTCCATAAGAAATGGCTTGGTTGTTTTGGGGAAGGAGACCAGACAGCGAGCTCATCGGTCTCATCGGATTAAGGAAGGACGGGGCAGGAAGTGCCCTTTGAAAGGAACCATCCCGGCATTTTCCTGGAGCGATTTAGGGAAATCACGGAAAACCTAAATCAGGATGGCCGGACGCGGGATTGAACCATCGTCCTCCCGAATGCGAGTCCAGTGTCTAACCACTGCACCACCTCGCTCGGTCCTCATATTTTCTCTGTGGGCATATAGCTTCATCCTCCTTGCATCGTGTATTAAGTGACTATATTACTCTTTTAGAAAGATAATTAGAATATTATTGCTACTAAAGAAACCTGATACAGTTCTATAAATGGGAGCATAAACAGTGTAATTGTGGTATTATTTAATTTTATTT
The DNA here is from genome assembly GCF_023898315.1 of Schistocerca nitens. Classification (NCBI taxonomy): domain Eukaryota; kingdom Metazoa; phylum Arthropoda; class Insecta; order Orthoptera; family Acrididae; genus Schistocerca; species Schistocerca nitens. The sequence goes on along the minus strand of NC_064621.1, from coordinate 304,685,598 downwards.
GTGGTAATTTTATGTCAGTTTAGTTAGAAAGCTTTCCATGTCCAACTTTAGTTCTGTAATGACTCAGGTAATGATCGTGATTGTAACCGTTATTATTATCAGTGAGGTATTGTTTTGGTTTATGTGATTACTGGATTGTGCATTAATGATCTACTGCTACCCACAGCTTAGACTGCCCTGTATTCGCGTGTATCCAGTGTGCTACACAAAGGGAACCTTAATGAAAGTCTCTACAACAACTAACATTAATTTTTCTTGAACATAATATTCAAATTAAAGTGCCTAATTGAGTTGGCGACAGTTCGATTTTTCATTCGTATATGAACTTAACAACTTTCATTATCCCCAAAGAAAAAGCCTGTTTAGTTTTTCTATTAGTTACAACATATTCAACATTACAGTCTGATACCCTCATCCATTAGAAACACGCACAGTCAAAAATCAAAATCCTCCCACAGTGTAACACTAGTTTGTGTCACGGCAAGCGAGTGTTATACTTAGCTCCGGGTGACAGGACACTCGTAAACTTTACTCACTTAATTTTTTTTTCTTTATTGAATTTCAATTCCCCCCGAAGGGGGCGGGCTGGCAGCAGCTTACTACGCCGCTCTTCAGCCTACAGAATTTGTTTTAAAAAGATAAAGATAATAAAAAATAACAGTTGGCGATAAAATCGGTGACTTAAAGGTAAAATGGCAGAAAATTCTGGAACTTAAAACATAAAACACAGGGTTGATGATGCTAAGAAAATACACAAGAAGCAGAAAAATAACAGACAGACAGTTAAAAAACACGGCGACAGTCTGGTTTCTGTTCGCAAGATATAAAATGCACACCCAGCGACAGAATGATTTCTGTTTGCAACACTGCGGAAAGACGCACAACACTGAACACTCACTTAAACACTGCACAAAAAAGTTGGCACAAATATGACATACCACAGCCGAGAGCAGGTGGGGGGGGGGGGGGGCGGGGAAACTGGACTGATGATGGAGAAATAAAGAAGGGGGGGAAGGACAGGAAAAGTGAAGGGTGGGAGGGGGGAAAGAAGCCGATGGAGAATGAGGACCCATAAGAGGTGTGGGGGGTGCTGAGCAGACGTGCCAGGGAGTGGGGAAGGCAGAGGAGGGGAATGCAAAAGGACTCGGGGGGTGGGCGGGGAGAAAACACAGGATGGAAGGGGGGAGGAAGAGGGATCCCACTCACTTAAATATAGTTCATAACGTAAATATTGAGAATAAGACAATTGAAGGGCGGGTATTGAATGACCAGTGGCGCGCACTTGCAATAAATCAGGAAAAATAATTGACAGAAGTGTTCACAGGTCTTTATAAGATAAAATATAAATTATGAAGAAAATTAAAATGGATGCAAAGACGACAGTACGTCAGGACGAGCGTGACGAGAAAGTATCTAGTATACTAGGTGGCACTAGTTCATTAGAAGAAAACACAGATGACGCCACGAGACGGCAACAGGCTTACGTGGCGTACCATTTGCACGTCAACGTTCAAATTCAAATGAGGAGCTCATCACGTATAGAAGAAGAAAGTGGTTATGTCAACGACTCGATGGATAAGTTCAATTCAAGTTGAAAGTGAAACGAGCGAAACGCGAGAAGGAGAATCTGAATATGAGGATACCATAGAACAAGAAATTGAAAAACCACTGAATATGACCGATTTGTTAAGAACGTTGTCTGCACAAATTGCAGAACACGTTAGGAATATTAACAAACAAATTGCAGCACAAGGACATCAAATTAAAGCACAAGGTAATTATATTAACAACTAGATTAAAACACTTGAGAAAGCACTAGGTCATCAAATTCAGATGCAAGGTGTTAAAATTAGTAAACAGATCAAAACAGTAAACTAAAAAGTAGCTGTCATGAACAATGCAATCAAGGACTTAAAAACTGAGATAAATACTATTAATAATAATGTTGCCACTACGCAAGGACAGATTAATGATATTAACGATAGTTTCGCTACTGAAATAATAAAAATTCAAGACACTGTAGAACCTTTGGTGATAACAAAAGTTGATGAAAAAGGTTTCGCCCACAAAACCCAACTAATAAACACATGTAACACCGAAATTTCTCAATTGAGACAAATGGTGAATGATTCCAAAGAGGAACTAAGTAAACAAGTGGCAACTTGCGAAAAGAAATGTGAACAGAACACTTCCCAGATTCAAGGTAAAGTGAGCGACCGTAAACGGACAATGAGAGAAAAACCGAAATAAGTAACTGACTGAATAATGTGTAGGAAATTTGCTGGAGGGGGAAGAACGATTCGATTCGGCCAAAAGACATAATGGATGGCATACCTTGGATTTTTTGAAAAATTGTGAAAGGAATTTTCCTAATTATGTAACGTATCAGGAAACTATCAATGTGATCATTAGCGCCTTAGCAGCCGATACAAAAAGATATGGATTAAATTTACATACGGAAAAAATGTCATTTGTTAATTTAAACAAAAATTTAAGTAGGAATACTGGTCAGAACAAAAACAGAACTGCCTATGGGGAGAGTTGATCATGGCAAGATTATATGACAATATAGGCAGGAGCTGAATGAAAGAATTTTGCGAAATATGGTATCGTTAACTGACACATTTCAGAAACAGTAAAACGGAATCCGAAATAGTGAGGGAATTGTGAAGAAAGCTCCTGGAGGTTTCGAAATGTTACGTGGGAAGTAACCATAAAAGTGTCTCGTCGTTTTTGGAAAGAGTAGAAGACGAGGATCACTGGAGAGGAAATCGTGATTATCGTCAAATTAATAACAACCGGACAAGGGAAAAATCACGAACATAATGAACAAACTGAGAATGAACGTCACCGAGTAAATATGACGTAAAAAGTTAGAGGTAGAGGTCGCAGTAGAACGTCCCTTTGCGGTAGGGGGTTTGTACCGCGAAACTGTCAAAACTGAAATCATTTGGAAAACTAAGGCCTGAGTGTTTTACCTGCCAGCTTCGCATGGATAATTATTATTGGCCCAAACTAAACAAACCATACCGGATAAAACGAAGTGTTGTAGAGACTTTCATTAAGGTTCCCTTTGTGTAGCACACTGGATACACGCTAATACAGGGCAGTCTAAGCTGTGGGTAGCAGTAGATCATTAATACACAATCCAGTAATCACAGAAACCAAAACAATACCTCACTGATAATAATAACGGCTACAATCACGATCATTACCTGAGTCATTACAGAACTAAAGATGGACATGGAAAGCTTTCTAACTGGCATAAAATTACCACAAATAAAATTAAATAATACCACAATTACACTGTTTATGCTCCCATTTATAGAACTGTATCAGGTTTCTTTAGTAGCAATAATATTCTAATTATCTTTCTAAAAGAGTAATATAGTCACTTAATACACGATGCAAGGAGGATGAAGCTATATGCCCACAGAGAAAATATGAGGACCGAGCGAGGTGGTGCAGTGGTTAGACACTGGACTCACATTCGGGAGGACGACGGTTTAATCCCGCGTCCGGCCATCCTGATTTAGGTTTTCCGTGATTTCCCCAAATCGCTCCAGGAAAATGCCGGGATGGTTCCTTTCAAAGGGCACTTCCTGCCCCGTCCTTCCTTAATCCGATGAGACCGATGAGCTCGCTGTCTGGTCTCCTTTCCCAAAACAACCAACCAACCAAGAAAATATGAGGAAAGTCAAAAGGAAATGGTTATCAGGACTTATTTAGCATATAGAAAATTAAGAACACCTTTACGAGAAATAGTGTACAAAAGATCACTTCCATAAGAAATGGCCGGCCGATGTGGCCGAGCGGTTCTAGGCACTTCAGTCTGGAACCGTGCGACCGCTACTGTCGCAGGTTCGAATCCTGCCTCGGGTATGGATGTGTGTGATATCCTTAGGTTATTTAGGTTTAAGTAGTTCTAAGTTCTAGGGGACTGATGACCTCAGATTTTAAGTCCCATAGTGCTCAGAGCCATTTTGAACCGTAAGGAATAAGCGAATGTACGATTTTAGCTTCTGGCATATGACTCTAAATTAAGTTAAATGCCGTATTACATGTCATAGTTGGAATGTTCCATTCGCGAATGTAATGAGAAGAAATTCTTGTATGAAGTGTGGCGCCGTAACAGTCACAGTGACTCCTGTGCCTCGCACTCCTCCTTGACTTGCAAAGTGCAGATATAATCTTCAACAAAACGTTGCCAGGTATGTGGCCAGGCCGTGACAATGTTTATAAAACTAACATTTCGGTCACTTCCTCTTCATCAGGACGATGTATTTACTGATTTATATCACCCTAATAAACACCACTTGCTATAGTGACTGAAACGACCGTTTTCTAAACATATCCTGATTCGTGTTTTGAAGATGACAAACGGCTGCAGAGACTTACGCTGGTGTATGAATAAAATGTTGACATGGATGCAGACTAAAATCATTGTGCCAACTGGTGGCAGGCATTACAAGAAATAATCCGAGCTGCGAAAGACTACGTAAGCTGGACGTAAGGAACTTCTCATTGATTGCACTGACTCCAAAGTTTATCTTTCCTTCTTTTTTTCTAATCTTTTGGACGCTGTTAATAGTGTAACAGTAGTTATGTTTCACTCACGTTGGGACAATAAGCTTATTATCAGCAGTATTAATCAAGAAAAGCGCGCCTTACAGAAAGAGAAGAAAAAAAAACGTTTGGAAAACAAATTAATTTTCATCAAAAAGCTTTTTATCTCCGTAAATTTCACCCCGCAGCCTTTTTCTTAATAGGGGAGACTGCAACTTCTTTACGAATTGAGAAAGAAACACTTTATACATTTCTGATAGCATACTAAAAGCAAAACAACTTTTATCTCAGAAATTCCGTCGAATAATGAAACAGGAAGTAAAGTTTCGTATTATTGAGAATATTTTTAAGAAAGTTAGACATCGATTTTTTTGGTCGACATTCACGTACATCCGTTCTTTGTGCTTTTACTTGGACGACAGAACGCTCTTTAGAGATGGTTAAAAAATACTTTACAAAGAAGTACATACGCATCCGTAACATAGGCCTAAAATGCTTGAACGGCAGTTTCCTTTATCGGGTTGTGCGGATATACTTTGGAGCTAAGAAAACACTGAAGGCATTTTATCTAGTGATCTAGCAGCGTTATCGACGTCCATGCTGCCCACGCTATTTATGCCAACAGGCTGATAGGTTACGATGAAAAAAAAAAGGACTTTAGCCTTCAACATGTGGTTAGTGCCAATGTTTTCAGTAGGAACATTAGAAAAGATGGATCTGCCACTAGCCAACTCAACATTCATTACAATAACATACAAAAGTTATAGACAGGAACTGACATGTGTAGAAACTACGAATTCAGTTTCACGAGATTTGTTTCAATCTGCTACGTAGCGATGGTGTACGTAATGAATGGTGACACGAGCCATATCCTTTTTATTTGTTTCACGGAGATTAACATGAGCTGTGTTCAGCATAAATTTGCCTATGAGTGAAGAACTGATCCTGGACTCGGAGGCATATTTATTCGTAGCGTCAACGTATACGTTTACGTTCTCGCGTTACATTAACGACGGAAAGCTCAAATAATGGAATATGACTTAATAGTCGAAATTTCATTTGTAAAAATTATAGTAAAATGAACATTCTTTAGCGAAAGTAATGTCAACAAAGAAATTCGACGAGATAAACAGAGTTGTTTACAATCGGCATTATTAATTCAACTGTTCATCAAAGTAAATATTTCGATGTACTGAATCTGAAAGGCGCTACACACACAGATAAGATTCTATGTGTGTGTGTGTGTGTGTGTGTGTGTGTGTGTGTGTGTGTGTGTGTGTGTGTGTGTGTCTGTGTGCAATATGTGTTGAATATAATTTCAAATATATAAGCTAGTCTTATGACAGTGTAGAATGACGCAGAAATTACAATAAAAGCAAAGTCCACAGAATATTATTACTCATTTTCCAGTTTAATGTCTTGAATTCAACGTCTCTCCATTTCATAATGCGATGAGCTCTCGCATATTTATTGCCAGTCTGGGTCAGCTGCAACAATCTATGACTTTTCTGCAGTCCAAGTGCCGTCTTATGTGTGTCAGAGACACGATGTACTCCTAATTATAGTGTACATTCCCACTGACACATACACTGCCCAGTCACATTACTGTGACCACCGACTATGTTCGACGTCAACGTAGAGTAACCACTCACAGACGGCACAAGGCAGCCCTAGCTGTCGACGGTGTACAAAGCCTGTAGGGTGGACGATGGGGTGAAGGGGAGGGGGGGCTGGGGGGAGGGGAATGGGGGGAGAGTGGGACGCGGATAATAGTGCAGTCGTTGCCGCAATGTGGAAACGGAGCAATTTCTCTGACGACTAAAAGGGTATAACCTACATTTACATTATTTCTCTGCAGTTCACAATTAAATGCCTGGTAGACGGTCTATCGAACCACCTTTAAGCTATTTCTCGACCGATCCACTCTCGACAGCGCATGGGAAAAACGAACACTTAAATTTTTCTGGTTTTTATTTTATTGTGATGATCATTCCTCTCTATGTAGTTGGGATCCAGCAAAATATTTTCAGACTATGAGGACAAAGACGGTGACTGACATTTCATGACCATACTGCGGCTACGAAACTTGCCTATGCTTGAGTGACTCCATCCCAGTTCGCTTATCATATCCATCCCTCCTATTTCGTGATAATACAAAATGAGCTGCCGTTCTTTGAATTTTTTCGATGTCCTCCGTCAATCCCATCTGATGCGGATCCCACATCGCACAGCAGTACTCCAGAAGAGGGCAGACAAGCGTAATGTAAGCAGTCCCATTAGTGGGCCTGTTGCATTTTCTAGGTGTCCAGGCAATAAATCGCAGTCTTTGGTTTGCTTTCCGCGCAACATTATCTGTGTGTCGTCCCAGTTTAAGTTATTCGTAACTACAATCCCTAAGTATTTAGCTGAGCTTACAGCTTTTATATTTGTGTGATTTATCGTCTAACTGAAATTCTTTGGCATTCGGGCCAAAGGTTGAAGCCCTTCCGAAACGGCTAAGTTTGTATACTGTTCGCGTACCGCTGTGGTTAAAGTATATCGAGGATGACATGTTGACGTTAACCAAAACTGACGCCGAGGTAACTGTGATGGACCATAGACCATAGATAACAGGGGTGATCGACGGCTGCTGAGATGAGTCTGGGCGAACAGACGTGCAACTGTTGAGCAACTGACCGCAATATGAACCAAGGGGCTAACTGAGGTGTCCCGTTCTATGGGACTTAACATCTGAGGTTATCAGTCGTCTAGACTTAGAACTACTAAAACCTAACTAACCTAAGGACATCACATACATCCATGCCCGAGGGAGAATTCAAACCTGCGACCGTAGCAGCAGCGCGGTTCCGGACTGAAGCGCCTAGAACAGCTCGGCCACAGCAGCCGGCGTCCAGTTCTGAGATGGTACACGCAGAACAGAAGTACAGGCCCATGCAGCATTGGACAATCGCAATTTTTTTTCTATAAGAAAGCAACTAGAAAATAAGAATAACAGAATACTGCATCTCTATGGAAAACTATAACGTTCCCATGGGAAAATAAGTGTGAAATTGTGTAAAAAGCTAACAGCGAGAATGAATATAGAGTGTGTACGATATAGAGTACATTACGTGTTGTACGAAATATGTGACATTTGTAAGAAGAGAGACGCTTTTGTGCAATAACAACAACAGTAATAATAATAACAACAATAACGATTACTATAGAATGTAACAAAGGATAAAACATTTACTACTGTTCTGTTGGTTGGAAAAAGAACACTTCGTTATTATTATTATTATTATCTGAGACCTTCATGCTGTTCACATTACTAAGTAACCCATTAAAAATGTTGGATCTCTCCGTTAGTAGTTGCCTCTGTGATCAATCGAACTTGCCCGCGAAAGGCAAAGGTCCCGAGTTCGAGTCTCGGACGGGCACACAGTTTTAATCTGCCAGGAAGTTTCATATCAGCGCACACTCCGCTACAGAGTGAAAATCTCATTCTGTAATCGAACGTACAACTCGTACAGACTGCTATCGAACCAAAAAACGCGAGTAAAATTTACAAATATTTTAATACGAGGGTGAGTCAAATCACAACCTTAAATATTTTTTTAAATATTATTTATTGTGCAGACGTGGTACAAAGTTGTATCACTTTTGAACATATTCTCCCCCACACTCAATGCAAGTCCTCCAGCGCTTACAATGTACATACATTCCATTAGCAAAAAATTCTTTTGGTAGTCCGCGCAAGCACTCATGCACAGCGAGGCGTACCTCTTCATCAGAACGGAACTTGTTTCCTCCCATTGCGTCTCTGAGTGGTCTAAACATATGGAAATGACTTGGGGCAAGGTCTGGTGAGTATGGTGGATGAGGAAGACACTCAAAATGCAGATCTGTGATTGTTGCAACTGTTGTACGGGCAGTGTGGGGCCTTGCATTGCCGTGTTGCAAAAGGACACCTGCTGACCGCAATCCACGTCGCTTTGAGTTGATTGCAGGCCCCATATGATTTTTTAGGAGATCTGTGCATGATGTACTGGTGACAGTGGTCCCTCCAGGCATGTAATGCTCCAAAATGACGCCTTTTTCGTCCCAAAAGGGAGTCAGCATAACCTTCCCTGCTAATGGTTCTGTTCGAAACTTCTTTGGTTTTGGTGATGAGGAATGGCCCCATTCCTTGCTCGCTCTCTTCGTTTCCGATTGGTGAAAGTGAACCCAGGTTTCGTCCCCAGTAACGATTCTTGCACGGAAGCCATCACCTTCTCGTTCAAAGCGCCGAAGAAGTTCTTCACAACCACCAACATGTCGTTCTCTCATTTCAGGAGTCAGCTGCCGTGGCACCCAGACACTTTGTGAAACTGGAGCACATCATGCACAATGTGGTGTGCTGACCCGTGACTAATCTGTAAACATGCTGCAGTGTCATTCAGTGTCACTTGGTCGCTTTCCTTCACTATGGCTTCAACTGCTGCAATGTATTGTGGAGTCACAACTCGTTGTGCCTGATCTGGACGAGGAGTAACTTCCACTGAAGTCACACCATTTGCGAACTTCCTACTCCGTTCGTAGACTTGCTGCTGTGACAGACATGCATCACCGTACTGAACCTTCATTCGCCGATGAATTTCAATAGCTTTCACACCTTCACTACGCAAAAACCGAATAACAGAACGCTGCTCTTCCGTGGTGTAAGTCGCAAGTGGGGCGGCCATCTTTATACTGATACTGCACGGTATGTGCGCAGCTGCACTATTCTGCCACCTACAGGCCATTCTGCACGCTGTTTGTAGCATGCTTACCAACTTACAGGATAACGGCGCGAAATTTCGATTTGTTATTACAAATTTAAGGTTTTCATTTGACTCACCCTCGTATATGTATAAAAAATACGTGCTGAAATTATTTAATCTCTGTCAATACCATTCCATGTCAAATAATCCAGCCGTTTTCAGAATGTAGATTCATTACAGCATCAGAAAGAACATCGATGACGAGCTGCAGCCGCCTTCATTACGCGGTACATTTAAAATTATGCAAACTGCGTGAGAGATGTGCAACATGAAGTGAATTAAATTAAGCATTTGCCCTTCCAACGCTGCGACGGACGATAAAATAGGTTTCAAATTGCTTTTTTTCAGTTGATTAAAAAGGAAGAGCACAGATACGCTTTGGCCTGAACATGCGTCGGGACACAGAATTTTGTTTCTATTATTGTAACGTTTTTTTTTTTTTCAGTTAAATCTTTGACGTATGGAAGTCAGACTAAGAACAACTGAATTCCTAGTATTTTCAGCTTATTTAACAAGCGTAATAATCATCTTGTCACGATTGTATGATAATCTTTGTATTTCTCTCCAACTTACGCAAATTGTGCATCACGTAAAAAATTACTCTATGAAGGAAAGACATTATTTCCATTTTAAGAAATAAACTCTTGCAGAAAAGATAATACACTACTGGTCAACAAGACTGCTACACCAAGAAGAAATGCAGATGATAAACTGGTATTCATTGGACAAATATATTATACTAGAACTGACGTGTGATTACATTTTCACGCAATTTGGGTGCATAGATCCTGAGAAATCAGTATACAGAACAACCACCTCTGGCCGTAATAACGTCCTTGATACGTCTGGGCATTGGGTCAAACAGAGCTTGGATAGCGTGTACAGGTACAACTGCCCATGCAGCTTAAATAAGATACCGCAGTTCATCAAGAGTAGTGACTGGCGTATTGTGACGAGCCAGTTTCTCGGCCACCATTGACCAGACGTTTGCAATTGGTGAGACATCTGGAGAATGTGCTGGCTAGGGCAGCAGTCGAACATTTTCTGTATCCAGAAAGGCACGTACAGGACCTGCAACATGCGGTCGTGCATTATCCTGCTGAAATGTAGGGTTTCGCAGGGATCAAATGAAGGGTAGAGCCACGGGTCGTAACACATCTGGACCTGTGTTTCCATTCCGCGCTGACCAGTTGCAGCTGTAGCGGCGCATCGAAAGCTAAGTACTAATTAATTTTTTGTGTATAGTGGTTTATTTAGGAACTTAAGTAGACTTCAACCGGTGTTCTTGGTGTTTTCTGGTGAAATAATTTCAGAAAAACTTTTTGGGAAAAGTTTTCAGTTTCGTTACTGTGACATTAGACGTTTGATTTTCTTTCTGTGGTAGTCTTTTGTTATATTCTCATTTGTTGTTGATTAATACTGTTAATAATAGTAGTTACTTCCCTTGTGGAGTAAGTCTGTGATTATTGTAGTCAGTTTTTTAACATCTTCTTGTTGTACAATCGGAACTTAGATAAAGTAGTTTTCTTGTTTCAATAACTGTAAAATTTTACCATGAGTGAGAAGTGTAGGCTTTGCCGTAGGTTCGTGAGTAGTGGATTGCGGTGTGAGACTTGGAAGTATTTTCACTGGGGGGGAATGCAGTGGGGAAGCCAGTAGGCATTCTGGTGAGATCCTCTCCTGGAACTGCACGTTATATAGCAAGAGTAAGTTGATAGAGCAGCAGGAGCGTAAGATCCGTGCCCTTCAGGTGCAGCTGAAAAACGCACAGGAGGAGCTATATAGGATGAGGAGGGAGAAGGGGTTGTGGAATGGGAGCTGGCTGTAGGCAAGAGATCTGCTAGGAGAAGGAGATTTTCACATAGTTTTACTATTGGTGTTTGCAATAGATATGACCAACTGTCAGAGTCTAGTGGAGAGGAATCTCTAGTAGCTGTAGATGTAGGAAGTATGCAGCAGACCTTAGCAGTTACGGTGGCTAGGACAGTTGCAAAGTCGAAGAGAAAGAAGAAGATTCTGCTGTTAGGTAGTTCTCATGGCAGACATGTAGGCCTGCAGTTGCAGGAAGTGTTGGGGAGTGAGTACCAGGTCATCAGCATTGTGAAGCCTAATGCAGGATTGGCTCAGGTGACTGCTAACATAGGGGGGTTATGTAGGGATTTTACTAAAGAGGATCAGATGTTGATTATGGGTGGGGCTGGTAATAGTATTGATAGGGATGGGGAGTATGACGTAGATGGTGACCTGGAAAAGATAGCCACTCAGACTGGCAACACGAATGTGCATTTCGTGGCACTGTTTCAGCGTCACGATCGGCCTCATCTTAATACAGCCGTCAGGCGTAATAACATGAGACTTGGGGATGCGCTGATGACAGAAGGCATGGGTCACATTTCAGTGGTGTCGGTGTAATCTATCAGCAGGAGGGGTTTCACTAGACATGGCCTGCACCTCAACAGGTATGGGAAGGGCAGGTGGCAAAGCTTATATAGGTGACAGCATAGGTGGGGGTGGTTGGATCACTCATGGGAAAATTCCTCTAGTAGTGGGTGTTAGAGCTTCACCTTCTTTAGATTGAAGTCAGCTGATAGGTATTCCTGCTTAAGGGAAGCGTCTCTAACAAAGGAACTACTTTCGACAAACCTTAGGTGTCCGAGTAATGAGGTAATTAGTATACTTCATCAAAATATACAAGGTATTAGAGATAAAGTTAGTGAATTGCTTATAGATGTTGACTGAAATTATTGGTCTATCTGAACACTTCTTAAATAAGGAGATAATTCAGAGGCTTCCTTCACCAGGATACAGGTTGGCTGCCAGCTTTTATAGGAGCTCTTTGCGGTGAGGGGGTGTAGCCATGTATGTGAAAAACGGCATCCTATTTGAGTCAATTGATATTTCAAAGTGCTGCACTGAAAAGGTGTTTGAATGTTGTGCAGGTGTGGTTGGATTTAGTGGAGTTTAACTTCTAACTTGTTATTTATAGATCCCCAGACTCCGATTCACAACATTTTTGCTAAGGCTAGAGGAGGTTCTTGGTTCACTTTATAGGATATACAAAGAGTTAGTTATATGTGGTGACTTCAATATTAATTGTATAAGTGATTGTGCAAGGAAAAGGATGCTGGTAGACCTCCTTAATTCATATAATCTTATGCAAACCGTATTCCTTCCAACGAGAGTGGAAGGGAACAGTAGAACAACCATAGATAATATTTTTGTTCATTCCTCATTACTAGAAGGGCATTCTGTTAGCAAGAAGGTGAATGGCCTTTCAGATCATGATGCACAAATTTTAACTCTAAAAGATTTTTGTGCTGCAACACATGTTACATATAGTTATCAACTTTTTAGGAAAGCTGATCCAGTTGCTGTAGAGACCTTTGTAAACATTATCAAGGAACAAGAGTGGGAAGATGTTTATAGTGCTGACTAGAGAGATAAGAATATATTGTAGAACAAAATGGCAATTATATCAAAACGTTAGAAACAGTCAAAATCTAAATGCAGCAGCCCATTACAAACAGTATTGTAAGGTGCTTAAAAATGTTATTTGGAAGGGAAAAAGTATGTGGTATGCACATAGAATAGCTAAGTCTCACGATAAAATTAAAACCATATGGTCAGTCGTAAAGGAAGTTGCTGGTCTGCAGAGACAAGTCGAGGATATAGAATCAGTGTGTAGTGGGAATATCCATGTTACTGATAAGTCGTATGTATGTACAGTATTTAGTAATCACTTTCTGTATATAGCCGGTGAATTACATAGAAACTAGTCCCAACAGGGAATCATATAGCGCTCTTAGAAAAAAGTGTTCCGAGACCGTTACGTGCAATGCTCCTTCATGATACTGACAAGAGGTAGTTGAGTTAATAATTAAATCACTAAAGACCAAGAACTCTCATGGATATGACGGGGTATCCAGCAGAATACTGAAGTATTGTTCTATGTATGTTAGCTCAGTACTTAGCTATATCTGTAACTTCTCCTTTAGGAGTGGTCGGTTTCCTGACCGATTAAAGTACTCGGTAGTGAAACCACTTTATAAAAAGGGAGACAAGGAGAATGTTGACAATTTTAGACCTATTTCTATGCCATCGGTGTTTGCTAAAGTTATCGAGAAGGTTGTATATACAAGGTTACCGGAGCATTTAAATTCATATAATTTGCTGTCAAATGTACAGATTGGTTTTAGAAATGGTTTAACAACTGAAAATGCTATATTCTCTTTTCTCTGTGAGGTTTTGGACGGATTAAATAAAAGGTTGCGAACGCTAGGTGTTTTCTTTGATTTAACGAAGGCTTTTGACTGTGTTGACCACAAAATATTACTGCAGAAGTTGGACCATTATGGAGTAAGGGGAGTAGCTTACAATTGGTTCGCCTCTTACTTTAAGAACAGAAAGCAGAAGGTAATTCTCCGCAATATTCAGAGTGGTAGTGATTTTCAGTCCCAATGGGGCACTGTTAAATGGGGCGTTCCCCAAGGGTCGGTGCTGGGGCCACTGCTGTTTCTTATTTATATAAATGATATGCCTTCTAGTATTACAGGTGATTCAAAAATATTTCTCTTTGCTGATGACACCACCTTGGTAGTGAAGGATCTGGTGTGTAATATTGAAACAGTATCAAATAATGTAGTTTATGAAATAAGTTCGTGGCTTGTGGAAAATAATTTGATGCTAAATCACAGTAAGACTCCGTATTTACAATTTATAACTCACAATTCAACAAGAACCGATATTTTGATCAGACAGAATGGGCATATTACAAGCGAGACGGAACAGTTCAAGTTCCTAGGCGTTCGGATAAATAGTAAGCTGTTGTGGAAAGCCTATGTTCAGGATCTTGTTCAGAAACTAAATGCTGCTTTATTTACCATTAGAACAGTATCTAAAATAAGTGACAGTTCAACACGAAAAGTAGTCTACTTCGCATATTATCATACGCTTATGTCGTGTGGTATTATTTTTTGGGGTAATTCTTTTGGCTCAAAAACGGGCTCTTCGAGCTAGATGTGGTGTAAGTTCGAGAACCTCTTGTCGACCCCTATTCAATAGACTGGGAATTCTGACATTGCCCTCACAGTAAATATTTTCTTTAATGTCGTTTGTTGTTAGCAATATGCTTATTCCCAAGAGTTAGCAGCTTTCACTCAGCTAATACTAGGCAGAAATCAAATCTGCATGTGGAATTCAATTCCTTGACTCTTGTGCAGAAAGGAGTCCAGTATTCTGCTGCATCCATTTTCAATAAGCTACCACAAGAACTCAAAAATCTTAGCAGTACCCAAACACTTTTAAGTCTAAACTGAAGAGTTGCCTCATGGCTCACTCCTTCTATTCCGTCAAGGAGCTCCTGAAAGAGCTGAAAAATTAAGCAAATTCCAGTGTTACATTGTTGATTTTCTTTATTTAAACTTACGAGTTGTCGCTTCAATATGTTTCTTATATTTCATGTTATCTGTTTCTACTATCGTGTTATAATTTCATGTATTTAATCGTTCCATGACCATGGAGACTTGTCCTTAATTTGGTCCCACGGAACAATAAATAAACAAATGTAACGTCCACCGTTCAAAGTGCCGTCAATGCGAACTAGAGGTGACCGAGACGTGTAACCAATGGCACCCCATACCATCACGCCGGGTGATACGCCAGTATGGCGATGACGAATACACGCTACCAATGTGTGTTCCCCGCGATGTCGCCAAACACGGATGCGACCATCATGATGCTGTAAACAGAACCTAGATTCATCCGAAAAAATGACGTTTTGCCATTCGTGCACCCAGGTTCGTCGTTGAGTACACCATCGCAGGCGCTCCTGTCTGTGCTGCAGCGTCAAGTGTAACTGCAGCCATGGTCTCAGAGCTGATAGTCCATGCTGCTGCAAATATCGTCGAACTGTTCGTGCAGATGGTTGTTGTCTTGCAAACGTCCCCATCTGTTGACTGAGGGATCGAGACGTGGCTGCACGATCCGTTACAGCCATGCGGGTAGGATGCCTGTCTTCTCGACTGCTAGTGATACGAGGCCGTTGGGATCCAGCATGGCGTTCCATATTAACCTCCTGAACCCACCGATTCTATATTCTGCTAACAGTCATTGGATCTCGACAAACGCGAGCAGCAGTGTCGCGATACGATAAACCGCAATCGCGATAGGCTACAATCCGACCTTTATCAAAGTCTGAAACGTGATGGTACGCATTTCTTCTCCTTACACGGGGCATCACAACAACGTTTCACCAGGCAACGCTAGTCAACTACTGTTTGTGTATGAGAAATCGGTTGGAAACTTTCCTCATGTCAGCATGTTGTAGGTGTCGCCACCGGCGCCAACCTTTTGTGAATGCTCAGAAAATCTAATCATTTGCATATCACAGCATCTTCTTCCTGTCGGTTACATTTCGCGTCTGTAGCACGTCATCTTCGTGTTGTAGCAATTTTAATGGCCAGTAGTGTAGTACTTCTTATTTCGGTCAAATTGTCATATTATTTTTCAAATAACCAAAAAAAAAAAAAAAGGCTCTGAGCACTATGGGACTTAACATCTGAGGTCATCAGTCCCCTAGAACATAGAACTACTTAAACCTAACTAACCTAAGGACATCACACACATCCATGCCCGAGGTAGGATTCGAACGTGCGACCGTAGTGGTCGCACGGTTCCAGACTGAAGCTCCTAGAACCGCTCGGCCACACCGGCCGGCTTAAACAACAAAATTAAATTATTTAGAAATATGAGGCCCTGAATGAAATCACAAGAGATCGTTGTGATCTAATAGTAAGAATGGTCACCATAGTTACTGCAAGGCCGGAATCGATCGCGGTCACGATAGCTGGTGCACTGGCGTTGTCTTGGTTCGCCAGCGATGCGTTGAAGACTGGTCGTTTACTCTGAATCGGACTCGGAGTCGGTTCGGCGTTGGATCGACAGAGAGCTTCCTAAATTATTTTGTTTACTTAATTTTTTTAATGTGTGATGTCGGAGGAGCCTTATCGCGTTTGACGATTTTTCTGCCTATCTGTTACGTAAGAGAGAGGTTTATAATTATTGCTCTTTATTCACAGCTGTAGGGCACGTAGTGGGACTTTTCGCCTGTTCGGATGGTGGGCGTACTTTTCTTTGATTGTGAGTTGTATTTGAAATGAGATCGTTTAGTGTCCTCCGGATGCAACTCCATCGTCTGCCAGGATGGACCGTAGCACTTTATATTTGTTTCATCGCTGGGGAAAAGCTGTGCCTACTGTCACTCCCTGATGAATGGTGCGTTGATCTTGTGAAAGAGCTTTTGGGGATTTTCCAATACTTTTTGGCGTAGGTATTTCTCGTACAGTGTATGGTGGAGTTCCGGTGTCTTTATCCTGTATAATGCTCCGAGTGTCCATCGGAAATATTTATTTTGTATGACTTGCAGCTTCTTGAAATTGGTGTCGCATGTTGTGCCCCAAGAAGTCCTCCTTAGAGCAGTGTAGGATTCAAAGTGGCTCGGTATATTTTCATCTTCTTAGCAAATTGAGATTCTTACTCTTGAAGAAGGTAATGAGAAGTCCTAACATTCTTAGTCCGGCTTCCTTCCCATACTTTATCATAAGCTTTCTCGAGTTCCAAGAACACTCCAACTATCGAATATCGTTTATTAAGGTTCTCTTGTATTTTTTCAGTTATCCAGAGGAGTTGTAATTCGGTGGAGAGTTTACTTTGGAATCCGAACAGCTACGGTCGGATCACGTTGTCCCGTACCAAATTGTATTATAGTCTTTTGAGTTCGGGGAGCTTCACCAAGATTGGTAGAAGGCTGACAGGACGGTAACTGTTCGGAAGTAAGAGAGCCTTCCAGGCTTTCGGCAACGGTACCATCCTCTGGGACGTAACCACGGCGAAGACAACTATTGAAAAATCTGGCTACTAGAACCAGGGAATTTCAGGGTATACATTTTAAATCTTCACTGGTGACAAAGTTGTGACGCAGCGAGTTGTAGGCCGTTTTACGGATGAGCTCTTTTAAGTTCCGTCGGAGTGGGAAACTGTGGCCGGAAATGCGTTAGCGCATTCCGAGAGATCATAAGCGCTGTCCGAACCGGCTCCTCGTCACTTTGTATTGGTCGAGGTTGAGTTGTCAACTGCTGCTGATGTGTTCGGAATTAGGTTCTGCTTGTGCCACTGGATCGTATATAGGACTATTTGCACCACTTACTGCTCGTTTGATGGTTTTTGCAGACGCAGGTTCTTCACCATCTGCCACTCGTCAGGCTTTCGTAGCAAGAAATTGGAGTTCCTGGCTCAATTCTATGACACATTCGTGGATTCCCTGTCTAGCTGGTACATCTGTCTCCCACTGTCAGGATTCTTAAAGCAGACCCACTGTCTACGGAAATAATTCGGTTGCCTTTTGATGGCTTGATGACATGGGGAAACGCCTCGAAGTTGACGTTTGGTTGAAAAATTCGTGTAGTTGACCCGCATTTCTGGGTTCGGATTTTACCGTTAACGCCTGTACTGCTGTGTCGATTGCGACCCCCGATGTAACGTATTGCTCTTACCGGCTTTTGATTTCATGATAAGTCATGGATCACCAGGAGGTGGAAGTTAACGTTGACATTCTTGAGAACCTCTACATCTAGGACGTCAACCTGAAGTCGAGAAAAGGTGGCACTCTGCAGGGTCCCTCGGACCGATAACATGTTAATCCTCCTCTAGACCGAACCCTTTGGGATCGTTTTTCTCATATTCCAAGAAGTGTGCTTGCTGTTGAGGTCGCCTCCCAGCACTACTCTGTCGCAACAGTCGAAGATATTACGCAGGTCTTCGGGTAACAAGTGCCGCTCGAACTGAGGTACGCGGCAACACACGTGAAGTTTCCTGTGGCGGAGGCGATGGTGACCGCCGTACCTTCCAATCATCGTAGCCTTGGAAGTTGTTTCCCTGATGAGAAATTTCGTTTTTGACTAGAACGGCTGTCCCACCTTCTCTTTGATTGACCCAATGGCCACGGCACACGTGCATATTTCGTATTTGTCTCCTAAATGAGCTTAATGTCAGTCCATGGCATGCCAGGAAGTCCGTTAGTTACGTCTTCTACGTTTTGACACATTTCGCGTTCCATACGCAGGTCTTGAGGTGCGTTTGGGGGTGTCTGTGAGGCTTTCTAGGGCGAAACGAATGCTTTGATAAGATTCTCCACCACTGAAAGCTTAGTGCACAGTTTTGATGCAGTGAGGTCAGTAGTGGGGCGATACCCGTGACGGCTGGTGTGGTGGGGAGCTCGGTGAACGTCGCTGGTTCTCTGGAGGCTCCTAGAAGACACTGGGATGTCACGTCGGCTAAGTCACGTCGTTGTGATCACGAGTCTGCCGCTGGCTGTTGTTGTCGCTTGTCTAGCCAGGTGCAATGTCACCGTTCCGGCCGCTGTCGAGGCTAGTCGCTGTACGTGGTCGTATTGCTCTCCGTGCCGGGTATTTTTGATGACGAAGGTCTTCTGTCGGGGAAGCTGATGAACGGGCTTCGCTTTGTACTTCTTCTTATTTGTTCATTTATCGCAAAATTAAGACCATTTACATGAGTTATTAAAACAGGTCGTACATCTTATAGTTTTCTTTCGTCATCTTTCTCGTACTTTCTTCTTTTGTTTTCACTTACAATATTAGACGGGGAATAATACTTTTCTAAAATAACAATAATTTAACTTCAAAATATTAAAAAAATTGTTTTAAGAATAACGTAAAAAGATGATAGGATAGAGGGGAGATTTTTTAGTGCCATCATCGATTGTGACTAGTGGTTAATACCTCGGAATGGTTTTTTCGAGCTGTTGACCGCCGGTCACAACAAAAGAGTTTGGTTGGTAGTAAAGAAATAATATTTTTAATCGTATGCAGTAACATTAGGTGCTCATCCGTGTACAACAGTTGATGCTTTCTTGGCTACATCGCCAACACCTTACACTTACTTACTGTTACATCTCGTCTTCCTCCTCAAGTTCCTCTTCAGTGTCATTGATTTAGCTGTCACTGTGATTGTCGCCGTCCGCCCTCTGGAGACTGTAGTTACGCTTCATGTAAGTATGACTGTTATATCGTGTCTGAGTTATTCTTCATGTGTTGTCTTTCAAACACTTTTTTGTCAATCCATGTAGTTGTGTCCATTGTTTTTCGTCTCTTATTGCTGCGTACATGAATGTCTATTGCCCACAGAAGAAGGCAGCATGTCCTGGGAAACCCTCTTCCCCAGATATGCATTTAGAAGTCTGTCTCAGATTCACGCGGTTTAAATGCTTAAAGTAAGGTCCGTGTCCATTTAAGAAATATACCATACCGCAGCTGGGGTCGATATGTTTTATTTCCAAGAGCTCCCTTATGTCAGGACACCTTGTCTGGTATCAAAACGCCAATTTTTAAGGTGAGGTGTCATCAGTGTCGGTACACCAATTATTGTGTGCACCTTATCTAGTCTACCGATCTTCAGCCAGTACCTTGCTGCTCTGTATTTGATCGCGATATCTATGTGTCACATTCCAACCACCACACACACCACATGCCCTCGTCTGACTGAAGCTTTGTTGGTAACCAGGTTCAGTCTGTGTGCCCACGTGCTAGCTGGGAAGTTAAGTATTGCCTCTATGAGCGCACAATGATACGTCCGTATGACTAGTGGAGGGACTCTGTGCTGTTTTGAATTTATCCACAACAGTTTGCATAGTATTTGTTCTGCTCTGTCTGTTGTTAGCCTTAAATTTCTCATTTATGTGTATCCCAAGATAGCGTGTAACAAATGCTCATTTGATGTCTGTGTCCCCTATTTTAACTGAAGCCTTCCTTTTGAGTGATCCGTTCAGTAATGGGTACGTTGTTTTGTCTTCGGCTCTCCAAAGTTTTTTTTTTTGCGACACCATTGTGTAATTGTTTGTAGCATTTCACTGGCTTTCTCTTCTAGCTGGGCTGTATTGCTTGCTGTGACTCCAACTAATTGGCAATCTGATTGGGCGATAATTCCATCTGGCATTTCATTCTCCTCTACAGTTTTAGGGGGGGGGGGGTTCGATTGTTACATCTGCAGATCGACCCTTGAGGACAGCCTTAGATAATTCTTTGAATTACTATCCGGCTGTCTATCTGGCATTGAACTACTCGATCCTCACAGTAGTATAGGAAACTGTAGTACAGCAATTGCAGTACCTCCAGATGTCTTCAACTTTTAAGCATTACTGGCCACCAGAGGTTATCTAATTTCCCAGTAATTTCAGTCATTATCGTCATGGCATGTCTCAGTGTTGTAGTAATAACTATGCCTAGGGCATAGTTGATGGCATCATCTATCGATTTGCCGGTTCTGAAACTGGCATGGTGTTGGCTCAAGCTCTGTGGGTTTTCAAGCACTTACGCAGTAGCTTGTCCTGATTCTTTGCTAGGATGTTGGCCTGTACGTCTTTGGATCTGAAGTATCCCTGTCTTCTAATTTCTTAAGAGTAACTGGTTCCGAGGTTTTCCATACTGTAGGTACACTGACCAGCCGTATGGCATCGTTCAGTAACATTAGGAACGGGCTGATCTGCGGTGCTAATTTGTTTCAGTGTTCCCGAGAGGATACCACCTGGTCCAGGTCTTTTTTTGTCTTTTAGAGCTCAGATATTGCTAGTGCAACCTATTCTTGCAAAAAAGGATAGGGGACAGTTGCACTGTTTAATGGCGTGTTTAACGTCCTATGGTATTGTGTGTCTATATCGATGACGTCGTCATGGAGTAGTTTATACAGCAGAAACTCCGCTGTATTTCCTCCATCCCCTCATCATCGACCAATCATCCTGCCCTAACGTCCCCAGAACTAGCGGATTTTTTTTTTTTATGTTGTCTGTCAGATCATCTTTGGTGTGACGTCACGTGTGCTGGACTGCTGCTGAAATGGCTCGCCAATATTTTATAAAGATAAGCTACTCACTTTGAAGTTTATTTGTGTTAATATTTGCTGTAAAAGTAACTTATTAATGGATTTTCATTCATCTGAGTCTTTCTTTCTGTTTTATTGGTTCGAGTGGTCTGTTATTCATGAGTGCGCTAACGTCGTTCAGCCGGCCGTTGTGGCCGAGCGGTTCTAGGCGCTTCAGTCCGGCACCGCGCTGCTGCTACGGTCGCAGGCTCCAATCCTGCCTTCGGCATGGATGTGTGTGATGCCCTTAGGTTAGTTAGGTTTAAGTAGTTCTAAGTCTAGGGGACTGATGATGACCTCAGATGTTAAGTCCCATAGTGCTCAGAGCCATTTGACCATTTTTTTGACTAACGTCGTTCATCCAAGTCTCAGGCCTCAGCAGTGTGATTACATTTCGTGGCGTGCGGTTGCAGCTGTAGCGGTTATGAAGCTAAGTACTGACAAAGTTGTTTGTCCAGTGTTATACAGTTATTAAATTTAGTAGTTTTCAACGGTGTCTCGTTTTGTTTGTTAGAGGTATCTGTGCGTTGAAGACATTTAGTAAATTACGTGCGTTATTTTTCATCTGACGTTTCTAATTGATTCTAGGGACATATATCAGTAAAATTTTCATTCAGTGTTTCAATTTGTGTGAAGTTTTGGTGGTATTGGTATTAGTTATGGTTTAGTAGTATTAATAAAGTTGTTGCTTTCTTAGTAGAGAGAGAGTCTCGAGACCACTATTGTTAGTCCTTTAAATAGTTATGTTGTTGTAATTGATCTTACGTAGCGTAGTTGTGTTTTTTCAATAACTGTTAAAATTTTACCTTCAGCGATAAGAGTGGGCTTCGTCGTTGGATTGTGAGTAATGGGTTAGGGTGCGTGATTCATTCAAAGTATTTTGACCTCCTCTCCTGAGAATGTAGAAACTGTAGCAGAAATAAGTTGATAGGAGTGTAAGATCTGTGCTCTCCCAGTGCAGTTACAAGACGCAAAGGAGGAAATAGATAGGTTAAGGATGGTGAAATATGATTGGGAATGGGAAGTGGAAGTTAGTAAGAAGGCAGTTAGGAGGAGGAAATATTCAGACAGTTTTAATGCAACAGATTTGACCAACTGTCAGAGGCGAGTGGATAGGAGCCTCTTGTAGCTCTAGGTGTAGGAAAAATGCAGAAGGTTCAAAAAATGGCTCTGAGCACTATGGGACTTAACTTCTTAGGTCATCAGTCGCCTAGAACTTAGAACTAATTAAACCTAACTAACCTAAGGACATCACACACATCCATGCCCGAGGCAGGATTCGAAACTGCGACCGGAGCGGTCGCTCGGCTCCAGACTGTAGCGCCTAGAACCGCAAGGCCACTCCGGCCGGCAATGCAGAAGGCCTCAGCAGGTAGGACGCCTAATACGGTTGCAAGGTTTAGGAGAAAGAAGAAGGTTCTGCTGCGAGGTAGTTCGCACGGTAGAGGTGTGGGCCAGCAATTGCAGGAAGTGCTGGCTTTGTGAAACGTAGTGCAAGGTTGGCTCAGGTGACTTACAACATAGGGGAGTTATGAAGGAATTTTAATAAAGAAGGTCAGGTAGTGCTCCTGGGTGGAGCTGCGAACTGTCGTGATAGAGAAGGGGAGTATGATGTATATGGTGACCTAGTACAGATAGATACTCAAACTGGCGGCACTAATGCGCACTTTGTGCAACTGTTTCAGCGTCATGATCGGCGTCATCTTAATGCTGCTGTTAGGCGTTTGAACACGGGGCTGGAGGTATGGCTCACCTTGCAGTGGTGCCAGTTAAGTCTGTCAATAGATCGAGCTTCACTAGGCATGGCCTGCACCTCAATACGTATGGGAAGGGAAGGCTGGTAAAGCTTATAGGTAACTGTGTAGTGGGTGGTGGTGGGATCACTCATGGAAAAATTCCTGTAGTAGTTCGTGTTACAGCTGCTCCTTTATTAGACTGAAGTCAGCTGTTAGGTAAACCTGCTTAAGAGAAGTCCCTCTAACAAAGGAATCACTTTCAGAGTAGGTCAGGTATCGAAGTAGAGAAAGAACTAGCATATTTCATCAAAATATAAGAGGTTTTAGAGAGAAAGTTAGTGATCTGCTTATAGATGTTGACTCAGACATTAATCTTATATTGGAGCACTTAAATAGTTTGACAATTCAGAGGCCTCCTTTACCAGGATACAGATTCGCTGGCTGGTTTTCAAGTTCTTTGTGGAGTGGAGGAGTGGCCATGTATGTAAAAAGGCGTGTCCCATTTGAGTCCATAGACATATCACGGCAGTGCACTGAACATATTTTTGAATGTTCTACAGGGGCAGCTGGATGTAGTGAAACTAAACTTCTAATTAGTCTTGGTCATAGGTCCCCTAACTTTGACTTCAGAGAATTTCTGTTCAAGCTAGAGAGGATTCTTGGTTCACTTTATAGGAAGTACCAAAAATTAGATATATGTGGTGACTTCAGTATTAATTTTGTATGTGATGGAGGAAGAAAAATGATGTTGGTAGATCTCCTAAATTCATATGATCCGATGCAGACTGTTTTTTCCAACCAGGGTGAAGGGTAACAGTCATAGACAATATTTTCATTACTAGATGGGCATTCTGTTACTAGAAGGGTGAATGGCCCTCAGAACCATGATGCACAAATTTTTGCACTAAAAGGCTTTTGTACCCAACCAATGTTACATATAATTACAAACTACGTAGGAAAGCTAATCCAATGGGGATAGAGAGTTTTTTAAACCTCGTTAAGGAACAAAAGTGGCAGTATGTTTATAGTACCAATAATCAGATGAGAACTATAATGCTTTCCTTAACTTATTTCTCATGCTCTTTCAGAGTTGCATTCCATAGAACGGTCTAAACAGAATACTAGCAGTAAAAGGCAGCTTCGATGCCTGACTATGGATAAGGATAGCATGTAGAACAAAACGGGAATTATATCAAAATGGTAGTAGTAGTCACAATTAACGTACAGTAGCCCATTACAAACAGTATTGTAAGATGCTTAAAAATGTTATTTGGAAGGCAAAGAGTATGTGGTACACAAATTGAATAGCTAATTGCCAGAATAAAATTAAGACCAAATGGTTAGTTGCGAAGGAAGTGTCTAGTCAGCAGCACAAGGTTGACGATATAAAATCACTTCTTTAAAAAATACTTCCGTTACTGCTAAGTCAAATGTATGTACAGCATGTAACAATCAGTTTCTGAGCATTGCTGTTGAATTAAATAAAAATTTTGTTTCTACGGAGAATCATATAACTTTCTTGGCAAATGCCTTTCCGAGATTGATGTCTGAAATACTCCTCTGTTTTACAGACAAGGGGGTGGTTGAGTCCAAAATTAAATCACTGAAGACAATGGATATGATGGAGTTCCTAACAGAATATTAAGGTACTTTGCTGCACTACCCATGTACTTAGACATATTTGTAATTTTTCCTTTAGGAATGATCAGTTTCCTTAAAGATTAAAGTATTCGGTCGTAAAGTCGCTTTATAAAAAGGGAGAAACGGATAATATAGACAAATTTAGACCAATTTTTAAGCCCTCAGTGTTTGCTATTGGAAAGGTTGTGTATGTAAGGATAATTCATAATTTTATATCACACAATATTTGCTATCAAATATACATTTCCTATTTAGAAGTGGTTTAAGAACTGAAATTGCTCTCTTTCCTCTGTGAGCTAATGGATGGATTAAACAAAAGGTTTCGAACGCTAGGCATATTTTTTTTTTTTTTTATTTCACTAAGGCGTTTGATTGCGTTGATCACAAAATATTGCTCCAGAAGTTGGACCATTACGGAATACGGGGAGCAGCTCACGATTGATTCACCTCTTACTTTAACAACAGACAGCAAAAGGTCATTGGGGCATGGTCAAATGGGGGGAGAGGGGGGGGGGGAGGGTGCCCAAGGGATCATTGTTAGGGCCACTCCTGTTCATTACTTATATAAATGAGATGGCCTCTAGTATTACAGGTAATTGTAAGATATTTCTGTTTGCTGATGACACTAGCTTGGTAGCAAAAGATGTTGCATGCAACTTTGGATCTGAAACTTCCTGGCAGATTAAAAATGTGTGCCGGACCGAGACCCGAACTCGGGACCCTTGCCTTTTGCGGGCAAGTGCTCTACCAACTGAGCTACCCAAGCACGACTCACTCTCCGTCCTCACACCTTTACTTCTGTCAGTACCTCATCTCCTACCTTCCAAATTTTCCAGAAGCTCTCCTGCGAAACTTGCAGAACTAGTATTCCTGAGAGAAAGGATATTGCGGAGACATGGCTTAGCCACGTCCTTGTGGATGTTTCCAGAATGAGATTTTCACTCTGCAGCAGAGTGTGCGCTGATATGAAACTTCCTGGTAGATTAAAACTGTGGGCTGGACCGAGACTCGAACTCGGGACCTTTGCCTTTCGCGGCCAAGTGCTCTACCAAATGAGCTACCCAAGCACTTTTCATCTGTTTCAAATAGTGCAGTTCATCTCATAAGTTCATGGCTTGTAGAAAATAATCTAATGCTAAATCACAGTAAGATGCAGTTTTTACACTTGGTAACACACAACCGACGTTTTAATTTCACAGGATGGGCATATGATTACTGAAACTGAACAGTTATAATTTCTAGGTGTTCAGATAGTAAACTGTTGTGGGAAGCCCACGTTCAGAATCTTGTTCAACGGCTTAAAGCTGCCATTTTTACTATTCCAACGGTGTCGGAAGTAAGTGATTAAGCTGTTAAACAAAGGCCTTAAGCACAACATTACCCCCTCACTAAATAAAAGCAACGAACAAAATGCTACAGCTCATAAGGCAAACTACACCATTATGAGAAGCATTCAACAGAAAAAATTGTTCAATAAGATGAATACTGAACATAGGACATTATGTGACATAAACAAGAGACTTTCAACTGAAAATGCCCTTGTTGAAAGAGCAGACAAAGGCAACACAGCTGTTGTCACATATAAATCACACTATGTCATCAAAACTTGTGAATTCTTCAGAAAGCATAACATAAATGAAACAGCATATGAGCCTACTCCCAAATTCCATGATAAAATTAAAATGCTGCTTAAAAACTGCAACTTCTTGTTGACACCATTAGAAGCAAAGCACCATATAGTGACGAACCGATCAGCACAAAATTGAGATCTCAGCCTAAGATCCACAAACCAGATTGTCCGATATGTCCCATTGTGAACTCCATCAATAGTCCAGGATTTAAAACGACAAGGAAACTTAATGATATTATCAGCAAGGCATATGTATTAGAAAATAACTTCTCCATCAAAAACCGTTATGAGCTAATCAATAGTATCAAAGATATCCCCTTCCCAGTCATAGCTAAATCTGCATCTCTGATGTTTCTTCACAAACAACAAAATACAAAATAAAATCATACACAGCAACAAAACCACTATACAACAGTATCAAAAGTCAGGTGTGTACAAGCTCATTTGCAACTCACGTCCAAGCTTCTACACTGGACAAACTGGCAGAATCTTCACAACAAGATTTAAAGAACAAATAGATGCACTCCATCTTAACAACCTGAATAAGTCCAGCTTTGACTCACATCTTGCCCAACACAATCATTCTGCAAAC
The DNA here is from genome assembly GCF_023898315.1 of Schistocerca nitens. NCBI lineage: Eukaryota > Metazoa > Arthropoda > Insecta > Orthoptera > Acrididae > Schistocerca > Schistocerca nitens. The sequence goes on along the minus strand of NC_064621.1, from coordinate 304,658,724 downwards.
AACATTGAACAGAATCTCCAAACACTCAATTTTGCCAACAAAGGCACAATACTTGACCTTCTTGAAGAAACTGAAATATTTATCTACGCAAATACAGCACCTGACTACCTACTCAATGATCAAAATGAACTGAGAAACAAATTTTTCCTAGAGAATTTTGAAGATCTACTAGTTCAAAACAAGTAACCACTCAACAAAACCTACACCACCTCCACATCCCCCTCCCCAACGACCTCCCCCCTCCCCCTCCTTACATCCAAACTACACTGGTGTCAATGTAATATCCTTCCACCGAATAAAACCTGTACTATACTTCTAAATGTTATAGCCCTCTACTGCTGACATAAATAAGTCCTTTTATACTTATAACTTCTAGTTGGAATAAACAGATGTGGTCTTTACCAATATTCCAGAGCACTTCCATGTAAGAATAAAAATAAGTCAACAGTTAAAGAACTTTTGTTCATGGTTTTTCAAATATAAAGCGTACAGCCATACAGTCCATTACAATCACTATAACTTTTATACATATTACTTTAGCTAAAATAAACGGAATATACTCTTGCCTATACCCCAGATCATGTTAACATAACAACAGAAATAAGTCAACAGTTCATCTGACTGTCTGTTATTAATTTAAACATAAAGGTCCTAGTCATACAGACAGCTGCATCTCACTGCAAATACAATAAATCTGTATCATTGATTCCTGAGTACTCATGTTAATGACAATCATGATTTAAAAAATTGTTATAAACTGCCTGCATTATACGTAATATACAAACAGAAATAAGATATTGTCCTTGAAGTAATTTATTTATTTATTTTCTTTTGTGCACTCATCTTATCGCCAGTCTGAATAAAATATTTGCCATTATATAAGCTTTAATACATGTAAAGAAGAACAAATTACATCTCTGCGCCAAGTAGGCCTGTGTCTTATCCTTCTGTTAAGATCTTTGTTACAAACAAAAGTTGTAAAGCGCATGCTGGATGCTGTAAACGTCTCGCTGTCAGAGTGTTAATTAATATAGTTTGTGTGCAAGTGTGTGTAGTGATATAACAACTGGACATCAAAATGGAGGCAGGCAGATGGACACTAACCGAAAAAAGCTGCCTATACTGTCACAGTAAGTAATAAACTAAATTTACTTCCATATAGAGAGCTAAGCTATAGTCATGGCGATGCATTAGAGCGTGTTCCACCTTTTTGTCATAGAGCCAGCACCCAGCATTATGCTAGCAAAAATTACTTACTTAAACGAATGGCTTGACTATTTTGGGTTCATAAACGTTTTGTTTTACCTGTTATTACGTTTATGTAGTAATTTCATGTACTGACGTGTTCCATGACATTGAAGATTAGCTTCTCATTTTGGTTCTAGGGAACTAGACGTGTAAGTAAATAAATGAAAAGAATTTTGTATTGTTGCCCCCATATATTTTACTCTGCTTGTGTTGTTACAAATCGTTCCCATTCTTGTTTACGCTTGTTGTATAGAGCCTGTCTGTGTAAGTCCTGTGGATGCCTATATGCCTCAAGTCTTATGCGTCCGTCTCTATAAAGTATCGCCTATAGATATAATTATCGTTTGTGTCTGGCATCTTGTTTGAGTCTCGTGAGTTCGTTGGGCCATGGTTTTGTTGAGCGTTCTGTGTTATTTGCTGTCTGTACTGATGTTTTTTGAGCATGGTGTATTACCTGTGTTATTTGTGTGCTTTTCAATCGATACCTATCTTAATGTGTTCTAGATCGTGTTTTGTACAATTTCCTTTAATTTGTTCCAGTCTGCTTTGTGGAGCAGTAAGCGTCTGGTGTACGATTTAGTAGTTGTCTTCTGAGTATGTGTTAGAGTGTATGTAATGGCACTGAGGTCGTTACCGTTTATGTTGTCGTGTAGAGTCCAGTTTGTTACATATACCATTGCTGCATTTTTTGCTACCGTAAAGTCGATATTACTGTTAGTACCCTGTGTGTACTAGTATAGGTCCCTCTGAGTTCATTACATGTGTTTATATTTCTTATATTGGGTCGGTAGTTATACGTCTTCTGTCATCAACCTGAGTTCCAGAGGGTGGATCCATAATTAATTCAGCACTTATTACTAATTTTTTGCCTCAGGTATACACTCCTAGGTCTCTGATGTGGTCTGCACTAGGTTGTATTTGATGGCTGTATGGGCGTACATGGACACTATCACCCACGTACCGTTCCCACTGCTTATCTCTATGGTAACTAAATGTTGATTGCATAACTGTGTTACCTTAATGATGTTATAAGTTGTATTTAAAAGTACTGTTTCTGCCTTACATTCATTGCTGCCTGTTATTATGGTAAAGCCGCGCGGGATTAGCTGAGCGCTCTGGGGCGCTGCAGTCGTGGACCGAGCGGCTGGTCCCGGTGGAGGTTCGAGTCCTCCCTCGGGCATGGGTGTGTGTGTTTGTCCTTAGCATAATTTAGGTTAAGTAGTGTGTAAGCTTAGGGACTGATGGTCTTAGCAGTTAAGTCCCATAAGATTTCACACACATTTGAACATTTTTTTGTTATTATGGTAACATGTTTCGGTAGACATATTACTTGCCCATTTCCTTGCAAGCATATGATTCTGCCCGCAAGTCCTGGATAATACTACCTTTCTGCTCAGTTACTGGAAAACAGAGAGAATCACCCTTTGGATAGCACAATCTAGTAAGTTAAATTCTAAATTATAGTAATTAGGCGTATCTGCGGATGATGCAAACGCCAGCCTCAGTAGACGTGCACTTAGTGCATCTTCGCTGCCACACTTGGCACTCGTAACGTAGGCCTTTCGGCAGTATGTCCATGGTCACAGCATTTAAAACGGTGATTTACTACCGTATAATCTTTCACAGACAGGGAGTCGAAAGCTGTACAGACACTCTGTGTTTGTATTAGGACTCTATGCAGGTGCGCATTGACCCTCAGTACAAGATTATTGAAACCCCTTCCCTTGGGCCCTATTACAAACCTTCTTTTGACTTCTCTGTCGAAGTCTTCTTCTGTGGTGTCACCACTCAGATTCTGCTCATAAGGGATTTCTCGAAATTCCTCTTTGGTAAATCTGTCCAGGCAAGTGATACAGCCGGCCGCGGTGGCCTAGCGGTTCTAGGCGCTTCAGTCCGGAACCGCGCGACTGCTTCGGTCGCAGGTTCAAATCCTGCCTCGGGTATGGATGTGTTCGATGTCCTTAGTTTAGTTAGGTTTAAGTAGTTCTAAGATCTAGTGGACTGATGACCTCAGATGTTAATTCCCATAGTGCCCAGAGCCAATTGAACCAAGTGATACACGGGAAAGAGTGGCATGCGTTTCCTCAGCCCTTCATGGACAAAGCTGAGCGCGTCTTTAGTTTTTTTCTATTATTTTTCGGCAGTCCCGCTGTGTTGTCGTTTCTACTATAACTGCTGTCTGTGTGGTTCTGATTGGCTTGATATGTAGGTTTTCTTTCCTGGGGTTTATGTTCTTGATGATAATCGGTCGTACAGCCTCGGCTCTTGATTTGCTGTCGATGTAATATACAGTTTTGTTGACTATTTTGTTTTGATCTGTTCAACTGTTCGCGCAGGGCAGCATATTTCAGTGTTTGTGCTTGTGTTTTGGCTTGTTCTGTGAATTTATTAGTTGATTCTCTATTTTTTTTTTTTCAAGTCTTGGCTCGCTGCACTGAGTTTTCTATTTTCGACCTCTAATTTCTCAACCTACTCTTGCAGAATTTTTATTTGTAAGTCTTTAACTGGGTTAAATGCTCTCTGTAGTTCAAATCTTAATCATCTATTTTCATTATTTAGACAGGATAGTTTAGCTTCAAGGACACTTATTTGGAAAGCTAAGGGAAACAATCTGTCTCTAATAACGGTTAACAGAGCATATGCAGCATGCTTAGCTTGTAGTTGCACTCCTACTTCGCTCAGTATTTTGGCTATGGCTGCTATCCTTTGCCTGGGTGACGTAGGCTAGAGTTCTTCCTCCATATGTCCCATTCCGAGTGTGTCGTTGATGGCTTGAGTTAGCGTCTTCCCCCATGCCGTCATTTGGTCTTTCGTCAGCTTCTGGATTGGCGGTGTCGCTGCTTTCATCTGCTGCAGTACAGAGACGAGCGTCGGCAGAATTTCTTTGTCGAGTGCACGAAGCACATCGGTAGGCCGTGTTTATAGTTGTAGAAGAGATACTTCAGGTCGCAAATCTTATGGTTGTCCTTTCCCTTCGTTAGCCGGAAGCAATATGTGGACTGCGGGACTAGTTTCTTTGTCTTCTCTTCTTTGTTGTGGTACTAATAAACATCGATGACGTAAACTTTTTCTCCTTAAACTTTGAGCAATTCTTTCTCAGGAATCAGTTCTGGCAGTCATTTAATGATGACTTTGAGCTCCTTATCCACCAGACATTTGTAAGTGACCAACTGGATGTCTTGATTTGTGAAAAAGAAATGGCTTTTTGCTTGTCTGCGGACGAGTCGAAGCGGTATTTTATACCTCCCCTCAGACAAATGGGATTCAGACTGTCGTCGCGAAGCGATCTGAGCGCCTTGTATGGCGAATGGACACAGGTGGAACCAGAAATGGTTCGAGATGGTCCGTTTCTTGTCTTTCAGACTCTGCTGTACCTTCTGGTTCTTGGGCATCTCTGGAGGGTGGCTGTGGTGACGCAATCGCTTGGTATCTTTTCGCCATCTCTGTATCGTCCATGCGTCGTTTGCGAGGGTTTTGTAGCTCTTCCGCACTATTCCTGTGGTCCTCTTATATAGGGCAGTAGTAAAGTCGTCCTCTACCCAGGAGAAAGTAAGATCGTCGACAGAATACTGCTGGTACAACTCTACTTCTTCCGTCGCGAGTGGTCGGCGATCGTCATCAGTGATCGGTTCCCTCTTCAGCTGCTCTTGGGAAGCAAGTGAGGGCACACAATATAGTTTCGAGGTTTAACTGTGCAGTTTATTTCCGCAGATGGCACCGGGACCGCAACTATCCTCCGTTGTGGAGACCATTGTGCTGTCTTTGTCGAGTTCCGTCATGTTGTCCTCCTGCATGAAGAGTCTTGGGTCGAAGAAACGGCGGCTAACAGCGAGTTGTCTACATGTCCTGTTCGGTCGTGTGTTAGTTCGTTGGTGTCGGGTTGTTGGTGAGAAGTCTCTTGGGCGCCGCCGCCTGCAGCATGTAGGTGTGTCGTGGGCCTCTCGATAACTGTAGCCGTTGCGGGGGCTCTCATACTCTAGCATCCTGCCACCATTGCACTAGTCGACGTAAGTGGAGCGGCCGATAGGACCGGCGGCGGTGCAAGCCCCGCCGAACGGCGATCGGCCGCACACGCTTCTCTGTTCTTCCTCGGCAACATTGTGCACTGGACAGATTGATGGAGAACTGCAGGCGGGGATCCTATTAAGGCCGCCCGACATATGTATACCAGAAAATGGCAGCGGTCTCTTGATTTCACGGATTCCAAGTAGTGCCTGCTATGTTCGGTCTTATCTTAGAAGAAAGATTAAGAAAAGGCAAACCTACGTCTCTAGCAGTTGTAGACTTAGAGAAAGCTTTTGACAATGTTAACTGGAATACTCTCTTTCAAATTCTGAAGGTGGTAGGGATAAAATACAGGGAGCGAAAGGCTATTTACAATTTGTACAGAAACCAGATGGCAGTTATAAGAGTCGAGGGGCATGAAAGGGAAGCAGCGGTTGGTAATGGAGTGAGACAGGGTTGTAGCCTCTCCCCGATGTTATTCCTTCTGTATATTGAGCAAGCAGTAAAGGAAGCAAAAGAAAAATTCGGAGTAGGTATTAAAATTCATGGAGAAGTAGTAAAAACTTTGAGGTTCGCCGATGACATTGTAATTCTGTCAGAGACAGCAAAGGACTTGGAAGAGCAGTTGAACGGAATGGACAGTGTCTTGAAAGGAGGATATAAGATGAACATCAACAAAAGCAAAACTAGGATAATGGAATGTAGTCAAATTAAATCGGGTGATGCTGAGGAAATTAGATTAGGAAATGAGACACTCAAAGTAGTAAAGGAGTTTTGCTATTTAGGGAGTAAAATAACTGATGATGGTCGAAGTAGAGAGGATATGAAATACAGACTGTCAATGGCAAGGAAATCGTTTCTGAAGAAGAGAAATTTGTTAACGTCGAGTATAGACTTAAGTGTCAGGAAGTCGTTTCTGAAAGTATTTGTATGGAGTGTAGCCATGTATGGAAGTGAAACATGGACGATAACTAGTTTGGACAAGAAGAGAATAGAAGCTTTCGAAATGTGGTGCTACAGAAGAATGCTGAAGTTAAGGTGGGTAGATCACGTAACTAATGAGGAGGTATTGAATAGGATTGGGGAGAAGAGAAGTTTGTGGCACAACTTGACTAGAAGAAGGGATCGGTTGGTAGGACATGTTTTGAGGCATCAAGGGATCACAAATTTAGCATTGGAGGGCAGCGTGGAGGGTAAAAATCGTAGAGGGAGACCAAGAGATGAATACACTAAGCAGATTCAGAAGGATGTAGGTTGCAGTAGGTACTGGGAGATGAAGAAGCTTGCACAGGATAGAGTAGCATGCAGAGCTGCATCAAACCAGTCTCAGGACTGAAGACCACAACAACAACATGTTCGGTAATCGTGTCGCTCTCTCTAATGCAGCGGATGGTGCAGTGAAGTCGGGCAGAGTCAGCTGCAGGCATCTGGCAGGGTGGCAACCCATAGGGCAGAGCTGTTTGATGGGTGTGGCGCGTCATCAGGCACCACCCGCAAACAGCATTCCTCTTCTCTTCGGAGGGGGATGGTGAAGTCATGTTGATGCGTAGATGGCGATCGTGGCGGAGTTGACAGCGAATGACACGGTACTATCAACAGTGTGTGCAGTACGACTGTTCGGCGAACGATGCAGAGTGTGGGTCTCCGCACCAGGCGTCTGATTTATGCACCCATGCTGAGGTTCATCGGCAACGAAGGATGAAATCTGCTCGCTAATAGCGCGACTGGATGTGCACTGAGTAGTGAACAGGTGACCTCTTCAGATGAATCATGTTTTATCCTCCGTCGCACAGATGGCCATTGGCGCATGCGGCGTGGAACGTCTCAAAACAAATACCCTAATTTTATGCACGAACTGATTTCTCGATGATTTCCTATAAATGTTCGATGGGGTTCATGTTGGGCGATCTGGGTGGCCTAGTCATTCGCTGTGATTGTCCAGAAAGTTGTCCATACCAATCGTACAATGCTGGGGCCCGGTGACATGGAAAATTGTCATCAATAACAATTCCATCATTCAGATGGTCTCGAAGTAATCGTAAATACCCATTTCCAGTCAACCATCAGTCCAGTTGAACCAGAGGTCACAGCCCACACCATTATGGAGCCACCATGTCTTATTGACAACATGGGTCCACCGTTTGGTGTGGTTTGCGCCACACTCTAACCCTAAGGTTAACCTTTACCAGCTGAAATTAGGACTCGTCTGTCACGGTCACGGTTTTCCAGTCGTCTAAAGTCCAGCCAACATGGTCACGAGCCCAGGAGAGGCGCTGCACTTTATGTTATGCTTTAGCAAAGACACTCTCTTCGATCGTTAGCTACAGTAGCCATTATCGCCAAATGTCGCCGCACTATCATAACGGATTGTTCATCGTACATCCCACCTTAATTTCTGTCGTTATTTCATGCAGTTTGCTTCTCTTTTAGCACTGACAACTCTATGCAAAAGCCGCTGCTCTCTGTCGTTAAACGGACGCTGCCGCCACTAGGTTGAGCATGAGGAGAGGTAATCCTTGAAATCTGATAATCCAGGTACATTCTTGACGTTGTTGATTTCGAAATACTGAATTCCCTAACGATTTAGGAAGTGGAATGTCCTATGCATGCAGCTCCTACTACCATTCCGTGTTTGAAGTCTCTTAATTCTTGTCGTGCGGTCATAATCACGCCGGAAACCTTTCACACTAATCACTTGAGTTCAAATGACAGCTTCTACTGTGCACTGCCCTTTTACAAGTTCTGTACGTGATACTCAAGTCTTCTGTACATATGCATGTCGCTATCCCATGATATCCCATGGTTTCTGTCAATTCAGCGTAATGAGGAAATTGCTTAATATTAACAGTACTGCAATTTCCTGAATTCCACCTGTTCATTACTATACGTATTATTATTATTATTATTATTATTATTATTTACCTTTCCAAGTGAAATAAATGCATAAATATATTAAATATATACACCACGCAGTGTTCAAAAAGATGCTGCTCAAAGCTCTTGTTCTTGAATAGGAGAAGACAGATTAGACAAGGCAACCAATAGAAATCAACTAACTTGGTGTTTCAGATGCACAGATGGAATCTGACAAACTGTAGGAGGACCAGGGACTCGCCGATACTGGGAGGAAGTCGGAGACTTTAATGGCCAGTAACAACAACGACTGATGGGGGATAAACTGATTACTTCTCATCAATGGCAAGAAAATGACTAAGGTTGCTGTCTCAGAAGGTACGAAACAATGGAGATGGATATACAAGGGAACAATACACAGAAGAAAATGTCTTACAAAGATTACTTGGTGTCTTTCTTAGTCTTCTGTTGCCTAGTAGTCTGAGACATCAGAATGTATGCTCACCTACTTTGGTTTACGCTGGTTAAGTAACTGTAGCCACTCGCTGGTCTATTTCCTGAAAAGAACCACGGACCAGCATCATATTGCGACGCTGTGCTGTGGACAGTTTCTGGGACATTCACGACACCAGTGGGTTTCATCTTCAGAGGGACTGTCAGTGCCAGCTGCCAACACCATCGATGAGGGTCCTTCCTCTTTGCAGACCAGAAGCAACGGCAGCAGTCCGCACTTGCCAGACGTGGAGCATCAGCAACTCTTACATTGCCATGTGCAACTGCTCTCTAGAGGCCCACGTGGAATATTTAATCTTCCGCTCGCACAAAGTTCTCTGAGATGTAATGATCTATAACTACCTCATTTTTTGATTAAATATGGATGATACACTTACTCATTAAAATGTATGTAGTTCTTGGATATTTATTCTTCATAGATCCTTTTTATCATTCTCCAACTACGATGCCGCTGGTCCCGGTGGAGGATCGAGTCCTCCCTCGGGTATGGGCGTGTGTGTTTGTCCTTAGGGTAATTTAGGTGAAGTAGTGTGTAAGCTTAGGGACTGATGACCTTAGCAGTTAAGTCCCGTAAGATTTCACACACATTTGAACATTTTCCAAATACGATTATTGATAGTTTACTGTCAACAATCTAGCACCCAATTAAAGACAAAGGCTTATGAGAGAGAAGGAGCACTATATAACTGTTACCCAGAATTTGGGCCAGAAAAGTGGTGCCACAAGTTTCAGTATTTGTAAAAAGTATAAGAAACAACTGGAAGCGCATTTTCTCCTACAGATAGTAAATTATTAGTTAATGTGTTTAATTATGTGCTGTACTGCGAGTTGGGTACCATATTACAGCTCCTGATCTCGCACTGACAAATTTGTAAAACATTGTCATGTGAAGCTATTCTCATTCACGGACGCAAAGATTACACTTGGCACAGGTAGGTTTTGTTGTGTATGGCTTCATACACAACAGTAAGGACAGGTTGGCTAGAGAGTGGTGCGCCAACTGTCGTCGCAGGAAAGCTGGACAAGGGCAGAAATGATTAGCGAGCAAGTTAACACAGTGAACGGAAGATTTAATAAACTTGTATTTCACCAAGTGTACGAAGACTCATTACAAATAATATAGCAAGAGACAGAGTCAAGCTATCAAATGTGTCTGTGTGAATTCCTAAGGGACGAAACTGCGGCGATCATCAGTCCCTAGACTTACACACTATTTATACTAACTTAAACTAATTTATGCTAAGAATAACACGAACACCCATGGCCGAGGGAGGACTCGAACCTCCGGCGTAGTCAGATTTTAAAAATGCGGTATGCCTATTCGGGCTGTTTTAGTTTTATTTCTAGATCATGCCCTCTTAGACATATTATAGAATCAGGTTTATCTTCTGAAGAAGGCTCAATTACTTGGGCCGAAACGTAGGTAAATGTTGGTTTCATTACCGCAAACGAAGCTGACAGTTTCTTATGTACTCGTATTAGATTTTCACGATTGCTGACTTGGCTGCAATGTTTAGTGTACTAAAATAGCTCAAAATTAGTTATAACACTTGTTTCCGATCATTCGCAGAAAGTGCTGAACATTCAATACTACTTGAATACGAAGGGCGTTCAAAAAGTTACGCAACATTTTTTTATCGGACAATTTCGGTTGAAAAATTACAGAATTAGTTGTGGGACACCGTGGAATATAGCCGCTTCAATCCGTATTGTTTCAGGTACACCTTTTTCCCCTCCGCCGGTGTGCCCCAAGGCTCCGTCCTCTCCCCCCTTCTGTACCTTTTGTACACGGCGGACATGCCGCCGCCGTCACCCCCCCCCCCCCACCCGTCCACCTTCTCCAGTTTGCCGATGACACCGCCTTCCTTGCCCTTGTCCCCACCCTGCAGCGCTCTCAACACCTTCTCCAATCCCATCTTGACCGGTTCACCGCTTGGTGCAACCAGTGGTTGCTCAAGGTCAATCCCTCCAAAACCCAGGCGATCATTGTAGGCAAAACCACCCCTTCCTTCCGCCTCCTTGATTTCTACATCACCATATATGGCCGTCCTATCGCCCTCACTCCCACCCTTAAGTACCTTGGCGTCACCCTCGACCGTCGCCTCTCCTGGACTCCCCACCACCGGACAATCCAAGCCAAGGCACGCTCCCGACTCAGTCTCCTCAAGCACCTCTCCGGCCGCACGTGGGGTCTGGACCCCTCCACCATCCTCCACACTTATCAATCCCTCATCCTCCCTATCCTTTGTTATGCCCATCCGGCTTGGATCTCCGCCCCCCCTTCCTTTTATAAATCCCTCCAAATCCTTGAACGCCATGCTCTCCGCCTCGCCTATCGCATCCGTCTCCCCTCCCCTACGCAGATCCTGTACGATCTCCTCCCCTTCCCCCACCTCCTCCTTTTCCTTGAAAGGATACGGATCCTGTACACCTCCCGTAAACTCGATCCTCCTCACCCGCTCGTCTCCCCGATCCTCTCCCACCCCCGCCCGCTGCCGTGCCTGTATGCCCACGTCCCACCTGGTCTCCATCTCTCCACCCTCCTTACCCTCTCCCAAGGTGGCTTCCGCCAGCTCCCCCTCCCTGATGATGTCCTCCTCCCCTCCATCTACCCCTCCTATCAACTTTGATCCTCCCCCCCCCACCTCCTGTGTCCTTTCCTTTAGGCACCCTCCCTCCCTCCTTTCCCTTCCCTTCTCTTTCCTTTCCCCCCTCCCTCCTCCCCTCTCCCCTGGGCTTCCCCTCCCCCTTCCTCCCTCCCCCTCTCTCTCCTTTGCCCATGGCATCTCTGCTCTCCCCTCTCGCTGTCCCACTCCCCTTCCTCCTCCTCCTCTCTTGGCAGGTCCCCGGACTGGCACACGCATAGTGAACATTCGCGCGCCGGAGATCATCGCCTTCTGTGTCTCGTGTGTGTGACGTCGTTTAGTGTTTTTGGTGTCCGCCGTCCCACTACTACGTTCACTTGTGCCGTCGGATTCGTCAGTGTTCTGTGCGCCGTGCCAACGTGTTTTCAGTGTCGTTATCGTCACGTGTGAACGACTGCGTGTTTTTTGTGTCTCTGTGACCTCTCTCTTTTGCCCGTCACTTTGTTCATTATCATTCTCCGTTTTTATACTATTGTAAAACGCTATGGCTGAAGAGCGGCGTAGTGTGCCGCTGCCAGCCTACCTGATTTGTACAGGTTTTAAAATAACAATAAAGTAAAAAAAAATATTGTTTCAGGAAGTTCCGATAGGTGTCGGTGCTACAAGAAATGGCGTCTGTTCAAATGTATGTGAAATCTTATGGGACTTAACTGCTAAGGTCATCAGTCCCTAAGCTTACACACTACTTAACCTAAATTATCCTAAGGACAAACACACAAACCCATGCCCGAGGGAGGACTCGAACCTCCGCCGGGACCAGTGGCCCAATCCATGACTGCAGCGCTATAGACCGCTCGGCTAATCCCGCGCGGCGAAATGGCGTCTGTAATGGAAGTGTGTTCCAAGCAGGGAGCTGTCGTTGAGTTTCTTTTCGCGGAAAACCAGAGCATCGTAGATATTCATAGGTGCTTGCGGTATGTCTATGGAAACCTGGCAGTGAACAAAACCTCGGCGAGTCGTTGGCGAGGCGTCTGTCATCATCGCAACAAGGTAGCGTAAACTTGTCCGATATCCCACATGCCGGCAGAAGATGTTAAATTGAAGAACTAATTTGAGCGTGTTCCTCACCACATAAAACTAATTTCTCTTTCTCCCTGATAACGGAAGGTCTCACACAAGTCTGAACACCATATAGGAGCTCACAAAACTTCATTGGAATGTTCTTCCCCATCCACCATCTGTTTGGCCCAATGAAGGATACACTCAACGGGAAGCAGTACGTTGGGGATGAGGAGGTTACTGATGTGGCGAGACGTTATGTCCGAATTCAACTAGCGTAATGGTACCTTCCTGTCATACAGGTCCTTCCAGAAAGATGCCGTAAGGACGTCGGAGTGGACGGAGGCTTCGCTCAAAAATAGGATTTTGTCGCCATAAGAGTAGGGAATAAGATGCTGTACTGTTTCTTGAATAAAACTGAACTTTAAAAAAAAAGGTGTTGCTTTAGTTATTGGACGCCCCTAGTATGCAGCATACGGAAACTTCAGTTCTCTTGGTTAGGTAAGTACGAGTAACTTAGAAAGAACTGGTAAATTATCAGAAACAATGAAAGCCTATTTGTGCCGTAATTTCGTGCTCTTAAACAGCAGCACTTAAATTATCGCAGAGAAGCACACTGCTTAGTCCAGTAGTAAGTGCTAGTGCACAACGACGGCACCATTGGGCTAGCGCAGCACAGTGACCCAAGACGAGCAGCCTGACTGAAAGAAGTGCGTGAAACGATGTCAACAACAAGCAATCCTGTGTCTAGTATCTGTGAAGTATTAACATTAAAGTTTGAATATTATGTACTTCTGATACGTTTTCTGAACTGGGTTATCTTATGTCAATTAACGAGTTTGGAAGAATAGTTTTCTTCTGACAGCGTATCAGCGGGTACCGAATTTGTTGATTAACGGAGGATAACAGTCAGATGCAGAAAAATCTAAGTCAATGCAGATCACGAAGTTTCAGTTACTAGGTTCAAAGTGATATTACTATACACTATACTATGCACTATACACAGTGTTTCCGTAACAGCGCGCGAAAATTTAACGGGACACAGACGATTGTCAACTGAATAATCTGAGGTAGGAAACCTGGGCTCCAGCATAAGAGGATAATGGGATTAAAATCACATTGCTGTGTACTTTCTGATTTAAATTAGTTAGTTACATTCAAATACCATGATTGACGCAATGGAGTCTCGTACACAGTGACTATAGCAACCCCAAAAGGTAACAATCAAGGGGATTCATGTCATGTGACATCACAGGTCGTGGAATAGCACCACCCCTTCCAATCCAGCGGTCAGGAAATAAAGCACTGAGATGGTTGCGGACATCCACACTGAAGGGAGGCGGTGCACCGTCCTGTTGTATCCACGTCCTCTCGCAAACAGTCAAGGATACGTTCTCGAGCAACTCAGGTATAGCTCTTTTGCACGAACCTCAAGTTCGGACCGCCAGGTAGAAGATGCGGCCCAATGAGCTTATCATCCTTGCCCTTACAGGAAATAAAAAATGTACGTGTGAATAAATAGCACAGTGCGTGTAAACTTGTACGCATGTTAGTTGTACATAAACTGGAAAACAATAATGCTAGATAGAGTGGTACACAAGTTTACTTCCATGTCTTCTTAAGCTGGTTTTTGCGACCCCAGATTCCCTATCTCCAATTGTTCAGTGAAGCATCCTCTATGTCCTGTTAAATTTTCGCACGCTCTTACGGACACATTCTGTGTTATCATTAAATGAAAGATTTAATCGATCAGAAAATCCGAAAATATCGTAATCATTCCCTTATATGTTCGTTCCAGAGCAATAAGACATCCACCGACGTGCGCGAGTACTGTAGCTGACACAGTATGAATGTATCAAACGCTTCACACCCAGTGACAGAGCACTCACAACAGAGGATTTACAGAGAACAATGCAGACATGCATGAACCTAGCCTGTACTGATATGTACAGACCTAAACTAGAAGCTGAGGAGAGAAGAGCGATGTTAAGGTTTTTATTAAGAACAGGTCAATAGCCTGCTTGGATTGCCGTACTTGTCATAGCGCAGCTTTCGGAATATGGAGATGGTCCGGCTTCGGATCGAATCCTCTTGGTGGATTAAGAAAGAACGTCGATGTGCCGGCCAGCCTGAATGTGGTTTTAGGAGGTTTCCCTCATCGTATTAGTCGAATACTGGGCTGTTAGTTAATTCCACTCCAGTTACATGACACGTTAACGTTTAGAGGAGCTTTCGCTCACTTTCAAGTGAGTAACACTACGGTCTGACAAATGGGGTAAACATATCCTATCCCGGCGGGTAATGGTGTGACGACAGGCAGGGCACCCTACCAATCCTTAAAACTAACCATGCCAAATGAGTGAATATCGTTCCGACCCTGAACGGGACAGAGGTATCAGAGAAAGAACACTAAATACGGGTAAGCCTTTTCTACCTATTCTCCATCTACAGTATGATTTTCTGAATCTTAAATTACAAATTTATTTTCATAGACAACAGACAAGAAACATATAGGGGGTGTACCACATTTTGGAAGAACTCCAGTACAATTATCATACACGAATGAGATACTATATTTTTAAAGGCTGGTAAAATAGCCTAGCAGCGAAACAAGATTCGAATCGTACTAGAACTCAGACTAAGGTCGCAGCTGTGTCAAATTACATTTCATCGTGTAGTTTCATCCATTATGCTACACTTTTCAGTACTTTAAATACTTTGATTTCTTTCTATTTTCAAACTTATATATTTGCATAACGCTGTAAACAACGACAGTCAGTAAATAAAAACTATATTTTATGCACACTCGATGTCAGTTTCACTTGAGGCAGCTTTAAGCTCTCATTGCCCGGGTAGTTGTGATTAACTTCTTCGATTTGTATGAGATACAGTGGCATCTTTCGCCCAATAATTAATGCACAAATCTGGACTGATATGCTTAATTGCAAATTAAAGAAAACGAACTGCTTCCTAATGACTTGTGTGTTTAAGTGAACAATAACGAAACACATAACAACTTTACTGAGGTACTAATTTTTGGCCAGTCGCGACTTCATTTTCCATTTTGACAGCTTTACTGATTACAAGATTGAACGCTTACGAATGTTGCTACAACCACGAAAGTATTAACGGAAAATTAAATATAAATAAATAAAATCAGTAGATAATACTTGAGGAACTGCAATTTCCAGACGTCAGCTGTTGTCCGTATATTTCTTTTTTAATATATATATATATATTGCTCTAGAATAACTTCTGGTTGCTTCCCAAATTTGATTTTCTCACCATGCACTTCCCGTAGTTTCATTTTGTGGACAAACAAGGCTTGCTCCGACGAATAACAGACGGGTAACCTATAGTTTTATAAAATTTGTGTGTGTAGCCTCCTGGTTTTATTTTTTAGTGTCCTACACTACTAGATTATACTAACTGATACAAATACACTCTAAGAAAAAAAAAAACGCACCGTGACGTAATTTTCCGAATAGGACGGAAATTTGTAGCTGTGATGTATATGTACGGACAAATAAATTATTGCAATTTCACCCGAACACTTGATGATTTTTAAAGAGAAGGGGCACCACAAACTGAGCAAGTCAGTAACACATTAGTCCACGTCTGGCCCTTATGTAAGCAGTTATTCAGCTTGGCATTGATTCATAGAGTTGTTGGATATCCTCCTGACGGGATATCGTGCCAAATTCTGTCCAATTGCAGCATTAGATCGTCGAAGGCCGTAGCTGGTTACAGTGCCTTGGAGGCAGTTCTCCAAAAGTTAAGTGGAGAGAGATGCGTCGACCTCTCTAGCCGAGGTAGGGTTTGGCAGGCAAGAACATAAGCAGCAGAAACTCACGCCGTGTGTGAGTGGGCATTATCTTCCTGAAATGCAAGGCCAGGATGGTTTGCCACGAAGGGAAAGAAAACTGTTCGTAGAATATCGTCGACATACCATTGTGGTGTAAAGGTGCCGCGCTTGACAACCAAAGGGGTCCTCCTAACAAATGAAATCGCACCACAGACCACCCTTACTCATAGCGGTACGTCGACGATATTTTGCACCTAGTTTTGTTTTCCTTCATCGAAATCCACCTCGGACTTGCATTTTAACTAGATAATGTCGCCTATACACGGCTGGAGTGTTTACTGCTTTTCTTCGTGCTTAACAAACGCTTCATTGACCAGCAAGGTCGACGGATGTCTCCTCAACAGAGAAGGTTGGTATATTATTGGCAGCGCCCTCCAGTCAACTAGGGATTTTGACGATGCAGCCCCCAATTGGAGAGAATTCGGCGCTATGTTCCTCGGACAACTTAAAACAACTTTGTCAGCCAATGCCAAGCCGAACAACTGCATGCATAAGCACCAGAGGTGGACGGACGCTTTAGTGACTTGCTCAATTTGTGAAGCTTTTTCTCTTGAATAAATCATCAATTTTTTCTGAAATTGTGATCATTTGTTTGTCTGTACGTATGTATCGCATCTACCGACTTCCGTCACATTCGGATAATTGTTTGTATATTTTTGTGTCTTAGAATCTACTTCTCAGAAGTCTAACAACATTTAATTTATTTTTAATGGAAATATATTTACTTTAGTAAAGCCTGCTTCATTAGCAGACAATAACACAGTGGCCTAATTTCAGCAACACACTACAGTTTCGGTTGTCACATTTTTATAAACTTCACATTAGTTTGCTCGCAATAGGGAAACACAGATTCTGTTTTCATAGCTCATCATAATCATTTCTATATTTCTCCCTTCGTTTTGAGAATTAAGTGAAATAAGGACCAACAAACTAATGACATAACTACAGTAAGGGCTGCCATTAAGAAGTATCTATGAAATGTGCGATTCTTATCACGATGTAAAGCCATCCACCGTATTCTATTTTTTCCAGATTAGAGCACTGAAAATATTTTATAGTTATTGAGAGCGGAAGTAATCACTGCACTGTGATGTCCAGTAAAGCATCAATGTAAGATGTTATTTGTAAGCCATTAGTAACCATAGACGTTTGATTTGCGTTCAATACACTTTAAAGGGCTGATTAACATTTTCCATTAATATGAATTAATCTGGTAGCGATTTAATTTATCTATGAAAATTGTTAATAACTTGTGCAACTTGCAGCTTTCATTTCGACTGACTTTTTACAAACTTAAAAACTACGATATCCTACATTTCTCCTCCCTGCATGTGAGTATATTGAAAATCAGTTTTCGAATTTCATGGAGAAGATGTATGCTGTATTTCCTGAATGTATATTTCAATATCTTCTCATAAATCTGAAGTGTCTCAAGAATCCAAAGGAAACAACTTTTTGTTAAGTGGGTAGTGCCTACAATTCTGTGATTTTAAGTTACAGTCTATTGTTAACTTCCAGTCTGTGGACCGCAAATTAGTTATACATGTGGTTCACAATGAAATAAATAATTGCCTAGATATTGCTCTTCTCGACTATGTCAAGAGCAGTGCTCTTCTTGTTAATTTTACAGCAGGGAACTTCCACAAATGAGAGGTTTAGAAACGAAAATGAACGTTAACTTGACTCAGCGAGATAATATGTAATTATTTGCTCCTCCTTTCGCACCACGCCCGGCATTACGACGTTATCTCCTGTAGTACAGACGCTAAATTGTCCTAGCGCGTAACCGTCTGCGAGCACGTAAAAGCTTAACTAGCGTCTTCTTATCTGATCTGCTCGATTAAGTCCGTATAGCAGCGCCAGTGGAATAAACGAGACAGTCGAAGATAAGAGTATGAAATACGTCGCTATCATTTCCCGGCGCTCTTTCACTTGGTTTACAATCCATAGCTGGCGTCTACTGACTAGGGCTCCAGAACTTACCTGCTGGGCAGAATATGCTTTAAAGCAGAACTGTTCGTCAGGTCCACAGTATCGCTCGCGTTTTTAGCAAACAATCGTTTGCCTAAACTGGCGCTGATAGCTGGCAGATCGCAGCGAAGGGTCAATAGTAAATTATCTTTTTAGGAGCCACCACGATTTAATTTCATTATACATTGTAGCCTTTGAATCCTTTCACGAAAGGACTTAGTTGCATAGAGCTGGTACGATTCTCATTACATGTAATGATATCTGCTGAAATGATTACGGTTTAAGATCACAGTCGCCCTCCAACAGCTTGCCAACTGAATCGCCATTTTTTGCTTTACATAGAATAAATTCTTTTGCAAAATCTATGCGACTGGAGACACACTATCAAAAATTCACAAAAATATCATCCACACAATTTCGATGATTGGAGGACCAGGTAAGAACTATCGCACAATCAGCTTAAACTCTCATTCAACCAAATAGTTGACAAGAAAATATCAAGAAGAATGGAAGAGAAAATTTTGAATCTCTTAATGATCAGTTTGACTTTAAGAGAGGTGAAGGCATGAAAGAGCAATTTCTGATATTATGCAGAACTAGGGCTGCAGAAAAACATTTTACCTTCATAAGATTTGTCAACCTAGTAAGAGCTTTCAGCAATGTGAAATGTGCAAGATGTTCGAAGTTCTGAGGAAAAAGGCCTTCAGTTGTAAGGAATGATGGGTAATGTGCAATATGTATAAGATTCAAGAAGGGAACAAAGTGCTCCGATTACAAAAGTATAAGAGAGGGATGTAATCTTTTGTTCTTACTTTTCAAGCTCTACATGTAAGAAGCAATGATGGACATAAAATAAATCAAGAGTGGGTTGAAAGTTTAGGGTGAAAGGATATAAGTGATTAGTTTCACTAATGGAAAAGATAGCAAGAGCTGTCAAATGGAATTAACAGTGTAATGAGCATTCAGAGTGAATTGAGAGCAAACCGAAGAAAGACGAAACGAATGAGAAGTAGCAAAAATAACACCAGCAAAGGTAATTTCAAATTTCAGATCTGTGCAGCAAAGATGGCATACCTGGCCAAGTCATGTTTGCTAGTATCAAACGTCTGCTTTAATCTGAAGAAGACTTTTCAGAGAATGTTGGTTTGGAGTACAGCACTTCACGGTGGCAAACCATGGACAGTGGGACAGCCAGAAAAGAAGAGATTCGAAGTGTCTGAGAGGTTGAAAATTAGGTGACTGATTAGGTAAGGAACGAGGAGGTTCTTCTCAGAATGGGTACAGAAAAAGTACATTGGGAAAACCTCCACAATGAGAATGGACAGGATGATAAGACCTACATAACGACATCAGGGAATAACATCCATAGTACTAGAGGATTCTGTAAAGAGTAAAACCTGTAGGGAGAGACAGAGAATCCAAATGATTGAGGATGCAGGGTGAAAAAGGAAGGAAAAAAGGAATGTCAAAATAATAAAAAATTATTCACATTGTTGTGGGAGGATTATAATTCTATAATAATAGACGGAAGAAGGAAAATAGTTAGAGAATACGGAATGAGGGAAAGGAATAAAATGGAAAGCCAACCGACAGAATTTTTGCGTGGAGCACAAGTTAGTCATTGCTAACGTTAGAATTACGAACAACAAACGACTGTTGTATTTGCGGAATAAAATTGGAGACACCAGCACGTTTCACACAGATTCTATTATCATTTTATTGTAGTTTACATTACAATGTTAAAAATAATATTTTACTATAAACGTATCCATTGGCAGAAGGACTACAATTGCAGATATTTCAGAAAGTTAAGATATTAATGAAAATAGTCCTGTAAGGAACTACATGTTGCTGTAAGGTTCAAAGAAAACATCAGGCTACAACTGACTGCAACAAGGTAAAGTGAACTGCTACGTCATAAAAAACTTTTAATTAATTAACTTGCTTGACCTTTGACTTTGACACAGATAAGATAGGTACTGCATTTAAACTCTCCTTTTATTTTTTGCCTAGAGGCATACATTTTAAATATTTTTTAACTATCTGATACAAAACTCTGTGAAAAAATTTGACTATAGATGAATATATTTTCTTCGTGGCTGCTGTAAGGAGAGAACGGGTTAGGTACAGGATGAGTTGGCGGTCGGAGGTTTCCGTTTCTCCGATTCTCAGAGAACGCCAGGCAAAGTCAGAGAAAACTGCTACAACTCTCGATGAAGACTCCGTCTCTCGTGGCAGCTAAAATACTCACAGTCGCCGTAAGATTTTTTGGAGACACTTTCAGAAAGAGAAGGTTGAACAACAGTGGCAGTATGATATCTTCTGACTAACAAACTGGTCTCTTAGGAACCGTCTTTAACTCATAAGCTGACGGCGAAATATTGCGCGTCGTTCGGACCGTGATAGTAGCAGATTCGTCCTGTATTGTTAATTTGCGAAGAAATCACTATGCACTGCATTGCTAACCACACTGATCGCTTTATGAAGGTCCGGGGATCCAACACCGAATAAAAGTTCGTAAGCGATATTTACCTTCTTTTTCATAAATTACATTTTTTAGTCTTGGTAATTGCAACTACAAGTTGTATCTTCTTTGCACTTCGAAATTACTTCTATATGCAAACTTATCTGATCTCAAAAATAACAGTTTCCAATTGGCATTCTTGATCTCCAACAATTGCAAAAACGCCTACATGCCTTTTTTTCACAGCAAAGAATGTTGTCGCCTCAATTCCGGTAGCGCATCACCGCTGGTACGCGCAGCCGGAGTATTACAATAATATTGCATTACGTAGGAACATTACAAAGCGAATAGAACAAATGAATAGCTTTGAAAGTACGGTCAAGGTAGCAGGAAAGTAGTCGAGACGGAGTGGGACAAGGTTGAAACGTATCCGCAATGTTATTTAACATCTATATTAAGCTTAAAGTAAAGGAAACCTAGGATAAAGTTTGAAAGGGGACTTAAACTTCATGGGATACATATTAGTACTCAGAGGTTTGCTCATGTCAAGGTAATTCTGCCAGACATTTGGATGACAGCTGCGACGTAATGGACAGCTTAAGCTTCTTCGTCCTCATATAATATGTACTTCAGGTAATGTTTACAACTGCAGAGTAAAACTGACTGTTAGTTGGTTGTGTGACGTGCATGTGAAGAGTATCGCGAAATAAAACTTTAGACTTAATGAAACGAAAAAATTGAAATAATGAAAATCTAATCTAATTAAATGTCGAAGGAAATTAATTGTGTGCACAGTGAAATTATACAACTAGAACTTAGTACCAAAGAACGTTATGAACGATGCGTAACGTGAAGCGCAATATTAAGCTAAGAATATCCCCCAAACCAAATTACTGCTCTACCAGGAACAAAATAACTGTTTGAAATTAGCAACACTGTTCACAGAAAATTAATGTACTTCCTAGCACAATACCTGACAATCGAGACAACACATCATTTGCTCAAGAAATCAAGGTGAGATCTGCCCTGAAATAAAAGTGACTTACCTCTTGCTTATCACGCTGTTTTTGTGTCTGAAGTACTCTTATTCTCGACAGCAAAGACAAATCAGCACATGCAGCACCTAAAGATAAAAAATGCACCCAAAGTTTTTTTTACTGTGCGTGGCGTGTGGTGCAATGCACACATGACAGATTCAGCTTTGCTTTGCGTTTTTGAGATACCAAACTCCGATTATTAACAAAAAGACTGCACAACATAGGAAGACTTTAACAATTACAAAATTCTCTCATAACAAAGAAACTACTAACATAGCTTTAAAATTCCTCCATAATTTTCTCCATCAATATACGTAACAAGAAAGTTTTATATATCACTTTTCATGTCCATAATAAAGTATTCTAGACAGGTTCTCGCAGATTCAGAAAAAACATATTTCATTATTTTCAAAAATCACCTCGCGCTACTCTGCAAATGTCCCTGCGCCGCACAACTGACTGGCTAGCAAGTCAACCACAGATAAAACGAAATCAATGATCTTATTCACAACTCATGGAGTGCTCATTCATCTTTGTCCCAGTAATGTAAATGTGAATTATTTACAATAGCAGAAAACCTATGAGAAATTTACGTTATTCCCTGCGTCCAGAAAAAAAAAGTTTCATACGTAATGTCTTGGCTGTGATAAGGCAAGAAGCTTCAAATTTTTTAAAAAAATTTTAAAGAAGTGAGTACAATAATTTACAATTATAAATAAAATTATAAGTGTCAGAATTAAGATTACAAAATATAAAAGAATGTTCTGCTTGGTATTTTACATATCAAAATTGACTTTGGACAGGGAGAAAACACGTATAGTTTTCGCTTAGTTCTGTGGATTGTAACTAAATATTGTATCACCCACAACCATCGAAGATTTGCTTTAATGTCTCATACCATTAATCCTGAGGCTAGTATGTGAATACAACTGGAGGTAAAATGTACCATTATTTACCATCAAAGGAGATACTGTTAATGCCTCTTCTCAGTAAACTTGTGGCTAAGGAAAGGAATGCAACTTGCATAGTATTGACACATTTCTTGATATATGGCCACCAATGACGTCCCTGACGCCCGCAGGTAAGCAACGCTGACGAATATGAAGTATGGTTCAATCTAGGAGGCAGCTGGTAGGCCACTGAATGTCCATCACTGACTACGCTCTGAATACTGGCTGTAAATGTAGGCTCAAATATGAACAGATCCCAGGAAGTAGTTTTCCACTGACATCTCGTATGTCCAGTAAAGTCTCGTAGGTAACTTTGCCCTGAATATTTCCTATAAGTGTTTGGAAAACTTAATTAAACCTCTGGAAAACTTCATTGAATTTGTGATTACAAAAATCTGAACCGTACACGCTATATTGTCTCTCTGAGAAATGACCTAATTTCTAGCAGATATTCGAAATGGCACAAGAGCATTGCATGAAAATGTAAGATGAAGCTTATGTATGAAACATTAATATTTGTGGATTACAATAACCAGTGTGATCGGAAAAGATCTACATACCGAAAGGATTATGCAATATTCTGTGCTAGATACAAAGGAAAGTTAACAAGAGGAGCAACTGATAGAACATCATTACCTTCTAACAGTGACAAATGGTCATAAAAATTTACAAATTAATCTAGTGTGTACGCATTAACAGACCTGATGTTACAGAAAATGTTTAATTGTACAGAACTAACAACTAACGTGTAAAATATGGAAACAGTGGTAATAAAAAAATATACTTGAAAAATATATACACAACGCAATGGGAAGAAGGTATACAGACCAGAAATAAAGAACAAACAAATGTATCGTGATTGACAAAAAAGAAAATGTAGGGGAATTAAGTGCACTTCAGAGTCAAAGTTTCAGTCAGTCTGTGTGATATTTTATCCTAGTATCATGTACCAGTCTAGTGCACTGGTCAGCTTTCTAACTAATGTGCTTTATGCATACTGTATGTTCTCTGAAACCCAAGATTTCCTCATTATGTCCTTCATCTGAGTTTTCTTGCCATATCTTCATATTCGCATAATAATAGATGTCATTTCAATTTATCTGCCAAATTTGCTTGCATATCGTTATTACATCACTATAACCTCGGAATATAATCATTATTAAACCTGCCTACACTCATTTTTAATCCGCGTTATGCAGTTTTATTTGACCTGCCTAATTACATATTTTATTATTATTATTCACGTTTGGGCCCTACTGGACCACGCGAAGTACAATCACGGGGCATTCAGTTATTTTCTTTTAGACTTTCTCTCTGCCCAGATTGTTTTCATTCTCTCGGAATGAGCTCTTTTCCTTTCATCAGACCATGTGGTTCCAGTTTTCTTTGGTTTTTCAGCTTGACCAACTACCCAGTCATGAATTTTTTGCCTAAATAATTTTCTGTCTTGAATTTCATCTTGTTTTATATCTGCCTCTTTCATGTCCTCTTTTATAGCGGCAATCCATTTTATTGTCTCAAATTTAGCTTTACTTCGATTTTCGTAGAATTCCACTACTTGTTTAGTTAGTCTGGTAGCATCCATTCTTTTAATATGCCCATAAAATTTTAATCTGCGTTTTTTCATATCTGAATATATGCTGGTGTATTGTTGAATTTCACTATTTGCTCTTAGCCTGTGTGTTCCTTCTTCAGTATATTTTGGACCTAGAATTTTTCTGATTACTTTTCTTTCTCTTTTTTGGATTTCTTGAATGTCCTTTTTTCTGTTTACAATTAGCGTTTCAGCCCCATAAAGGCACTCTGGTTTTATGACCGTGTTGTAATGTCTCAATTTAGAGTACCTCGAGAGACATTTTTTGTTGTAGATGTCTTTTGTAAGTCTAAAAGCTGTCTCCATCTTTTGACAACGAATTTCATTTCCAATTTTTTTCTAGACCAGTCTCTGAGATTGTTTCACCTAAATATTTGAATTGCGAAACTCTTTTGATTTTTCCATACTTAGTTTCCAAAAGTTTGGGTGCCAGTTTGTTGCTAGTCATATACTGTGTTTTTTCAAATGAGATTTGGAGACCTACTCTTTCTGCTGTTTCTTTAAGGATTTCTATTTGTTTCTGAGCAATTTGGATGTCCTGCGTTAGAATAACCAAGTCGTCTGCAAAGGCCAAACAGTCTATTCGAATATTTGTTCGTCCTAATTTCACTGGTTGGTCAATTTTGAACTCCAATTTTCGTTCGCGCCACTCTTGTATTACTTTTTCTAGAACGCAGTTAAATAGCAACGGAGAGAGTCCATCACCTTGCCTCACGCCTGTTTTTATTTCAAAGGATTCTGAAATTTCTCCTCTGAACTTTACTTTTGATTTTGTACCAGTTAGCGTGTCTCTGATAATTGCCGTGGTTTTAGGATCCAGGCCTTGTTCTTTCACAATTTGGAAAAGAGATTCACGATCCACTGAGTCATAAGCCTTTCTAAAATCTACAAAGGTACAAACTAGTTTTTTATTGTAAATTTTTTGATGTCTGAGAATTAGTTTGAGGACTAAAATCTGTTCTGGGCAAGATCTATTTGGCCTGAAACCTGCTTGATATTCGCCAATTTTCCATTCAAGTTGCTGTTGTGCTCGGTTCAGAAGACATTGGGAGAGGATTTTGTATGTGACTGGAAGAAGAGAAATTCCTCTGTAATTATTAACATCAGTTTTGTTTCCCTTCTTATGAAGTGGGTGAATCAAGGCGGTTTTCCATTCATCAGGAATTTTTTCAGTTTGCCAAATGTTTTGCATAATTGAAGTAATTTCTTTAACGGTTTTTGGACCAGCTGCCTTTAAAAGTTCTGCAACAATTCCATCTTCACCAGATGCTTTGTTGTTTTTCAACCTATGAATTTCTTTAATGATTTCCTCTTCATTTGGTGCAAGTGAAACTGGATTGCATTGTTGGGGAATTTTTGGTGGAAATCTTTCTGTGGGCTCGGGGCAATTTAGAAGATTCTTAAAATATTTAGAAAGTTCTTTGCAATTTTCTTGGTTGTTAAGAGCCAACTGTCCATTTTCCTTCTTGAAGCAAAGATTCTGGGGTTGGTACCCCTTTATTTTGGTTTTAAAAGTTTTATAAAAATTTCTGGTATTGTGTTTCTGAAAATCTTCTTCAATTTCTAAGAGTTGACTATTCTCATATTGTCTTTTTGTTTGTCTAATTAGTTTTGAAGTGTCTTTTCTAGTTGCCATGAATGTATCATATGTGTCTTCTGTCTTGTTGCTATTCCATGCTTTAAATGCCTCTTGTCTGGCTTTAATTGCATGATCACAGTTTTCATTCCACCAAGCATGTTTCTTGTGTTTTCGTAAAGGAATTTGATCTTGAGCTGTTTTGATAATCTTGTGTTTGAGTTGTTCCCAATTTTGTGCACTTGTTTTGTCAAATTCGTCTGCTAATAATGATGGTTGGATTTTACTGGTGTCAAATTTGGGGATTAATGGTGTCCTTTTGTTGAAATTTTGGGGTTTTAGCTTTAGTTTCACAAGGGTTAAGTAATGGTCTGAGTCAATATTGGCGCCTTTACGAACTTGAACATTTAAAATTTCTTTGTGACATGGATACGAGATTGCAATATGGTCAATTTGGAATTCACCTATGTCCTTGTTAGGTGATCGCCATGTCTTTTGTTTTGAAGGTTTTTTCTTAAAATGACTTGACATAATTTTGAGATTGAAATTTCTGCAAAATTCTACCAGCCTCTTTCCATTTTGATTGGTCCATTTATGTGCAGGGAATTCACCGACCGTTTTTCTAAATTTTCTCTCTTTCCCTAACTGCGCATTAAAATCACCCATTAAAATCTTTACATAATTTTGAGGAATTTTGGAGACTGTATTCTCTAACACTTCCCATGACTTATTTACTTTTTCTGGATTTGTTTTATTCTCCTGGTTGATAGGCATGTGTGCGTTAATTAAACAGTACATTTTATTTGCACATTTCATGGAAATTGTCATTAGTCTGTTGTTTACTGGATTTACTTCGATTACGGAGCCAAGAATGTCTTGCGAAATTGCGAATGCAACACCCAGATGCGGAGTGTTTTTAAGAATTCTTTTGTCTGTTTTACTTTTAAACAATCGGTAGTTTCCAAAATCCATGGTATTATCATCAGGCAACCTTGTTTCTTGCAGGGCTAAAATTTTGATATTTTGTTCTTTTAGTGTGCCTCCTAATTTATAGAGTTTTCCTGGTGTCAAGAGAGAGTTAATATTGATAGTGCCAAAAAATGTTTCGACCTTGGGCATGAGTCGGTCAAAAGATTTCGATTTCCTCTGGTTTGGGATATAGCGTTTCAGCCTAGTCTCCCCAGAATCCGATAGACTAGTTGCGCCACTGATGGCGGAGGATTTGTTACCACCTGGGGTAATTTTGTAATTACTCAAACGCTCCATAATAGTACTTAGAATCAAAGGGTTGAGCTCAGAAAAGCTCAGTGGTTAAGACTGGAGTGGTTAGTTCCAGAATTTGTATTACGGCCGCACCTCTGGTGAACAGACGCCGACCACAGTGCCGCTTGTTACAAGTCAGACGCAAGGTGGATTTATTGTATTATGTGCCTCTTCCGCTAGTTCCACCGTACCGAGATTCGTTCTCTCCGCCTTCACTACCGTTGAGGTCTTCGCTGTAACCCTAGCAAGGGGCCCTGACAGAGTACTATCACCCGGGCCAGGTGAACTCTGGTTTTTTAAACGAGGTTGTTACTCCTCCCCCTCCTCCTTCCTCATCACTTGCATAATGAGGCCCCGGGCTTGGGACCGGTACAGCGGAGTTCACATATTTTATTACATTCTTTTTTCTTTTTTGTACATATTTCTTTCTTATTTCTAGGTGTATCTGTCTCATTTTCAACTTACTCTCTTCCTATACTCATTTCTCTTAATTCTGTTATGTCGTGAGATTTACCTTACTTATATCCTGTAACAGTAAATGCTTATCCCAAGTGTGTTCTCATAAATTTTTTACACTGAAATACATATATATTCACAAAAATAGTTCATCAGGAAAGGAGTGCAACCAAATCCATTGTCACGCACATGTAAACATAACAGATATTTTACCAATAAGCCAGTGCAGCAAAACATCTTACCCTATCCATAGGCAGCAGAAAATCATTATGGTAAATCAATAAACAAAATGAAGATCATATTCTTAGGCTAAAGCATATCATACACAAAAGTTTTGTCATAAAAGCAAGGCAGTAACCAAAGCACAGTATGTCTTCAGAAAAAATGCTAGATAGCAATGTCATGACAAAATGCCAATAAGAAATCACTGTCAAAAGGATTGTTGATGTATCAATAATTGTGTAATGGATGAGTTCACAAGAGGCAAAAGCTATGTTAAACAGCAATCATATTATGCAACAAAATTGTATGTCTTCCATAATACTAAGCTACACCATGACAATAAAATTGATTAATACGTATTAAAATACAAAAAGGAAGAAAACATTATAGGTTAGTAGCAAATTGTTCATAAAAATAATAATCTTACCACAAAGTACATCTCATGCTATCTCTGCCTGATGTCATCATAAAAACTGTTACACAGCGGTGCATCCTATGTGCAATTATGTCTCATAAATAAGGAATATATACATAGTAGCCCAATTCATTTTAATATATGTATCATTATGACCTGAAGGCAAAAATATGTGTAGTTAGTTGGAAAAGAAAAGGTATATAATCTAACAGAATAATGCAATCATATCCTATACGTAGCCAATAAATTAAAAAAAAGCATCATGAAGCATATAATATGTCAGAAATGTAATACATGCAGTCGTAGCTGCTGGTAAACCTTTCGGGATGTGAGGTCGTGTTCCAAGATACGCTTCTGTTCCTGACGTCTCGTCCACCACTGCGCTGGACATCCTCAGCGGCGCTCCTCCATTGAGTCTTGCCAACTTACCGGTCGGACGTCCGAGAGTGACATATATACTGTAGAACAGGGGGTTGGTCGAAGTAATACATGAGGAACGGAGATAATTCTTCTCAAAGATAAAACTTATCTGTCGATTGTCGTCTTGTCAAAGATAAAATTGTCTAGCGATTCTGCAGAGCTACTATCTATATGCCGCTAAGTTTCATTTCCTATTTCATATTAAAATTATCCTGGTGCTTATAAATTTCAATGGCGTGGATAATCATTTAACGTTGTAGATAAAATTTCTGTTTCAGAAAACGTCACTTCTTGGTTTCCTGACTGAAGAGCATGCTGTGCTACAGCTGATTTTTGGTAGTCGACAAAGACTTTTGTGCTCTTTTAGCCGTGTATTTACGCTCCTCTTGGTAGTTCGAATATAAACTTTACCACACGTACAAAGAATTTTGTATACACCTCATGACACAGAGGAGGGCGTCGCAGATCGGAGTGTTTGACTAATTTTCTTTGTTGGTCTAAAGACCAGTCTGATGTCATGTTCCTGTAAAACCTTACCCGTTATCTTTTTAATAAAAGGGAGAGAAACTGTATGTTTCCGTCGTTGTGATTCATCCTTGTCCTTCCCTCCTCTGTTCCTTGGTTCCAAAATTCCCTTTACCTCTTTCCCTGAGTAGCCACTTATTTCAGCGTCCAAGCGTTCCGATGTGCATAACAGTTCGGCTCTATCGACAGGACTTCTAACGACACCTCTCTTTTGTTGTAGATGGTGATTGGAGTTTTTATGTAAATATCTGTTCGTATGTGTTACTTTCCGAAAAAACGTTATGTTCCAAACATCCACCGGAACACCTCATAACGAAAACATCCAAGAAAGATATTCTGTTATCATTTTCCATTTCCATGGTGAACTGGATTTTTGGATTAATTTTATTCAGATGATCAAAGAATTCGTACAGAGCCTTTCTACCATGGGACCAAACCACAAATGTGTCATCCACAAACCGATACCAGCGATATGGTTTCTTATTTGCTTTGTCCAGAGCCGATTGTTCGAATTTCTCCATAAAGAAATTAGCAATGGCAGGACCTAATGGATTACCCGCTGATACACCATAAAGTTGCAACAACAATCAATACTTTTTGTAATTCTTTTGCTCAATTGTGTAGTATACTTGCGAGCAGACTGTTCACTGTCTTGGTGTAAGAACATTTTTATACAAGGGAAAAATCCTTGAATTTGATAGTATGGCAACTTTTGTAATCTTAACTGTAACCTTCTGGTATCGACAAAACTTCTTTGGCAGGCCAACAACTGTGTTTTCTCCAATAGCCACCTAATTTCCAGATACCTAAAATGCCAAAATATAAATAAGAATAACCAAAGTAATCGCATTTACATTTTCTTTCTATACATGTAAGCTGTTGTTCCATTATTCTTACATGATCGTCTGCACGCTGTTTCAAATTATTTATGTTCCTTTGTACGTGAAGAAAAAACAACAATAATAAACTGTTGTCTGAGTTTGTGCTTCAGTTACTCAAAATGTTAGCTGTTTGATCATGTTCTTCACAGGTTGTCATAACAGGGTGTTCGATTTGTTGTTCGC
Organism: Schistocerca nitens; assembly: GCF_023898315.1. NCBI lineage: Eukaryota > Metazoa > Arthropoda > Insecta > Orthoptera > Acrididae > Schistocerca > Schistocerca nitens. The sequence goes on along the minus strand of NC_064621.1, from coordinate 304,628,639 downwards.
CATGAGTTGTAATGGTACAGAATGTTACATTCTTTCCCTTAGATAGATTTTATACTTCGTTATTAAGTGGATATCTTTCACCGTTTAAGCTCGTATTTGCTAATTTTGTCTAAGTATTTACTACATGTTTCTGTTGTCTGTGATCACCATTACACTGCTTCGAAACTTCCAGTTTCTACAGTTTTTGAACGGTGAACCAATGAAGTGTCGTCAAATTTTATCTTTACATTGTTTGACAAATGTGTCGCTTCGGTAGTGAATTCATCAGTTTTGTTCGGAATTGCCGCTATCTGTTCACTTTGTGAAGTAATGATTTCGTTCTGATTCTTCGTATTTTCTACATGTGATACAGTATTTTCTTTCCATGCCGTGCTCATCTCTCTCAGTGACCTAATAAATTCTTTTTGTGATTTGTTTTTCTCACCCATATTCTTCTAAAACCATAAGACCAATTTTATAATAATTTCATTCAGATTCAAAGTAACTGCCGACAGAAGGTACCGTCGGTGTAGTCTGTGCATTATATGCCATTGTAACAAGTTGTAACGAGTCGTAAAAAAATATCAACTGTTGCAAAATCCCTATCTCCCACAAAATCAATTCTTTTCACACACCACTCACAAAGAGGTAAGATTAAATGTTTCTGTAAATGCAAGAGAAATGAACTCGAAATTTGTCTGCCAAATAGACTGCACGTAAAATCTATACTTCAATGCTGTCGTTGCACACAAGTTTTCACGAATTACAGCAATGTCACACGAAAAATCACACATAAAAATGACAATGAAAATTACAATAGCTGAAAGAGAAAATACAGATGTTAGCACATAAACAAGTAGAGCTGATTTGCTTTCGAGAACCTGTGCTGCAATCTAACCACTTAATCGTAGAAAAACCACAGGACTATCCTAGGCGAATAGAGTCGACATTTGTAAGCTTCCTGTAAAATATTGACAGTATAAGAGAAAACTGAAGACATTGATTTCGAAACCTTTCTCCTCATGTAATATGTGCTTTAGATAACGTAGTCAACTGTCGACTAGAACTGACTATTGGTTGGTCTTGTGTTGCACATGTGAATAGTGTTGTGAAATAAAACTTTAAACGTCAGGAAACGCAAAATCAGAAATAAAGAAAAACGAATCTACTTAAATGCTAAAGGAAACTAATTGTGTGCTCAGTAAAAACTATATAACTAAAATTCAGTTCAGAAGCACGTTGTGAACGATGTGTAACATGAAGTGCAATGTAAAACTAAGAATGTCCACCAAAATAAATAACTGCCCTACTCGGAAGAAAATGACTAGAATTACCAACATTGTCTAGTGCAGATTAATGTACTTGCTTACACGACACCTGACAATCCTGACTACACACTGTTTGCTCAAGAATGCAAGGTGGCATCTGCCCTGAAATAAAAGTGACTTATCTGTTGCTTGTCACGATGTTCTTGCGTCTGGAGTACTGTCGTTCTCGAAAGCAAAGACAAATCAGGAGATTCTGCAGCTAAAGCTCAATAATCTACCCTAAATTTTTTTCCATATCAGAAACGATCTGCTGTTGTGTGTGGTGTCATGCAATGCACACACAACAGTATCCAAAATAAATCATGGACGTGAGCTTTACTTTAAAGAAAATCGTTTTTGAGAAATCAAGCACTGATTATTGACAAAAAGACTGCACAACATGGGAAGAACTCCAACAATTACAAAATTCTCTCATTTAAAAGAAACTACGAACATGCTTTTAAAATTCCCCCAAAATCTTCTACGTCAATATATAGAACAAGAAAATATTATTATATATCAGTTTTCACCTCTGTAATAAAGTATTCTAGGTAGCTCTTCCCAGATTCACAGAAAACAGAGTTCATTCTTTTAAAAACGCAATTGCAAGCTAACATACCTCATGTAAGAATGTCCCAGTGCTGCACAACTGATTGACTATCAAGTCAACCATAGATTAAACACAGAATCAAGGCTCTTCTTCACAACTCATAGGGTGCGTTCGTTTATTCTTATCCCAGTATAATAAGGGTAAATTATTTACAATAGCAAAATCATATGAGAACCTTTCAAGTGTCCTGAAAATTGTTTATAATATGAAAATCAACAAAAGAAAACAAGAATTTCACTGACTCGCACTGATGGCGAAGACATTACAACCATTGCATATCGCGAGGTCGAATGCCACCCAGTGGCGCTGCGGTGTCGTGACGTCGCAACGAAAGTACATGAGAAGAGACGACTGAGGCTTCATTCTAGCAACTATACGGATTACAAATGGGGGAATCCAATGATATAAGAGACTTTGAGAAAGGATAGATTCTTGTGGTAACATGCATCTCGGAAAAAGTGAGACTGGTCCGCTGTTCGAGTGCTACTGTCTTTAGCATCTGTGGAAAGTGAGTGAATGACAGTGAAACCATGACTAAGTGACAAGGTGTTTCACAGCAACACGTCATCATAGAAAGTTTATATCGGAGGGTTACCCTCCCTGTATAGCAGGATACTTGTGGTAGATCTGAGGACAGGGTGCAATGGTGATGCAGTGAAAAATGGTTCAAATGGCTCTGAGCACTATGGGACTTAACATCTATGGTCATCAGTCCCCTAGAACTTAGAACTACTTAAACCTAACTAACCTAAGGACATCACACAACACCCAGTCATCACGAGGCAGAGAAAATCCCTGACCCCGCCGGGAATCGAACCCGGGCGCGGGAAGCGAGAACGCTACTGCACGACCACGAGCTGCGGACAAGGTGATGCAGTGAGCAGTGTCTCAGAGTACGCACTAGAGCGCACGTAATTGAGCATGAGGTCCGCAGCAGACGACTCCTATGTGTTCCCAGGTTGATGCAAGTACATCATTTACAACTGTTGGGCCGGCCGAAGTGGCCGTGCGGTTAAACGCGCTGCAGTCTGGACCCGCAAGACCGCTACGGTCGCAGGTTCGAATCCTGCCTCGGGCATGGATGTTTGTGATGTCCTTAGGTTAGTCAGGTTTAACTACTTCTAAGTTCTAGGGGACTAATGACCTCAGCAGTTGAGTCCCATAGTGCTCAGAGCCATTTGAACCATTTTTACAACTGTTGGCGGCCTGGATTCATCGAGTTCTGGCCGTGAATCTATGAAAAATGTCGCCTTGTAGGGGGTACGACGTTTCTTTTTAAAACAGGGCTGAATATGCCATCATCCGGGCGAATGGAAGCTCGACACATTCACCGCACTAAGGAAGCAGATTGGTGGGGCACTGTCTGCATCCTTTAATGCTTGATCCCTTCTCCGATGGCGACTGCATCTATCAGTACGAGAACTATCCCTGTCACAAGGTCAGAATCGTGCTGTAGTGGTTTTGATGTCTTGACCACCAAAGTTGCCTGATCTGAACCCGATGGAAGGCATTTGGGACGCTATCGAGTGGCAGCTCCGCTCGCACCAACCAACGACCCACAATTTACTGGAATTGCACCAAGTGAAATCTTGTGACACATGCCTTCCGAAATCTACCAAGGATGTGTCGAATCCATTTCGTATACAACCGTCTCTGTATTGCGTTTCAAAGGTGGTCCAACATGCTATTAAGCAAATGGTCATAACGTTTTGATTCATTAACGTAAACCAAGCGATGCTAAGGGAACTAGATTCGCAGATGGGTATCTAAAAGTAGTACATGAGTTTTTGTATTTCGGCCTAAGTAGACAATATGTAAATGGTAAATCCAGACTAGCAATAGCTAGAAGAGCATTTCAGCAAAAGAGAACTTTGTTAGTGTGTGAGCATGAATCCACGCGATCATATGTCAAAAGCACGAACAACCACCGCACTGTTCAGTAACATTGATGTGTCCACCTGTCAGCGCCCTGAATGACCACGTTTTGTAGTGCAGACCGCTGCGAAACGTGCAGAAAGAGAGTTAGTGAAGTTCTGGAGGTACTGGCTGGGACTTGGAATCATGTAGACTCCAGTGCCGTGGTCAGCTGCGCTCGGTGTATCGGTTGAGACGACTGTTGTAGGGCCGAAAGCGCCAGTCGCCATGTGTCTAATGGAACATAGAATGTGATTCATCTGAAAAGGCCAAATGTCGCCATTCACTGGCCGTCCAGTTGCGGTACTGGCGTGCAAATTCCAGTATTCGTCGCCAGTGAACTGCAGTCTGCCGGGGTCCACAAAACAGACAGCCGCTGCAGAGGCCCATACGCATCAACATTCACTGAACAGCCGAAGGCAAGATACTGTTGGTAGCAATTTGGTTCAGTTTTCACATTTCTCCTGGTTTCATGTAACCGCACACATCGTAACTGTCCTGCAGTTCCTTATTCATGACACTTCTCTGCCGCACACTGCAGTGGTAATGAGGACGCTCCATCTGCGCTTCCGACGGGAAGCGTTTCATCACCTACCATACAGCCCGGACTCTGCTCCTTCTGATTTTCATCTCTGCTCAAATGAACCGCTGTCTATTCTAACAACCCTACCACAACAAAGTTCAAAATTCAATAATGATTGTGGTGTTGCTCACGCTGCTAAATTCTGAATTTTCGGGCAACAACATAGTTATGTGGCAGGTGTCATTACAGCATAATTAATAAAGTCATTTCATGTAATAATGAATAAACTAGGCACTCATCTTTTCGTGTTTCCCACGCTGGTCTCGTTGTAAAATCATGGCTCAATCGTCGAAAATCTAGGTGGTGATGATTCCAAGCTCGGATGCAAAGAGGCCTAGGTTTTATTCTGCTATATTCAAAAGTTTTATAGATGTGTTTCACAAACCATTCTTGAAGATTAAACCTTTGAAAGTTAGCACAATGGTGATGTAAAATAATAATCAGCACTCCGAATTTAAGCTACACTTACTTTTTATTGCTTTTGTTGCAATATCGCGTAACACACAAAACATCACTTCACAGTACAAAACATACTTGAAAATACCTTCCTCACTGTTAAAATTCACATTTTATAAACTGGCTACAATATGCGTCTTTCCAACATGACGTCCATGGCTCAAATGGTTCAAATGGCTCTGAGCACTATGGGACTCAACTGCTGAGGTCATTAGTCCCCTAGAACTTAGAACTAGTTAAACCTAACTAACCTAAGGACATCACAAACATCCATGCCCAAGGCAGGATTCGAACCTGCGACCGTAGCGGCCTTGCGGTTCCAGACTGCAGCGCCTTTAACCGCACGGCCACTTCGGCCGGCTGACGTCCATGACTTGACCTTCTCGAGGTCCGACTCTCTAACTAACTACTGGTTCAAATGGCTCTGAGCACTATGGGACTCAACTGCTGTGGTCATCAGTCCCCTAGAACTTAGAACTACTTAAACCTAACTAACCTAAGGACATCACACACATCCATGCCCGAGGCAGGATTCGAACCTGCGACCGTAGCAGTCGCACGGTTCCGGACTGCGCGCCTAGAACCGCGAGACCACCGCGGCCGGCAACTAACTACTGATCGCGCCCAAAAATCAGAGTTACAAGTACGTCAAAGATCATAGTGACAAAAGAAAGAATACACACAAGAATAATATCATTGCAATATAAACATATCGATGAATCAAAGTACTTCTACATTAATGAAATCAAATCTGAATGTTGTCTCAGAAATATGTCAACTACTTTACAGAAACACAGTAGAATATTGCTGGTATCGAGTGGTTCAGGTGAGCTGCCGTAATGGTTACGTAATTCAAGTACCATTACACTATGAAGACAACATTTTATCACAGACAACGAGCCGCAGTCCAGCGTGGAAAATTGTCGGAAAGTACAGGAGGCTACCTTCTAGGACGAGAGCATTGGAAAATTGGTACAATGCTACGACAGACATCTAAATGGGAGCAGCAAGTATGAAGAGCGGAACTGGTTCCAGCATAATAAAATAACATCATACCGTTGGCTGGAAGTGTTTCTTTTTATTACACAAGTGAACGGCCAAATTCTCACAGATCATAATTCGCAAGGATGGACATTAAAAAAAAAAATCGATGTAGAGAAGCTTGGATTTTCGCTTAGGTTTCCATTTCGCGACCGATCGTTTCTTAGTTTCCGAACAGCCCTCGTATTATGGTGGAGATGATGGCTACTTCGAAGCATTTACATCACCGTCGCTCCAATTAGACAACATAAAAACTGCCACCTACACGGACAGGAACCAGGAAATTAGCAGTACATCATTCCCAAGATCCATGTATTCACATCAAAGGATTCCAAAACAGCAGTAAGTAAGCTGCAAATTATGCATCCATCAGTGTTTTCCGCAGCCGCTGGTCAGGACACGACGGAGTGGTTCAAAAGATTCGACCGAGTAGCCAAACATAATAAGTAGGATCACATTATTTCCCAACGTGTGCTTTTACATGGACGGCACAGCCAAACAGTGGCTCGAAATTGACTAACAGTAGTTCAATAGCTGGGATAAATGAATACTGAACTTAAAAGGCGTTTAGTGTCAGTCAGCAACAAATCCTGTTAGCAGAAGAACAGTTGAAGACAAGGTTTCAATGTCATGTACCCTGCTTACAGTATGTTATAGCCCTATGCCCCATTGTGAATCCGATGATGAAACGAGTTACAGAAGACATAAGGAGAGAAAGAGAAGATTAGTGTTTAAAGTCCCGTCGACAGTGAGGTCATTAGAGACGGAGCACTAACTCGGACTGGGGAAGGAAGGGGAAGGAAATCGGCCGTGTCCTTTCAAAGGAACCATCCCGACATTTTCCTGAAGCGATTTAGGGAAATCATGGAGAACCTAGATCAGAATGGCGGGACGCGGGTTTGCACAGCCGTCCTCCTGAATGCGACTCCAGTGTGCTAACCACTGCACCACGTCGCTCAGTCGCAGAAGACATCTACCAAGGTCTATTGGTATATGACAGCCAGAACAGTCGGATCAAGTAAACAACAGACAGCAGCGACTAATATCGACCCCATACTTGAGGAGGTAATAAAAAATGTTGTAGAAGAGTTTTATCGATCTTCAGCACCAATTACAGCATCCAGCCAGGAATAACAGAGTCGAACAACTCAGACTTGTGCCGTAACCGTCAAAAGACAACCTAGTGCTCGACCGACGAAGGTATAACGCCGCAAATAAGAGCAGATATTTGGAGGACAGAGGACAACACGGCAATTTGTTTCCACCGCGGACACCCTGTACACGGTTTACGATATTACAGAGAAAGCAGGCACGTTTTCGACGACTACGACGTAGTCGTAGACAGTAACCATTGCAACAGTCTCATTCACGCCAGACAGCTGCAAACGACTATAGTCGACATTTGGAACAAGGCGCCGCTCGGAGTGGCCACGTGGTTTGAGGCGCCATGTCACGGTCTGAGTGGTCCCTCCCGCTGGAGGTTCGAGTCCTCCCTCGGGCATGGGTGTGTGTGTTGTTCTTAGCATAAGTTAAAGTTGTGTGTAACTCTAGCGACCGATGACCTGAGCAATTTTGTCCCTTAGGAGTTCACACACGTTTGAACATTATGGAACAAGGCCCAACGCCTTACTTTGGACGCGGTAGTGCCCCAACACGATAGAGCCGTTCCGCTGCGCAGTTTAGAGGGACCAGCCGCGTATTTTGTGACGCGAAAGTGATTGTACTGGAAGTCGCAAATGGGTAATATATCCCGCAGCCGGGATCATATACTGCAACAATAACAATCAATAACCGAAAACAGTTCTTCGAATTTCCCGTTTTATCAATCTTGATGTGGCTTGCTGCAGGAATCGTAAGCAGTAATAAAGCATTAAGAGCAAAGCTTCAGATCGACGAAACTGTTTCAGTAAGAGCTTATAATAAAGTATGCCCTGGGTGGTTATTTTCCGTTAAAGGCTTTCTAATCCCGCCGTCATTTAACGAGATGGGTTACAGTAGTCAGTACGAAAGTCAGTTAAAATATGAAGCTGTGGTCAAGAAGAACTTTTAGATCACAAAATGTCACCAGCTGCCACAGTTCATCACTAACGTTACATGCTCAGGGGCCGCTGAAACAATCCAGGAAGGGCAGACCAGTGCCATCAACGAAGAGCTATGCACTGCTACAAATACTGACACTGCTCTCACCGAAGAACGACGTTGACGATTGCTATTGACCATTCCGTGCCAATTTTCGGATGTTTTAAAGTCCGCAGCGGACTTCCTACAGACCAAGCGGCCCACAATAAAACATATTATCGACACAGGATAATCCACCAATTAGCGTGTGTTTGTAGAGATTGTCGCCAACTGAACGAAGGATAATCCGGGAGAAAATGGAGAAGTTGGTGCAAAATGACGCCACTGAAACTTCGGAGATTCCTTCGTCCTGTTCAGTGGTCGTTGTAAGAAAGGATGGTACTTCGAGTTTTTGCAATACCTGCCGACGACGGGACAAGACCACGGAAAAAGGTATCTGCCCATTGCACTGATGACAACTTAGAGTGCTTGAGAGGACAAAAAAAATTCCTCAGTCGTGGGTATGCAGACAAAACACTGGCAAATCGAGGCTGACGAAGCTGACCAGGAAAATACTGCCTCCATAACTCCTGATGGCCTCTATGAGTTCAAAGTTATCCCATTTGGACGATGTAACGCTCCCAGTCACCTTCGAGCATATGATAGACAACCTGATTCAGCACCTTAAATGGGTGACATATCATTGCTATCTGGACGACACTGTCGCTTTTTCGAAGACCTTTAAAGAACATCTAAGCCACCAGTGTCTTCAGGTTGCAGGCCTCTGCATGAATACGAAAAAGTGCCTGTACGTCGCCGAAGAAATAAAAATCTTGAGGGACCTAACGAATGGCAATAGAATCTGTCTCGATCCAGAGAAAATAAGGAGTCATAGATTTTCTGACACCTTGGCAACTTTCTGATTCGCGGGGGGGGGGGGGGGGAGACGTTTCCTCGGTAGGTTCTTATATTACCACCTACGATTATTGTTGAAGGCTAGTCCCATACAACAAACGATTCAGAGAGGCGACAGATTTTTCTGGAACAATGTCCAGGAAAGACCTTGCATTATGCTAGCATTTTATGATGAAAATGCAGACAGGACTTCACGAGGGCCCAAGCGGTTGTGAGATAGGTGCTGTCTTGCACAAATCCAGGAAGTTCCTGGAATGATCACAGCTTATGCTTCCAGATTACTTTCCGAGACTGAGAGGAAGTACTCTACAGGCAAGAAAGAGTGCCTTGCACTTTTCTGGCCACCAGCATGGTCAGCCATAATTATTTCAACCAATCGTTGTTTTGTCAGATCACTACTGTATACGCTGGAGGACTATCCTGAAGGATCTGTCGGGTGTACTAGCGAGACGAGCACTGACGCTTGAGGAATACCATGTCATAATGATATACAAAAACTGACGCTAACAAGGACGCCAGCTGCTTTTTAAAGTACCCTGTGCTGGAGTAGAGCAGTGCAGTGGAATGTCACTCATAGTTACATTAGATTACTTGCTGCTGGAAGGAGGGAAGACCTAGAGTTGCAGCAAACAACCAATGAAAAATTCAAAATAATAAACGAAATATTGTATAAGAGAAACTACATTGTCCAGTCACATGAATGTGAGTACTTGTCAAAAGCCTGAATATTCACCTGTCAAAAGCATATTCCAGCCTTCATGCCGATCAACATTAGTTGGCATGGATGCATGAAACAGACACCTGCTCTAGAGGCCCGACGCGGCAACGTTCGCTGAATGGTCGTTGAGGGCACAGTGTTGGTAGACCTTTTATTCATCTGGGCGGTCAGTTGCTCGACAGTTGCACTTTTAACGCCCATCACATCTCCGCAGCCATTGGCCACTACTTTCACCTATGACAAGTGGTGCCCCACAGTTTCCTCAGTGCCGGCTTTGAACAGCACCATTTTGCCCTGCACGGTATACTTCAACCACAACGGCAATGATTATGTAGTTTTGTATGTCAGATAAATCGCTCAGTGTCTGCAATATGATAACAACTGCATTTTTTCCGCATTCCCCCACACAGTTTATATACCCTCCACCGCTAGTACATTTTCCTGAAATCTGTGAATGGTTATTACACGTTGACGTCGAACTTAGGTGGTGGCCAAATTAATGTTAGTGAACCATGCGTGACCCTATAGGGTGGAAATAGTTGTTCGTCATCGTAGGTCATCAGCAGCCAGCTATCCTGAAGCTTTTACATGGAGCTCCATCATCTTGTCGCCTGGAATTTGTAATGGCTATAGACAGAATCAGACACAGGTATCAGTGGCCAGGTTTCCATTTGAGGAATTAGACATCACATGAGCCATTTAAGGAATTCCAACGATGGAAATGTCGGCTAGAATTACCTCCGGGGCATCTGGTGCCTGTAGCAGTGTCATTCCATCGATATGGATCTCTTACGAAGGTTCATAAGTCGACAAACAAGAATCAATGGAGAGCAGTCTAAAATCACTAGCTACGCCATTAATTTGTCAAAAAAGCGGTTCCAAATGCTGAAGCTCTAGAAACTGCATGGTTCCTTTTAGAAGAAATAATTATGACGTAGATAAAGCTCTGTGTGATCATCTGTGATCAAGGAGAAGTTCAGATACTCAAAGATAACGTCACGTTGCAAAATGACGTACAGGATGACAACTACTTACCGGTGACAAACGAGTGGTCTCTCAGAAATCTTCAATAACTCATTGGCAGATACGTTCTCGATATACATTGATACCGAACAGAGAACTTGAGATAGGATACAGGCCTTCGTGGTATTTGTGTACAAAATATCGAAGCAAGAAACTATCGGCTTCATGCGATTCTTTCTGTCCCACTGTCGCACGGCCTAAACAATGATGGATATAATGTTCCCATTTCAGCGGATGACACTCTGGATGAATACGTGAAACACTCCGTCTTCACGACTTAAGAAGCAAGACAGTTGGTTCACATACTGACTCTGGTCACGCAGGAGGAAACCCGACAGAGCTATAACGCCATTGTGATACAGCACGCGGTCTATGTGATACAGCATGAGGAACTTGGGATAGAATTTTACACCTCTGCGGAAAGCCAGAAATTTTGAAATATTACTCAACTACTGCTTTGTCCAGCTTCGCATCCTTCGTCGCTTATCGAAAGTAACGCACTAAGTTGAAGGTTATGGCTTATGGCTCTTCATGAAAAAGAGAGACACACAGTGGCATCGCACATGTCCTCCACATGGAGCCCTAATACATTGGTGCGGTGCAGATCGCCGATGAGGCTTCTCATTCAAGGAAACTGAAGACCTGATGGCGAACACAAAACTTCGATGAAACGCGCGTGTCATAGTAAAGAGGAAGTGACTACAGAACTAGAGCATGAAGATCCCCTATTTTCCCATATAGAGGACCATTGACATGATCTAGATCCAGAATGGTGTAGTCGGCTCCGATAAGGTCTTCTGCAACAGTAGGTCATTGTTTTAGCAGGAGAGGGAGCAATGCCACGAGCTTTGCTACATGCAGTGTGGCGCAGTGGTTGACATCGCTGGTTGTCAGGCTGCGCATGGGCAGGTTTAATCCTACCACCTGTCAGCAGCCTCAGTAATAACTTTTGCAGCGCAGACGTGCAAGAAGAAATTCGATGAGATTGTGGAAGATACCGACAGGAATATGAAGCCATACCGACTCCTGTGCCGTCACCAGAGAAGTTGATTTCACAGCTGAGGATTCATGGCGAGGTAGTCCCATAGATTCACGACAGGGTTTCAATTCTGAAAGTTTGGTGGCCTCGGGAGTATGGTAAGCGCATCTGTGTCACGTTTCATTGTCATCTGCTAGACGCCGTCGTAGCGAGGAAAAACAAACTGCATGTAGGGGTGCCCATGGTTCCCAAGGATGGGTGCATACTTGTGTTGAACTATTTTATATTCAGGAATGATGATATTATCCACAGAATTCCACGAAAATATTCCTCCTCCAGCCTGGATCCTTCCGACGACTGTTGCAGGGCCGTACTGGCCCACAGCCATTTGTCTCATGGAGCATAACTCGTGATTCACATGAAAAGGCTGCCGCCACTCGGTGAACGTCAATTTGAGGAATTGGCGAGCACATTCCAGCCTTCTTCGTCGGTGAACAGTAGTCAACATGGGTTCATAAACCAGAGAGAAGCGAATACACAACAACGTTTGCTGAACGGTCGTTGAGGAGACACTGTTGGTAGCCCCAGGTTTCACTTGGGCGGTCAGCTGCTCAACAGTTCCACGTCTGTTCGCCTGTACATGTCTCCGCAACCGTCGTTCACCTCTGTCATCCAAGCCACGCGGTACATTGCCCTTCCGTCAGCGCCGGTTTCGGATATTGCCATTTTTCCATGCACGCGAACAGTTTATAAACCTAGCCGTTTCGAAAATGTTTGCACCATTGACGCGAAAGCAATGATCACATCTGTCAGATAAATCGCTCTGTTTCCGCATTACAACGACTGAAATGTTTTCTGCATCTCCCCCGACAGCCTATATGCATATCCACCGTAGCTAGTGCTGCCACCTGTTGCCTACAAGTAGTTATTTCACATTATAATCGAACATATGTGGTAGTGATATTAATGTGACTGGACAGTGTATCTGTTATTTAGGATTGATCATTTCTGGAATGTTCTCGAACTTTAATATGTTTGTAATGCTTTTGCTTGTCGGAATATTCGTAGTTTGTATAAATAGCTGCACTCATCATGCGAGTGTTCAGTTTTCTAGCGGCTGTTAGATTGTGTTCGTAATAAACGTTCCAAGTGATGTGCCTCACTGACGACCTCCCCCCCCCCCCCCCCCCCCTTCAGTATGCTGATGACACCACTTTCCTTGCCCACGCTCCTACCCTTCAACGGTCCCAACGCCTTCTCCAGAATCATCCTGACCTTGACCTTTTTTTCCACATGGTTTAACAAGTGACTCCTCAAAATTAATCCTCCAACACCCAAGCAATAATTGTAGGTGGTACCGCTCGCTCTTTCTCGCTCCTTGATTTTTCCCTTGCCACCTGCGCCCGTCCTGTCCACCTCTCCCCCACTCTCACCTACCTTGGACTCATCATTAACTGTCACCTCACCTGGATCCCTCATCTATGCTCTATCCAATCCGAAGCTCACAACCACTTCCGTCTGGCTGGACGTGTGGTTTGAACCCCTCTACCATCCTCCATACCTACAAATCCTTAATCTGTACCATTCTCTGTTATGCCAGTGCCACCAGGATATCCACACCCCCAAAATTCTATAAGTCACTTCAGATCCTTGAGCGCCATGCAATCTGCTTCGACTTCCAGACATGCCTCCTGTCCCCCATGCGGATCTCTACGATCTGATTCCTTTCCCCCAACTGCTCCTTTTCCTTGAACATATCTGATTCCTCTACACCTCCTGCCGACTTGATCTCCCCCCCCCCATCCCTTGGTTGTTCTCCTCTCCAACCCCTGCACACTGCTGCACCTTCACCATATTGTCCCCCCTACCCTCCACTTCTACACCCTTCATCTCCTGTCCCAAGATGGCTTCCATCAACTCCCCCTCCCGGATAATGCCCCCTCTCCCTCCATTTATCCCTCCTATCAACTCTGATCCTCACCTCCCCTCCCTCCTTTTGTCCTTCCCAGGCACTCTCCTCCCCCTTCGACGCTGTTTCTTTTTTCCCTGTCTACCCTCTGACTCATTTCTCTCCCCTAAGTCCTTTTTCTTTTCCCTCCACTACCTTCCCCACTCCTTCAAGCATCGACCCTGTGCACACCTTTTCTGTTTCCTCTCCCTCCATCCGCTCCCCCTTTTTCCTTTCTTTTTTTCCCCCTCATCAGTCAGAGTCTCCCCCCGCCCCCCATCTGCTGTTGTGTCTCCTCTATGATGCAGTTTTAAGTGAGTGTTCAGTGTTGTGCGTCACTTTTCAGTGTTGCGAACAGACACCAACGAACTGTCGCGAGGTGTGTTTTTTAACTCTTTCGAACAGAAACCAGACTGTCGCCGTGTTTTCTAAAAAGTGCCTGTCTAATTGCTATGTGTTTTACCAGTATCCCCAACACTTTGTTTTTGTATTTTCTTCGCCACTTTTCACCATGTTCGTTTTAAGTTGTCACCGTTTTGTCAGCTGTTTTTATTGTTATATCTCCACATTATGTTTTACTTCTCTGTAGGCTGCAGGGCGGCGTATTACGCTGTTGCCAGCCCGCCCCTCCCCCTCCCCCCCCCCCTCGCCGCAGGAGGAAAATCGAAATCCAGTAAAGAGGAAGAGAAGGTGTCTCACTGATCACCTTGTTTGTGGATTTGGACTTCTTTCTGAGTGTAGTTGCATGAGCAGTAATGTAATGATAATGTATTCATTAATGTTATCAGTAATAATGAACACATATGCTGTAAACTGACTCGTTTCACATTATTTCAATAAAAGAATCGTTTAGATGTTCTATGGAACATGTATCTAACTAATTAACTTGATTCTGGTTGTGATGTTTAAGCCAATGCTGTACAATATTCTAGAAACATTGTGTGATCAAAAGTATCTGGGCACCCCCAAAAGCATACGTTTTTCAAATTAGGTGTATTGTGCTGCGACCTACTGCAAGGTACTCCATACCAGCGACCTCAGTAGTCATTAGACATCGTGAGAGAGCACAATGGGGTGCTCCGTGGAACTCACGGGCTTCAAACGTGGTCAGGTGATTGGGTGTCACTTGTAACATACGTCTGTACGCGAGATTTCCACAGTCCTAAACATCCCTAGGTCCACTGTTTCCGATGTGGTAGTGAAGTGGAAATGTGAAGGGACACGTACAGCACAAAAGCGTACAGGCTGATTTCTTCTGTTGACTGACAGAGACCGCCGACAGTAGAAGAAGGTCGTAATGTGTAATAGGCAGACGTTATCCAGACCATCAGGAATTCCAAACTGCGTCAGACTCCACTTTCATTACTATGAAAGTTAGGTGGTAGGTGAGAAAACTTGGATTTCATGGTCGAGCGGCTGCTCCTAAGTCACACACATGCCAGTAAATGCCAAACGACGCCTCGCTTGGTGTAAGGAGCGTAAATATTGGACGAATGAACAGTGGAGAAACGTTGTATAGAGTGGCGAATCACGGTGCACTATGTGGCGATCCGACTGCAGTGTGTGGGTTTGCGAATGCCCGGTGAACTTCATCTGCCAGAGTGTATACTGCCAAAAGTTATATTCGGAGGCGCTGGGGTTATGGTGTGGTTGCGTTTTTCACGGAGGGGGGGCATGCACCCCTTTTTGTTTTGCATGGCACTTTCACAGCACAGGCCTAGATTGATATTTTAAGCACCTTCTTGACTGATCGAGCACCTATGCATAATGCACGGCCTATGGCTAAGTGGTTACACAATAATAACATCCCTGTAACGGACTGACCTGCACAGAGTACTGACCTGAATCCTGTAGAACACCTTTGGGATGTTATGGAAAGTCGACTTCGAGCCAGACCTCATTGACCGACATCGATACATCTCGTACTGCAAAACTCCATGAAAAACGGGCTGTCATTCCCCAAGAAACTTTCTAGCACCTGATTGAACGTATGCCTGCGAGAATGGAGGTTGTCATCAAGGCTAAGGGTGGCCAACACCATAATGAATTCCAGCATTACCGACGGAGGGTGCCACGAATTTGTAAGTCATTTTCAGCCAGGTGACCGCAAACTTATGATCACATAGTGTACGTTTTCATCGTCTCCATCAGCTGTTCGCTTACCAAAATTCTAATACCCTACCTTTTAATCAAATTTTCTTACAATAGGATAATACGTGATTTTAACATATAAGTAGCGTGGAAACTACAGAATGAAGCTTCGTGGGGGAACTTCGCATGTGATATCGCAAGTAAGATACGTCATACGTTACTAGATTTTGATGAGAAGAATGACAAGATTTGCCCTTTTCACACAGGAAAATACAGAGCACGTAGATGTGGTTAGGACCAGCTGGAACTACAACTTAAACTGAGATGATGTCGCTACACAATAAAGAAATAGTGGAGGATGTGACTAAAATAAAAAACATTAGAATTTATTTTATCATTATTTTGTAAGATTCTGACGAAAAATAATGTTAAGAACAAACTGTTCCAACACTCCTTCCGAAACGCAGCATTGTTGCAACCTTCGTTAGGTAAATAATACATACGTGCTACAGTTTCTAAAACGATTTGTCAGAATAGTGACACATTTATAAATGAAAACGATGCTACTCAAGGAAATTCCATATCACCAAAACTATCCTCAGCAGTCCAATAAGAACTTTCCAGACCCTTTATCTGGGGAAACGAAGAAACATTACGTGTTAATTAATCATATATGAGAACCAACTTCTTTTTGTACTGATATCCGAGGGCTATTTGGAAAGGAAGTTCCAATAGGACAGTGTGAAAATCTGATGAAACTCTGCGCAGCTGTGTGGGGCAATGTCTCGATCGCGTCATGTCACTCTTCTCAGTTATGAGCGCACAGTGAGTACGTTAAGATCCTAGAAAATAGACTCTCCCGCCAAGTATGAGGGCCTGGAGAAAGATTTTGCCTGAAGCTGAATAGCTCACATAACATAACTCTCATGTTTTTCCTTCTTCAAGATAATTCTCAGCCGGCCGCGGTGGTCTAGCGGTTCTAGGCGCTCAGTCCGGAACCGCGCGACTGCTGCGGTCGCAGGTTGGAATCCTGCCTCGGACATGGATGTGTGTGATGTCCTTAGGTTAGTTAGGTTTAAGTAGTTCTAAGTTCTAGGGGACTGATGGCCACAGATGTTAAGTTCCATAGTGCTCAGAGCCATTTGAACCATTTGATAATTCTCAACCCCATTGAGGACTGGCGATGAGTATGCTCCAGTAGCGTTTTCGATGGGAGGTGTTTGGTCACCCACAATACAGTCCGTAATATGGCTGTCTTTGAGTTTCATCCCTGCTCACATGAACCACTCGCTATGAAGACATCATTTTTGCACAGAAAACGAGTCATAATCCAGCGTAGAGAATTAGTGGAAAGCACAGGCAGTTCCCTTGTGTGATGAGAGTATTACAAAGTCGATACAATTGTATGAAAAATGTCTAAGTCGGAGCAGCGACTAAGTAGGTGATACACGCCTTACCGAACAGCAGCGGCAAGGCGAAGAAAGGTACACTGCCACGAAAATACGCTAACCTCCAGGGCAGTTAACTGGGGCGTTAGCGGCCACTAGGCAGAAAAATACCGCTGGTTGAACTTCACCAGTAACAACACAAGGAATTTAATGATTAATAATACGAAGTGGAAAACAGCTAAGTAACTTCAACAACTCCAAACACACCACTCATTGCTTTTCGTCTCAGCGACACTGAGAGCAGCAACGCGTGGACAAATTGCGTGATCTCAAAATAGTAGAGGTTTCACTACTGGGTTAATGTTCACTCAGTTCAAACGCCCTGGATCCGTGGGACAACGATGTTGTGGCCCTCGCAACTACAGCCACTCGATCCGTCAGAGCCTGCATGCCGCCAGCGGTTCAGGCATGTCCCTGCGCTGCCGGACCTCACTGCTGCTCCATCCCAATCGAACTCGCTGACACCCTTCGACTCAGAAAACATGTGATGTCCCTCCAAAGATAGTACCACCGTACTGCATATCGATAACCGCTGCTTCTGTCACTCGTGAACAGACAACACTAGCAAAGTAGTGGCGACAGTAACCACAAGAAGAAAACGAGACGCCACTATCCGTATTACACGATGCCAACATAATAACAGCACTGATGAGAGCCACAACACGCCTCAGTAGATAAGCAGCTGGAAGTTGTTGCTAACTGTTGCAAATAAAACATTTTTAATTGTCTCAGGGGCTTCCATGTCGCGGCCTGCGAGAACTTACTTTCCTACTACCCCTTGTGCGTCTTGCCTCTAGCGCAAAATTGCCTTAAACAACTCATCGAAGAGCTTAATACAGCAAGTTTAAATAAAGGTATAACAGTTATAACAAGATTAAAATGTGTAATTAGCCTATTGAAAAATACTATAAATCAGAAAAATAGTCGTAAAAACGCATATGCGCTTTTTAACATAGGACATCTGAAGAAGGTGGTGCAATGAACTTGAAAATAAGCAAATTCAAGAGTACAAATAGTCGTACAGAAGTTAGAGTGCTTTTAGCAAACTGAATGGAGCTTTTCTTAACTATGCATCTAAGGTATCTGAAACGGAAAACTTACAAACAGTGTTAGTTACCGGTTTTGATGTTTGTCAGTGAGATATGAATTGTTACAGAGAATACTATTTAAAAACTGAATGTTTCTGTGTCAGTTGTTGATTAATGTTTGTTGAAAATTACGAGGTGGTGTACGAAAACGAATGAATCAGAAAATAGTCTCGGGGTGGAGATGCAATTAAACAGTAACGAAGGTGAATGAATGTGGGTGCGATATGGGTGGTAGAAGGGCTAAGTAAGTCTTTAACTACATTCCAGGAATTAAGAAAACGAGACGACGACCTCAGGGGAAGTATTTGGATGATATTAGAAAACATAGGACATGGAAAGCTCTAGGAGACGCTATAATGTCAAATGTCTAACAGAAGTTTCGTATATCCTTCTTTGGACTTTCTAATCACTTATTGTACTTGTATTTTCATCTTACTGAGCCGCTGTAATTTGAATAATTTTATTTTCTTTACACGGTAAATCCCTTTGCTTTTTTTTCCACATTAAGAAGTCGATACTAGCTTATTATCTTTATTCGAGGAGCATGAAGTAATCGAAACGTAATCAAGTACTTTACAAATCTGCTTCAGACGACCTGTTCTGCAGGTGATTTTCAACACTGATAACGTATTTCTAAAATTCATTGCACACATATATATTAATACATTTTTAATATTAATGCAGGTTTCGGTAATACACCATCTTCTCGGTATGAGAATGATTTCATATTATCTCATCACAATTTCTGACTTGGAAAACAACATACAGACTAGATTTTATAATACTGGAACTAGTAGTAATTATAAAAAAAAACTATTAATAAAGCTCTCTGTCTTGCAATTTTTAAATTTTTTCATCTGTGTGGATTGAAAGGGATTTCGTATGCCTGCAAATAGTGTCGGTTCATCAATGATAGCTTGTAGTTACATGTATATGTACCTCAACAATGGAAACACTTGTAGTTAAGGTGTAAAACGTTGCATTGAAAAGTGGCTTATAGAAGTATTCATCAGATAGAAATAGGGAATGAAATTTTTATCTTTGATTCTGATAATTCTTTTACCGCGAAAAAGTAATTCTGCCTTATCAATTAATATGCTGGGAAAAGGATTTTGTAGCCAAAAACAGAGGGGAAAATATGGTGTATTGAAATCCTGAATAAATCCAGTCAACTTACAGGAAAAAATGTATTGCATTACTTACAGAACGTCCCTCGTACATCGCCTATTCCAGTGGCTATAGTCCCAGTTTAGTTGATAACATATTTCATTTGCAGTCATTTTCTGTCTCGGCCTATGGACCCGAGACAGAAACCATTAGGCAGTTTGTCATTCGCAGTACCCCTTGTAAGTGCATCTATATCATCTTACTGCCAGTCGGTGACATAGTTATAGACTCATCAACCTCCTCTAAGGACATGGTGATCAAAGATTTCGTTTCCAACTCTGGAGTCTATAGACTCACTCGTGACCAGTACCCTCGTACATGTATTGGACAAACTGGTTGGTTAGGGTAAAATGAGTTTTCGGTAGCACGTTCTCACTAGAATGGGCGCTAAAAAAATAAATCTTCTTTCGCTGAACATACCAGGGCTATTGGACATTGTGAAAGGACGATCAGTTGTCTCCAGATGTTAGATGTAGTAAGTAAGGTGAAACCATCCCTTCTAGAAGGGTTCGAAGTAACCAAATTTCTCAAGCGGTCGCAACACGTAAGCCATAATGATCAATTGGTCACTAAAAAGCTAATTGTGTATGATACGACAATGTCAGTTTTGTCAAAATATAGGTAGCTTTTTTATACTTTTATTGCCTTTAGCCTCCTAACGCCATGGTTTGATATTCGAATACCTCGTTACCACAAAAATTTTTAAGTTTTTGCGCTTTTTACCTTTTTCCCCCCGTCCCTCCCTCCATATGTTTATATCTTCTAACCTTTCACCTCTAATGCCCCCTCCTCTTCGCCTTCTTCCTATTCACTTAGACTGACATTTCGGTTCCTCTTAATAGTAGGCAGTTCACTGAAACAACTATTTCCTACTCGCATGTTAGCTCCAGCTTGTTTACTTCCAAAGTTTTTAGAGTACTCTGTTCTATGCTATCATTTTTAACTACCTGTATTTAACATATATTTTATTCCAATCCCTTTCTATTGTCAGCGTCGTCACTCGGCCCTTACATTAAGTTTCATTTAGTCGTAATTCCACGTGCGGCCTACTGTCTTCAGCAGAGACGTTCTCTACAGCAGTATTTGTTTACCATTGCGATGCATGCCTGTGATCGCTAATCTATCTTCACACGTCATACTGCCATTGTTTGGTGAGCTTCTTTCTTGGTTCCTTATCCTGAGCTTAGGTGGAATTAGTTTGTTATTGATGTTGCCATTTTAAACCTTTAAGTTAGAGGTTTTCATTTATTATTTCAGGCTTTCCTCCGTCTATATTTGACGATTGCTGTTTTCACTGTAACGTCATTATACCAGTGGGTTTCAAATGTGACTAATACGGTCTCCGCTCTTCAAGAAAAGTGAATCACTTTACTTCTCACCATAGCTTAGCTATCACATTACTAGACAGATTCGCGAATATCACTGTTATTCAATAAGAATGTTTTTACTAATAACACGTAATCTCAAGACGGGCTTATTGCGTGAAGTGCGTCGTTATTGACGAAACACTTGCAAAAGAGATTGTTTTCTGTTTTTGGAACAAAGAATTACACTTTTAATTATTTATAAAAAGGTTGAACTTACCTTTATACATCAGTTCTGTACTCAGTCGGTAGTAAATGATTGCTGAATGAAATTAATTGGTCATTTTCATGCAATTCCACAAAATAAAGTCTATGGTTGTGCGGTGGTTAAATATCTGACCATTAAGCATAGAAAACAACCAGTCGTACCGCCTCAGCCGTCGCTTCCGGTACGAGTTACATCGGATTAATTACGCCCGTTCCTCCGCTGAGGTATAAATTATTCGTGAAGTTAGGTGGCTCGAAATGCGATTTACAGCACATCCCAATCAAGCTCGGCCAAGATTAATGAGCGTGAGAGCGCGGGCAAGTTCACAGGCTGTGGGAGCGACCCACCGGGAGAAAGGGCGCTCGGCGCCAGGTGCGGCCGTGCCGGCAGCGGCTTAACAAACTGCGCGCCAATTACACAACTGCACGGACCCTAGTAGCGAGCACTCGTGTCAACGAAAACAAGTTACCTCTTTGCTAAGTTCTCTACATGTCCCGGTTTTTCCGTAACAGTCCCAGTTTGAGACTAAAGGAATCGGTGTTCCGAAAAATAATTTCGGGACGGCAGTTTGTCCAGGGTTTCACATTTCAGAGTAATATTGTCATAGTATCTATTTTGTCTCCAAATTCTGGCATGCCTTTCCAGCTGTTGGGCTAAATACCGAATGTTTTTATTACCGCAGCTGACTGAGTCCCTTAGGAAATACTATTGCACAGTAACGCTGCTGGGTCTCCATTGTTGTACCTTATCTTAAAATTCAGTATAAACTTTGCACCATCGCGGTTCTCTGTTTCTCTGTCCGACACGTATCGCGGTTAATTTGTTAATAAAGTGTTTCGTTGTTGCAAGTGAAAATGCCCAAGAGGAAGCGTTCAACCAAGAAAATATTCAGAAAATGTTTCTTCATTAAAGGAGAAACAAGTGAGTATGAAGAAGAATGTGTAATATGTGTTACGATTCCGTTGCAAATGGAGGAAGAACAAATACCAGATCGCTATACTATTAAAGTTCAGCTATTCATAGAGGTCGAGTGTGGGCTGTAATTATTGTATGGCAGCGAAATTTGGTAGATATGACAATGCGCTAACGCGGAATCGATGTATGCTGGAAAAAATTACTTCCAATTTTGGCTATCAGGTGCAAATCTAGCATCTCGTCGTCGTCTCATATTAGACAAATAGTGTAATCGGCCTTTCTCACTTCTTTGACATTTTCTGTCCATGTCCCATTCCTAATACATTATATATGGTAACATTTCTGTACGTCTTTCTTATATTCAGAGCGCCAGATTTGCAGCTAGTGGCCAAAATTTGAACTAATTTTTTCGCAGCGTAAATCGCTTGCGCATTGGAGTATGTACCAAGTTTCACTGCCGTACGATAATTACAGCCCACACTGTAGTTCTGCCAGTAGCCTCACTTTCATTACAACTACCTGGTATTTACGATCATTTAGCTAGCGTAAACCATAAATCAAACGTGTATTTTGCAAGCACTAAAATAATGAACAGTTACTTTGTTTCAAATTCATTTAAACAGGGAAAATTAGTAGCAGCGGCGGAATTAGCTACGTGGTATCATGCTGTTAAATCTTTGAAATCAGTGAATCTAGGCTAAGCTCCAAACTTCATAATGATTCCGGAGCAGCAAAAAATGTGACTTTGGGCGGAAAATCAAAATAAATTGTGAAATAAGTGTTAGAGTACCACACCGATAAAACAATATGCAATGCTCTATCAAAGGTCGGTTATTTTTCTATAGCTGCAGACAGTAGTAATCACAGAGGCGGTAAAATATTTCCATTAATTAATTCACTTTTTAAGCTTAAGAAAACGTCCCGATTCCTCCTTCCGAAATAAATTACGTCCATTTTTAATCTCTTTATCACTTTAAGATAAATGCCTCGATTTCTCAGACATAAATTATTGCAACCCTCCTTCACCGTTTCACCGGTACATGCGATACCCACGGACTGCTACTGATGTTATTATGAACACAGCACAAATTCTTTATATTTGAAGGGCTCTGGCACTCATTGGCCCAGTTACAACATCGTTAAGGATGTAGATTGGGAACACCGTGCAGATTTCCCTGCATCCCATTGAAATTCAGAAGTGGTAGTAGAAACCAGAAAAGGGTCAATCCTAATGGCTTCAGTGGTAATCTCTTCTGCGTTCCAGCTCGATTCTTTTCTCAAGGTTCGCAACATAAAATTTCTCTACAATACTGATTAACGTGGGAAGAGTGCTAGATGGGCCTTCCAATGAACAGATAGGAAACGAGAAAAGGCTTGATGCAGTTCAGTGAAGTGTAATAACTCATAGTTATGATCAGATAACGGTCCAGATAGCGAAAGTACTTAGTAAATAGTCTCACTTGCAGATTAAAATTTATTAATAACCGACAGGATGGCGAGCACTCATCATCAAATTTAAAATCGTGAAGAAGCAAGTTCTTCCTTCCTTGAAGATGTGGCAGTTTCATTTGAAACTTGATAACGGATTCTTTCAGTCTGGCAATGGTATACGATAAATTCTCATCTGCAAGCGAGACCGTAAATTGCATTTTTCTACTATGTGGCTTGTCTGTTCTTAACCATGTGTCTCCACAGACTCTAGTGAATTATTAATTGCATTATTCTGCTCGTTTCCGGTTTCTCTCTGGAAGTCCCATCATGCGTTTTACTCATATAAGACACTACCAGAAAACATGTGTACTGGGTGCTTTCAGAAAAGTTATTATCCGCCAATAATAAGAAAATCATTATTCAGACCTTTATCATTCACTCTTTTCTGGTTTCGTTAACCATGCCCTGTACTTCATCTAGCTGGACAGATACCTAAACGGTGTTGCTCTAGAGCAGGCAGAATTCGTCTGGAGAAATCTATAATTAGTACCTGTTGCTGGGATATTAGCAAATGAAGATCTCACTTCGAAGTTCACCATAGTGTAATTTTCGGATACCCTCACTGAACGTAATATTTCTAAGAAATCGTTCTGAATCCTTCACAGGAATCTTCCTTTTTTCCGACACTAGCTATTTAATTTTACCTGATAAATGACGTGCTTACAGTTAAGCTTAAGATTTTATCGCTTTCACTGTGTACCGCACCAAACCAACGTCATTATGTATCAAGTATTACACGTATGACGTATATAAGGGTTCCAGAGTTTCGGTGATAGAAATATTAATTGTGGAGTCTGATATCATTTCTTTCTTTTCTCATTTCTCTTGCATCCCTATTGTGGATCAAATTTTACTTCTGTTGCCAGGAACAACTATTCTGTCTTCCTGTGATGATCCACTGCGTCCGTAGCAATGGTCGTCTTTCGCTTGTTCCCTCTCGTAACCACTAAGCTTTGATTTCTGAAGAGATCATTAAGAACGTCCCTTTCCTCCTCTTCTATGTTGTTCATGGATGGTTTCCTTTTCCTTGGAATTCTCGATACATGCTTCTTCTCTCCTCCATCTCAACTTATGGGAGAGAAAGTTCGGATGATTCGACAGTATTCACGAATTCTGGTCTCTTCTAAGCGCGTACTTTTCGGAGTAGTAGCGTAATTCAGACCTTATCTCTGCCCTGATATAGCTTCGTCATGTATTTCCGCAGACAACAGACTCACCCTTATTCGTTTTGAATTGAGAATGCTTCTTTCATGAGCACGTTATACGCCACATTCGTGTACATCTCCCTTTGCTTCGGAGCATTGATATTTCATACTTTTGCAGCATATTTAAACTTTATTCTATCCACTTTTTCCCAGTCTTGAGATGAGAGGAACGTCTGCAGTGAAAGATGTATGCCAGTTAGCAAGGGGGTGATATAAGTCCTTCGTGCTTGTTGAATTCTTTAACAAAGTTTTTGGTTAACGTTCTTTATAATATGTCGTGGCTTTCATTGGTGACACACATGGAATAAACTTAACAAAATCAGGTATAAAGCCACTGCCATGAATCCGGAAACAAAAGGTTGATCACCAAGAAATTTCCCTTTTTTGCAGCGCTGGTTCTCCAGCCTTCGACGGGAGATGTAAACTTTTCACACATGTCGAGGTTTTCCGTGTCCATTGCCGGTGAAGGTAAAACGTTTTGATTTGTTAAGCGGTTTCATACTCCTGTTTATGCTTGCACCGAATGAGACGTTTGGAACGCTCTGTTGTTATCTTCTTAAGTAGGTTCTGCTGTCTCCGGGTAACTGTACACTACCAAAATTCTGTGTCATACCCACTTATACCTGGCTAGCCTCCAGCAATATTTCGAAGTGCTATTTCGATAAAAATCTTCAGGCTATAATTGGTAGGCTATCGCTATTGAGTAAAGCAGAATATCAGGTAGTTAAAGAGGGACAGAATTTTATCAAAATATTATTGTTGTGCCTCCAAGGTGATAATTGTTTCTGTTCCTCCTCTCTTTCACTATCTGACATCACCGTTTATCCATGATGGTGGCCCACCATTGGTAGTCAAGGTCTTTATCGAATAATTCATATTATCCGTAAAAAAGCGAGTATATAGTCACAAGTGGACTCAGCAAAGATTTTTGATAGTGTTCAGCCATCCAGAGAGCTAGTTGACTTCTCAAGAAGATACACATCTACATCTATACCCCGCAAGCCACCTTACGGTGTGTGACGGAGGGTACCAGTGTCACATTCCCATTTTCCTGTTCCAGTTGCGAATGGTTCGCGGGAACAAAGATAATGAAAAGCTTCTGTATGGACCAATCTCTCCTATTTCATCTTCGTGGTCTTTTCGAGATCTATGTCTTGAAGAAAGCTTCCAGGTACGTACACTCTAGGAAATTTAACAGTAAGCCACACCGTGATGCAGAAAACTTCGCTTGCAGCGTCTGCCACTGAGGTTGGCAGAAAGTCTCCGTGGCGCTTTCACACTTAGATGATAATAATAGAAAAGATCGACTCTTCACGGGGAGCGAACACAATAAACAATTCTACAACATCAAAGGTTCGCTGACTACACTAACAGATCGACCAGCCACAAGAGGCGGCAGCTCTGTATCCTCCCAAGCGGTGCATCGAAGTGCCTTTTGCCGGCAGTCTGTCGCCTTATAAAGCCCGTTGGCGGATGTATCTGCCGGAAAAGTTTGCGATCACGTGACTGGCGTAGAAAAGTAGCTCCTGGGCTAGCTGCGACCTCTTGTGAAGCTGTTCTGCAGGCTCCGCGAACGGGTAGCGGTCCCTGGCGGCCGTCGGTGGAGACCTGGTGTTGCGTTGTGTTGTGTCAGCTGGTAAGTATTCGTTTTATGAACACAAACGACGTAGGTTTTCCTGGTGAATATACACCCTGTGATGCCGGCATCCTGTGATAGTTGGATGTGAAGTGGGATGCCGATGCAGTAGGCGCTACTATGTCGGAAGGGGCGGCCACAGCAAGTAATATATCTTTTTCAAGTATTGTTTGAACTAGTGTTTTGTAAGCTATCTCCTTTGTTGACAACCCTCTGTGTCTTCGAAAAAGACGATCGTGTGAAACCCATCTCACGCTATTCGTCCACGAGACTCAGAGGGCCATAGACAAGGGTTCCCAGGTAGATGCCGTGTTTCTTGACTGCCGCAAGGCGTTTGATACAGTTCCCCACAGTCGTTTAATGAACAAAGTAAGAGCATATGGACTATCAGACCAATTGTGTGATTGGATTGAAGAGTTCCTATATAACAGAACGTAGCATGTCATTCTCAATGTCTTCCGAAGTAAGAGTGATTTCAGGTGTGCCGCAGGGGAGTGTGGTAGGACCGTTGCTATTCTCAATACACATAAATGACCTTGTGGATGACATCGGAAGTTCACTGGGGCTTTTTGCGGATGATGCTGTGGTATATCGAGAGGTTTTAACAATGGACAATTGTACTGAAATGCAGGAGGATCTGCAGCGAATTGAAGCATGGTGCAGGGAATGGCAATTGAATCTCAATGTAGACAAGTGTAACGTGCTGCGAATACATAGAAAGAAAGATCCCATATCATTTAGCTACAATATAGCAGGTCAGCAACTGGAAGCAGTTAATTCCGTAAATTATCTGGGAGTACGCATTAGGAGTGATTTAAAGTGGAATGACCATATTAAGTTGATCGTCGGTAAAGCAGATGCCAGACCGAGATTCATTGGAAGAATCCTAAGGAAATGCAATCCGAAAACAAAGGAAGTAGGTTACAGTACGGTTGTTCGCCCACTGCTTGAATACTGCTCAGCAGTGTGGGATTCGTACCAGATAGGGTTGATAGAAGAGATAGAGAAGATCCAACTGAGATCAGCGCGCTTTGTTACAGGATCATTTAGTAATCGCGAAAGCGTTACGGAGATGATAGATAAACTCCAGTGGAAGACTCGGCAGGAGAGACGCTTAGTAGCTCGGTACGGGCTTTTGTTGAAGTTTCGAGAACATACCTTCACCGAGGAGTCAAGCAGTACATTGCTCCCTCCTACGTATATCTCGCGAAGAGACCATGAGGATAAAATCAGAGAGATTAGAGCCCACACAGAGGCTTACCGACAGTCCTTCTTTCCACGAACAATACGAAACTGGAATAGAAGGGAGAACCGATAGAGGTACTCAGGGTACCCTTCGCCACACACCGTCAGGTGGCTTGCGGAGTATGGATGTAGATGTAGATGTAGACTACGTATCTTGATGATTCTTCTAACGAATCTCAGACTGGCACATGCCTTACCCGTGATTAATTTTATGAGGTCCTTCCATTACTAATCAATGTGTATGCATACTCCTGGTATCTTGCTGAAGTAACTGCTTCGAATGATTGTTCTACAATGGTGCAAGCATACAATAATCGGCCATTCTGTCTATGTACAGTGTGCTACACTTGTTTACGTTGACTTGTCAATTGGCACTACCTGCCCCAAGCATCTACCCTCTTCCTTCATGTCACTAGAATTTTCTAGCGCTGCGACTTCTCATGTACAACATCGCCATTGTTGATAAGCTTCACGGAACTTTCTACATTATCTACGAGGTTATTTCTGTATACTGTGAAGGCTAATTGAGGACGTAGGTTGCATGTGATACTCTGAGATGAAGAGGTTAGCCCAGGAGAGGAATTCGTAACAGTCCGCATCAGTCTGATGACTCAAGAAAAAAAAAGGAAAGGTCCTATAACACTATCTTGGGGAAGGCTCGAAGTTACTCCATTGAGAAACCCATGCTGTGTTATGTTTAATAGAAACTCTTCAATTCAATCACGCAGTTGGTATTCCATACGCTCGTATTTGCTTCATTAGGCGGCAGTGCGGAACCTTATTGAATGACTTCAGGAAGTCAAGGACCACGAAGTCTGCCCGGCCACCTGTACCTACTGTTTTATGGGGCTCGTGGACGAATACAGTGAGCTGGGTTTCACACTACCATTGTTTTCCGAACCCATGTTGTTTACTACAGAGGAGATTTCCTTCAACAGACTGGCGTCGGTGATATAGGCCTGTACATATGTGCATCTGTACGACTACCTTTCTTAAAAACTGGATTGACCTATGCTTTTTACCAATCATTAGGAACACTTCGCTCGTCTAGAGACATTTGGTACACTACTGCTGGAAGAGGGGCCAGTTCTTTCGCTTATGGATGTAGAAGCAAACTTGTACACGTCAGGTCGGGTAGCTTTTCCTCTGTTGAGCGATTTCGTTTGCTTTTCTATCCCACAGTCACTTATTTCGATCTGTGTCATTTTGTCGTTTGTGCGACGCTTTAAAAGAGGAACTACAGCGCGATCTTCCTCTGTGAAACAGCGTTTGATATGGCTAGTTCTGGTCTGATGCCTCAAAAGATTTTACCTCAACGTGTGACTCCTTGGACATCATTCTTATCACAATGCGATGCGTATGCTGGTCAAACTTACTGCAGCTATTTAACAAGTACTTCTAGGCTGTAATGCACTTCTTACATATAAGACGGACAGTTAGTCTTAATCTCACGGCATTTGCAAAGCGAATTGTTTTTCTATTCAAGGTATAACCATTTGAAAGTTAAGCCTTACATATTTTCTACATGTTTATCTACGCTTTCTCCGATGTAATCTACGTTTGTATTGTTTGGTCAATATTCCTTCAGTAACTTGTCAGTTTCAAAGTAAATGGGGACCTCTGCGAGTAAATATCTAATTATAGAGAATAAAGCCTACTTATTCTCTGAAGTAGCAATTTAGGCACACCAAATGTACAAAATGTCGCTTACCATCTTATGCACCTGAAAGTCAGGCTTTCCTGTTTGAAATCGATTGAAAGTTGGCAATTAAAACGACAATAAATACGGGTAATTTGAGGTAAAACTACGATAAAAGAGAATAAACAGTTTTATCGTCTTTAATGCAAAAAAAATCTGAAAAATGTTTCTTTCATCATTATTCCTTTCCCTGACCCGTTTTCGTTACTATTCATAGCACACTGACAACAATTGTGTCAAGCTTTTCAAGCCACATCATTACGACATTCCCACATCGCAGCACTGCTTCACGAAAAAAAAAAAAAAAAAAAAGGACGCAGTAGCAGACACGAAATGGTAAACTAAGTCGCTGGCGACGTCTGCCAACGCTTCGCAGATGAATATATCACATTAATCCCTAGAGAGAAAGGTGATTAACACAAACTTACACAGTCGCAGCCATGAATAAAGAATTCAGTGCTGCTAAACACTTCACGCTGCAAAAAAGCGACTTTTTCAAATCCTCTTATTGGAACTGGTGTTCAAACTGAAATGTAAGTACTACGATGCCCAAAAGGTCATTTAATTGTTAGGACTCTCCGTGACATATTTGCAGAAAGACAAAAGTGCGCTAGCGAGCAATGCGCGTAATGAAACACGTCTGTTGAAATGCTTAAACATTATCTAATACTGAATCAGATAAGCTTTTCGTCCCTTGTACGTTCGTCTGAGTAGCTTCAATGAAATTACTTACGGAACTAATGTCAGCTTTTTTCGTGTGTCCTGTGGTATAATTACGCTATTAAGAATGAATAATGAGATACTCTATTCTACAAGTTTTGTAATTCCGCGTTATTCATGGGCGGGCCATCTGTTTTCGGAAGCAGGAAAGAGCAATTCTTCCTGGAAGGTTCGTAATAGCGAATATCACATTCATACAGCTCACATTTAAATTTCATATGCATAAGCAAGAGAAAATTTATGTCTCGACTGGACTTCGATATCTGAGAACCAGACTACCTATCACACGTCTTAGAGAGCGTTAAATATGTTTAACAACAAGTGGAAAAGACTATCGTATTTCAAATCAACACTTACTCTTTTTAGGCATATTTACTGCGGTAAAGTTAATCACCCTATTGCGTATAAGGTAAAGGTACTTCCAACATTTTTCCATAAATTTTAACCGAATGCCATCTTCTACCAGATAAAGTTATCGTGCTGAGGCAGGCAGTGTATTTCTCGGCTAAGGTAGCTACCCAACACGAAAAGATTAGTCATTGTAGAATTTCAGCGACCGACTATTCACGAAAAATTTGAGGTTCAAACAGAGAATTGAAGAACAAATAATGACAGGATTTTTCCTTAAAAAAGGAAAGGAAACATAACCTCCGCTAACAATCCGTCACTGTTAGGACGTTACCTATATCTAGGTAGCTAAAAGATCACCTTAAAACGCCAAAGCTTCAGTAATGGTGTAATGGTACAGTACTCTACGTATAATGAGTGAAATATTATCGATAAAGTGAACAATGCTTTTTGACAGGCTCTGTAAACACAGATGCCACTCCGCAGTGAGTAACGGACCAGTTAGGATGCATAGATGGTTTGGGTTTGCAGAGCTAATTTTTGGCGTACACCATTAGGAAAAAAGTTGAAATTGAACCTTTCTGAAAGATGGACAGTTGATTCGTATTAATAAACAACGTTCAAGTTCAGCTAAAGTCGGATTTTTGTAACTTGTCGGGCGTCATCCTAGCTGTATAAATGTACGTTCTGGAACCAGTGGAGCTAAGAGAAAAACAAGAAAAGCTTTAAAAATCTGCCGTAGTCATCAACGAGTACACCTTAAACCTGGCGACAGCTTCGTCGGGACACCGAACCCCAGATAGTCCTCGATTGAGCGCGAGAAATCAACATGGCAATACCGTGACTGCAATAGCTATTTGCACTAGAGGTGCTTCGTGTAGAATTGCATGCAACACTCTTTAGTAGAGCCTGAGATAGAAATTGTGAACTCTACTACTGAATTTTAATTCATGTAGCATATGTAGAAATTATGTGTAAATGTGAGTTGTGACAAGCAGGACTATAGTGAACATTATCACTATGGATGAAACGGAACAAAACGGTAGCGACGTTGTTAATTAAGGAAGAAAACTGACCGTTTCAGTTAATACAGAACAGATGATCAACGAGGTGCTGGCGCCTACTCATCATGATCTATTTCCTCCAAATTTTTAGTATGTGCAGGACTTGGCTACAAATGAAAGTGATGGAAGCGGGATCTGCAGATTACCAGGCGTTAAGAGAAAACAGCATTTTTGGCGTGGGTCGGGCAACGGGTGGAGCAACATAAATCCGAGATACTGGTTTCGAGTCCCTATGCGGAGCTGTTTTTACTATAATTTAAACGTCACTTACTGTGTAAGTAAAGCGAAATGTTTCTCAGTATACTGTATGTATAAATATTTTCATAGACAACATGAAAACGAAAAGCGAAGGAAATTTTTGGACCGAGGAATCAAAGAAAAGGTAGACGAGCACGCGGAAAAATATAGAAATATCGTCATTACATCATCGAAATCTGCGAAATTTACAACAGCTATATAAGAAAAGTTTTGCCTGTGCTGAAGCCCTACAAACAGAGGAAAATATTTTGCTAATTGATTCATGTCGAGGACATAGAAACAGACAATTCTACGTCGAGATTTTTCAAGATGAAGGCCTGCCATCGTGCATTATTAAAGTGGTTCCTCCCAAATGTAGTCCGTAAATGCAGCCCTGCGATGAATGTTTTTAACTTCAAGTAAAGAATTCCGTGCAAATCTTACAAAGCTGGTCTTACCTCATTGAGAGAGCAAAGAATTACATCCCGAGAAGCCTGCATTAATATTGCACATCACGAGCGACCCTCGTCAAATACTGGCGAAATACAGCATTATGCATGGTCTGGTACCAAACTGTGTAATGAAAGATAATGGCTCTGAGCACTATGGGACTTAACTACTGAGGTCATCAGTCCCCTAGAACTTAGAACTACTTAAACCTAACTAACTTAAGAACATCACACACATCGATGCCCGAGGCAGGATTCGAACCTGCGACAGCAGCGGCCGCGCGGTTCCAGACTGTAGCGCCTAGAACCACTCGGCCACCCTAGCCGGCTGTAATGAAAGATAACTTTTCTAAATGCAAACCAACTTTGCTTTTCTTTAGGCCATTTTGAACAAGAATGTAACGGTAGAAGTGAGGTGTTTGCAACGTGCACAAGATATGGGAAAATTACTGCGTCCCCTTACGTAGCACACCGGAAGTGTATGTCATCTATTGTAAAATAATAAAAGCCTCTAATTTTGGTATGATTTTCTTGTGTGCGTCTTACAGTCCCTTTCTTGAAATTTATTATCAAATGCAAGTTTTCCTTCGTTCTTTCTTTCCATGCTGTCAATGAAAATATTAATAGATACAATACAGTGGGAAGTATATCGCTTTACTTGAACGTAAAAGTTGAAGATTAAAAAAAAATTTCCGCCTAGGGACTCGACCCAGTGCTCTTCGGATTACGGATTCCGCTAGACCGCTCGCTGCATGAGAACCACTGTAACACAAACGGCTAATGCCTCGTCCTATGCGTACCGAAAATGCAATTTTTTTCGCTTGGCCAGCTGGAGCTCCTACATCTGCCACTTTCATTTCTGTCCAGGCCCTGCGTATACCATAAATTTGGACGAAATCTGTGATAGCGAACAGGCGCGGTCCCCTTGTAAGTTTTCTAATTCCTTGAATTGGCGGCATATGATTATCACCTGTCGCACCAAACAGGAACCTTATTATGATTACGCCACGCAACTAGGAAATCGTCCAATCCATCCACCAACAGTTATGTCTGATGCCATAGAGGGCGCTGAAACCACCCGTCAATTAGTTCGCAGTTTGTCATTCTGGCGCTGACCACAGATTTTAGGGGCCGCACTCCATCACTCGACCACTTCCAATTGTCACAGTTGCCGAACGGCTCCACGTATCCAGTAGTTGTTACAGTTCCAGTTGAAGTTATCAGCTAGCCACCAGCAGTTACCGAACAGGTATCGTCACTTTTCTGCAATCATCGCATAGTGTCGAAGAGTGCATCTATTAACTGAGCCGCAACTAATGTGAAGTTCCTGACGGAAGTCCAGACTTAACTGCTATTAGATTTGTTGGAACATCTCTGGTTTTCCGTTGCGATTTATTATTCAGAAAAAAAGTTCCTCATTCTAAACTGTCTTTATCGTTTTATTTAGTTATTTTAGCTTTCGACTTTACTGAATTAATTCCCTTTCATAATTAAGCCCTTGCCTGGGCAGACACGCTGTCTTCAAAGGTTAAGTTTTCCAATTACTCAGAACACGAAAACACCGTGAAATACTTTTCTGCAATATATTTTCACAAAGTTCACTCAACGAGATATAAATGGGCCACACGAGCACGCATGTTGGACAAGCAGCCGTACTAGAAATCATACCAGTAGTCGAAACAGTAACAGTAATGACGCTAGTAACTTATCACTACGCTAATATAGGCTGCACGTACAATTTATTTGATGTATTTTCCTAGTTTTATTTAAAACAGTTGCTTCGCTAGTGATAATATAGGCCTTTTGCGTGCTATCACACACACACACACACACACACACACACACACACACAGTTATAACATTGCATGGACGAATAGTTATCAGTTTGTTTCTCAGTCAGAGCTGTTGCTTGTTGATCGCTAGCATAAGTAATAATTACTGAAATATGATTAATTAATAGTCATAGATGAGCCAACGACTTAATTCAACGGTCGCATTGATCTATAGCATCATGTCACAGAGTGATTAATTCATGTAATTATTATGCTTAATTTTTTCGTATCTCTCAATCCAAATTTTATTTCTCAGTTTAATCTGTATGAAATGATTTAATTACGATGGAGATATGTAAGAGTACATTACCCTTATGTAAGAGCACAGTATAGTATTGTATTGAACTGGGGATCTAGAAACGACGGAGAGGCTTCGTCCCTGCTGTAGCCCTCAGTGTTTCACAACCCCACAACAGGCTATAGGAATCCACTCACCCCACCGCCGCCACACACCGAACCCAGGGTTATTGTGCGGTTCGGCCCACATACCATTCCGCACGCAAAGTTTATTGTCGTTACCCATAATCAGAAAAATAATTTAAGGACTGTGATCTGACACTGGTTTCAGAAGTAAATTTTCATATTACGAATAGTTGTCTGCCGCATTACCTAGGGCTTTCCTTCACTTTTTTTTTCTTGGCGATGTATATTTCCATATGTCAAAAGAGGGGGATGTAATGTAGACAGTCTTCGGCCAATATTTTTACTATTAAAGTTTGTTGCGACAATTAGCGGTGCCAATTTGTGTTCTTCACACAGGCGGTTATTCAAGTACCTCAGAAAAATAATTTAAGGACTGTGATCTGACACTGGTTTCAGAAGTAAATTTTCATATTACGAATAGTTGTCTGCCGCATTACCTAGGGCTTTCCTTCACTTTTTTTTCTTGGCGATGTATATTTCCATATGTCAAAAGAGGGGGATGTAATGTAGACAGTCTTCGACCAATATTTTTACTATTAAAGTTTGTTGCGACAATTAGCGGTGCCAATTTGTGTTCTTCACACAGGCGGTTATTCAAGTACCTCAGTAAACAGTGGACGAAAAAACGATTTACAAACAAATTACACTTCTTAGTCCACCATACAGTAACATGTGCAACACACTGCAGGTTTCATTTCCTAAAGGGTTGCAGCAGAACAGAAAACAATGATCGGTGAACCGCAAATTTCAAAATTGGAGTTGGAATGTTACATTGTATTAATCAGAGTCTTTCACTGTATAGCATATTATGAAGTTTACATAAGCTCATCGGACAAAATATTACACTACAGACCATTAAAATTGCTACACCACGAAGATGACGTGCTACAAACACGAAATTTAACGGACGGGTAGAAGATGCTG
Organism: Schistocerca nitens; assembly: GCF_023898315.1. Lineage (NCBI taxonomy): Eukaryota > Metazoa > Arthropoda > Insecta > Orthoptera > Acrididae > Schistocerca > Schistocerca nitens. The sequence continues at coordinate 304,593,554 of NC_064621.1, read as the reverse complement.
TGATATGCAAATGATTAGCTTTTCAGAGCATTCACACAAGATTGGCGCCAGTGGCGACACCTACAGCGTGCTGACATGAGGAAAGTTTCCAACCTATTTCTCATACACAAACAGCACTTGACCGGCGTTGCTGGTAAAACGTTGTTGTGATGCCTCGTGTAAGGGGGAGAAATGGGTACCATCACGTTTCCGACTTTGATAAAGGTCGGATTGTAGCCTATCGCGATTGCGGTTTATCGTATCGCGACATTGCTGCTCGCGTTGCTCGAGATCCAATGACTGTTAGCAGAATATGGAATCGGTGGGTTCAGGAGGGTAATACGGAACGCCGTGCTTGATCCCAACAGCCTCGTATCACTAGCAGGCGAAATGACAGGCATTTTACCCGCATGGCTGTAACGGATCGTGCAGCCGCGTCTCGATCCCTGAGTCAAGAGATGGGGACGTCTGCAAGCCAATAACCATCTGCACGAACAGTTCGACGACGTTTCCAGCAGCATGGACTATCAGCTCGGAGACCATGGCTGCGGTTACCCTTGACGCTGCATCACAGACAAGAGCGCCTGCGATGGTGTACTCAACGACGAACCTGGGTGCACGAATGGTAAAACGTCAAATTTTCGGATGAATACAGGTTCTGTTTACAGCTTCATGATGGTGGCATCCGTGTTTGGCGACATCGCGGTGAACGCTCATTGGAAGCGTGTATTCGTCATCCCCATACTGGCGTATCACCCAGCCGTTGGTTACACGTCTCGGTCACCTCTTTTTCGCTTTGACGGCACTTTGTAGGTCCTGTACGGGCCTTTCTGGAGACAGAAAATGTTCGATTGCTGCCCTGGCCAGCACATTCTCCAGATCTCTCACCAATTGAAAACGTCTGGTCAATGGTGGCCGAGCAACTGGCTCGTCACAATACGCCAGTCACTACTCTTGATGAACTGTTGTATCGTGTTGAAGCTGCATGGGCAACTGTACCTGTACACGCCATCCAAGCTCTGTTTGACTCAATGCCCAGGCGTATCAAGGCCGTTATTACGGCCAGAGGCGGTTGTTCTGGGTACTGATTTCTCAGTATCTATGCACCCAAATTGCGTGAAAATGTAATCACATGTCAGTTCTAGTATAATGTATTTGTCCAATGAATACCCGTTTATCATATGCATTTATTCTTGGTGTAGCAATTTTAATGGCCAGCAGTGTAGTTGTATCGGACGGCGTGGAGTATTGACAGAATGAACGAGTTGTCGTCTTTGGTCGTACGCATGCCGTACCGATATTGGACAAAATATATATAAACAACACGAGAAATGCATCCACGAACGTAAATAGAGATGCCTGCCTAATTTATAAACGGTGCTATTGTTTTTGACCACGAACGGCACTTGTTCAATGTGGTCAATACCTTGCAATTCTCAGCCGTGGTTCTGTGCATTGTGAATGCGTTATTTCGGAGCTACGTGAATTCGATAGTTGCAAAACGTTGGTTGTCGTGTGATGGGTGCTTCCATAACCGAGGTAGCCAAAGAGTTTCGTCTTTTGGAGATTCACACAGTATAAAGGAAAGCGGAAAAACACCATCTGTTAAGTCACAGTACAGACAAAGTAGTGTGTTTTAAGGTCGTGACAGACGGTCATTTAGAACGATTGTGACGAGAAGTAAGAGAACAGCTACTGGAAAAGTCACTGCAGAACAGAATGTCACAGGCGCGAACACAGTCAGCAGAAAAAATACACAAATGGAGCTCCAAAAGAAAGAATCTGATGGATGAGCTGGAATTCCAAAACCGATAGTCAGTGATGCAAATGTCCGTAACAGGAAAACGTGGTACTGAGGCTAAAAAACGTGGTTTATGCAGCAATGAAAGAATGTCAATTGGTATAATGAGTCTTGTGTAACAATGTTTCCGACTTGCGGCCGCTTTTGCGTCTGAAGAACGAAACAAGGCGGATATTAGCTGACGATTTTGGCAGCCAAGTCGATTTTTTACACGGGCGCCATGGCTCCTCTGCAACGTCGCATTATTGCTAAGGGTTATATGACTAATTTGGTTGATCAGGCCAGTTCCACAGTACAATGATTGTTCGCCTGTGGTGATGCTGTGTTCCAAGTCACAGGCCCATTATTCACACTGCTCGCATCGTCCAGGGCTGGAAAAAGTTACGGCATCCCCCCTGGTGAACATAGTTACCAGATCTCAAAATTTTTGAGCCTTGTGGTCCACTTTGAAGAGAAGGGTGCTTAACCACTATCCACATTCGTCATCGTTACAAGAACTTGGCACTATTTTGAAGAAAGAATGCTACAATATTCCCTTCAAAACCACACAGAATCTTTATTTATCCATTCCGAGACTACTGGAAGCTGTTTTGAATTCCATCAGTTTCACTACACCGTATTAGGCATGGTAATGTGCTGCGTTTTTGGTGTTTACATATTTTTATCCACTCTCTGTTTATTGGTTTATCAACGCTAGCTGCTTTGCGTGTCTACAAGGAATGTTGTGCAGCCTGCAGCTGTGTAACACAGCCTAATAACAGTGCTCTCAAAAAGACCCTAACCGACGGGGACTGGAGACGAGTGTCAGGCCTTGAAAACGAGAATCGGATTCTAACTCGACAGTAATTACTCCTGTGAATGTAAGCGTGTCAGTCTCAATCAGTTTTCGAGGGAACTGCAGCCAGTGGACTTAATGAGTAGGATACCTCGCCAAACGTCATGGCTTACACTAGTGCATAAAGCTGTAGGTCTTCAGTGGCGAAACACAGAAACTCGGAAGTATCTGACTGTAGGCGTATGTTTCGGCCCTAAAAGTCGCCATTTTGCCTCTTTTCAAATGCCTACCCAGGCAATACCACCTTTTCGTAGGCACCTTTAGTGCCATGCCGGAGGGACTACATGCCTCAATAACGATGAGGGCTATGCAGACGGTAGCACAGCGACTGGCAGGACCATCCAAGCCTCGCCGATGGGGTCTGACAAAGAATGTCTCACAACTTGGGGAAGGGAGGGCTGTGTTCTTCCCAGAGAGCTCCGCTAGCAGTGACTGTATACACGGAAGGCCACCACAGGTGTGCCGCGCGGGATTAGCCGAACGGCCAGGGCGCTGCAGTCATTGACTGTGCGGCTGGTCCCGGTGGAGGTTCGAGTCCTCTCTCGGGCTTGGGTGTGCGTGTTTGTCCTTAGGATAATTTAGGTGAAGTAGTGTGTAAGCTTAGGGACTGATGACCTTAGCAGTTAAGTCCCATAAGATTTCACACACATTTGACACTGACTTTGACCGCAGGTTTCCCAAGCTATGGACTGTGCCAGTGCCGCTAGAACTCTTCATCCGTAAACTCCGGTATACTTCAGGGACCATCGTTACGTGCAATGGTGGAACTTTTTTTTTTTGTTTCAGTGAGAGGGGGTCTTGGCTTCACTACGTGGGCTGCAAGGAAAGTACACACCTCTATAAAAAAAAAAGCCTCAGCCTCAAGGTGTGCACATGCTGATGAGATACGTTGTTGTTGCGGTAAAAAAGTCTCTGGGTCTCTTGCATCTCTCCAGTTGTGTAAGTCTTGCTCAGATATGTGGGGGGTCTGTCTGGATTGACATTTGTTTGCTTAGTGGCTCGTGGGATCCCTATGGAGCAGCCCAAATTCAAATCTGCTCCTGACGAGACATGTGTATCGACATGTGCACCTACACCCAAGAAACAAAACGAGCTCAGCCGTTCAATCAACCGGAGAAAAAATTACAAATATACAGTAACAGGGCATTAGTCTGCCATAACACTTACGTTGTAATAAGGAGAGCAGAATGAACTTTTGAGAAGGTTTCCCCTTGCTGAATTCGCAAGGTATCGCAGGGTCCTTAAAAAGCGTTAAAACTTTTCCATAACGGAACACTTCTAGGTGAAAATGCCACGTCAAACCAAACAGCTAAGGAACGCAAGACCTTGCGTGACTACCATCTTGTGGCTGAGTTGCTTAACATCCTCAACTTTTGCAAAGGTATTTTTACCTTCTCTGCTACAATGTAGATGGCCCCGAGGAGGTACTTTAAGAAGGGAGAAATATGGGTGTCATGCAGAACTATATGAAGAGAGTCAACGGCACATTATAAAAATGTGCTACATCAATTCTAACATTCAACATTGCGGAATCACCTGAAAATATTCTTGTAGGTTACATTCTCCTTAAGGCTCTATCGTTTGCCCTAAACCCATTGTGATGCTTCAAATGTCAAAGATTTGGCCATAATGCTATATGTAACAGCAGAGCTCCTTGTCGAAATTATGAGGCTTGGCTTACGAACCTGGCAGCCCTTGCATACTTCCTCCGAAATGTATAAATTGATCTGGAATTTACCCAGTTTGGAGCAGGAAGTGTGGAGTTTATATTGTCGAAAGGAAAATTAGAAGTTGAAAGTTCCTAGACTCATACCCTATGCTGAAGCTAAGAAAGCTTTTAGTGCTGTGCAACCTCTGGCATTTGCTACATCTTTTGCATGGTTCTTGAGAAGCCAGTCACCAAGTGTGATACTGCCACACAAACCAAGATCTCAGTTTCAAGTACGGGTAATTGCACTTGTAGTTGTATACGTGCGAGAAAGCTACGCTTGAACAACATATCGTTCTGAACCTATCAATGATGGACTTGGAAAATCAACCACATACCACTACACATCATCAGAAGTCCACCAAGCCACCCCCTCTTCCCTTGCAAGCAACTTCTCCCATAATAAAGAAAAACATCTCACAAGATGTTATTAGAAATCGAAGAAAGTGGTAGCTAAACCGGTGGATCAGAGGGCACTCTCCCTTCCGATGGTGATTTTGCTGTCGGGGATACTGATATCCACATGGAAGAAAGGAGATCTGAGCACAGTCTAACATTCCTCCTCACCTCTCGGGTAGATCACTGCCGCCGAGGCAGAAGAACAAGCTTAGACTGTCAGTGAGGCAGATCTGTTCGTCCCTGCAGCAGATAAGGCGAATACAACGTTCATTTGTGAATTATTTCACGAACTCCAAACAGTAACGATTTATTTTCAGTTATCAGTGTGGTTACTAGTCTCTTGAATGTTGGACTCCATAAGGTTCCCTTTCTGTGCAGTGACTATGGAATATAAAATTATTAAGAATGTAGCAACCAGTCGCGGAAACATAACTTATTTATCTTGTTGCAGATCGATTTCGACTGATATCAGTCATCGTCGGTGCATTTTTCTAACCGATACATACCATAAGCACAAGTAATGTCGCCGGCCGAAGTGGCCGTGCGGTTAAAGGCGCTGCAGTCTGGAACCGCAAGACCGCTACGGTCGCAGGTTCGAATCCTGCCTCGGGCATGGATGTTTGTGATGCCCTTAGGTTAGTTAGGTTTAACTAGTTCTAAGTTCTAGGGGACTAATGACCTCAGCAGTTGAGTCCCATAGTGCTCAGAGCCATTTGAATTTGAACAAGTAATGTCCTTGGCAGATTTCTACCATGAAACTGGGAAGTATTTCTGCTTATGGCATGTATCGGTTAGAAAAATGCATCGATGATGACTGATGTCAGGCGAAATCGATCTGCACAAGATAAATTAATTATGTTCCCGCGACTGGTTGCTACATGATCGCTCACCTGCGGTCGAGTGGGAGGCCGTTCCGTTGTGTGGCAGGCAGTGAAAGACTTTCTTGGGGGGCCAATTGGAGGGCCTGCCCAGTTCGTCTGACGAAAAAGTTTCGGGTGGTGTATGTAGCTGACAAAGTCCTTGCGCCAGATGCAGTCGCTCGCCCTATTCCGAGGAGACCCTCTCGGCCCACAAGGCTGAATTACTGGTAATTGGGAGCTCCAGCATTAGGTATGTAAAGGGGCTCCCTAGGGATATGGCTGTCAAGGACGGGAAGTAATCCAGCGTGCACTGTGAGTGCATAATAGGAAAAGTCATTTTGGGAAGGCTGCTTCTAGATGCCGTGAACTGCACAGGGCGCTGCCAACTGCAGGTGGTGGGTCATGTTGATAAGAAAGATGTGTGTCACTTTCGATCACAAGAAATCCTCTCTGGTTTAGGTTGGCCAGCTTGAGAGATGAAGGCAGAAATCACCATCCGTAGCATCGTCGACAGAACTGACTGTGGTCATTTGAAACAGTGCTGAGTGGAGGGTCGGAAGCAGGGCTCAGATGGTTCTACGACCATGTAGTCCGCAGATTCCTCGACTTGCGTCATAGAGTGGTCGGTTTCCAGATTCCAAGCATTAGGTCAGCAGTCCAATCGTATATCAATAAAGACCAGACCTCTGGTCCAGAGCGAATATCGGTCAGGTTCCTTTCAGAGTATGCTCATACAATAGCTCCATACTTAGCAATCACATACAACCTCCCATTCGTCCAAAATACTGGAAAATTGCAGAAGTCACTCCAATACAGAAGAAACGAAACCCAGTTCGCTTTTTTCATCCACGAGACCCAGAAAGCTGTAGATACGGGGGTCAGGTAAGTGCCTTGTTCCGCACTGCCGCCTAATAAACAAAATACTAGCATATAGAATAGCACACCAATTGTGTGATTTTACTGAGGAGCTTCTACCAAAGAGAACACAGAATGTCATTTTGAATGGAGAGAATTCGTGCGTGGCCTTCCATTATACGTAAACCCGCGGAAAAATGCTCCTGTCGCAGCACTGAAAAGGCGAATACGTTCCTCCTTAGAGGACTCTGACAGAACAGTGGGGAATCAGTTGCCCAATTTTAATTCTGCTGTATGCACGAAAAATTCTGTCATGCGAAAATATTCGCACCCTTTTAAGACATTCTGAATCCAGGAACTCGGTTTTTCATTATAGTTAAGTCTTCATACTCAGCTTCCTTTCTTATTGACATTTTTTTGTGTCTCTTTCCCACTGTCTCCTCTTTCTCCTATTCATCTGAAGTATATATCTCTGCTCCTGTTTCCTTTCTCACTTATACTGTCTACTTTCCTTTTGTCATTCTTTCCCACTGCCGCTGTCTCTACCATACCGCTGGATCTCAAAAATTTTACTCTCTTTCAGCACTAGAAAGAGCAAATATATTCGCGTGCCAATATTTCTGGTGAGGAGAGTGGAATCAGGATTGAAGCAGCTGGTTACCCACTTTTCTGTTGGTCTTTTATAAAGGAATATAGTCGCCTTTTTTCCGTTGGTTTCCTAATTATCCCCACTACAGCATGGTTTACAGCTTAAATGTAACGAATTCAATAAGTAGCACAAAGTTTTGGCAGTTTATTTATATGCTTCGACATTTTTATATACTTTAACACAAAAAAACAACAAAAATGTACCCATAATATAAGGTTCACACAAAATCGTTTGCTGACGTTTTTTTCTGGATACTTGCCTCGTCAACAGCAAATTGTCAAGAACTCAGGGCTTATGATTTTTACCTAGGAAGAGTAAAAATGTTTGACTTAGTTTTCAGTCTTTCGAGTTTTACATAATTTTTGCCGTAATTTTAAGTCCTTTTCAGGCACGTTAAGACCCTTTCAGCCCATATTTTGACACTGAAATACTACTTGGGCACATTTGTTTAGGCGTAAAGTGCCCATTATACAGAGACAGCGCATTATTAAGCTTTATTGGCGAAAAAATACTTGCTAAAGACAGTTTCGTGACCTCAGAAACCTTTCGATGTGTCTTGAACCTTTTCTGTTTGTTCACTAAGTCAGTTAAAACTACATGTTCGCCTCAGATCGGATATTATGTGCATACAGTTGGCAAATTTGAGGCTGTGTTATTGTAACGTTTAATGAGCCGAAGAAGTTTCAAAGCTCCCTGAGAATACCATCTTCAGAACGTATGGTAAAAATTTTGACTATTTGGCATGATTATAAATTAAAGAAGTATCCATCACCACAATTGGTCCTTTTGGTATGCAAAAAATTTTTGATTTTCTGGTGTATGTTAATACAGATTTTCAAAAATGCGAAAATGTTATTTCTAGATGACTGTATAAAGAATTTACATTTAAAATTTGAGCCATTTGCTATGTTTATTTATTTAGATAAATGCGGCTCTAGTGCAAAGACAGCTAAAAACCGGTTTCTGCGATTTTCTTCATAAGTACAGGGAATTTGAGTCTCTGGGTCTCGATAACGGGTAATGATATCGAAAAATGTTTAGAATTTTCTCAGGAATATCATCTTAAAAACATATAGTACAAATTTTCGACGATTTGCCATGAACAGAAATTATAAAAGTGGTCATTCTCATAATTAGTACTTTCCGTCCCCGAAAATCATGGTTTTTCGGAGTTTTCTCAAGAACCATCCATGAACAAATAGTGCTTCTGTAAGCAGTTTAAGGTCCACCAGAGACCACGCCTAATGTAAAAGAACCAACCTGTCTGAGCAGGAGGAACTTTGTACTGTTTAAATTGTGACACAGTGTGCCCTTTCATCCGATAGATATACATATGGTCGCTACACCAAGGGCTAACGGAAATATCTGACGCTTTATCTCTGTAATCAATAGAACCCGACATATGATACGCTGAAAGACCGCATTTTCGCTTGTGGCCTTTTGGAACATATTGTTACCGTGGATTCTTGGGCACAGACTAGTAGCAGAGTAGATAACGTCCGAAGTTCCGTGAGGCCCCTCGCAGATGATGCTGCTGTATACAGAAAGGCCTCGAATTGAGAAATTTGTAGTGCAATGAAGGAAGACTTGCAGAGGATCGACGCTTCGTGCAGGAATTGGCAATTGAACATACACACAAACCAATGTAACGTATTGCCAATACATAGACAGAAATACCGTTTATAGTATGATTGCGAAATTGTAGAACAACCACTGGAAGCAGTTACTTCCATAAAATATCCAGGAGTACGCGTACGGAGCAATTTTAAACGGAATGACCACATGAAGTTAATCGCAAGTGAAACAGAAACCAGACTGAGATTTGTTGGAAGAACCCTCAGGAAATGCACTCCATCAACAAAGTAAGTAACCATACAAACCTCTCGTTCGACCAATACCTGAATATTCCTCGTCAGTATGGGACCCGTACCAGATAGGACCGATAGAAGAAATAGTGAGGATCTAAATAAGCGCACCATATTTCGTTACAGGTACACTTAGTAAGCGACAATGCGTCACGGAGATCCTCAGCCAACTGTTAAAGTTCCGAGAGCGTACGCTTCTAAAATAGTCAACCAATATCTAGCTTCTTCTTACGTGTATCTCGTGAAAACAACATCAAGATAAAATCACAGAGTTCGGACACATACGGGGTTTATCAGCAATTGTTCTTCCCGCTAACCATAACTGCGTGGAGCAGGAAAAGAGGAAGTGACAATGGTACACAGCTACCAGCCTCTGCACACCATAAGGTGATTTTGTATCACAGATGTAGATGTAGATTGTCGAGTCCACTATTTCAGGTTGCAGTAAACGTGAACGTGGATCCAGAATGAGATTTTCACTCTGCAGCGCAGCGTGCGCTGATATGAAACTTTGTTTATTGGAGAATACACGAGGAAATAACTTCATCTTATCGTTTGTCTATTGATACTTAAGAACACTATCCACGATCCATGAGATTAAATCGTAACGATCACTCCAAATTCCACGGAGAGGTTTTTTACTAAATACATTAATGATGTTTACATAACTAGTACCTACGAATGCAGATGCTGATCTGCGACACTTACATTATATGTGAGCCATTTGTTGATGACGTTGTAGCCACTCGATGAATGCGTGCATCAGAATAATGATTGCGTATCATTTTTAAGAAATTGTCTTTGGTGGCATTATCTCGTTGAGAAAGCAACAGAGAATTCAGTTCTACTTCGACAGAAAAATCATTAAAATAATCCCCCTTACCACTAAATAACGCTAATCTTGGTTTTTCCACAATGTTCTCTTATTGAGTTCCAAAGGAAGTCTCTTTTTCATCAACTGTATATCAGGCACAGGGCTCCATTTTATAGTAATGCTAAGCAATTCTGGTAGAACATCAGATTTATTAAACCTGATGTTCTGTTGTGTTTCTTACGTGGATACACAGTTTGCACCAGTATGGTACAATCTGTTGAAATTCAGCAAAACCAGCAAATAGGTCCACAAAATTCCATTGCTGGAATAATTGCAAGGGTTTAATCTCTGTGTCGTGTTTCGTGCAACTTCTTTGATAAAAATAATTACGGTGACTTTGTTTTACCATGTTGCTGTTTGTTGTTGTGACCTTCAGTCCGAAGAGTGGTTTGGTGCAGCTCTATCCTGTGCAAGTTTCTTCATCTCCGACTAACTACTGCAACCTACATCCTTCTGAATCTGCTTCTGTATTCATCTCTTGGTCTCCCTCGACGATTGATCTTTTGATGTTTCAGAATGTGTCCTACCCTTCTTCTAGTCAGGTTGTGCCACAAATTTCTCTCCTCAACAATTCTATTCTGTACCTTCTCATTAGTTCCGTGAAATACCCATCAAATCTTCAGCTTTCTTCTGTAGCACCACATTTCAAAAAAAGATTCTATTCTCTACTTGTCGAAACTGTTCATCGTCCATGTTTCACGTACATACATGGCTACACTCAATACAAATACTCTCAGGAAAGACTTCCTGAAACTTAAATCTGTACTCGATGTTAACAACGTTCTCTCCTTCAGAAACGCCTTTCTTACCATTGCCAGTCTACGTTTTAAGCCCTCTCTCTATTTCGACCATCATCAGCTATTTTTGCTGCCCAAATAGCAAACCCATCTACTGCTTTGTAATGTCTCAGTTCTTAATCTAACTCCCTCGTAATCGCCTAATTTAACCAATCTGTTCCTCTCGTTTCGCATTCGATGTTCGTCATGTATCCTCCTCTGAAGACACTGTCTATTCCTTTCAACTGCTCTTAGGAGTTCCTTGCCGTCTCTGACAAACCTACAGTGTTATCCCCAAACCTCAAAGGTTATATTTCTTCTCTCTGAGCTTTAATTCATCCATCAAATTTTTCTTTTCTTTCCTTTACCGCTAGCTCAGCACACAGATTGCACCACTTCAGGGACAGGCTACAACCCTGTCTCACTCCCTTCTCAACCACTGCTTCCCTTTCATGCCCCTCGACTTATAGCTGCCATCTGGTGTCTGTACAAATTGTAAATAGCCTTTCGCTCCCTGTATTTTATCCCTGCCACCTTTAGAATTTGAAAGAGAGTATTCCAGTCAACATTATGAAAAGATTTCTCTCTATGTCTACAAAAACAAGGAACGTAGGTTTGCCTTTACTTAACCTAACTTCTATGAGACGTCGTAGGGTCAGTATTGCCTCGCGCGCTCCTACGTTTCTCCGTAATCCAAACTGATCTTTCCCGAGGTCGGCTTCTACCACTTTCTCCATTCGCTGTAAAAATTTCGTGTCACAAAGGACAGCAATAGAGACATGCATATCCCTGTTGTGTGCCCGCTGGATCTGACGATGGCTGGTCGAAATAATAACCTGTGGATGAACACTGTGCTGTGAAAAAAATAGTACCACGATATTGTCACTGGAAAGGTAAACTTAAGGGCAGTGGGTGTCCGCGACCTACCATTCTGCTTTCAGAATGAAGTCATCTACAGCAAGCTGTGACCCAATGTCATAATATACGGCTCCTCACACACTGACGCCAGGAGTAACATTGTCACCGCCACGTCCACCGAGGATGGTGATCCAGTGCTGAAGGACCACAATTCATTGCTGTACTCAATGTAACACCATTTATCAGCAGTCCATGCTGCACAGTTGCCGGACTATTCGAAAGGCAGCCGTCGAACAACGCTAATGCAGTTTGGCCATTCTACCTGTCACACAAAATTGCACTTGCCATCATTTACACACCCACCGATGATGTGTATGTGTACGAAGTGGCATTGATAGCAGACCATGCCTTGTGGGTGCTTTATTTACTTTCTCAGGCAGTGTAATTCATTGATCGAACAAAGTACTGCTCTCATACCTTGATTGTATGAGCAGTCTATACTGTCAATCTATAGCACGGTTTTTGAAGATATAATTAGTTACTGAAATAGAACGCTGACTTAGAAATCATCAGAATCCTCCCTTTCAGAACCATTTCTTAATAGATCTATACACTCTTCACTGTTAGTAGCTTTTATAATCACTTCTCTCTCCACATCAGTGATTCCTTCCCTATGGTGATGCATGAACTAAGTTGAAAAACTATAGCGTTCGAAAACTCAGAACACTTTCCCAACGGGTGCTCATGAGTGCAATAACCCAAAACAGTTGATTTGTTCAAAAAAGCAACATTACAACTGGAAGTTTAATTCTTGGCAAAGATGACGGGATTTTGCATCCCATTAAAGATACTGAAGGCAGACGATAAAACACTTGTTTTTTTCGTCGTATTAAACAGAAGATGATGTACATTACAACTACCATCTGGAAGAAAATTATATTTGCAATTAGTATCATTTTAAGTCAGAAATAGTTCTTCCAACTGAAGATAAAGTCAGTGATGTTTACAACCAAATCCCAGTTTATAAAAAAAAAAAAATTAGAAACAAAAATCACAAAGCACAATTAGCAAACGTAATTCGTGAAGCTTTTGGACGATATGTACTGTGAATTTTATGGGAGAAATATGTGAGTCATTTGAAAAAGAATCTGGGTTAGATAGGCTGACGCGTTGTCACTTGTAGTGTTTAACGGTATTTTTTTAAAAAATAACTGTAAATATCTGGAATTTGGAGGTGATAAAATCACCAACTTGAAACAATAAATACGTGAAAGATATCAGATTAAAGAAGAATAAGCTATGCACCATTTGCCGAATATTTTGCGATACTATCAGAAAATCTGACAGTAGTAGCTACTGAAATAAAAAAAAATTGGGTTCTGGGTTATTTATTTTCTCAGGCAGTGTAATTCATTGATCGAACAAAGTACTGCTCTCATACCTTGATTGTATGAGCAGTCTATACTGTCAATCTATAGCACGGTTTTTGAAGGTATAATTTGTTACTGAAATAGAACGCTGACTTAGAAATCATCAGAATCCTCTTGTCATGGGGCAAGCCTCGTCAGAGAGGTCCACGCATGAGCGTCTAGGGATGTGATTCTAGTGGTGGTTTCCCGTTGCTTTCCACTGATGATGGTGAAATAATAAGGAAGACAACGCAACAACCAGTCCCACAGCGGATAGAATCTCCGATCAAGCATGGAATCGAACCCGGGCCCCTTGGCGTGACAGACCGCCACGCTAACCACTCAGCTATCGGGACGGACTGCTGAAATAACTTTAACAAAAGGAGTAGCCGCTAGAATTCGTCTCAGAATTTCAGCAGTCAAGAAAAAGAAAGAATCATGACAAACTTATAAAGACACCAAAATACTTAAAACCACATACAGGTACAATAAAATAGAGCGAATCAGTAAATTTAAATGTACTGGAGGAAACACACAGCAGAATAAACTAGAAAAAATCGCAATAAATTTTAGAATTACTAAATTGTAAATAGCGTACGGTTTAACTAAAGGTGTCTACAACAAGAAGTGCATCGATAGAAATATAGAACTATCACATAATACCACAGTGGTATGATCTGAATGTTTATATCCACGAGAATGATTTTCGAGAAACTTTAAGCTGGAAAGAATCGACACACCTGAAAGACGGATTGTTAAAGAAATAATTGGGCAGGGGGGGGGGCGGGAATACAAGTTACAGATGCTTGGAAATTAAGATCTATTACAAATAATGTCAAGGCAAATGGTACTCTACTTTGGACACGTATATCGAATGAATGAGAACAGACTCGAGTAACAACTACTCTCGTATTTGAGGAAAAAGAAGTCAACAAAACCTTAGCATGGATTGTAGACGAAAGAAACAGTGGAAAGAAACAACATCAAAACATTGGAAACAATAGAATAAAACATACTTCAGAAAAACTAGCTACCTAATTTAGGAAGCCCTCCAGCAAAATAAATAACAAATCAGGAATATATGAATGAAGGCGGGAAAAGACAACAAGGGGAGAAGGTGAAGTACTGGAAAAATAGAAAATAGCAAAGAAAGAAGAGGTATTACGTGATCCTAGATGGTCAATACGGAGAAAAAAACCATTGCTTCCTGGACGAATAGACCTGAAGTGAAAGCAAGGTTAAGTAAGCTCTTTTTTAGCTATTGATACACACGCTTCGCTTGAGCCAATCATTGTATATAAAAGACTCAGTCTTATAGAGGCAAGCAGCTTCGGCAGCCATCACATCCCGTACAGACCCACAAGTCTACGGCAAACAAGCGTGAACTACTGGCGGAATTCTCTGCTAGGTAAGTTCCTCCACAGCTGCGCTTTGCTATGCATGCCTCCCTGCATTTGTGTAAGAGCATATGGCCACGTGTTCCCCCACTGAAACTCTGGTCTCAACACATCAACCGAGTGCAACATCAAAGGTCTGCCTCACAGACTGGGAAATCTACGTGCCTAGCGATGCGCTCCGCCGAATCGTACCCGATATGTGCAAGGCACACTCTGGAGCCCTTAGAGTCCGCATAAATTGCCCCTTGCGGTGCTCAGCATCTCACTGCTTCTGAATTCTGCTGCTGACCCCAACTGATCCTGGACAGACGCCTCCAGACTTTGACTTAATATCTCGTGTGCCCCAAGGAGATTAGTGAGATGATTTCTGTTGCGCCATCATTATTATTTTTCTTCAGTTTAACACTCTTCTGACTGTTTTGATTCAGCTCGCCACTAATTCCTCTCTTATGCAGACATCTTCATTCCAGAGTAGGTTTGCACCTTACGTCTTCATTATTTACTGGATGTATGCCAACGTCTGTCTTCCCATACAGTTTTTACCCTCTGAACTATACAGCTCCCATTAGTACCATGGAAGTTATTCCCTGATGTCGTACACATGGCCTATTATCCAGCCCACTACCTCGTCGGTGTTTCCCATATGTTCCTTTCTCCACCGATTCTTCAAAATTTCTCACTCCTCATCTCACCAGTCCAACCGACATTCGACATTCCTCTATAGAACGGCATCTCAAACGCTTTGATTCTCTTCTTTGCAGGTTTATCCACAGTCCATGATTTGCTAACATGCAATGTAGTGTTCCTAAAGTTCATTTTCAGAAATTTCATCCTCAGATTGAGGCCGAAGTTGATACTAGTAGACATTTTTTGACCACGAGTGCCCTCTTTGCTTTGCTAAACAGCTTCTTATATCCGCCCTGCTTCGTCCATCATATGTTATTTGCTTCCGACGTAGCAGAATTCCTTCGCTTTGTCTAACTCGTGGTCATTTTTGATGATAACGTTTTTGGTAACTTCATTTCTGCTACTTCTCATTACTTCCGTCTTTCTGCTCTTCAGTCCCAATTCAGATTCTGTACTCATTAGGCTGTTCATTTCATTCAACAGGGCCTTGTAATTCTTCAATTTCATTCAGAATAGTAATGTCATTAGTGAAACGCAGCCTGAATTCTGATCTCACTCTTGAATCTTTCTTTTACTTCCGTCATTGCTTCTTCTATGTATAGAGCGAACAGTGTAGAGTGTTCTAAAACTGAACACTTCGTTCTTCCAGTCTTATTGTTCCCTCCTGGTTCTGTTACATATTGTGTTAATACCAGTCTTTCCCTATTGCTTATTCTCATTTTTCTCAGAATGTCGGACAGCGTGCAGCTTTTTACTAACCGAAAGCTTTTACTAGGTCGACGAATCCTATGAACGTATCTTAATTTTCCTTAAGTCTTGCTTCTGTTATCAATTGCAACGTCAGAATTGCCTCTCGGTGCTTTAACTTTTCTGAAAGCCAATGTGACATTCATCTAAGAGATCGTCAATTTTCTTTTTCATTTTTCTTTTTATTATTGCCTAACGTATAGTATTAGCTAAAGTTCCGGGATTTTCGTAGATGATTTAGTTACCCATGAGGAAATTCCATATCGTAAAATTTAAGTAATAAGATGCAGACAAAATATGAAACGAGTGGGAAGACCGGTAATGTAGAGAAATGAGAAGTTGTTTACTTCATGTACCGTACTAGCATGCTATACTTAGACTAGTGTCGAGTGTGTACAGATGACCGGCGAGAATGAACGTGGGCTTGTTTGATTAGTGAGGGAGTGTATTCAGAATTGTTGAAAAATCTTACCTGCCAGACACTTGGAGAAGAATGCAGTACATATCGTAAGAACCTGCTTAGAAAATTTCAAGAACAGACTTGCAGGACAGGAACAACAAGTAATCTACAATCCATACTAAATTATTATGGTTCGTTGTTTTTATTAGCCTCACATAGGGCAGGTACTTTAATTAGTTATTAATTTGTCCAGCTCTGGGCAGTTAAAAAGTCATGGATTTACCACACTATACAGGTTGAGAAGCTAATTTATTGACCAACAAATCTGCATTTGAACATATAATATGCAATCAGTATCGTTAGGTACACCCGCTGGAGGAATGCAGTTACGTATAGTAATTACTTTTTTCCATAAAATTTATCTTATTGTGGACCACTAATATACGGACTGCAGTTGTCCTTTACAAAAGTTATTATGATAGACAGACTAAGATTAAAAGAAAAAATAATGTGGCCACTGTATTAATAATTATCTCAAGATTGATTTTCTGAGCGGTAATTATTACTTTGCTGTGCGGCTGGTCCCGGCGGAGGTTCGAGTCCTCCCTCGGGCATGGGTGTGTGTGTTTGCCTTAGGATAATTTAGGTTATGTAGTATGTAAGCTTAGGGACTGATGACCTTAGCAGTTAAGTCCCATAAGATTTCACACCCAATTATTACTTTGAGACAAGAAGAATTTTGTCATGAAGGAATTTTCTCAGGTGTGTCATTAAAATGCGGTGCATGATGATGAGCTGATACCGAGAGACTGGTGGATGAGGTGACAGCTCACTACTGATGCTTGTCTGTGGCTGTGACCTAGACCGAATTCAACGCCACGTTTTAGTAGCAGCAATGACTCCAACTAAACGTCATAGCTCGTGCCAACGGTCGAAGTCTATGGTAACCTCCAAGCACATGACGAATAGCTTTACATCTGTCTTAGCAGCGAACTGTCTCACAGTAGGTGTAAGATTCTCTACTAGCGTTCTGCAGTATTCTGTGCGCATCTTTATATCTGTTTGGACATTTGAAATTCAAAATCCAGCTTATTAAATTATATGTTAGAAACTTTCGGTGCTTTGGCGTAGAACTCTCCTTTCCTACCTTAAATAATGTGCAATTGGTAATGTTTATTTTTTAGAAAGCTGCAGATTTCATGTTGTGTGGAGTTGAAAACCTTGTAAGATTTTTGCATGGCCACCTCTGTTTCTGACGACTCATTTATTGAAGCTTTAATCTGAAGATATCCGTAAGCTCCACACTACTGATTCCTTGGTTCAAGAGGGAATGCACGAAATTTGTTTATTTGGACGCTAGGAGAATCTCTCCCTGTACAATGATCTGCACAAAATATGGGAGCAGTGCATATTGTGACGTATCTCTGGGAAGTCCGATGGCAGGCTTATCTATGAGCTCAGGAACCAGTGTCCGGGAAACACCACTCACAGCCAACTTAAACTGTTCATGGCAAGCCGGCCGCTGTGGCCGAGCGGTTCTAGACGCTTCAGTCCGGAACCGCCCTGCTGCTACCGTCGTAGGTTCGAATCCTGCCTCGGGCACGGATGTGTGTGATGACGGCCTTAGGTTAGTTAGTTTTAAGTAGTTCTAAGTCTAGGGGACTGATGACCTCAGATGATAAGTCCCATAGTATTTAGAGCCATCTGAACCACCTCTTCATGGCAATGTTTGTCACGTCTGTACGAACCTGGAGTTGCCAAGGAAACATATCGGCTTCGGAAAATCAAAGAGTATTTTCAAACAGCGACCGGATATGTGTCAGCAATGGAAGGTGTTACTTTCCTGCTAAAAGTCATATAACGAAAAATTCGCCAGGGACGGGGTGGGAGAGGGGGGGGGGGGGCGGGGGGAAAGAGCAAGTGAGGCAGCGAGGTACAATGGAACGGAGTATCAATGAGTGTACATTTCTACCGATGTTTATGAGGCAACCAATCAAAGAAATAAAGAGACCAAGAATGTGTATCAGGGTACAGAAAGTGGAAGGGTGCAGACTCAGCTGGTGTTAGGTTAGTGTTGGCTGCCCAAGAGAGGACTCATAAGTGTTGACTGCGACGAGAGATGTTAAAGCAGACTATGACTAAGCATTTAAAATGCCCTTGAAATGCTAACAACATCTGAACCCAGTGACCTTGGGAAACAACATCTGAACCCAGTGACCTTGGGAAACTGCTCCCCAGAAAATCATGTGAAATACGAGAGTTATTCGAAAAGGAAGTTCAGATCGGTCGTGAAATAGAAACCACTGTGAAAATCAAAAATGTTTTATTTGCAATAGTTAATAGCATTGGAGGGCAGCGTGGAGGGTAAAAATCGGAGAGGGAGACCAAGAGATCAATACACTAAGCAGATTCAGAAGGATGCAGGTTGCAGTAGGTACTGGGAGATGAAGAAGCTTGCACAGGATAGAGTAGCATGGAGAGCTGCATCAAACCAGTCTCAGGACTGAAGAGCACAACAACAACAACAACAGTTAACTACACCTTACAGCTACTTCTCTACATAGTCGTTGCTCCGACTTAGACACTTCTCGCAGAGTTCAATTAACTTTCCAGTACCCTCGTCATAGAAGGCATCCGCCTGTGCTTTGAGTCACTTCACTACGCTCGTCTACAGCCAAAATGTTGTTTTCACAGCCAGGACGAGCCAATTACGGGCTGTGTTCTGGTTGATAAAACACTTCCTATCGAAAACACTGCAGGAGCGTCTTCATTGGCCCTGCAGAGCGCGACCGTGATTTGTCATGAAGACCGAAACGCATAACAGTTATGTTATGTGGGCTGCACGATGTCAGGCGTAATCCCTCATCAGGCCTTCATACTTGGCGGGAGCCACTACTTTCTAGGCATCGCTACGTACTCACTATTCACTCAGAATTCAACAGAGCAACGTGCAACGATGGACGGGCATACTAGAAACACTACACAACACATCTGAGCAAAACGTCATCGGATTTGCACAGTGGTTTCCATTTCGCGACCACTCTGAACATACGGTCCGAATAGCTCTCGTATTAAGAAAAATTCGCGCAAAGGAAACAAACCAACATTTGAATTTAAACAGGGGTGAACCAATTAAACATGAAAAATGGGTACCACAGCTCACATAAACATAATGGGAACGGGGTTGCAACGAACTACAAAATAAAACCAAAGGTCAAAATAAAATCCTGCTTGTTATTAAGATTCATTAACGTGATTCCAATCACTGAATAAGCAAAACAAATTATTATAAAATTCGAAACGTTCGCGTCATTTAATAAACATCTATGGTAATACCTTGACACATGTGGGTAGAATTGCGAATACTGTGTCCAAGAAAAACCCCAATGATTGCTGAATTAGTCAACAGATTAAAGTGAAGACTCAGAAAAGTAAATACAAGCACCAGTTCCCTTGACTAAGCGGATATTGAGTTCAATTAGTGACTGCATAAGTTAATTTAGAAAAGCGCTCGTCACAATCCATACAAATGCATCTCATACTTACCATAGTTCAAAACTAAGGTGCAGGGATTGATGCAGTAATAGCTGTGAGCAGTCCTGGCATCTGTGATCAGCTCTAGGACAAAATTCCCCAAGAAAAAGATATTTCTCTCAAGGAATTTCTCCCTCTGATATTCATGACGAAGTAGTTCCCCCTCTGGAGATCTAAGCTAAGGCGTCCCTATATTCCCCTAGGTAAAATCTTGCTGGCTCGGACAGCGTTAGATTCTTGTCGGTTAATCGCTATACAGCTTTTGTACAAATGAACTATTTATAACAACATTCTCTCTTCTATAGAACCTGTCCCTATCAACAAGTGAGCCGGCCGATGTGGCCGAGCGGTTCTAGGTGCTTCAGTCCGGAACCGCGCTGCTGCTACGGTCGCAGGTTCGAATCCTACCCCGGGCATGGATGTGTGCGATGTCCTTAGGTTAGTTCGATGTAAGTAGTTCTAAGTCTAGGGGACTGATGACCTCAGATGTTAAATCCCGTAGTGCTTAGAGCTATTTGAACCATTTTGAACCAGATTGTCCCCTTCCTCAGGGTCGATTCGGCGTAGATCCCTCAGAGTGGTTGGTGCGTCGCATCGTCCATACGGTCCTTTTTAATCTATCCCAGGTATGTTCCATATGGTTCACGTCTGGAGAACATGCTGGCCACTCTAGTCGAGCGATGCCGTTATCCTGAAGGAGTTCATTTACAAAATATGCACGTAGGGGCGCGAACGGCTGTGCAAGAAGACGAATGCCTCGCCAATATGCTGCCGCTATGGTTGCACTATCGGTCGGATGATGGCATTCACGTATCGTACAGCTGATAGGCTGTCGGACCCCCTCCGTCTAATAGGCGCTCTTCATGCATGGTTGTTTACATCTTTGGGCGGGTTTAGTGACATCTCTGAACAGTCAAAGGGAGTCTGTTTGTGATACAGTATCCACAGTCAACGTCTATCTTCATGATTTTTGGGAACTGGGGTGATGCAAAACTTTTTTTGATATGTGTATGTTCCGTACAAGGATATATTTTTGTAGATACATTCAGCGTCATATGAGTCTATTGTCTGTGAAATGTCTTGTAAACAGATTTAGTGCCAAGAAAATTATAGATTTAAGAGACATGCATGATGCGGCAGCTTTTCACACATTTTATTGTTAATGACATCGACTCTCGTGAACTATTCGATGTACAAAATACAATTTCGCTGATACATTTTGTGGCACACGTGAATACTGTCAGTAAAATATGTCGCGTATTCAGTTAGTAGTAAAGAGGTAATAAGTTCAAGCGACATGCTTCATGTGGCAGTTTTACTGCATAAACGGCGAAAATGTAGTAAGTTATAAACTTTTTCCTTTCATCATTTTGTGGGGGTTGTCACTCAGAAAAGGTTTCGTGACGGCTAGAAATTATGTGTAAAATTTATTACAAGACACTAAGGGCACTCGTTTTCAAGTACTGGATAACTGAATTGCGGGTATTTGCGACTCATTGGCTACATTGCTTATATTATGTGAAAATCACTCAGATTATATAATGGAAACGATACGAATATCAAGTGAACTTTGTAGGCTAATTTTGTGTCATCCAGGAAGTAACTCGTCAGCCACAGAGTTGACAAACATATCCTGCATTGTTACCTCGATTCAGTTATACTTCTAGCAGCAAATACACCCATGAGAGGTCTAGGAATATTAAATGATACATACCTGTCATCTATTCGTTATGATTTGAATGTACTGGATGCTGATGCTTTGTCAGTAAAAGCGAAAAGCGCCCAAGATGTAGAGCTTTTCAACGTGCAATATGCTTAAAATAGAGAGAACTCGAAATAACAAATGGTTCACCAAGCTCATCGTGGTGCTGATATTCTATGCATCGCTTTCGCAAAGTGTTATTAATTTAGTTCCTAGCGTAATAATAATAACGACGCCTCTTGGCTGCCACAATAGTCATATGAGAATTTTGTAGGGATCACATTGTACTCATGTGGGAACGATCTAGATGCTTGTAAAACAATAAACTGGTAGCCAAGGTCACAGGAATTCTCTTTATTCCATGATTACCGGTTTCGGCAAAACTAAAGCCGCCATCATCGGATCTTAGGACACATACAGGTTACAACATCAAGGCAAACAATGGTGATATTAATAGTTGCCTATAACACGCAGGCCTTACAAAATTGACGTAAGTAGCACATAGGCGTCCAAGAATTATGACATTACAAATGTTAAATGTCTTGCGCTTGTATGTGATGAGACATTTAACATTTATAATGTCTTCTCTCTTGGACGACTATGTGCTACTTACGACAATTTTGTAAGGCCTGCGTGTCATATGCAACTATTAATATCACCATTGTTTGCCTTGATGTTGTAACATGTATGTGTGATAAGATCCGATGATGGCGGCTTTAGTTTCGCCGGAACCGGTAATCATGGAATAAAAATAATTCCTGCGATCTTGCCAACCAGTTTATTGTTTTACAGTCATATGAGAATTTTCAAGTTCTCTTGCGGGAGCACAGATGGCCAGACTGTTTTAGAATTTGCAGATAGTATGCACATGCTGCTGAATCATAAAGCCAAACAATCATACATCAGATTGTAGGCATACTTCATTTCTGTATGCCAAAGAATTGATCAACAATGCGTGAATACCATCTTCACCACTGATCCCTAACGCTACACACAACACAGTCCCAATACGTAACAGTTAATCACTGCAAAATGATCTATGCTCGCATCTATCTGTCAACGACTTAATTTCTACCGCGGAGCTGTCACCTCGTTACCGAGGCCATAAACAAGTGTTATGGTCTACCACACACTCGTTTACACCCACTCCATGCATCCACCTTCAGCACCCACTTTGGATGTCTCATAAATTATGATACCTAACGCAGGTGTATACCTAAATTAAACATATTGTTATCAGATTTTCTGACAGGCTATTCTGTCGTTGGTCTGAAGTGAAATACGTATGGTAAATACGAACATTCCGTGTGACGAACGTCCAATGTCACCATTCTTCCTTGACCATTATTCGAAAATAGTGAAAATAAGCGACAGAGAAGCACCTATGAATTAATAAATAATAATCTGTGAAATGTGACGTACTTCATTTGTCATCTGATGAATATGAAAAACCACTTTTTGACCTACACGGCACTGCAGTACAAACATAAGAGCTTCGTAAGAATCGGTTACTGACATTCGTTGCGGTCTTTATCAGTTAAGATAGAGGAGGAGGAAAAACTCTGACTTTAAATATACTATTCTAGGGGCATTTGAGCCCATGGCTACAGCTTTAGTGACACTAAACTACCGAGGAATCAAAAACGTTAAGAACATTCTCTGATTAGTGTAACATAGATTAAGTCTGAAAGAAGCCGTTCAATTATTTATTTTATGTTTAATTTTACATATAGCAATGGACTGCAAGCACGTTTTGCCCATCACCAGAGTCTTACGCGTACAGACCACCGTTACATAAAGATAAATTATCCTAATCTATCTTAACATACAGTTGCTTTGTTCACTGTTCGCAGCTGGAGCGGCTACTGCAGTATTTTGGGGTGGAGGTGCTAGTGAGTGGCCAAACATTAACGTCCAGTGGTACCTTAGGCTGGCGTGGAGCTGTATCTCGTTGTGAGTGACACCACAGCCTGAGTGGAAAACATTTTTGCACCAGTTATTGTGGTGCGGTACCATGTGATAAATTTTTTATATGTCAGTTGTTCACTTATGATTTACGCTTCCCAAACTTCAATTGCTTTTTTGGTACTCTGGAGGAACTGTGTTGTAACATTATACTGTTACATCACATGATAACGCACCACAATATCTCCTGGAAAGGCTACGATGCAACGCCAACGAGTTACAACTCAAAGCCATCACAAGGCACCACTGGGCGTTGACGCGTGGCCATTCACTGACATCCTACCCTCAAATAATCCAGTAGCCGCCCCAGCAACGAACAGTGAACAAAACAGCTCCATGTTAAGTTAGACTAAGGTATGTTATCTTTATACAACAGTTTTCCGTATGCATAAGCCCATGAATACGAGCAAAATATGCTTGAAATGCATTGCAATATGTTGAGTTAAACACAAAATAAATAATTAAACGGCTTCTCTCTCCATTAATCTGTACTACACTAATGAGAGAATATGCTTAACGTTCTTGATTCTCCAGTAGCTGAATGTCACTAAAGCTATAGCCATAGGTTCAGATCCCGCTTGAATAATATATTTAAACTCAGAGTTTTTCCTCCTCACCCATCTTAACTGATAAAGACAGCAACGAATTTAAGCAAAAGGCCCCTACAGAACTACACTCCTGGAAATGGAAAAAAGAACACATTGACACCGGTGTGTCAGACCCACCATACTTGCTCCGGACACTGCGAGAGGGCTGTACAAGCAATGATCACACGCACGGCACAGCGGACACACCAGGAACCGCGGTGTTGGCCGTCGAATGGCGCTAGCTGCGCAGCATTTGTGCACCGCCGCCGTCAGTGTCAGCCAGTTTGCCGTGGCATACGGAGCTCCATCGCAGTCTTTAACACTGGTAGCATGCCCCGACAGCGTGGACGTGAACCGTATGTGCAGTTGACGGACTTTGAGCGAGGGCGTATAGTGGGCATGCGGGAGGCCGGGTGGACGTACCGCCGAATTGCTCAACACGTGGGGCGTGAGGTCTCCGCAGTACATCGATGTTGTTGCCAGTGGTCGGCGGAAGGTGCACGTGCCCGTCGACCTGGGACCGGACCGCAGCGACGCACGGATGCACGCCAAGACCGTAGGATCCTACGCAGTGCCGTACGGGACCGCACCGCCACTTCCCAGCAAATTAGGGACACTGTTGCTCCTGGGGTATCGGCGAGGACCATTCGCAACCGTCTCCATGAAGCTGGGCTACGGTCCCGCACACCGTTAGGCCGTCTTCCGCTCACGCCCCAACATCGTGCAGCCCGCCTCCAGTGGTGTCGCGACAGGCGTGAATGGAGGGACGAATGGAGACGTGTCGTCTTCAGCGATGAGAGTCGCTTCTGCCTTGGTGCCAATGATGGTCGTATGCGTGTTTGGCGCCGTGCAGGTGAGCGCCACTATCAGGACTGCATACGACCGAGGCACACAGGGCCAACACCCGGCATCATGGTGTGGGGAGCGATCTCCTACACTGGCCGTACACCACTGGTGATCGTCGAGGGGACACTGAATAGTGCACGGTACATCCAAACCGTCATCGAACCCATCGTTCTACCATTCCTAGACCGGCAAGGGAACTTGCTGTTCCAACAGGACAATGCACGTCCGCATGTATCCCGTGCCACCCAACGTGCTCTAGAAGGTGTAAGTCAACTACCCTGGCCAGCAAGATCTCCGGATCTGTCCCCCATTGAGCATGTTCGGGACTGGATGAAGCGTCGTCTCACGCGGTCTGCACGTCCAGCACGAACGCTGGTCCAACTGAGGCGCCAGGTGGAAATGGCATGGCAAGCCGTTCCACAGG
Source organism: Schistocerca nitens (assembly GCF_023898315.1). Classification (NCBI taxonomy): domain Eukaryota; kingdom Metazoa; phylum Arthropoda; class Insecta; order Orthoptera; family Acrididae; genus Schistocerca; species Schistocerca nitens. The sequence continues at coordinate 304,568,457 of NC_064621.1, read as the reverse complement.
ACTACATCCAGCATCTCTACGATCGTCTCCATGGGAGAATATCAGCCTGCATTGCTGCGAAAGGTGGATATACACTGTACTAGTGCCGACATTGTGCATGCTCTGTTGCCTGTGTCTATGTGCCTGTGGTTCTGTCAATGTGATCATGTGATGTATCTGACCCCAGGAATGTGTCAATAAAGTTTCCCCTTCCTGGGACAATGAATTCACGGTGTTCTTATTTCAATTTCCAGGAGTGTATTATGTTTATACTGCACTTCTGTGAAGGTCAACAAGAAGACTGATGATGTATGCCACATTTCACTGATTATTATTTATTAATTCAAAGGTGGTTCTCTGTCGCTTATTTTCACAATTTTTCGAATAGTGGTCCTGGAAGAATGGAAACAATGGATGATCGCCACACTGAATATTCTTAATTACCGCAAGTACTCCTCTTCAGAGAAATGGCAGAATACCCTGTCGGAAATGCTGATAACAAGCTAGTTAATTTAGGTATAAATCTGCGTTAGGTGTCATAATTTATGAGACATTCACAGTGGGTGCTGCAGGTGTGGAGATGGAGTGGGTGTGAACGAAGGTGTGGTAGACGATAATACTTGTCTATGGCCTCGGTAATGCGGTGACGGCCCTGCGATAGAATTTAAGTCGTTGGAAGACAGATGCGAACATGAGCATTTTGCAGTGACTAACTATTACGTATAGCGTGTAGCTTGAGGGGTCAGTGGTGACGATGCTGTTCAGACACTGTTGAGCATTTCTTTCTCAGGTTCAAGTTAAATGTGGCCTATAATCTGATGTAGTGGTAGTTGGGCGTTATGATTCAGTAACACATGGATAGTCCTGCGAATTCTAGACCCGTCAGCCCATCTCTGCCGCTGCAACAGAACGCGATAATTCTCATACGACTAAACAAGAGGCGTCGTTAATATTAAAATGTTAGGTCCTAAATTAATAACACTCTGCGAAAGTGGTGCATAGAATATCAGCACCACGATGAGTTTGGTGAACCTTTTTCTATTTCGGTTTCTCTATGTCTTTAGCGTACTGTACGTAGAAGATCTCTACAACATAGGCGCTTTCCGCTTTTTTGACAAAGTGTCAGCAACCGATACATTCAAATCATAACGAATAAATGATACATATCTTTCTCTTAGCGGTTAGTGACTGAATGTCAGTTTTACTCAAGGACGACTCATTCTAGACATTACCGTCAGCGTTTTGTATTCCTTGTTTCACTATCTGATAACACCCGCTTTTCCTTTCGCGTTAGCAGAAGGTGGAATCGAATTTGCACTGCATACATTCGATTGTTTAATTTTCGACGGAATTTTGCGTCTGCATTTTCTGTGCTTTCTTATGGTTTCCTCCAATGCGGCATCTCTTGATCTGGAACGTCATGTTATTCGCAGCTTACGAAGTCCAACCTGTGGATGTTATGTTTTGTAAAATATGTTGTGTAGTTGTCGCTTCATTTGTATGTCTGTCTTTCACGGATGATGCCTTTGACATCAATCTCAAGAAAATTATGTTCCAAGGCTATCATTATGAAAAAGATTTGTTGCCTACTCAACATTTACTGTACTCGTATAACTATTGGAGATGTTCTAAAAATCTGAAACATTTTAAGTATCCATAATTTTAAAGTGTTATGTCTACACCGCCGGTATTACACCACTTTTTCTCTTTACGTTCTGTGAGTTTTGCTTGGCATTAAAAGAAAATTAATTTTGTTTCGTTTTGTGAGTATTAACGTCCTTCATGTATTTAAACAAAGACAACACAAATTAAGATGTTGCTTTTCTGAAGGTAACAAATCTAAATACCCTTTGTTTGATACCTTCATTGGCACTGACGTCATGTGCCACGTGACAAAAATAATAATTTCCTAAATCAATAGTCTCCTGAACAAAAAATTGAGAGCCTATTTTTATATATAATCTCCTCCTCTTAAAAAATAACAGCCGCGGAGATAGGACAAACAATTATTCTCGTCGAGAGAGAGAACAAAAGGTTCATTTGTCATAAACAGTTTCTTCCTAACAACACAGTAATTCAATACCACGTCCAGATTCCGTCCTCCTCTAAAACTGCATTTAGCCGCCGAGGAATGGAGTTAACAAGTTTCCGGATGAATCTGTTAATCTGTGACAACTCTCCCCATGGGACATGAACTGCTATGCTGGTCTTTTACACCTGGCAATTCTCTCCACCGCTGCCCATACGTGCTCTACAGGATTGAGGCCAACACCTTTGGGAGGCCAGTCCAACAGCTCATTTGAAAGCAGTCTTTTTACCTTGTTCACTGCATGGACAGGAGAACGGTTATGTTGGAAGATTATTTAGCCTCCCGAAAATCCGTAACGAACAGAAGGAAGGATTACTTTCTCCAGTATTTCGCAGTATTAATGGACTAGAAAAAGGACGGTCCAGTTGTTACAGACCGTCTCAACCATTTGCTGCGAACTAAATATTTCCCTGTATTTGGGCCACTGCTTCTAAATATGACCAAGAAGCATTAAATTTTTCCTCCAAATACGCATGTAGCAGGAGCAGAATGAAGAAATTAATAGCAATAAAGGCAGTAATAATGGAAGTATTAGATAACTTCTTACTCCAGAATATTTCTCGATCTAAGAAATTTATTGAAAGAGTGAAAATTTCAAAAAACGCTACGAATTGAATCTATGACGCGCTACGGGCGCGAATCATGGTCGACCACAAAAATTTCTATGGTTTGATTTTATGCCCTAGCACGTGCAGCCAAACTACTGGTGACAAATAAGTTTCATTTTGAATATCTCTTTATGTGTTGTCAACAATAACGATAGGTGCCGTTATTTCTAACCAAAAATGCACATCTCACTACTGGTAAGCAAACAATTCATGGATAGAAAACAACGGCGGTAGGTGTCGGGTTCGATTTCGTGTGAGGCAAAAAAGAACTAATTCCTCATTTCAAATTCAAACATCTTGCTGCTGGCGAAAAAATTCGATCTCTAACATTTAATTTTACTTTGGTAACAATCGGATTACATCCTGGGTTCGGGTCCCCATCTCAAAACTTTACATCATGCACTTCGTTCTAAACGTGTGCAAACTTTGGCACTTGGTATTATATTAAACGTTTTTCGTGGTTAGTTAAAAAGGAGATAACGTTCTTGACGGGACGTCAGGCAGAGCACAAAAATTTTCAATTGCAGATTTGCTAAATAATACTGGTGAAAACAAAATATCTCCACTCTTCATGCCTTGTCACCAATGACGTATGTTGCTATGATGGAGTCTCGTCAAAGAAAAAACCTTTTCCCAGTTACAATGGCTGTAGTTGCTTGGTTCAGTACACAATAAGAATAAAAAAGTTGGTCATGTCGGTCAAAGTTCGAACATGTGAACAAAAATAAATGCTCAATCATGAGTACAGAGAAATTACTAGTGATATGATATTAACTTTGAAGTTTCCATAGAGCGCTTGCTGCTCTCAAACGAGTTGCTTTTAACTGCTTTATTCAACATCCAGTTTATGACTAACCAGACAGGACCGACGTTTAACAGATGTCGCAAAACATTTTAAAAGCAAAAATATTTCAAATTTTCATCGAACTTCAAGAGTCCAGATGTCTCAAAATCTCTTGTTAAAACAATCTGAGTTATGCTGAAATTACTTACGTAACCGAGCTAGTTAACTCACATTCTAACGAGTGTGACAGTGATTCTGAAATGTCACTTACTGAAATAAAATTGAATTTACAAGCGTTAAGGAGTGTCTCGTTCCTAATGACGTATTTCCTAGTATTTGCAAAGGCTTTGTGTTCATTTATATCACAACTGATTACCTTAAAGAACAGTATTCTCGAGTGACGTCTTGTGTTATCCATTTTGTATAATCAAACGACTCAACTGCAAAGAAATTAGAGGACCTTCAAGATAGCTATGTTATGTGGGCTTCATGCAAATCAGACGAAACGCAATTCAAGTCTTTCGGTGCGGTAGTACATGCACAGACAAACAAATATTTACAATTTCCAAAAACATTCATGATTTACTCAACTGAAAAAGCTTCACACTGTGAGCAATCA